>NC_090932.1:68219693-68843943 GCF_040938575.1 Ambystoma mexicanum | reverse complement strand
GGGTCGGAAGGGTGGAGGAATGCATTGTGGGGGAAGTCAGATGCGAGGAGCTAGGGCGGGAGGGGTGGAGGAATGCATGGTAGGGCTATGCTTGTCTAATGCTAGGAGCTAGGGTGGGAGAGGTGGAGGAATGCATGGCGGGGCTATGCTTGTCTAATGCGAGGAGCTAGGGTGGGAGGGGTGGAGGACTGCATGGTGGGGATATGCTCATCAGATGCAAGGGGCGAGGGTCGGAGGGGTGGAGGAATGCATGGTGAGGATATGCTTGTCAGATGCGAGGGGCTAGGGTTGGAGGGGTGAAGGAATGCATGGTGGGGGTATGCTTGTCAGATGCGAGGGGCGAGGGTGGAAGCGGTGGAGGAATGCATGGTGGGGGTATGCCTGTCAGGTGCGAGGTGCGAGGGACGGAGGGGTGGAGCAATGCATGGTGTGGGTATGCTTGCCAGATGCGAGGGGCTGGGGTTGGAAGGGTGGAGGAATGCATGGTGGGGGTATGCTTGTCAGATGCGAGGGGTGAGGGTGGGAGCGGTGGAGGAATGCATGGTGGAGGTATGCTCGTCAGATGCGAGGGGTGAGGGTGGGAGTGGTGGAGGAATTCATGGTGGGGATATGTTTGTTAGATACGAGGGGCTAGGGTTGGAGGGGTGGAGGAATGCATGGTGGGGGTATGCTTGTCAAATGCAATGGGCGAGGGTGGGAGGGGTGGAGGAATGCATAGTGGGGATATGTTTGTCAGATGCGAGGGGCTACGGTGGGAGGGGTGGAGGAATGCATGGTGGGGGTATGCTTGTCAGATACAAGGGGCGAGCGTCAGAGGGGTGGAGCAATGCAAGGTGGGGGTATGCTTGCCAGATGCGAGGGGCTAGGGTGGGAGGGGTGGAGGAATGCATGATGGGGCTATGCTTGTCTAATGCGAGGAGCTAGGACAGGATGGGTGGAGGAATGCATGGTGGGGCTATGCGTGTCTAATGCGAGGAGCTAGGGTGGGAGAGGTGGAGGAATGCATGGTGGGGGTATGCTTGTCAGATGCGTGGACCTAGGGTGAGAAGGATGGAGGAATGCATGGTGGGGGCATGCTTGTCAGATGAGGTGGGCTAGTGTGGGAGGAGTGGAGGAATGCATGGTGGAGGTACGCTTGTCTAATGCAAGGAGCAAGGGTGGGAGGGGTGGAGGAATGCATGCTGGAGGTATGCTTGTCAGATACGAGGGTGGGAGGGGTGGAGGAATGCATGGTGGGGGTATGCTTGTCAGATGCGGGGGGCGAGGGTGGAAGCGGTGGAGGAATGCATGGTGGGGGTATGCCTGTCAGGTGCAAGGTGCGAGGGACGGAGGGTTGGAGCAATGCATGGTGTGGGTCTGCTTGCCAGATGCGAGGGGCTAGGGTTGGAAGGTGGAGGAATGCATGGTGGGGGTATGCTTGTCAGATGAGAGGGGCGAGGGTGGGAGCGGTGGAGGAATGCATGGTGGAGGTATGCTCGTCTAATGCGAGGAGATATGGGGGAGGGGTGGAGGAATGCATGGTGGGGGTATGCTTGACAGTTGCGATGGCGAGGGTGGGAGGGTGGGAGGGGTCGATGAATGCATGATAGGGTATGCTTGTCTAATGCAAGGAGCTAGGGTGGGAGGGGTGAAGGAATGCATGGTGGGGGTATGCTAGTCAGATGCGATGGGCGAGGGTGGGAGTGGTGGAGGAATATGTGGTGGGGCTATGCTTGTCTAATGTGAGGAGCTAGGGTGGGAGGGGTGGAGGAATGTATGGTGGGGCTATGCTTGTCTAATGCAAGGAGCTAGGGTGGGAGGGGTGGAGGAATGCATGGTGGCTATGCTTGTCTAATGCGAGGAGCTAGGGTGAGAGGGGTGGAGGAATGCATGGTGGGGGTATTCTTGTCAGATGCGAGGGGCTAGGGTGGGAGGGGTGGAGGAATGCATGGTGGGGGTATGCTCGTCAAATGCGAGGGGCTAGGGTGGGAGGGGTGGAGGAATGCATGGTGGGGGTATGCTTGTCAGATGCGAGGGGCGAGGGTGGGAGGGGTGGAGGAATGCATGGTGGGGGTATGCTTGTCAGATGCGAGGGTGGGAGGGGTGGAGGAATGCATGGTGGGGGTATGCTTGTCTGATGCGAGGGGCTAGGGTGGGAGGGGTGGAGGAATGCATGGTGGGGGTATGCTCATCAGATGTGAGGGGCTAGGGTGGGAGGGGTGGAGGAATGCATGGTGGGGGTATGCCTGTCAGATGCGAGGGGCTAGGGTGGGAGGGGTGGAGGAATGCATGGTGGGGGTATGCTTGTCAGATGCGAGGGGCGATTGTGGGATGGGTGGAGGAATGCATGGGGGGGTATGCTTGTCAGATGCGAGGGAGGGAGGGGTTTAGGAATGCATGGTGGGGTTATGCTTGTCAGATGTGAGGGGCTAGGGTGGGAGGGGTGGAGGAATGCATGGTGGGGGCATGCTCGTCAGATGCGAGGGGCGAGGGTGGGAGGGGTGGAGGAATGCATGGTGGGGCTATGCTTGTCTAATGCGAGGAGCTAGGGTGGGAGGGGTGGAGGAATGCATGGTGGGGAATGCTTGTCAGATGCGAGGGGCGAGGGTCGGAGGGGTGGAGGAATGCATGGTGGAGGAATGCTTGTCAGATGCGAGGAGCTAGGGTGGGAGGGGTAGAGGAATGCATGGTGGGGGTATGCTTGTCAGATGCGAGGGGCGAGGGTGGAAGCGGTGGAGGAATGCATGGTGGGGGTATGCCTGTCAGGTGCGAGGTGCGAGGGACGGAGGGGTGGAGCAATGCATGGTGTGGGTATGCTTGCCAGATGCAAGGGGCTAGGGTTGGAAGGGTGGAGGAATGCATGGTGGGGGTATGCTTGTCTAATGCGAGGAGCTAGGGTGGGAGGGGTGGAGGAATGCATGGCGGGGCTATGCTTGTCTAATGCGAGGAGCTAGGTGGGAGGGGTGGAGGACTGCATGGTGGGGATATGCTCATCCTTTGCAAGGGGCAAGTTTCCGAGGGGTGGAGGAATGCATGGTGGGGATATGTTTGTTAGATGCGAGGGGCTAGGGTTGGAGGGGTGGAGGAATGCATGGTGGGGGTATGCTTGTCAGATGCGATGGGCCAGGGTGGGAGGGGTGGAGGAGTGCATGGTGGGGGTATGTTTGTCAGATGCGAGGGGCTAGGGTTGGAGGGGTGGAGGAATGCATGGTGGGGCTATGCATGTCTAATGCGAGAAGCTAGGGTGGGAGGGGTGGAGGAATGCATGGTGTGGAATGCTTGTCAGATGTGAGGGGCGAGGGTTGGACGGGTGGAGGAATGCATGGTGGGGGAATGCTTGTCAGATGCGAGGAGCTAGGGCGGGAGGGGTGGAGGAATGCATGGTAGGGCTATGCTTGTCAAATGCGAGGAGCTAGGGTGGGAGAGGTGGAGGAATGCATGGCGGGGCTATGCTTGTCTAATGCGATGAGCTAGGGTGGGAGGGGTGGAGGACTGCATGGTGGGGATATGCTCATCAGATGCAAGGGGCGAGGGTCGGAGGGGTGGAGGAATGCATGGTGGGGATATCCTTGTCAGATGCGAGGGGCTATGGTTGGAGGGGTGAAGGAATGCATGGTGGGGGTATGCTTGTCAGATGCGAGGGGCAAGGGTGGAAGCGGTGGAGGAATGCATGGTGGGGGTATGCCTGTCAGGTGCGAGGTGCGAGGGACGGAGGGGTGGAGCAATGCATGGTGTGGGTATGCTTGCCAGATGCGAGGGGCTAGGGTTGGAAGGGTGGAGGAATGCATGGTGGGGGTATGCTTGTCAGATGCGAGGGGTGAGGGTGGGAGCGGTGTAGGAATGCATGGTGGAGGTATGCTCGTCAGATGCGAGGGGCGAGGGTGGGAGGGGTGGAGGAATGCATGGTGGGGCTATGCTTGTCTAATTCGAGGATCTAGGGTGGGAGGGGTGGAGGAATGCATGGTGGGGAATGCTTGTCAGATGCGAGGGGCGAGGGTCGGAGGGGTGGAGGAATGCATGGTGGGGGAATCCTTGTCTGATGCGAGGAGCTAGGTTGGGAGGGGTGGCGGAATGCATGGTGGGGATATGCTCATCAGATGCAAGGGGCGAGGGTCAGAGGGGTGGAGGAATGCATGGTGGGGATATGCTTGTCAGATGCGAGGGGCTAGGGTTGGAGGGGTGGAGGAATGCATGGTGGGGGTATGCTTGCCAGAAGTGAGGGGCTAGGGTGGGAGGGGTAGAGGAATGCATGGTAGGGCTATGCTTGTCTAATGCGAGGAGCTAGGGTGGGAGGGGTGGAGGAATGCATGGCGGGGCTATGCTTGTCTAATGCGAGGAGCTAGGTGGGAGGGGTGGAGGACTGCATGGTGGGGATATGCTCATCCTTTGCAAGGGGCAAGTTTCCGAGGGGTGGAGGAATGCATGGTGGGGATATGTTTGTTAGATGCGAGGGGCTAGGGTTGGAGGGGTGGAGGAATGCATGGTGGGGGTATGCTTGTCAGATGCGATGGGCCAGGGTGGGAGGGGTGGAGGAGTGCATGGTGGGGGTATGTTTGTCAGATGCGAGGGGCTAGGGTTGGAGGGGTGGAGGAATGCATGGTGGGGCTATGCATGTCTAATGCGAGAAGCTAGGGTGGGAGGGGTGGAGGAATGCATGGTGTGGAATGCTTGTCAGATGTGAGGGGCGAGGGTTGGACGGGTGGAGGAATGCATGGTGGGGGAATGCTTGTCAGATGCGAGGAGCTAGGGCGGGAGGGGTGGAGGAATGCATGGTAGGGCTATGCTTGTCAAATGCGAGGAGCTAGGGTGGGAGAGGTGGAGGAATGCATGGCGGGGCTATGCTTGTCTAATGCGATGAGCTAGGGTGGGAGGGGTGGAGGACTGCATGGTGGGGATATGCTCATCAGATGCAAGGGGCGAGGGTCGGAGGGGTGGAGGAATGCATGGTGGGGATATCCTTGTCAGATGCGAGGGGCTAGGGTTGGAGGGGTGAAGGAATGCATGGTGGGGGTATGCTTGTCAGATGCGAGGGGCGAGGGTGGAAGCGGTGGAGGAATGCATGGTGGGGGTATGCCTGTCAGGTGCGAGGTGCGAGGGACGGAGGGGTGGAGCAATGCATGGTGTGGGTATGCTTGCCAGATGCGAGGGGCTAGGGTTGGAAGGGTGGAGGAATGCATGGTGGGGGTATGCTTGTCAGATGCGAGGGGTGAGGGTGGGAGCGGTGTAGGAATGCATGGTGGAGGTATGCTCGTCAGATGCGAGGGGCGAGGGTGGGAGGGGTGGAGGAATGCATGGTGGGGCTATGCTTGTCTAATTCGAGGATCTAGGGTGGGAGGGGTGGAGGAATGCATGGTGGGGAATGCTTGTCAGATGCGAGGGGCGAGGGTCGGAGGGGTGGAGGAATGCATTGTGGGGGAATCCTTGTCTGATGCGAGGAGCTAGGTTGGGAGGGGTGGCGGAATGCATGGTGGGGATATGCTCATCAGATGCAAGGGGCGAGGGTCAGAGGGGTGGAGGAATGCATGGTGGGGATATGCTTGTCAGATGCGAGGGGCTAGGGTTGGAGGGGTGGAGGAATGCATGGTGGGGGTATGCCTGTCAGGTGTGAGGTGCGAGGATCGGAGGGGTGGAGCAATGCATGGTGTGGGTATGCTTGCCAGAAGTGAGGGGCTAGGGTGGGAGGGGTGGAGGAATGCATGGTGGGGGTATGCTCGTCAGATGCAAGGGGTGAGGGTCAGAGAGGTGGAAGAATGCAAGGTGGGGGTATGCTTATCAGATGCGAAGGGTGAGGGTGGGAGGGGTGGATGAATGCATGGTGGGGCTATGCTTGTCTAATGCGAGGAGCTAGAACAGGATGGGTGGAACAATGCATGGTGGGGCTATGCTTGTCTAATGCGAGGAGCTAGGGTTGGAGGGGTGGATGAAAGCATGTTGGAGAATGCTTGTCAGATGCGAGGGGCGAAGGTCGGAGGGGTTTAAGGACTGCATGGTGGGGATATGCTCATCAGATGCAAGGGGCGAGGGTCGGAGGGGTGGAGGAATGCATGGTGGAGGTATGCTTGTCAGATGGGAGGGGCTAGGGTGGGAGGGGTGGAGGAATGCATGGTGGGGGTATGCCTGTCAGATGCGAGGTATGAGGGTAGGAGGGGTGGAGCAATGCATGGTGGGTGTATGCTTGTCAGATGAGGGGGGCTAGGGTGGAGGAATGCATGGTAGGGGAATGCTCGTCAGATGCGAGGGGCGAGGGTCGGAGGGGTGGAGGAATGCATGGTGGGGATATGCTTGTCAGATGCGAGGGGCGAGGGTGGGAGTGGTGGAGGAATGCATGGTCGGGGTATGCCTGTTAGGTGCAAGGTGCGAGGGTCGGAGGGGTGGAGCAATGCATAGTGTGTATATGCTTGCGAGATGTGAGGGGCTAGGATGGGAGGGGTGGAGGAATGCATGGTGGGGTATGGTCGTCAGATGTGAGGGGCGAGGTTCGGAGGGGTGGAGGAATGCATGGTGGGGGTATGCTCGTCAGATGCGAGGAGCTAGGACGGGAGGGGTGGAGGAATGCATGATGGGGCTATGCTTGTCTAATGCGAGGAGCTATGGTTGGAGGGGTGGAGGAATGCATGGTGGGACTATGCTTGTCTAATGCGAGGAGCTAGGGTGGGAGGGGTAGAAAAATGCATGGTGGGGGTATGCTCGTCAGATGTGAGGGGCGAGGGTTGGAGGAGTGGAGGAATGCATGGCGGGGGTATGCTTGCCAGATGCGAGGGGCTAGGTTGGGAGGTGTGAAGGAATGTATGGTGGGGGTATGCTTGTCAGATGCGAGGGGCGAGGGTGGGAGCAGTGGAGGAATGCATGGTGGGTATGCCTGTCAGATGCGAGGTATGAGGGTAGGAGGGGTGGAGCAATGCATGTTGGGGGTATGTTTGTGAGATGGGAGGACCTAGGGTGAGAAGGATGGAGGAATGCATGGTGGGGGCATGCTTTTCAGATGAGGGGGGCTAGGGTGGGAGGGGTGGAGGAATGCATGTTGGGGGTATGCTAGTCTAATGCAAGTTTCAAGGGTGGGAGGGGTGGAGGAATGCATGCTGGGGGTATGCTTGTCAGATACGAGGGTGGGAGGGGTGGAGGAATGCATGGTGGGGGTATGCTTGTCAGATGCGAGGGGTTAGGGTGGGAGGGGTGGAGGAATGCATGGTGGGGGTATGCTCATCATATGCAAGCGGCTGGGGTGGGAGGGGTGGAGTAATGCATGGTGGGGGTATGCTTGTCAGATGCGAGGAGGTAGGGTGGGAGGGGTGGAGGAATGCATGGTGTGGGTATGCTTGTCAGATGCGAGGGGCTAGGGTGGGAGGGGTGGAGGAATGCATGCTGGGCGTATGCTCGTCAGATGCGAGGGGCTAGGGTGGGAGGGGTGAAGGAATGCATGGTGGGGGTATGCTCATCATATGCAAGGGGCTGGGGCGGGAGGGGTGGAGTAATGCATGGTGGGGGTATGCTTGTTAGATGCGAGGGGCTAGGGTGGGAGGGGTGGAGGAATGCATGGTGGGGGTATGCTTGTCTAATGCGAGGAGCTATGGTGGGAGGGGTGGAGGAATGCATGGTGGCTATGCTTGTCTAATGCGAGGAGCTTGGGTGGGAGGGGTGGAGAATGCATGGTCAGTTTATTCTTGTCAGATGCAAGGAGCTAGGGTGGGAGGGGTGGAGGAATGCATGGTGGGAAATGCTTGTCAGATGCAAGGGTCGGAGGGGTGGAGGAATGCATGGTGGGGGAATGCTTGTCAGATGCGAGGAGCTAGGGTGGGTGGGGTGGTGTAATGCATGGTAGGGCTATGCTTGTCTAATGCGAGGAGCTAGGGTGGGAGGGTTGGAGGAATGCATGGCGGGGCAATGATTGTCTAATGCGAGGAGCTAGGGTGGGAGGGGTGGAGGAATGCATGGTGGGGATATGCTCGTCAGATGCGAGGGGTGAGGGTCGGAGGGGAGGAAGAATGCATGGTGGGGATATGCTTGTCAGATGCGAGGGGCGAGGGTGGGAGCGGGGGAGGAATGCATGGTGGGGGTATGCCTGTCAGGTGCAAGGTGCGAGGGTCGGAGGGGTGGAGCAATGCAGGGTGTGTATATGCTTGCGAGATGCGAGGGGCTAGGGTGGGAGGGGTGGAGGAATGAATGGTGTGTATATGCTTGCAAGATGCGAGGGGCTAGGGTGGGAGGGGTGGAGGAATGCATGCTGGGCGTATGCTCATCAGATGCGAGGGGCGAGGGTCGGAGGAGTGGCGGAATGCATGGTGGGGGTATGCTCATCAGATGCGAGGGGCGAGGGTGGGAGGGGTGGAGGAATGCATGGTGGGGCTATGCTTGTCTAATGTAAGGAGCTATGGTGGGAGGGGTGGAGGAATGCATTGTGGCTATAGTGGGAGGGGTGGAGAATGCATGGTGGGGGTATTCTTGTCAGATGCGAGGAGCTAACGTGGGTGGGGTGGTGGAATGCATGGTAGGGCTATGCTTGTCTAATGCGAGGAGCTAGGGTGGGAGGGGTGGAGGAATGCATGGCGGGGCTATGCTTGTCTAATGCGAGGAGCTAGGGCGGGAGGGATGAAGGAATGCATGGTGGGGGTATGCTTTTCAGATGCGAGGGGCGAGGGTGGGAGCGGTGGAGGAATGCATGGTGGGGATATGCCTGTCAGATGCGAGGTATGGGGGTAGGAGGGGTGGAGCAATGCATGGTGGGGGTATGCTTGTCAGATGCGAGGACCTAGGGTGAGAAGGATGGAGGAATGCATGGTGGGGGCATGCTTGTCAGATGAGGGGGGCTAGGGTGGGAGGGGTGGAGGAATGCATGTTGGGGGTATGCTTGTCTAATGCAAGGAGCAAGGGTGGGAGGGGTGGAGGAATGCATGCTGGGGGTATGCTTGTCAGATACGAGGGTGGGAGGGGTGGAAGAATGCATGTTGGGGGTATGCTTGTCAGATGCGAGGGGCTAGGGTGGGAGCGGTGGAGGAATGCATGGTGGGGGTATGCTCATAATATGCAAGGGGCTGGGGTGGGAGGGGTGGAGTAATGCATGGTAGGGGTATGCTTGTCAGATGCGAGGAGGTAGGGTGGGAGGGGTGGTGGAATGCATGGTGTGGGTATGCTTGTCAGATGCGAGGGGCTAGGGTGGGAGGGGTGGGGGAATGCATGCTGGGAGTATGCTCGTCAGATGCAAGGGGCGAGGGTCGGAGGTGTGGAGGAATGCATGGTGGGGCTATGCTCGTCAGATGCGAGTGGCGAGGATGGGAGGGGTGGAGGAATGCATGGTGGTGCTATGCTTGTCTAATGCGAGGAGCTATGGTGGGAGGGGTGGAGGAATGCATGGTGGCTATGCTTGTCTAATGCGAGGAGCTGGGTTGGGAGGGGTGGAGAATGCATGGTGGGTTTATTCTTGTCAGATGCAAGGAGCTAGGGTGGGAGGGGTGGAGGAATGCATGGTGGGAAATGCTTGTCAGATGCAAGGGTAGATGGGGTGGAGGAATGCATGGTGGGGGAATGCTTGTCAGATGCGAGGAGCTAGGGTGGGTGGGGTGGTGGAATGCATGGTAGTGCTATGCTTGTCTAATGCGAGGAGCTAGGGTGGGAGGGGTGTAGGAATGCATGGTGGGGATATGCTCGTCAGATGCGAGGGGCGAGGGTCGGAGGGGTGGAGGAATGCATGGTGGGGATATGCTTGTCAGATGTGAGGGGCGAGGGTGGGAGCGTTGGAGGAATGCATGGTGGGGGTATGCCTGTCAGGTGCAAGGTGCGAGGGTCGGAGGGGTGGAGCAATGCATGGTGTGTATATGCTTGCGAGATGCGAGGGGCTTGGGTGGGAGGGGTAGAGGAATGCATGCTGGGCGTATGCTCGTCAGAGGCGAGGGGCGAGGGTCAGAGGAGTGGCGGAATGCATGGTGGGGGTATGCTCGTCAGATGCGAGGGGCGAGGGTGGGAGGGGTGGAGGAATGCATGGTGGGGCTATGCTTGTCTAATGCAAGGAGCTATGGTGGGAGGGGTGGAGGAAAGCATGGTGGCTATGCTTGTCTAATGTGAGGAGCTAGGGTAGGAGGGGTGGAGAATGCATGGTGGGGGTATTCTTGTCAGATGCGAGGAGCTAGGGTGGGTGGGGTGGAGGAATGCATGGTAGGGCTATGCTTGTCTAATGCGAGGAGCTAGGGTGGGAGGGGTGGAGGAATGCATGGCGGGGCTATGCTTGTCTAATGCGAGGAGCTAGGGTGGGAGGGGTGGAGTAATGCATGGTGGGTGTATGCTCGTCAGAGGCGAGGGGCGAGGGTCGGAGGGGTGGAGGAATGCATGGTGGAGGAATGCTTGTCAGATGCGAGGAGCTAGGGTGGGAGGGGTAGAGGAATGCATGGTAGGGCTATGCTTATCTAATGCGAGGAGCTAGGGTGGGAGGGGTGGAGGAATGCATGGCGGGGCTATGCTTGTCTAATGTGAGGAGCTAGGGTGGGAGGGTTGGAGGACTGCATGGTGGGGATATGCTCATCCTTTGCAAGGGGCGAGGGTCCGAGGAGTGGAGGAATGCATGGTGGGGATATGTTTGTTAGATGCGAGGGGCTAGCGTTGGAGGGGTGGAGGAATGCATGGTGGGGGTATGCTTGTCAGATGCGATGGGCGAGGGTGGGAGGGGTGGAGGAATGCATGGTGGGGGTATGTTTGTCAGATGCGAGGGGCTAGGGTTGGAGGGGTGGAGGAATGCATGGTGGGGCTATGCATGTCTAATGCGAGGAGCTAGGGTGGGAGGGGTGGAGGAATGCATGGTGGGTAATGCTTGTCAGATGTGAGGGGTGAGGGTCGGAAGGGTGGAGGAATGCATTGTGGGTGAATGCACGTCAGATGCGAGGAGCTAGGGCGGGAGGGGTGGAGGAATGCATGCTAGGGCTATGCTTGTCTAATGCTAGGAGCTAGGGTGGGAGAGGTGGAGGAATGCATGGCGGGGCTATGCTTGTCTAATGCGAGGAGCTAGGGTGGGAGGGGTGGAGGACTGCATGGTGGGGATATGCTCATCAGATGCAAGGGGCGAGGGTCGGAGGGGTGGAGGAATGCATGGTGGGGATATGCTTGTCAGATGCGAGGGGCGAGGGTGGAAGCGGTGGAGGAATGCATGGTGGGGGTATGCCTGTCAGGTGCGAGGTGCGAGGGACGGAGGGGTGGAGCAATGCATGGTGTGGGTATGCTTGCCAGATGCGAGGGGCTAGGGTTGGGAGGGTGGAGGAATGCATGGTGGGGGTATGCTTGTCAGATGCGAGGGCTGAGGGTGGGAGCGGTGGAGGAATGCATGGTGGAGGTATGCTCGTCAGATGCGAGGGGTGAGGGTGGGAGGGGTGGAGGAATTCATGGTGGGGATATGTTTGTTAGATACGAGGGGCTAGGGTTGGAGGGGTGGAGGAATGCATGGTGGGGGTATGCTTGTCAGATGCAATGGGCGAGGGTGTGAGGGGTGGAGGAATGCATGGTGGGGGTATGTTTGTCAGATGCGAGGGGCTACGGTGGGAGGGGTGGAGGAATGCATGGTGGGGGTATGCTTGTCAGATACAAAGGGCGAGGGTCAGAGGGGTGGAGTAATGCAAGGTGGGGGTATGCTTGCCAGATGCGAGGGGCTAGGGTGGGAGGGGTTGAGGAATGCATGGTGGGGGTATGCTTGTCAGATGCAAGGGGCGAGGGTCAGAGGGGTGGAGGAATGCAAGTTGGGGGTATGCTTATCAGATGCGAAGGGCGAGGGTGGGAGGGGTGGAGGAATGCATGATGGGGCTATGCTTGTCTAATGCGAGGAGCTAGGACAGGATGGGTGGAGGAATGCATGGTGGGGCTATGCGTGTCTAATGCGAGGAGCTAGGGTGGGAGAAGTGGAGGAATGCATGGTGGGGGTATGCTTGTCAGATGCGTGGACCTAGGGTGAGAAGGATGGAGGAATGCATGGTGGGGGCATGCTTGTCTAATGCAAGGAGCAAGGGTGGGAGGGGTGGAGGAATGCATGCTGGAGGTATGCTTGTCAGATACGAGGGTGGGAGGGGTGGAGGAATGCATGGTGGGGGTATGCTTGTCAGATGCGGGGGGCGAAGGTGGAAGCGGTGGAGGAATGCATGGTGGGGGTATGCCTGTGAGGTGCAAGGTGCGAGCGACGGAGGGTTGGAGCAATGCATGGTGTGGGTCTGCTTGCCAGATGCGAGGGGCTAGGGTTGGAAGGTGGAGGAATGCATGGTGGGGGTATGCTTGTCAGATGAGAGGGGCGAGGGTGGGAGCGGATGAGGAATGCATGGTGGAGGTATGCTCGTCAAATGCGAGGAGATATGGGGGAGGGGTGGAGGAATGCATGGTGGGGGTATGCTTGACAGTTGCGATGGCGAGGGTGGGAGGGTGGGAGGGGTCGATGAATGCATGATAGGGTATGCTTGTCTAATGCAAGGAGCTAGGGTGGGAGGGGTGAAGGAATGCATGGTGGGGGTATGCTCGTCAGATGCGATGGGTGAGGGTGGGAGTGGTGGAGGAATATGTGGTGGGGCTATGCTTGTCTAATGTGAGGAGCTAGGGTGGGAGGGGTGGAGGAATGTATGGTGGGGCTATGCTTGTCTAATGCAAGGAGCTAGGGTGGGAGGGGTGGAGGAATGCATGGTGGCTATGCTTGTCTAATGCGAGGAGCTAGGGTGGGAGGGGTGGAGGAATGCATGGTGGGGGTATTCTTGTCAGATGCGAGGGGCTAGGGTGGGAGGGGTAGAGGAATGCATGGTGGGGGTATGCTCGTCAAATGCGAGGGGCTAGGGTGGGAGGGGTGGAGGAATGCATGGTGGGGGTATGCTTGTCAGATGCGAGGGGCGAGGGGTGGAGGAATGCATGGTGGGGGTATGCTTGTCAGATGCGAGGGTGGGAGGGGTGGAGGAATGCATGGTGGGGGTATGCTTGTCTGATGTGAGGGGCTAGGGTGGGAGGGGTGGAGGAATGCATGGTGGGGGTATGCTCATCAGATGCGAGGGGCTAGGGTGGGAGGGGTGGAGGAATGCTTGGTGGGGGTATGCCTGTCAGATGCGAGGGGCTAGGGTGGAGGGGTGGAGGAATGCATGGTGGGGGTATGCTTGTCAAATGCGAGGGGCGATTGTGGGATGGGTGGAGGAATGCATGGGGGGGTATGCTTGTCAGATGCGAGGGAGGGAGGGTGGAGGAATGCATGGTGGGGGTATGCTTGTCTGATGCGAGGAGCTAGGGTGGGAGGGGTGGAGGAATGCATGGTGGGGAATGCTTGTCAGATGCGAGGGGCGAGGGTCGGAGGGGTGGAGGAATGCATGGTGGAGGAATGCTTGTCAGATGCGAGGAGCTAGGGTGGGGGGGTAGAGGAATGCATGGTAGGGCTATGCTTGTCTAATGCGAGGAGCTAGGGTGGGAGGGGTGGAGGAATGCATGGCGGGGCTATGCTTGTCTAATGCGAGGAGCTAGGTGGGAGGGGTGGAGGACTGCATGGTGGGGAAATGCTCATCCTTTGCAAGGGGCAAGTTTCCGAGGGGTGGAGGAATGCATGGTGGGGATATGTTTGTTAGATGCGAGGGGCTAGGGTTGGAGGGGTGGAGGAATGCATGGTGGGGGTATGCTTGTCAGATGCGATGGGCCAGGGTGGGAGGGGTGGAGGAGTGCATGGTGGGGGTATGTTTGTCAGATGCGAGGGGCTAGGGTTGGAGGGGTGGAGGAATGCATGGTGGGGCTATGCATGTCTAATGCGAGAAGCTAGGGTGGGAGGGGTGGAGGAATGCATGGTGTGGAATGCTTGTCAGATGTGAGGGGCGAGGGTTGGACGGGTGGAGGAATGCATGGTGGGGGAATGCTTGTCAGATGCGAGGAGCTAGGGCGGGAGGGGTGGAGGAATGCATGGTAGGGCTATGCTTGTCAAATGCGAGGAGCTAGGGTGGGAGAGGTGGAGGAATGCATGGCGGGGCTATGCTTGTCTAATGCGATGAGCTAGGGTGGGAGGGGTGGAGTACTGCATGGTGGGGATATGCTCATCAGATGCAAGGGGCGAGGGTCGGAGGGGCGGAGGAATGCATGGTGGGGATATCCTTGTCAGATGCGAGTGGCTAGGGTTGGAGGGGTGAAGGAATGCATGGTGGGGGTATGCCTGTCAGGTGCGAGGTGCGAGGGACGGAGGGGTGGAGCAATGCATGGTGTGGGTATGCTTGCCAGATGCGAGGGGCTAGGGTTGGAAGGGTGGAGGAATGCATGGTGGGGTATGCTTGTCAGATGCGAGGGGTGAGGGTGGGAGCGGTGTAGGAATGCAAGGTGGAGGTATGCTCGTCAGATGCGAGGGGGGAGGGTGGGAGGGGTGGAGGAATGCATGGTGGGGCTATGCTTGTCTAATTCGAGGATCTAGGGTGGGAGGGGTGGAGGAATGCATGGTGGGGAATGCTTGTCAGATGCGAGGGGCGAGGGTCGGAGGCGTGGAGGAATGCATGGTGGGGGAATCCTTGTCAAATGCGAGGAGCTAGGGTGGGAGGGGTGGCGGAATGCATGGTGGGGATATGCTCATCAGATGCAAGGGGCGAGGGTCAGAGGGGTGGAGGAATGCATGGTGGGGATATGCTTGTCAGATGCGAGGGGCTAGGGTTGGAGGGGTGGAGGAATGCATGCTGGGGGTATGCTCGTCAGATGCGAAGGGTGAGGGTGGGAGGGGTGGAGGAATGCATGGTGGGGCTATGCTTGTCTAATGCGAGGAGCTAGAACAGGATGGGTGGAACAATGCATGGTGGGGCTATGCTTGTCTAATGCGAGGAGCTAGGGTTGGAGGGGTGGATGAAAGCATGTTGGGGAATGCTTGTCAGATGCGAGGGGCGAGGGTCGGAGGGGTTTCAGGACTGCATGGTGGGGATATGCTCATCAGATGCATGGGGCGAGGGTCGGAGGGGTGGAGGAATGCATGGTGGAGGTATGCTCGTCAGATGCGAGGGGCGAGGGTGGGAGGGGTGGAGGAATGCATGGTGGGGCTATGCTTGTCTAATGCGAGGAGCTAGGGTGGGAGGGGTAGAAGAATGCATGGTGGGGGTATGCTCGTCAGATGTGATGGGCGAGGGTTGGAGGAGTGGAGGAATGCATGGTGGGGGTATGCTTGTCTAATGGGAGGAGCTACAGTGGAGGGGTGGAGGAATGCATGGTGGGGGTTTGCTTGTCAGATGCGAGGAACTCGGGTGGGAGGGGGGAGGAACGCATGGTGGGGGTATGCTTGTCAGATGGGAGGGGCTAGGGTGGGAGGGGTAGAGGAATGCATGGTGGGGGTATGCCTGTCAGATGCGAGGTATGAGGGTAGGAGGGGTGGAGCAATGCATGGTGGGTGTATGCTTGTCAGATGAGGGGGGCTAGGGTGGAGGAATGCATGGTAGGGGTATGCTTGTCAGATGCGAGGGGCGAGGGTGGGAGTGGTGGAGGAATGCATGGTCGGGGTATGCCTGTTAGGTGCAAGGTGCGAGGGTCGGAGGGGTGGAGCAATGCATGGTGTGTATATGCTTGCGAGATGTGAGGGGCTAATATGGGAGGGGTGGAGGAATGCATGGTGGGGTATGGTCGTCAGATGTGAGGGGCGAGGTTCGGAGGGGTGGAGGAATGCATGGTGGGGGTATGCTCGTCAGATGCGAGGAGCTAGGACGGGAGGGGTGGAGGAATGCATGGTGGGGCTATGCTTGTCTAATGCGAGGAGCTATGGTTGGAGGGGTGGAGGAATGCATGGTGGGACTATGCTTGTCTAATGCGAGGAGCTAGGGTGGGAGGGGTAGAAAAATGCATGGTGGGGGTATGCTCGTCAGATGTGAGGGGCGAGGGTTGGAGGAGTGGAGGAATGCATGGCGGGGGTATGCTTGCCAGATGCGAGGGGCTAGGGTGGGAGGTGTGAAGGAATGTATGGTGGGGGTATGCTTGTCAGATGCGAGGGGCGAGGGTGGGAGCAGTGCAGGAATGCATGGTGTGGATATGCTCATCAGATGCAAGGGGCGAGGGTCAGAGGGGTGGAGGAATGCATGGTGGGGATATGCTTGTCAGATGCGAGGGGCTAGGGTTGGAGGGGTGGAGGAATGCATGCTGGGGGTATGCTCGTCAGATGCAAGGGGTGAGGGTCAGAGAGGTGGAAGAATGCAAGGTGGGGGTATGCTTATCAGATGCGAAGGGTGAGGGTGGGAGGGGTGGAGGAATGCATGGTGGGGCTATGCTTGTCTAATGCGAGGAGCTAGAACAGGATGGGTGGAACAATGCATTGTGGGGCTATGCTTGTCTAATGCGAGGAGCTAGGGTTGGAGGGGTGGATGAAAGCATGTTGGGGAATGCTTGTCAGATGCGAGGGGCGAGGGTCGGAGGGGTTTCAGGACTGCATGGTGGGGATATGCTCATCAGATGCATGGGGCGAGGGTCGGAGGGGTGGAGGAATGCATGGTGGAGGTATGCTCGTCAGATGCGAGGGGCGAGGGTGGGAGGGGTGGAGGAATGCATGGTGGGGCTATGCTTGTCTAATGCGAGGAGCTAGGGTGGGAGGGGTAGAAGAATGCATGGTGGGGGTATGCTCGTCAGATGTGATGGGCGAACGTTGGAGGAGTGGAGGAATGCATGGTGGGGGTATGCTTGTCTAATGGGAGGAGCTACAGTGGAGGGGTGGAGGAATGCATCGTGGGGGTTTGCTTGTCAGATGCGAGGAACTCGGGTGGGAGGGGGGAGGAACGCATGGTGGGGGTATGATTGTCAGATGGGAGGGGCTAGGGTGGGAGGGGTGGAGGAATGCATGGTGGGGGTATGCCTGTCAGATGCGAGGTATGAGGGTAGGAGGGGTGGAGCAATGCATGGTGGGTGTATGCTTGTCAGATGAGGGGGGCTAGGGTGGAGGAATGCATGGTAGGGGTATGCTCGTCAGATGCGAGGGGCGAGGGTCGGAGGGGTGGAGGAATGCATGGTGGGGATATGCTTGTCAGATGCGAGGGGCGAGGGTGGGAGTGGTGGAGGAATGCATGGTCGGGGTATGCCTGTTAGGTGCAAGGTGCGAGCTTCGGAGGGGTGGAGCAATGCATGGTGTGTATATGCTTGCGAGATGTGAGGGGCTAGGATGGGAGGGGTGGAGGAATGCATGGTGGGGTATGGTCGTCAGATGTGAGGGGCGAGGTTCGGAGGGGTGGAGGAATGCATGGTGGGGGTATGCTCGTCAGATGCGAGGAGCTAGGACGGGAGGGGTGGAGGAATGCATGGTGGGGCTATGCTTGTCTAATGCGAGGAGCTATGGTTGGAGGGGTGGAACAATGCATGGTGGGACTATGCTTGTCTAATGCGAGGAGCTAGGGTGGGAGGGGTAGAAAAATGCATGGTGGGGGTATGCTCGTCAGATGTGAGGGGCGAGGGTTGGAGGAGTGGAGGAATGCATGGCGGGGGTATGCTTGCCAGATGCGAGGGGCTAGGGTGGGAGGTGTGAAGGAATGTATGGTGGGGGTATGCTTGTCAGATGCGAGGGGCGAGGGTGGGAGCAGTGCAGGAATGCATGGTGGGTATGCCTGTCAGATGCGAGGTATGAGGGTAGGAGGGGTGGAGCAATGCATGTTGGGGGTATGTTTGTGAGATGGGAGGACCTAGGGTGAGAAGGATGGAAGAATGCATGGTGGGGGCATGCTTTTCAGATGAGGGGGGCTAGGGTGGGAGGGGTGGAGGAATGCATGTTGCGGGTATGCTAGTCTAATGCAAGGAGCAAGGGTGGGAGCGGTGGAGGAATGCATGCTGGGGGTATGCTTGTCAGATACGAGGGTGGGAGGGGTGGAGGATTGCATGGTGGGGGTATGCTTGTCAGATGCGAGGGGTTAGGGTGGGAGGGGTGGAGGAATGCATGGTGGGGGTATGCTCATCATATGCAAGCGGCTGGGGTGGGAGGGGTGGAGTAATGCATGGTGGGGGTATGCTTGTCAGATGCGAGGAGGTAGGGTGGGAGGGGTGGAGGAATGCATGGTGGGGGCATGCTTTTCAGATGAGGGGGGCTAGGGTGGGAGGGGTGGAGGAATGCATGTTGCGGGTATGCTAGTCTAATGCAAGGAGCAAGGGTGGGAGCGGTGGAGGAATGCATGCTGGGGGTATGCTTGTCAGATACGAGGGTGGGAGGGGTGGAGGAATGCATGCTGGGCGTATGCTCGTCAGATGCGAGGGGCTAGGGTGGGAGTGGTGGAGGAATGCATGGTGGGGGTATGCTCATTATATGCAAGGGGCTGGGGCGGGAGGGGTGGAGTAATGCATGGTGGGGGTATGCTTGTTAGATGCGAGGGGCTAGGGTGGGAGGGGTGGAGGAATGCATGGTGGGGGTATGCTTGTCTAATACGAGGAGCTATGGTGGGAGGGGTGGAGGAATGCATGGTGGCTATGCTTGTCTAATGCGAGGAGCTTGGGTGGGAGGGGTGGAGAATGCATGTTCGGTTTATTCTTGTCAGATGCAAGGAGCTAGGGTGGGAGGGGTGGAGGAATGCATGGTGGGAAATGCTTGTCAGATGCAAGTGTCGGAGGGGTGGAGGAATGCATGGTGGGGGAATGCTTGTCAGATGCGAGGAGCTAGGGTGGGTGGGGTGGTGTAATGCATGGTAGGGCTATGCTTGTCTAATGCGAGGAGCTAGGGTGGGAGGGTTGGAGGAATGCATGGCGGGGCAATGATTGTCTAATGCGAGGAGCTAGGGTGGGAGGGGTGGAGGAATGCATGGTGGGGATATGCTCGTCAGATGCGAGGGGTGAGGGTCGGCGGGGAGGAAGAATGCATGGTGGGGATATGCTTGTCAGATGCGAGGGGCGAGGGTGGGAGCGGTGGAGGAATGCATGGTGGGGGTATGCCTGTCAGGTGCAAGGTGCGAGGGTCGGAGGGGTGGAGCAATGCATGGTGTGTATATGCTTGCGAGATGCGAGGGGCTAGGGTGGGAGGGGTGGAGGAATGAATGGTGTGTATATGCTTGCGAGATGCGAGGGGCTAGGGTGGGAGGGGTGGAGGAATGCATGCTGGGCGTATGCTCATCAGATGCGAGGGGCGAGGGTCGGAGGAGTGGCGGAATGCATGGTGGGGGTATGCTCATCAGATGCGAGGGGCGAGGGTGGGAGGGGTGGAGGAATGCATGGTGGGGCTATGCTTGTCTAATGCAAGGAGCTATGGTGGGAGGGGTGGAGGAATGCATTGTGGCTATAGTGGGAGGGGTGGAGAATGCATGGTGGGGGTATTCTTGTCAGATGCGAGGAGCTAACGTGGGTGGGGTGGTGGAATGCATGGTAGGGCTATGCTTGTCTAATGCGAGGAGCTAGGGTGGGAGGGGTGGAGGAATGCATGGCGGGGCTATGCTTGTCTAATGCGAGGAGCTAGGGTGGGAGGGGGGGAGTAATGCATGGTGGGGGTATGCTCGTCAGAGGCGAGGGGCGAGGGTCGGAGGCGTGGAGGAATGCATGATGGGGGTATGCTTGCCAGATGCGCGGGGCTAGGGCGGGAGGGATGAAGGAATGCATGGTGGGGGTATGCTTTTCAGATGCGAGGGGCGAGGGTGGGAGCGGTGGAGGAATGTATGGTGGGGATATGCCTGTCAGATGCGAGGTATGGGGTAGGAGGGGAGGAGCAATGCATGGTGGGGGTATGCTTGTCAGATGCGAGGACCTAGGGTGAGAAGGATGGAGGAATGCATGGTGGGGGCATGCTTGTCAGATGAGGGGGGCTAGGGTGGGAGGGGTGGAGGAATGCATGTTGGGGGTATGCTTGTCTAATGCAAGGAGCAAGGGTGGGAGGGGTGGAGGAATGCATGCTGGGTGTATGCTTGTCAGATACGAGGGTGGGAGGGGTGGAGGAATGCATGTTGGGGGTATGCTTGTCAGATGCGAGGGGCTAGGGTGGGAGCGGTGGAGGAATGCATGGTGGGGGTATGCTCATAATATGCAAGGGGCTGGGGTGGGAGGGGTGGAGGAATGCATGGTGTGGGTATGCTTGTCAGATGCGAGGGGCTAGGGTGGGAGGGGTGGAGGAATGCATGCTGGGAGTATGCTCGTCAGATGCAAGGGGCGAGGGTCGGAGGAGTGGAGGAATGCATGGTGGGGGTATGCTCGTCAGATGCGAGGAGGTAGGGTGGGAGGGGTGGTGGAATGAATGGTGTGGGTATGCTAGTCAGATGCGAGGGGCTAGGGTGGGAGGGGTGGAGGAATGCATGCTGGGAGTATGCTCGTCAGATGCAAGGGGCGAGGGTCGGAGGAGTGGAGGAATGCATGGTGGGGGTATGCTCGTCAGATGCGAGTGGCGAGGATGGGAGGGGTGGAGGAATGCATGGTGGTGCTATGCTTGTCTAATGCGAGGAGCTATGGTGGGAGGGGTGGAGGAATGCATGGTGGCTATGCATGTCTAATGCGAGGAGCTAGGGTGGGAGGGGTGGAGAATGCATGGTGGGTTTATTCTTGTCAGATGCAAGGAGCTAGGGTGGGAGGGGTGGAGGAATGCATGGTGGGAAATGCTTGTCAGATGCAAGGGTAGGAGGGGTGGAGGAATGCATGGTGGGGGAATGCTTGTCAGATGCGAGGAGCTAGGGTGGGTGGGGTGGTGGAATGCATGGTAGTGCTATGCTTGTCTAATGCGAGGAGCTAGGGTGGGAGGGGTGGAGGAATGCATGGTGGGGATATGCTCGTCAGATGCGAGGGGCGAGGGTCGGAGGGGTGGAGGAATGCATGGTGGGGATATGCTTGTCAGATGCGAGGGGCTAGGGTTGGAGGGGTGAAGGAATGCATGGTGGGGGTATTCTTGTCAGATGCGTAGGGCGAGGGTGGAAGCGGTGGAGGAATGCATGGTGTGTACATGCTTGCGAGATGCGAGGGGCTTGGGTGGGAGGGGTAGAGGAATGCATGCTGGGCGTATGCTCGTCAGAGGCGAGGGGCGAGGGTCAGAGGAGAGGCGGAATGCATGGTGGGGGTATGCTCGTCAGATGCGAGGGGCGAGGGTGGGAGGGGTGGAGGAATGCATGGTGGGGCTATGCTTGTCTAATGCAAGGAGCTATGGTGGGAGGGGTGGAGGAATGCATGGTGGCTATGCTTGTCTAATGTGAGGAGCTAGGGTAGGAGGGGTGGAGAATGCATGGTGGGGGTATTCTTGTCAGATGCGAGGAGCTAGGGTGGGTGGGGTGGTGGAATGCATGGTAGGTCTATGCTTGTCTAATGCGAGGAGCTAGGGTGGGAGGGGTGGAGGAATGCATGGCGTGGCTATGCTTGTCTAATGCGAGGAGCTAGGGTGGGAGGGGTGGAGTAATGCATGGTGGGGGTATGCTCGTCAGAGGCGAGGGGCGAGGGTCGGAGGCGTGGAGGAATGCATGATGGGGGTATGCTTGCCAGATGCGCGGGGCTAGGGCGGGAGGGTTGAAGGAATGCATGGTGGGGGTATGCTTTTCAGATGCGAGGGGCGAGGGTGGGAGCGGTGGAGGAATGCATGGTGGGGATATGCTTTTCTAATGCAAGGAGCAAGGGTGGGAGGGGTGGAGGAATGCATGCTGGGGGTATGCGTGTCAGATACGAGGGTGGGAGGGGTGGAGGAATGCATGGTGGGGGTATGCTCATAATATGCAAGGGGCTGGGGTGGGAGGGGTGGAGTAATGCATGGTGGGGGTATGCTTGTCAGATGCGAGGAGGTAGGGTGGGAGGGGTGGAGGAATGCATGGTGTGGGTATGCTTGTCAGATGCGAGGGGCTAGGGTGGGAGGGGTGGAGGAATGCATGCTGGGAGTATGCTCGTCAGATGCGAGGGGCGAGGGTCAGAGGAGTGGAGGAGTGCATGGTGGGGGTATGCTCGTCAGATGCGAGTGGCGAGGATGGGAGGGGTGGAGGAATGCATGCTGGTGCTATGCTTGTCTAATGCGAGGAGCTATGGTGGGAGGGGTGGAGGAATGCATGGTGGCTATGCTTGTCTAATGCGAGGAGCTAGGGTGGGAGGGGTGGAGAATGCATGGTGGGTTTATTCTTGTCAGATGCAAGGAGCTAGGGTGGGAGGGGTGGAGGAATGCATGGTGGGAAATACTTGTCAGATGCAAGGGTGGGAGGGGTGGAGGAATGCATGGTGGGGGAATGCTTGTCAGATGCGAGGAGCTAGGGTGGGTGGGGTGGTGGAATGCATGGTAGGGCTATGCTTGTCTAATGCGAGGAGCTAGGGTGGGAGGGGTGGAGGAATGCATGGTGGGGATATGCTCGTCAGATGCGAGGGGCGAGGGTCGGAGGGGTGGAGGAATGCATGGTGGGGATATGCTTGTCAGATGTGAGGTGCGAGGGTGGGAGCGGTGGAGGAATGCATGGTGGGGGTATGCCTGTCAGGTGCAAGGTGCGAGGGTCGGAGGGGTGGAGCAATGCATGGTGTGTATATGCTTGCGAGATGCGAGGGGCTTGGGTGGGAGGGGTAGAGGAATGCATGCTGGGCGTATGCTCGTCAGAGGCGAGGGGCGAGGGTCAGAGGAGTGGCGGAATGCATGGTGGGGGTATGCTCGTCAGATGCGAGGGGCGAGGGTGGGAGGGGTGGAGGAATGCATGGTGGGGCTATGCTTGTCTGATGCAAGGAGCTATGGTGGGAGGGGTGGAGGAATGCATGGTGGCTATGCTTGTCTAATGTGAGGAGCTAGGGTAGGAGGGGTGGAGAATGCATGGTGGGGGTATTCTTGTCAGATGCGAGGAGCTAGGGTGGGAGGGGTGGAGGAATGCATGGCGGGGCTATGATTGTCTAATGCGAGGAGCTAGGGTGGGAGGGGTGGAGGAATGCATGGTGGGGATATGCTCGCCAGATGTGAGGGGCGAGGGTCGGAGGAGTGGAGGAATGCATGGTGGGGGTATGCTCGTCAGATGCGAGTGGCGAGGATGGGAGGGGTGGAGGAATGCATGGTGGTGCTATGCTTGTCTAATGCGAGGAGCTATGGTGGGAGGGGTGGAGGAATGCATGGTGGCTATGCTTGTCTAATGCGAGGAGCTAGGGTGGGAGGGGTGGAGAATGCATGGTGGGTTTATTCTTGTCAGATGCAAGGAGCTAGGGTGGGAGGGGTGGAGGAATGCATGGTGGGAAATGCTTGTCAGATGCAAGGGTGGGAGGGGTGGAGGAATGCATGGTGGGGGAATGCTTGTCAGATGCGAGGAGCTAGGGTGGGTGGGGTGGTGGAATGCATGGTAGGGCTATGCTTGTCTAATGCGAGGAGCTAGGGTGGGAGGGGTGGAGGAATGCATGGTGGGGATATGCTCGTCAGATGCGAGGGGCGAGGGTCGGAGGGGTGGAGGAATGCATGGTGGGGATATGCTTGTCAGATGTGAGGGGCGAGGGTGGGAGCGGTGGAGGAATGCATGGTGGGGGTATGCCTGTCAGGTGCAAGGTGCGAGGGTCGGAGTGGTGGAGCAATGCATGGTGTGTATATGCTTGCGAGATGCGAGGGGCTTGGGTGGGAGGGGTAGAGGAATGCATGCTGGGCGTATGCTCGTCAGAGGCGAGGGGCGAGGGTCAGAGGAGTGGCGGAATGCATGGTGGGGGTATGCTCGTCAGATGCGAGGGGCGAGGGTGGGAGGGGTGGAGGAATGCATGGTGGGGCTATGCTTGTCTAATGCAAGGAGCTATGGTGGGAGGGGTGGAGGAATGCATGGTGGCTATGCTTGTCTAATGTGAGGAGCTAGGGTAGGAGGGGTGGAGAATGCATGGTGGGGGTATTCTTGTCAGATGCGAGGAGCTAGGGTGGGAGGGGTGGAGGAATGCATGGCGGGGCTATGATTGTCTAATGCGAGGAGCTAGGTTGGGAGGGGTGGAGGAATGCATGGTGGGGATATGCTCGCCAGATGTGAGGGGCGAGGGTCGGAGGGGTGGAGGAATGCATGGTGGGGATATGCTTGTCAGATGCGAGGGGCGAGGGTGGGAGCGGTGGAGGAATGCATGGTGGGGGTATGCCTGTCAGGTGCAAGGTGCGAGGGTCGGAGGGGTGGAGCAATGCATGGTGTGTATATGCTTGCGAGATGCGAGGGGCTAGGGTGGGAGGGGTGGAGGAATGCATGATGGGGTATGCTAGTCAGATGCGAGGGGCGAGGTTCGGAGGGGTGGAGGAATGCATGGTGGGGGTATGCTCGTCAGATGCGAGGAGCTAGGACGGGAGGGGTGGAGGAATGCATGGTGGGGCTATGCTTGTTTAATGCGAGGAGCTATGGTTGGAGGGGTGGATGAATGCATGGTGGGGCTATGCTTGTCTAATGCGAGGAGCTAGGGTGGGAGGGGTAGAGGAATGCATGGTGGGGGTATGCTCATCAGATGTGAGGGGCGAGTGTTGGAGGTGTGGAGGAATGCATGGCGGGGGTATGCTTGTCAGATGCGAGGGGCCAGGGTTGGAGGTGTGAAGGAATGTATGTGGGGGTATGCTTGTCAGATGCGAGGGGCGAGGTGGGAGCGGTGGAGGAATGCATGGTGGGAGTATGCCTGTCAGATGCGAGGTATGAGGGTAGGAGTGGTGGAGCAATGCTTGGTGGGGGTATGCTTGTCAGATGCGAGCACCTAGGGTGGGAAGGATGGAGGAATGCATGGTGGGGGTATGCTTGTCTAATGGGAGGAGCTATGGTGGAGGGGTGGATGAATGCATGGTTTGGGTTTGCTTGTCCGATGAGAGGAGCTAGGGTGGGAGGGGTGGAGGAATGAATGGTGGGGCTATGCTTGTCAGATGCGAGGGGCTAGGGTGGGAGGGGTAGTGGAATGCATGGTGGGGGTATGCTTGTCAGATGCAAGGGGCGAGGGTGGGAGGGTGGTAGGGGTTTGGATGAATGCATTCTGGGGTATGCTTGTCTAATACAAGGAGCTAGGGTGGGAGGGGTGGAGGAATGCATGGTGGGGGTATGCTTGTCTAATGGGAGGAGCTACGGTGGAGGGGTGGAGGAATGCATGGTGGGGGTTTGCTTGTCAGATGCGAGGAGCTCGGGTGGGAGGGGGGGCGGAAAGCATGGTGGGGGTATGCTTGTCAGATGGGAGGGGATAGGGTGGGAGGGGTGGAGGAATGCATGGTGGGGGTATGCCTGTCAGATGCGAGGTATGAGGGTAGGAGGGGTGGAGCAATGCATGGTGGGGGTATGCTTGTCAGATGAGGGGGGATAGGGTGGAGGAATGCATGGTGGGGATATGCTTGTCAGATGCGAGGGGCGAGGGGCGAGGGGTGGAGGAATGCATGGTGGGGATATGCTTGTCAGATGCGAGGAGCTATGGTGGGAGGGGTGGAGGAATGCATGGTGGCTATGCTTGTCTAATGCGAGGAGCTAGGGTGGGAGGGGTGGAGAATGCATGGTGGGTTTATTCTTGTCAGATGCAAGGAGCTAGGGTGGGAGGGGTGGAGGAATGCATGGTGGGAAATGCTTGTCAGATGCAAGGGTGGGAGGGGTGGAGGAATGCATGGTGGGGGAATGCTTGTCAGATGCGAGGAGCTAGGGTGGGTGGGGTGGTGGAATGCATGGTAGGGCTATGCTTGTCTAATGCGAGGAGCTAGGGTGGGAGGGGTGGAGGAATGCATGGTGGGGATATGCTCGTCAGATGCGAGGGGCGAGGGTCGGAGGGGTGGAGGAATGCATGGTGGGGATATGCTTGTCAGATGTGAGGGGCGAGGGTGGGAGCGGTGGAGGAATGCATGGTGGGGGTATGCCTGTCAGGTGCAAGGTGCGAGGGTCGGAGTGGTGGAGCAATGCATGGTGTGTATATGCTTGCGAGATGCGAGGGGCTTGGGTGGGAGGGGTAGAGGAATGCATGCTGGGCGTATGCTCGTCAGAGGCGAGGGGCGAGGGTCAGAGGAGTGGCGGAATGCATGGTGGGGGTATGCTCGTCAGATGCGAGGGGCGAGGGTGGGAGGGGTGGAGGAATGCATGGTGGGGCTATGCTTGTCTAATGCAAGGAGCTATGGTGGGAGGGGTGGAGGAATGCATGGTGGCTATGCTTGTCTAATGTGAGGAGCTAGGGTAGGAGGGGTGGAGAATGCATGGTGGGGGTATTCTTGTCAGATGCGAGGAGCTAGGGTGGGAGGGGTGGAGGAATGCATGGCGGGGCTATGATTGTCTAATGCGAGGAGCTAGGTTGGGAGGGGTGGAGGAATGCATGGTGGGGATATGCTCGCCAGATGTGAGGGGCGAGGGTCGGAGGGGTGGAGGAATGCATGGTGGGGATATGCTTGTCAGATGCGAGGGGCGAGGGTGGGAGCGGTGGAGGAATGCATGGTGGGGGTATGCCTGTCAGGTGCAAGGTGCGAGGGTCGGAGGGGTGGAGCAATGCATGGTGTGTATATGCTTGCGAGATGCGAGGGGCTAGGGTGGGAGGGGTGGAGGAATGCATGATGGGGTATGCTAGTCAGATGCGAGGGGCGAGGTTCGGAGGGGTGGAGGAATGCATGGTGGGGGTATGCTCGTCAGATGCGAGGAGCTAGGACGGGAGGGGTGGAGGAATGCATGGTGGGGCTATGCTTGTTTAATGCGAGGAGCTATGGTTGGAGGGGTGGAGGAATGCATGGTGGGGCTATGCTTGTCTAATGCGAGGAGCTAGGGTGGGAGGGGTAGAGGAATGCATGGTGGGGGTA
Source organism: Ambystoma mexicanum (assembly GCF_040938575.1). Classification (NCBI taxonomy): domain Eukaryota; kingdom Metazoa; phylum Chordata; class Amphibia; order Caudata; family Ambystomatidae; genus Ambystoma; species Ambystoma mexicanum. The sequence continues at coordinate 68,817,413 of NC_090932.1, read as the reverse complement.
TGCTCATCAGATGTGAGGGGCGAGTGTTGGAGGTGTGGAGGAATGCATGGCGGGGGTATGCTTGTCAGATGCGAGGGGCCAGGGTTGGAGGTGTGAAGGAATGTATGTGGGGGTATGCTTGTCAGATGCGAGGGGCGAGGTGGGAGCGGTGGAGGAATGCATGGTGGGAGTATGCCTGTCAGATGCGAGGTATGAGGGTAGGAGTGGTGGAGCAATGCTTGGTGGGGGTATGCTTGTCAGATGCGAGCACCTAGGGTGGGAAGGATGGAGGAATGCATGGTGGGGGTATGCTTGTCTAATGGGAGGAGCTATGGTGGAGGGGTGGATGAATGCATGGTTTGGGTTTGCTTGTCCGATGAGAGGAGCTAGGGTGGGAGGGGTGGAGGAATGAATGGTGGGGCTATGCTTGTCAGATGCGAGGGGCTAGGGTGGGAGGGGTAGTGGAATGCATGGTGGGGGTATGCTTGTCAGATGCAAGGGGCGAGGGTGGGAGGGTGGTAGGGGTTTGGATGAATGCATTCTGGGGTATGCTTGTCTAATACAAGGAGCTAGGGTGGGAGGGGTGGAGGAATGCATGGTGGGGGTATGCTTGTCTAATGGGAGGAGCTACGGTGGAGGGGTGGAGGAATGCATGGTGGGGGTTTGCTTGTCAGATGCGAGGAGCTCGGGTGGGAGGGGGGGCGGAAAGCATGGTGGGGGTATGCTTGTCAGATGGGAGGGGATAGGGTGGGAGGGGTGGAGGAATGCATGGTGGGGGTATGCCTGTCAGATGCGAGGTATGAGGGTAGGAGGGGTGGAGCAATGCATGGTGGGGGTATGCTTGTCAGATGAGGGGGGATAGGGTGGAGGAATGCATGGTGGGGATATGCTTGTCAGATGCGAGGGGCGAGGGGCGAGGGGTGGAGGAATGCATGGTGGGGATATGCTTGTCAGATGCGAGGGGCGAGGGTGGGAGCGGTGGAGGAATGCATGGTCGGGGTATGCCTGTCAGGTGCAAGGTGTGAGGGTTGGAGGGGTGGAGCAATGCATGGTGTGTATATGCTTGCGAGATGTGAGGGGCTGGGATGGGAGGGGTGGAGGAATGCATGGTGGGGTATGCTCGTCAGATGCGAGGAGCTAGGACGGGAGGGGTGGAGGAATGCATGGTGGGGCTATGCTTGTCTAATGCGAGGAGCTATGGATGGAGGGGTGGAGGAATGCATGGTGGGGCTATGCTTGTCTAATGCGAGGAGCTAGGGTGGGAGGGGTAGAGGAATGCATGGTGGGGGTATGCTCGTCAGATGTGAGGGGCGAGGGTTGGAGGAGTGGAGGAATGCATGGCGGAGGTATGCTTGTCAGATGCGAGGGGCTAGGGTGGGAGGGGTGAAGCAATGCATGGTGGGGGTATGCTTGTCAGATGCAAGCACCTAGGGTGGGAAGGATGGAGGAATGCATGGTGGGGGTATGCTTTTCTAATGGGAGAAGCTATGGTGGAGGGGTGGAGGAATGCATGGTTTGGGTTTGCTTGTCCGATGGGAGGAGCTAGGGTGGAAGGGGTGGAGGGGTGCATGGTGGTGGTATGCTTGTCAGATGCGAGGGGCTAGGGTGGGAGGGGTGGTGGAATGCATGGTGGGGGTATGGTTGTCAGATGCGAGGGGCGAGGGTGGGAGGGTGGTAGGGGTTTGGATGAATGCATTGTAGGGTATGCTTGTCTAATACAAGGAGATATGGTGGGAGGGTGGAGGAATGCATCGTGGGGGTATGCTTATCTAATGGGAGGAGCTACGGTGAAGGGGTGGAGGAATGCATGGTGGGGGTTTGCTTGTCAGATGCGAGGAGCTCGGGTGGGAGGGGTGGAGGAACGCATGGTGGGGGTATGCTTGTCAGATGCGAGGGGCTAGGGTGGGAGGGGTGGAGGAATGCATGGTGGTGCTATGCTTGTCTAATGCGAGGAGCTATGGTGGGAGGGGTGGAGGAATGCATGGTGGCTATGCTTGTCTAATGCGAGGAGCTAGGGTGGGAGGGGTGGAGAATGCATGGTGGGGTTATTCTTGTCAGATGCAAGGAGCTAGGGTGGGAGGGGTGGAGGAAAGCATGGTGGGAAATGCTTGTCAGATGCAAGGGTCGGAGGGGTGGAGGAATGCATGGTGGGGGAATGCTTGTCAGATGAGAGGAGCTAGGGTGGGTGGGGTGGTGTAATGCATGGTAGAGCTATGCTTGTCTAATGCGAGGAGCTAGGGTGGGAGGGGTGGAGGAATGCATAGCGGGGCTATGATTGTCTAATGCAAGGAGCTAGGGTGGGAGGGGTGGAGGAATGCATGGTGGGGATATGCTTGTCAGATGCGAGGAGCTAGGGCGGGAGGGGTGGAGGAATGCATGGTAGGGCTATGCTTGTCTAATGCGAGGAGCTAGGGTGGGAGAGGTGGAGGAATGCATGGCGGGGCTATGCTTGTCTAATGCGAGGATCTAGGCTGGGAGGGGAGGAGGACTGCATGGTGGGGATATGCTCATCAGATGCAAGGGGCGAGGGTCGGAGGGGTGGATGAATGCATGGTGGTGATATGCTTGTCAGATGCGAGGGGCTAGGGTTGGAGGGGTGAAGGAATGCATGGTGGGGGTATGCTTGTCAGATGCGAGGGGCGAGGGTGGAAGCGGTGGAGGAATGCATGGTGGGGGTATGCCTGTCAGGTGCGAGGTGCAAGGCACGGAGGGGTGGAGCAATGCATGGTGTGGGTATGCTTGCCAGATGCGAGGGGCTAGGGTTGGAAGGGTGGAGGAATGCATGGTGGGGGTATGCTTGTCAGATGCGAGGGGCGAGGGTGGGAGCGGTGGAGGAATGCATGGTGGAGGTATGCTCGTCAGATGCGAGGGGCGAGGGTGGGAGGGGTGGAGGAATGCATGGTGGGGCTATGCTTGTCTAATGCGAGGATCTAGGGTGGGAGGGGTGGAGGAATGCATGTCGGGGCTATGCTTGTCTAATGCGAGGAGCTAGGGTGGGAGGGGTGGAGGACTGCATGGTGGGGATATGCTCATCAGATGCAAGGGGCGAGGGTCGGAGGGGTGGAGGAATGCATGGTGGGTATTTATGCTTGTCAGATGCGAGGGGCTAGGGTTGGAGGGGTGGAGGTATTCATGGTGGGGGTATGCCTGTCAGGTGCGAGGTGCGAGGGTCGGAGGGGTGGAGCAATGCATGGTGTGGGTATGCTTGCCAGAAGCGAGGAGCTAGGGTGGGAGGGGTGGAGGAATGCATGGTGGGGGTATGCTCGTCAGATGCAAGGGGCGAGGGTCAGAGAGGTGGAGGAATGCAAGGTGGGGGTATGCTTATCAGATGCGAAGGGTGAGGGTGGGAGGGGTGGAGGAATGCATGGTGGGGCTATGCTTGTCTAATGCGAGGAGCTAGGACAGGATGAGTGGAGGAATGCATGGTGGGGCTATGCTTGTCTAATGCGAGGAGCTAGGGTTGGAGGGGTGGATGAAAGCATGTTGGGGGTATGCTTGTCAGATGCGAGGAGCTAGGGTGGGAAGGGTGGAGGAATGCATGGTGGGGGAATGCTTGTCAGATGTGAGGGGCAAGGGTCAGAGGGGTGGGGGAATGCATGGTGGGGGTATGCTTGTCAGATGCGAGGAACTAGGGTGGGAGAGGTGGAGGAATGCATGGTAGGGCTATGCTTGTCTAATGCGAGGAGCTAGGGTGGGAGGGGTGGAGGAATGCATGGTGGGGCTATGCTTGTCTAATGCGAGGAGCTAGGGTGGGAGGGTGGAGGAATGCATGGTGGGGGTATGCTCATCAGAGGCGAGGGGCGAGGGGTGGAGGCGTGGAGGAATGCATGGTGGGGGTATACTTGCCAGATGCGAGGGGCTAGGGTGGGAGGGGTGAAGGAATGCCTGGTGGGGGTATGCTTGTCAGATGCGATGGGCGAGGGTGGGAGCGGTGGAGGAATGCATGGTGGGGGTATGCCTGTCAGATGCGAGGTATGAGGGTAGGAGGGGTGGAGCAATGCATGGTGGGGGTATGCTTGTCAGATGCGAGGACCTAGGGTGAGATGGATGGAGGAATGCATGGTTGGGGTATGCTTGTCAGATGAGGGGGGCTAGGGTGGGAGGGGTTGAGGAATGCATGGTGGGGGTATGCTTGTCTACTGCAAGGAGCTAGGGTGGGAGGGGTGGAGGAATGCATGCTGGGGGTATGCTTGTCAGATACGCGGGTGGGAAGGGTGGAGGAATGCATGGTGGGGGTATGCTTGTCAGATGCGAGGGGCTAAGGTGGGAGGGGTGGAGGAATGCATGGTGTGGGTATGCTTGTCAGATGCGAGGGGCTAGGGTGGGAGGGGTGGAGGAATGCATGCTGGGCGTATGCTTGTCAGATGCGAGGGGCGAGGGTCGGAGGAGTGGAGGAATGCATGGTGGGGGTATGCTCGTCAGATGCGAGGGGCGAGGGTGGGAGGGGTGGAGGAATGCATGGTGGGACTATGCTTGTCTAATGCGAGGAGCTATGGTGGGAGGGGTGGAGGAATGCTATGGTGGCTATGCTTGTCTAATGCGAGGAGCTAGGGTGGGAGGGCTGGAGAATGCATGGTGGGGGTAAGCCTGTCAGGTGCGAGGCGCGAGGGTCGGAGGGGTGGAGCAAAGCATGGTGAGGGTATGCTTGCCAGATGTGAGGGGCTCTGGTGGGAGGAGTGGAGGAATGCATGGTGGGGGTATGCTTTTCAGATGCAAGGGGCGAGGGTCAGAGGGGTGGAGGAATGCAAGGTGGGGCTATCCTTGTCTAATGCGAGGAGCTAGGACAGGATAGGTAGAGGAATGCATGGTGGGGCTATGCTTGTCTAATGCGAGGAGCTAGGGTGGGAGGGGTGGATGAATGCATGTTGGGGGTATGCTTGTCAGATGCGAGGAGCTAGGGTGGGGGAATGCATGGTGGGGGAATCCTTGTCTAATGAGAGGAGCTAGGGTGGGATGGGTGGAGTAATGCATGGTGGGGGTATGCTCGTCAGAGGCGAGGGGCGAGGGTCAGAGGCGTGGAGTAATGCATGGTGGGGGTATGCTCGTCAGAGGCGAGGGGTGAGGGTCAGAGGCGTGGATGAATGCATGGTGGGGGTATGCTTGTCAGATGCGAGGACCTAGGGTGAGATGGATGGAGGAATGCATGGTTGGGGTATGCTTGTCAGATGCGAGGGACGAGGGTGGGAGGGTGGGAGGGGTTTGGATGAATGCATTCTGTGGTATGCTTGTCTAATACAAGGAGCTAGGGTGGGAGGGGTGGAGGAATGCATGTTGGGCGTATGCTTGTCTAATGGGAGGAGCTACGGTGGAGGGGTGGAGGAATGCATGGTGGGGGTTTGCTTGTCAGATGCGAGGAGCTCGGGTGGGAGGGGGGGAGGAACGCATGGTGGGGGTATGTTTGTCAGATGGGAGGGGCTAGGGTGGGAGTGGTGGAGGAATGCATGGTGGGCATATGCTCGTCAGATGCGAGGTATGAGGGTAGGAGGGGTGGAGCAATGCATGGTGGGGGTAAGCTTGTCAGATGAGGGGGGCTAGTGTGGAGGAATGCATGGTGGGGATATGCTCGTCAGATGCGAGGGGCGAGGGTCGGAGGGGTGGAGGAATGCATGGTGGGGATATGCTTGTCAGATGCGAGGGGCGAGGGTGGGAGCGGTGGAGGAATGCATGGTTGGGGTATGCCTGTCAGGTGCAAGGTGCGAGGGTCGGAGGGGTGGAGCAATGCATGGTGTGTATATGCTTGCGAGATGTGAGGGGCTAGGATGGGAGGGGTGGAGGAATGCATGGTGAGGTATGGTCATCAGATGTGAGGGGCGAGGTCCAGAGGGGTGGAGGAATGCATGGTGGGGGTATGCTCGTCAGATGCGAGGAGGTAGGACGGGAGGGGTGATAGGAATGCATGGTGGGGCTATGCTTGTCTAATGCGAGGAGCTATGGATGGAGGGGTGGAGGAATGCATGGTGGGGCTATGCTTGTCTAATGCGAGGAGCTAGGGTGGGAGGGGTGGAGGAATGCATGGTGGGGGTATGCTCGTCAGATGTGAGGGGCGGAGGTTGGACGAGTGGAGGAATGCATGGCGGGGGTATGCTTGTCAGATGCGAGGGGCTAGGGTGGGAGGTGTGAAGGAATGTATGGTGGGGGTATGCTTGTCAGATGCGAGGGGCGAGGGTGGGAGCGGTGGAGGAATGCATGGTGGGGTATGCCTGTCAGATGCAAGGTATGAGGGTAGGAGGGGTGGAGCAATGCATGGTGGGGGTATGCTTGTCAGATGCAAGCACCTAGGGTGGGAAGGATGGAGGAATGCATGGTGGGGGTATGCTTTTCTAATGGGAGGAGCTATGGTGGAGGGGTGGAGGAATGCATGGTTTGGGTTTGCTTGACCGATGGGAGGAGCTAGGGTGGGAGGGGTGGAGGGGTGCATGGTGGTGGTATGCGTGTCAGATGCGAGGGGCTAGGGTGGGAGGGGTGGTGGAATGCATGGTTGGGGTATGGTTGTCAGATGCGAGGGGCGAGGGTGGGAGGGTGGTAGGGGTTTGGATGAATGCATTGTAGGGTATGCTTGTCTAATACAAGGAGCTATGGTGGGAGGGTGAAGGAATGCATGGTGGGGGTATGCTTATCTAATGGGAGGAGCTACGGTGAAGGGGTGGAGGAATGCATGGTGGGGGTTTGCTTGTCAGATGCGAGGAGCTTGGGTGGGAGGGGTGGAGGAACGCATGCTGGGTGTATGCTTGTCAGATGCGAGGGGCTAGGGTGGGAGGGATGGAGGAATGCATGGTGGTGCTATGCTTGTCTAATGCGAGTAGCTATGGTGGGAGGGGTGGAGGAATGCATGGTGGCTATGTTTGTCTAATGCGAGGAGCTAGGGTGGGAGGGGTGGAGAATGCATGGTGGGGTTATTCTTGTCAGATGCAAGGAGCTAGGGTGGGAGGGGTGGAGGAATGCATGGTGGGAAATGCTTGTCAGATGCAAGGGTCGGAAGGGTGGAGGAATGCATGGTGGGGGAATGCTTGTCAGATGCGAGGAGCTAGGGTGGGTGGGGTGGTGTAATGCATGGTAGGGCTATGCTTGTTTAATGCGAGGAGCTCGGGTGGGAGGGGTGGAGGAGTGCATGGCGGGGCTATGATTGTCTAATGCGAGGAGCTAGGGTGGGAGGGGTGGAGGAATGCATGGTGGGGATATGCTTGTCAGATGCGAGGAGCTAGGGCGGGAGGGGTGGAGGAATGCATGGTAGGGCTATGCTTGTCTAATGTGAGGAGCTAGGGTGGGAGAGGTGGAGGAATGCATGGCGGGGCTATGCTTGTCTAAAGCTAGGATCTAGGCTGGGAGGGGTGGAGGACTGCATGGTGGGGATATGCTCATCAGATGCAAGGGGCGAGGGTCGGAGGGGTGGAGAAATGCATGGTGGTGATATGCTTGTCAGATGCGAGGGGCTAGGGTTGGAGGGGTGAAGGAATGCATGGTGGGGGTATGCTTGTCAGATGCGTAGGGCGAGGGTGGAAGCGGTGGAGGAATGCATGGTGCGGGTATGCCTGTCAGGTGCGAGGTGCGAGGGATGGAGGGGTGGAGCAATGCATGGTGTGGGTATGCTTGCCAGATGCGAGGGGCTAGGGTTGGAAGGGTGGAGGAATGCATGGTGGGGGAATGCTTGACAGATGCGAGGGGCGAGGGTGGGAGCGGTGGAGGAATGCATGGTGGAGGTATGCTCGTCAGATGCGAGGGGCGAGGGGGTGGAGGAATGCATGGTGGGGCTATGCTTGTCTAATGCGAGGATCTAGGGTGGGAGGGGTGGAGGAATGCATGGTGGGGAATGCTTGTCAGATGCGAGGGGCGAGGGTCGGAGGGGTGGAGGAATGCATGGTGGGGGAATGCTTGTCAGATGCGAGGAGCTAGGGTGGGAGGGGTGGAGGAATGCATGGTAGGGCTATGCTTGTCTAATGCGAGGAGCTGGGGTGGGAGGGGTGGAGTAATGCATGTCGTGACTATGCTTGTCTAATGCGAGGAGCTAGGGTGGGAGGGGTGGAGGACTGCATGGTGTGAATATGCTCATCAGATGCAAGGGGCGAGGGTCGGAGGGGTGGAGGAATGCATGGTGGGGATATGCTTGTCAGATGCGAGGGGCTACGTTGGAGGGGTGGAGGAATGCATGGTGGAGGTATGCCTGTCAGGTGCGAGGTGCGAGGTCGGAGGGGTGGAGCAATGCATGGTGTGGGTATGCTTGCCAGAAGCGAGGGGCTAGGGTGGGAGGGGTGGAGGAATGCATGGTGGGGGTATGCCTGTCAGATGTGAGGTATGAGGGTAGGAGGGGTGGAGCAATGCATGGTGGGGGTATGCTTGTCAGATGCGATTACCTAGGGTGAGATGGATGGAGGAATGCATGGTTGGGGTATGCTTGTCAGATGAGGGGGGCTACGGTGGGAGGGGTGGAGGAATGCATGGTGGGGGTATGCTTGTCAGATACGAGGGTGGGAGGGGTGGAGGAATGCATGGTGGGGGTATGCTTGTCAGATGCGAGGGGCTAGGGTAGGAGGGGTGGAGGAATGCATGGTGTGGGTATGCTTGTCAGATGCGAGGGGCTAGGGTGGGAGGGGTGGAGGAATGCATGCTGGGTGTATGATCGTCAGATGCGAGGGGCGAGGGTCGGAGGAGTGGAGGAATGCATGGTGGGGGTATGCTCGTCAGATGCGAGGGGCGAGGGTGGGAGGGGTGGAGGAATGCATGGTGGGGCTATGCTTGTCTAATGCGAGGAGCTATGGTGGGAGGGGTGGAGGAATGCTATGGTGGCTATGCTTGTCTAATGCGAGGAGCTAGGGTGAGAGGGGTGGAGAATGCATGGTGGGGGTATGCCTGTCAGGTGCGAGGTGCGAGGGTCAGAGGGGTGGAGCAAAGCATGGTGAGGGTATGCTTCCCAGATGCGAGGGTCTAGGGTGGGAGGGGTGGAGGAATGCATGGTGGGGGTATGCTTTTCAGATGCAAGGGGCGAGGGTCAGAGAGGTGGTGGAATGCAAGGTGGGGATATGCTTATCAGATGCGAAGGGCGAGGGTGGGAGGGGTGGAGGAATGCATGATGGGGCTATGCTTGTCTAATGCGAGGAGCTAGGACAGGATAGGTGGAGGAATGCATGGTGGGGCTATGCTTGTCTAATGCGAGGAGCTAGGGTGGGAGGGGTGGATGAATGCATGTTGGGGGTATGCTTGTCAGATGCGAGGAGCTAGGGTGGGAAGGGTGGAGGAATGCATGGTGGGGGAATGCTTGTCTAATGGGAGGAGCTAGGGTGGGAGGGGTGGAGGAATGCATGGTGGGGCTATGCTTGTCTAATGCGAGGAGCTAGGGTGGGAGGGGTGGAGTAATGCATGGTGGGGGTATGCTCGTCAGAGGCGAGGGGCGAGGGTCAGAGGCGTGGATGAATGCATGGTGCGGGTATGCTTGCCAGATGCGCGGGGCTAGGGTGGGATGGGTGAAGGAATGCATGGTGGGGGTATGCTTATCAGATGCGAGGGGCGAGGGTGGGAGCGGTGGAGGAATGCATGGTGGGGGTATGCCTGTCAGATGCGAGGTATGAGGGTAGGAGGGGTGGAGCAATGCATGGTGGGGGTATGCTTGTCAGATGCGAGGACCTAGGGTGAGAAGGATGGAGGAATGCATGGTGGGGGCATGCTTGTCAGATGAGGGGGGCTAGGGTGGGAGGGGTGGAGGAATGCATGGTGGGGGTATGCTTGTCTAATGCAAGGAGCAAGTGTGGGAGGGGAGAACGAATGCATGCTGGGGGTATTCTTGTCAGATGCGAGGGGCTAAGGTGGGAGGGGTGGAGGAATGCATGGTGGGGGTATGCTCGTCAAATGCGAGGGGCTAGGGTGGGAGGGGTGGAGGAATGCATGGTGGGGGTATGCTCATCAGATGCGAGGGGCTAGGGTGGGAGGGGTGGAGGAATGCATGGTGGAGGTATGCCTGTCAGATGCAAGGGGCTAGGGTGGGAGGGGTGGAGGAATGCATGGTGGGGGTATGCTTGTCAGATGCGAGGGGCGATTGTGGGATGGGTGGAGGAATGCATGGGGGGTATGCTTGTCAGATGCGAGGGTGGGAGGGGTGGAGGAATGCATGGTGGGGTTATGCTTGTCAGATGCGAGGGGCTAGGGTGGGAGGGGTGGAGGAATGCATGGTGGGGGCATGCTCATCAGATGCGAGGGGCAAGGGGGGTGGAGGAATGCATGGTGGGGCTATGCTTGTCTAATGCGAGGAGCTAGGGTGGGAGGGGTGGAGGAATGCATGGTGGGGAATGCTTGTCAGATGCGAGGGGCGAGGGTCGGAGGGGTGGAGGAATGCATGGTGGAGGAATGCTTGTCAGATGCGAGGAGCTAGGGTGGGAGGGGTAGAGGAATGCATGGTAGGGCTATGCTTATCTAATGCGAGGAGCTAGGGTGGGAGGGGTGGAGGAATGCATTGCGGGGCTATGCTTGTCTAATGTGAGGAGCTAGGGTGGGAGGGTTGGAGGACTGCATGGTGGGGATATGCTCATCCTTTGCAAGGGGCGAGGGTCCGAGGAGTGGAGGAATGCATGGTGGGGATATGTTTGTTAGATGTGAGGGGCTAGGGTTGGAGGGGTGGAGGAATGCATGGTTGGGGTATGCTTGTCAGATGCGATGGGCGAGGGTGGGAGGGGTGGAGGAATGCATGGTGGGGGTATGTTTGTCAGATGCGAGGGGCTAGGGTTGGAGGGGTGGAGGAATGCATGGTGGGGCTATGCATGTCTAATGCGAGGAGCTAGGGTGGGAGGGGTGGAGGAATGCATGGTGGGGAATGCTTGTCAGATGTGAGGGGCGAGGGTCGGAAGGGTGGAGGAATGCATTGTGGGGGAATGCTAGTCAGATGCGAGGAGCTAGGGCGGGAGGGCTGGAGGAATGCATGGTAGGGCTATGCTTTTCTAATGCTAGGAGCTAGGGTGGGAGAGGTGGAGGAATGCATGGCGGGGCTATGCTTGTCTAATGCGAGGAGCTAGGGTGGGAGGGGTGGAGGACTGCATGGTGGGGATATGCTCATCAGATGCAAGGGGCGAGGGTCGGAGGGGTGGAGGAATGCATGGTGGGGATATGCTTGTCAGATGCGAGGGGCTAGGGTTGGTGGGGTGAAGGAATGCATGGTGGGGGTAAGCTTGTCAGATGCGAGGGGCGAGGGTGGAAGCGGTGGAGGAATGCATGGTGGGGGTATGCCTGTCAGGTGCGAGGTGCGAGGGACGGAGGGGTGGAGGAATGCATTGTGGGGGAATGCTAGTCAGATGCGAGGAGCTAGGGCGGGAGGGCTGGAGGAATGCATGGTAGGGCTATGCTTGTCTAATGCTAGGAGCTAGGGTGGGAGGGGTGGAGTAATGCATGTCGTGACTATGCTTGTCTAATGCGAGGAGCTAGGGTGGGAGGGGTGGAGGACTGCATGGTGTGAATATGCTCATCAGATGCAAGGGGCGAGGGTCGGAGGGGTGGAGGAATGCATGGTGGGGATATGCTTGTCAGATGCGAGGGGCTACGGTTGGAGGGGTGGAGGAATGCATGGTGGAGGTATGCCTGTCAGGTGCGAGGTGCGAGGTCGGAGGGGTGGAGCAATGCATGGTGTGGGTATGCTTGCCAGAAGCGAGGGGCTAGGGTGGGAGGGGTGGAGGAATGCATGGTGGGGGTATGCCTGTCAGATGTGAGGTATGAGGGTAGGAGGGGTGGAGCAATGCATGGTGGGGGTATGCTTGTCAGATGCGATTACCTAGGGTGAGATGGATGGAGGAATGCATGGTTGGGGTATGCTTGTCAGATGAGGGGGGCTACGGTGGGAGGGGTGGAGGAATGCATGGTGGGGGTATGCTTGTCAGATACGAGGGTGGGAGGGGTGGAGGAATGCATGGTGGGGGTATGCTTGTCAGATGCGAGGGGCTAGGGTAGGAGGGGTGGAGGAATGCATGGTGTGGGTATGCTTGTCAGATGCGAGGGGCTAGGGTGGGAGGGGTGGAGGAATGCATGCTGGGCGTATGATCGTCAGATGCGAGGGGCGAGGGTCGGAGGAGTGGAGGAATGCATGGTGGGGGTATGCTCGTCAGATGCGAGGGGCGAGGGTGGGAGGGGTGGAGGAATGCATGGTGGGGCTATGCTTGTCTAATGCGAGGAGCTATGGTGGGAGGGGTGGAGGAATGCTATGGTGGCTATGCTTGTCTAATGCGAGGAGCTAGGGTGAGAGGGGTGGAGAATGCATGGTGGGGGTATGCCTGTCAGGTGCGAGGTGCGAGGGTCAGAGGGGTGGAGCAAAGCATGGTGAGGGTATGCTTCCCAGATGCGAGGGTCTAGGGTGGGAGGGGTGGAGGAATGCATGGTGGGGGTATGCTTTTCAGATGCAAGGGGCGAGGGTCAGAGAGGTGGTGGAATGCAAGGTGGGGATATGCTTATCAGATGCGAAGGGCGAGGGTGGGAGGGGTGGAGGAATGCATGATGGGGCTATGCTTGTCTAATGCGAGGAGCTAGGACAGGATAGGTGGAGGAATGCATGGTGGGGCTATGCTTGTCTAATGCGAGGAGCTAGGGTGGGAGGGGTGGATGAATGCATGTTGGGGGTATGCTTGTCAGATGCGAGGAGCTAGGGTGGGAAGGGTGGAGGAATGCATGGTGGGGGAATGCTTGTCTAATGGGAGGAGCTAGGGTGGGAGGGGTGGAGGAATGCATGGTGGGGCTATGCTTGTCTAATGCGAGGAGCTAGGGTGGGAGGGGTGGAGTAATGCATGGTGGGGGTATGCTCGTCAGAGGCGAGGGGCGAGGGTCAGAGGCGTGGATGAATGCATGGTGCGGGTATGCTTGCCAGATGCGCGGGGCTAGGGTGGGATGGGTGAAGGAATGCATGGTGGGGGTATGCTTATCAGATGCGAGGGGCGAGGGTGGGAGCGGTGGAGGAATGCATGGTGGGGGTATGCCTGTCAGATGCGAGGTATGAGGGTAGGAGGGGTGGAGCAATGCATGGTGGGGGTATGCTTGTCAGATGCGAGGACCTAGGGTGAGAAGGATGGAGGAATGCATGGTGGGGGCATGCTTGTCAGATGAGGGGGGCTAGGGTGGGAGGGGTGGAGGAATGCATGGTGGGGGTATGCTTGTCTAATGCAAGGAGCAAGGGTGGGAGGGGAGAACGAATGCATGCTGGGGGTATTCTTGTCAGATGCGAGGGGCTAGGGTGGGAGGGGTGGAGGAATGCATGGTGGGGGTATGCTCGTCAAATGCGAGGGGCTAGGGTGGGAGGGGTGGAGGAATGCATGGTGGGGGTATGCTCATCAGATGCGAGGGGCTAGGGTGGGAGGGGTGGAGGAATGCATGGTGGAGGTATGCCTGTCAGATGCAAGGGGCTAGGGTGGGAGGGGTGGAGGAATGCATGGTGGGGGTATGCTTGTCAGATGCGAGGGGCGATTGTGGGATGGGTGGAGGAATGCATGGGGGGTATGCTTGTCAGATGCGAGGGTGGGAGGGGTGGAGGAATGCATGGTGGGGTTATGCTTGTCAGATGCGAGGGGCTAGGGTGGGAGGGGTGGAGGAATGCATGGTGGGGGCATGCTCATCAGATGCGAGGGGCAAGGGGGGTGGAGGAATGCATGGTGGGGCTATGCTTGTCTAATGCGAGGAGCTAGGGTGGGAGGGGTGGAGGAATGCATGGTGGGGAATGCTTGTCAGATGCGAGGGGCGAGGGTCGGAGGGGTGGAGGAATGCATGGTGGAGGAATGCTTGTCAGATGCGAGGAGCTAGGGTGGGAGGGGTAGAGGAATGCATGGTAGGGCTATGCTTATCTAATGCGAGGAGCTAGGGTGGGAGGGGTGGAGGAATGCATGGCGGGGCTATGCTTGTCTAATGTGAGGAGCTAGGGTGGGAGGGTTGGAGGACTGCATGGTGGGGATATGCTCATCCTTTGCAAGGGGCGAGGGTCCGAGGAGTGGAGGAATGCATGGTGGGGATATGTTTGTTAGATGTGAGGGGCTAGGGTTGGAGGGGTGGAGGAATGCATGGTTGGGGTATGCTTGTCAGATGCGATGGGCGAGGGTGGGAGGGGTGGAGGAATGCATGGTGGGGGTATGTTTGTCAGATGCGAGGGGCTAGGGTTGGAGGGGTGGAGGAATGCATGGTGGGGCTATGCATGTCTAATGCGAGGAGCTAGGGTGGGAGGGGTGGAGGAATGCATGGTGGGGAATGCTTGTCAGATGTGAGGGGCGAGGGTCGGAAGGGTGGAGGAATGCATTGTGGGGGAATGCTAGTCAGATGCGAGGAGCTAGGGCGGGAGGGCTGGAGGAATGCATGGTAGGGCTATGCTTGTGTAATGCTAGGAGCTAGGGTGGGAGAGGTGGAGGAATGCATGGCGGGGCTATGCTTGTCTAATGCGAGGAGCTAGGGTGGGAGGGGTGGAGGACTGCATGGTGGGGATATGCTCATCAGATGCAAGGGGCGAGGGTCGGAGGGGTGGAGGAATGCATGGTGGGGATATGCTTGTCAGATGCGAGGGGCTAGGGTTGGTGGGGTGAAGGAATGCATGGTGGGGGTATGCTTGTCAGATGCGAGGGGCGAGGGTGGAAGCGGTGGAGGAATGCATGGTGGGGGTATGCCTGTCAGGTGCGAGGTGCGAGGGACGGAGGGGTGGAGCAATGCATGGTGTGGGTATGCTTGCCAGATGCGAGGGGCTAGGGTTGGAAGGGTGGAGGAATGCATGGTGGGGGTATGCTTGTCAGATGCGAGGGGTGAGGGTGGGAGCGGTGGAGGAATGCATGGTGGAGGTATGCTCTTCAGATGCGAGGGGTGAGGGTGGGAGGCGTGGAGGAATGCATGGTGGGGATATGTTTGTTAGATACGAGGGGCTAGGGTTGGAGGGGTGGAGGAATGCATGGTGGGGGTATGCTTGTCAGATGCAATGGGGGAGGGTGGGAGGGGTGGAGGAATGCATGGTGGGGGTATGTTTGTCAGATGCGAGGGGCTACGGTGGGAGGGGTGGAGGAATGCATGGTGGGGGTATGCTTGTCAGATACAAGGGGCGAGGGTCAGAGGGGTGGAGCAATGCAAGCTGGGGGTATGCTTGCCAGTTGCGAGGGGCTAGGGTGGGAGGGGTGGAGGAATGCATGGTGGGGGTATGCTTGTCAGATGCAAGGGGCGAGGGTCAGAGGGGTGGAGGAATGCAAGTTAGGGGTATGCTTATCAGATGCGAAGGGCGAAGGTGGGAGGGGTGGAGGAATGCATGATGGGGCTATGCTTGTCTAATGCGAGGAGCTAGGACAGGATGGGTGGAGGAATGCATGGTGGGGCTATGCGTGTCTAATGCGAGGAGCTAGGGTGGGAGAGGTGGAGGAATGCATGGTGGGGGTATGCTTGTCAGATGCGTGGACCTAGGGTGAGAAGGATGGAGGAATGCATGGTGGGGGCATGCTTGTCAGATGAGGTGGGCTAGTGTGGGAGGGGTGGAGGAATGCATGGTGGAGGTACGCTTGTCTAATGCAAGGAGCAAGGGTGGGAGGGGTGGAGGAATGCATGCTGGAGGTATGCTTGTCAGATACGAGGGTGGGAGGGGTGGAGGAATGCATGGTGGGAGTATGCTTGTCAGATGCGGGGGGCGAGGGTGGAAGCGGTGGAGGAATGCATGGTGGGGGTATGCTCGTCAGATGCGAGGGGCGAGGGTGGGAGGGGTGGAGGAATGCATGGTGGGGCTATGCTTGTCTAATGCGAGGATCTAGGGTGGGAGGGGTGGAGGAATGCATGGTGGGGAATGCTTGTCAGATGTGAGGGGCTAGGGTCGGAGGGGTGGAGGAATGCATGGTGGGGGTATGCTTGTCAGATGCGAGGGGCGAGGGTGGGAGCGGTGGAGGAATGCATGGTGGAGGTATGCTCGTCAGATGCGAGGGGCGAGGGTGGGAGGGGTGGAGGAATGCATGGTGGGGCTATGCTTGTCTAATGCGAGGATCTAGGGTGGGAGGGGTGGAGGAATGCATGGTGGGGAATGCTTGTCAGATGCGAGGGGCTAGGGTCGGAGGGGTGGAGGAATGCATGGTCGGGGAATGCTTGTCAGATGCGAGGAGCTAGGGTGGGAGGGGTGGAGGAATGCATGGTAGGGCTATGCTTGTCTAATGCGATGAGCTAGGGTGGGAGGGGTGGAGTAATGCATGTCGGGGCTATGCTTGTCTAATGCGAGGAGCTAGGGTGGGAGGGGTGGAGGACTGCATGGTGGGGATATGCTCATCAGATGCAAGGGGCGAGGGTCGGAGGGGTGGAGGAATGCATGGTGGGTATTTATGCTTGTCAGATGCGAGGGGCTAGGGTTGGAGGGGTGGAGGTATTCATGGTGGGGGTATGCCTGTCAGGTGCGAGGTGCGAGGGTCGGAGGGGTGGAGCAATGCATGGTGTGGGTATGCTTGCCAGAAGCGAGGGGCTAGGGTGGGAGGGGTGGAGGAATGCATGGTGGGGGTATGCTCGTCAGATGCAAGGGGCGAGGGTCAGAGAGGTGGAGGAATGCAAGGTGGGGGTATGCTTATCAGATGCGAAGGGTGAGGGTGGGAGGGGTGGAGGAATGCATGGTGGGGCTATGCTTGTCTAATGCGAGGAGCTAGGACAGGATGAGTGGAGGAATGCATGGTGGGGCTATGCTTGTCTAATGCGAGGAGCTAGGGTTGGAGGGGTGGATGAAAGCATGTTGGGGGTATGCTTGTCAGATGCGAGGAGCTAGGGTGGGAAGGGTGGAGGAATGCATGGTGGGGGAATGCTTGTCAGATGTGAGGGGCAAGGGTCAGAGGGGTGGGGGAATGCATGGTGGGGGTATGCTTGTCAGATGCGAGGAACTAGGGTGGGAGAGGTGGAGGAATGCATGGTAGGGCTATGCTTGTCTAATGCGAGGAGCTAGGGTGGGAGGGGTGGAGGAATGCATGGTGGGGCTATGCTTGTCTAATGCGAGGAGCTAGGGTGGGAGGGTGGAGGAATGCATGGTGGGGGTATGCTCATCAGAGGCGAGGGGCGAGGGGTGGAGGCGTGGAGGAATGCATGGTGGGGGTATACTTGCCAGATGCGAGGGGCTAGGGTGGGAGGGGTGAAGGAATGCCTGGTGGGGGTATGCTTGTCAGATGCGATGGGCGAGGGTGGGAGCGGTGGAGGAATGCATGGTGGGGGTATGCCTGTCAGATGCGAGGTATGAGGGTAGGAGGGGTGGAGCAATGCATGGTGGGGGTATGCTTGTCAGATGCGAGGACCTAGGGTGAGATGGATGGAGGAATGCATGGTTGGGGTATGCTTGTCAGATGAGGGGGGCTAGGGTGGGAGGGGTGGAGGAATGCATGGTGGGGGTATGCTTGTCTACTGCAAGGAGCTAGGGTGGGAGGGGTGGAGGAATGCATGCTGGGGGTATGCTTGTCAGATACGCGGGTGGGAAGGGTGGAGGAATGCATGGTGGGGGTATGCTTGTCAGATGCGAGGGGCTAAGGTGGGGGGGGTGGAGGAATGCATGGTGTGGGTATGCTTGTCAGATGCGAGGGGCTAGGGTGGGAGGGGCGGAGGAATGCATGCTGGGCGTATGCTTGTCAGATGCGAGGGGCGAGGGTCGGAGGAGTGGAGGAATGCATGGTGGGGGTATGCTCATCAGATGCGAGGGGCGAGGGTGGGAGGGGTGGAGGAATGCATGGTGGGGCTATGCTTGTCTAATGCGAGGAGCTATGGTGGGAGGGGTGGAGGAATGCTATGGTGGCTATGCTTGTCTAATGCGAGGAGCTAGGGTGGGAGGGCTGGAGAATGCATGGTGGGGGTAAGCCTGTCAGGTGCGAGGCGCGAGGGTCGGAGGGGTGGAGCAAAGCATGGTGAGGGTATGCTTGCCAGATGCGAGGGGCTCTGGTGGGAGGAGTGGAGGAATGCATGGTGGGGGTATGCTTTTCAGATGCAAGGGGCGAGGGTCAGAGGGGTGGAGGAATGCAAGGTGGGGCTATCCTTGTCTAATGCGAGGAGCTAGGAAAGGATAGGTAGAGGAATGCATGGTGGGGCTATGCTTGTCAGATACGCGGGTGGGAAGGGTGGAGGAATGCATGGTGGGGGTATGCTTGTCAGATGCGAGGGGCTAAGGTGGGGGGGGTGGAGGAATGCATGGTGTGGGTATGCTTGTCAGATGCGAGGAGCTAGGGTGGGAAGGGTGGAGGAATGCATGGTGGGGGAATCCTTGTCTAATGAGAGGAGCTAGGGTGGGATGGGTGGAGGAATGCATGGTGGGGCTATGCTTGTCTAATGCGAGGAGCTAGGGTGGGAGGGGTGGAGTAATGCATGGTGGGGGTATGCTCGTCAGAGGCGAGGGGCGAGGGTCAGAGGCGTGGATGAATGCATGATGGGGGTATGCTTGTCAGATGCGAGGACCTAGGGTGAGATGGATGGAGGAATGCATGGTTGGGGTATGCTTGTCAGATGCGAGGGACGAGGGTGGGAGGGTGGGAGGGGTTTGGATGAATGCATTCTGTGGTATGCTTGTCTAATACAAGGAGCTAGGGTGGGAGGGGTGGAGGAATGCATGTTGGGCGTATGCTTGTCTAATGGGAGGAGCTACGGTGGAGGGGTGGAGGAATGCATGGTGGGGGTTTGCTTGTCAGATGCGAGGAGCTCGGGTGGGAGGCGGGGAGGAACGCATGGTGGGGGTATGCTTGTCAGACGGGAGGGGCTAGGGTGGGAGTGGTGGAGGAATGCATGGTGGGCATATGCTCGTCAGATGCGAGGTATGAGGGTAGGAGGGGTGGAGCAATGCATGGTGGGGGTAAGCTTGTCAGATGAGGGGGGCTAGTGTGGAGGAATGCATGGTGGGGATATGCTCGTCAGATGCGAGGGGCGAGGGTCGGAGGGGTGGAGGAATGCATGGTGGGGATATGCTTGTCAGATGCGAGGGGCGAGGGTGGGAGCGGTGGAGGAATGCATGGTTGGGGTATGCCTGTCAGGTGCAAGGTGCGAGGGTCGGAGGGGTGGAGCAATGCATGGTGTGTATATGCTTGCGAGATGTGAGGGGCTAGGATGGGAGGGGTGGAGGAATGCATGGTGAGGTATGGTCGTCAGATGTGAGGGGCGAGGTCCAGAGGGGTGGAGGAATGCATGGTGGGGGTATGCTCGTCAGATGCGAGGAGGTAGGACGGGAGGGGTGATAGGAATGCATGGTGGGGCTATGCTTGTCTAATGCGAGGAGCTATGGATGGAGGGGTGGAGGAATGCATGGTGGGGCTATGCTTGTCTAATGCGAGGAGCTAGGGTGGGAGGGGTGGAGGAATGCATGGTGGGGGTATGCTCGTCAGATGTGAGGGGCGAGGGTTGGACGAGTGGAGGAATGCATGGCGGGGGTATGCTTGTCAGATGCGAGGGGCTAGGGTGGGAGGTGTGAAGGAATGTATGGTGGGGGTATGCTTGTCAGATGCGAGGGGCGAGGGTGGGAGCGGTGGAGGAATGCATGGTGGGGGTATGCCTGTCAGACGCAAGGTATGAGGGTAGGAGGGGTGGAGCAATGCATGGTGGGGGTATGCTTGTCAGATGCAAGCACCTAGGGTGGGAAGGATGGAGGAATGCATGGTGGGGGTATGCTTTTCTAATGGGAGGAGGTATGGTGGAGGGGTGGAGGAATGCATGGTTTGGGTTTGCTTGACCGATGGGAGGAGCTAGGGTGGGAGGGGTGGAGGGGTGCATGGTGGTGGTATGCGTGTCAGATGCGAGGGGCTAGGGTGGGAGGGGTGGTGGAATGCATGATTGGGGTATGGTTGTCAGATGCGAGGGGCGAGGGTGGGAGGGTGGTAGGGGTTTGGATGAATGCATTGTAGGGTATGCTTGTCTAATACAAGGAGCTATGGTGGGAGGGTGAAGGAATGCATGGTGGGGGTATGCTTATCTAATGGGAGGAGCTACGGTGAAGGGGTGGAGGAATGCATGGTGGGGGTTTGCTTGTCAGATGCGAGGAGCTCGGGTGGGAGGGGTGGAGGAACGCATGGTGGGGGTATGCTTGTCAGATGCGAGGGGCTAGGGTGGGAGGGATGGAGGAATGCATGGTGGTGCTATGCTTGTCTAATGCGAGGAGCTATGGTGGGAGGGGTGGAGGAATGCATGGTGGCTATGTTTGTCTAATGCGAGGAGCTAGGGTGGGAGGGGTGGAGAATGCATGGTGGGGTTATTCTTGTCAGATGCAAGGAGCTAGGGTGGGAGGGGTGGAGGAATGCATGGTGGGAAATGCTTGTCAGATGCAAGGGTCGGAAGGGTGGAGGAATGCATGGTGGGGGAATGCTTGTCAGATGCGAGGAGCTAGGGTGGGTGGGGTGGTGTAATGCATCGTAGGGCTATGCTTGTTTAATGCGAGGAGCTCGGGTGGGAGGGGTGGAGGAGTGCATGGCGGAGCTATGATTGTCTAATGCGAGGAGCTAGGGTGGGAGGGGTGGAGGAATGCATGGTGGGGATATGCTTGTCAGATTCGAGGAGCTAGGGCGGGAGGGGTGGAGGAATGCATGGTAGGGCTATGCTTGTCTAATGTGAGGAGCTAGGGTGGGAGAGGTGGAGGAATGCATGGCGGGGCTATGCTTGTCTAAAGCGAGGATCTAGGCTGGGAGGGGTGGAGGACTGCATGGTGGGGATATGCTCATCAGATGCAAGGGGCGAGGGTCGGAGGGGTGGAGGAATGCATGGTGGTGATATGCTTGTCAGATGCGAGGGGCTAGGGTTGGAGGGGTGAAGGAATGCATGGTGGGGGTATGCTTGTCAGATGCGTAGGGCGAGGGTGGAAGCGGTGGAGGAATGCATGGTGGGGGTATGCCTGTCAGGTGCGAGGTGCGAGGGATGGAGGGGTGGAGCAATGCATGGTGTGGGTATGCTTGCCAGATGCGAGGGGCTAGGGTTGGAAGGGTAGAGGAATGCATGGTGGGGGAATGCTTGACAGATGCGAGGGGCGAGGGTGGGAGCGGTGGAGGAATGCATGGTGGAGGTATGCTCGTCAGATGCGAGGGGCGAGGGGGTGGAGGAATGCATGGTGGGGCTATGCTTGTCTAATGCGAGGATCTAGGGTGGGAGGGGTGGAGGAATGCATGGTGGGGAATGCTTGTCAGATGCGAGGGGCGAGGGTCGGAGGGGTGGAGGAATGCATGGTGGGGGAATGCTTGTCAGATGCGAGGAGCTAGGGTGGGAGGGGTGGAGGAATGCATGGTAGGGCTATGCTTGTCTAATGCGAGGAGCTGGGGTGGGAGGGGTGGAGTAATGCATGTCGGGACTATGCTTGTCTAATGCGAGGAGCTAGGGTGGGAGGGGTGGAGGACTGCATGGTGTGGATATGCTCTTCAGATGCAAGGGGCGAGGGTCGGAGGGGTGGAGGAATGCATGGTGGGGATATGCTTGTCAGATGCGAGGGGCTACGGTTGGAGGGGTGGAGGAATGCATGGTGGGGGTATGCCTGTCAGGTGCGAGGTGCGAGGTCGGAGGGGTGGAGCAATGCATGGTGTGGGTATGCTTGCCAGAAGCGAGGGGCTAGGGTGGGAGGGGTGGAGGAATGCATGGTGGGGGTATGCCTGTCAGATGTGAGGTATGAGGGTAGGAGGGGTGGAGCAATGCATGGTGGGGGTATGCTTGTCAGATGCGATTACCTAGGGTGAGATGGATGGAGGAATGCATGGTTGGGGTATGCTTGTCAGATGAGGGGGGCTACGGTGGGAGGGGTGGAGGAATGCATGGTGGGGGTATGCTTGTCAGATACGAGGGTGGGAGGGGTGGAGGAATGCATGGTGGGGGTATGCTTGTCAGATGCGAGGGGCTAGGGTAGGAGGGGTGGAGGAATGCATGGTGTGGGTATGCTTGTCAGATGCGAGGGGCTAGGGTGGGAGGGGTGGAGGAATGCATGCTGGGCGTATGCTCGTCAGATGCGAAGGGCGAGGGTCGGAGGAGTGGAGGAATGCATGGTGGGGGTATGCTCGTCAGATGCAAGGGGCGAGGGTGGGAGGGGTGGAGGAATGCATGGTGGGGCTATGCTTGTCTAATGCGAGGAGCTATGGTGGGAGGGGTGGAGGAATGCTATCGTGGCTATGCTTGTCTAATGCGAGGAGTTAGGGTGAGAGGGGTGGAGAATGCATGGTGGGGGTATGCCTGTCAGGTGCGAGGTGCGAGGGTCAGAGGGGTGGAGCAAAGCATGGTGAGGGTATGCTTCCCAGATGCGAGGGTCTAGGGTGGGAGGGGTGGAGGAATGCATGGTGGGGGTATGCTTTTCAGATGCAAGGGGCGAGGGTCAGAGAGGTGGTGGAATGCAAGGTGGGGATATGCTTATCAGATGCGAAGGGCGAGGGTGGGAGGGGTGGAGGAATGCATGATGGGGCTATGCTTGTCTAATGCGAGGAGCTAGGACAGGATAGGTGGAGGAATGCATGGTGGGGCTATGCTTGTCTAATGCAAGGAGCTAGGGTGGGAGGGGTGGATGAATGCATGTTGGGGGTATGCTTGTCAGATGCGAGGAGCTAGGGTGGGAAGGGTGGAGGAATGCATGGTGGGGGAATGCTTGTCTAATGGGAGGAGCTAGGGTGGGAGGGGTGGAGGAATGCATGGTGGGGCTATGCTTGTCTAATGCGAGGAGCTAGGGTGGGAGGGGTGGAGTAATGCATGGTGGGGGTATTCTCGTCAGAGGCGAGGGGCGAGGGTCAGAGGCGTGGATGAATGCATGGTGCGGGTATGCTTGCCAGATGCGCGGGGCTAGGGTGGGATGGGTGAAGGAATGCATGGTGGGGGTATGCTTATCAGATGCGAGGGGCGAGGGTGGGAGCGGTGGAGGAATGCATGGTGGGGGTATGCCTGTCAGATGCGAGGTATGAGGGTAGGAGGGGTGGAGCAATGCATGGTGGGGGTATGCTTGTCAGATGCGAGGACCTAGGGTGAGAAGGATGGAGGAATGCATGGTGGGGGCATGCTTGTCAGATGAGGGGGGCTAGGGTGGGAGGGGTGGAGGAATGCATGGTGGGGGTATGCTTGTCTAATGCAAGGAGCAAGGGTGGGAGGGGAGAACGAATGCATGCTGGGGGTATTCTTGTCAGATGCGAGGGGCTAGGGTGGGAGGGGTGGAGGAATGCATGGTGGGGGTATGCTCGTCAAATGCGAGGGGCTAGGGTGGGAGGGGTGGAGGAATGCATGGTGGGGGTATGCTTGTCAGATGCGAGGGGCGAGGGTGGGAGGGGTGGAGGAATGCATGGTGGGGGTATGCTTGTCAGATGCGAGGGTGGGAGGGGTGGAGGAATGCATGGTGGGGGTATGCTCATCAGATGCGAGGGGCTAGGGTGGGAGGGGTGGAGGAATGCATGGTGGAGGTATGCCTGTCAGATGCAAGGGGCTAGGGTGGGAGGGGTGGAGGAATGCATGGTGGGGGTATGCTTGTCAGATGCGAGGGGCGATTGTGGGATGGGTGGAGGAATGCATGGGGGGTATGCTTGTCAGATGCGAGGGTGGGAGGGGTGGAGGAATGCATGGTGGGGTTATGCTTGTCAGATGCGAGGGGCTAGGGTGGGAGGGGTGGAGGAATGCATGGTGGGGGCATGCTCATCAGATGCGAGGGGCAAGGGGGGTGGAGGAATGCATGGTGGGGCTATGCTTGTCTAATGCGAGGAGCTAGGGTGGGAGGGGTGGAGGAATGCATGGTGGGGAATGCTTGTCAGATGCGAGGGGCGAGGGTCGGAGGGGTGGAGGAATGCATGGTGGAGGAATGCTTGTCAGATGCGAGGAGCTAGGGTGGGAGGGGTAGAGGAATGCATGGTAGGGCTATGCTTATCTAATGCAAGGAGCTAGGGTGGGAGGGGTGGAGGAATGCATGGCGGGGCTATGCTTGTCTAATGTGAGGAGCTAGGGTGGGAGGGTTGGAGGACTGCATGGTGGGGATATGCTCATCCTTTGCAAGGGGCGAGGGTCCGAGGAGTGGAGGAATGCATGGTGGGGATATGTTTGTTAGATGTGAGGGGCTAGGGTTGGAGGGGTGGAGGAATGCATGGTGGGGGTATGCTTGTCAGATGCGATGGGCGAGGGTGGGAGGGGTGGAGGAATGCATGGTGGGGGTATGTTTGTCAGAAGCGAGGGGCTAGGGTTGGAGGGGTGGAGGAATGCATGGTGGGGCTATGCATGTCTAATGCGAGGAGCTAGGGTGGGAGGGGTGGAGGAATGCATGGTGGGGAATGCTTGTCAGATGTGAGGGGCGAGGGTCGGAAGGGTGGAGGAATGTATTGTGAGGGAATGCTAGTCAGATGCGAGGAGCTAGGGCGGGAGGGCTGGAGGAATGCATGGTAGGGCTATGCTTGTCTAATGCTAGGAGCTAGGGTGGGAGAGGTGGAGGAATGCATGGCGGGGCTATGCTTGTCTAATGTGAGGAGCTAGGGTGGGAGGGGTGGAGGACTGCATGGTGGGGATATGCTCATCAGATGCAAGGGGCGAGGGTCGGAGGGGTGGAGGAATGCATGGTGGGGATATGCTTGTCAGATGCGAGGGGCTAGGGTTGGAGGGGTGAAGGAATGCATGGTGGGGGTATGCTTGTCAGATGCGAGGGGCGAGGGTGGAAGCGGTGGAGGAATGCATGGTGGGGGTATGCCTGTCAGGTGCGAGGTGCGAGGGACGGAGGGGTGGAGCAATGCATGGTGTGGGTATGCTTGCCAGATGCGAGGGGCTAGGGTTGGAAGGGTGGAGGAATGCATGGTGGGGGTATGCTTGTCAGATGCGAGGGGTGAGGGTGGGAGCGGTGGAGGAATGCATGGTGGAGGTATGCTCTTCAGATGCGAGGGGTGAGGGTGGGAGGCGTGGAGGAATGCATGGTGGGGATATGTTTGTTAGATACGAGGGGCTAGGGTTGGAGGGGTGGAGGAATGCATGGTGGGGGTATGCTTGTCAGATGCAATGGGCGAGGGTGGGAGGGGTGGAGGAATGCATGGTGGGGGTATGTTTGTCAGATGCGAGGGGCTACGGTGGGAGGGGTGGAGGAATGCATGGTGGGGGTATGCTTGTCAGATACAAGGGGCGAGGGTCAGAGGGGTGGAGCAATGCAAGGTGGGGGTATGCTTGCCAGTTGCGAGGGGCTAGGGTGGGAGGGGTGGAGGAATGCATGGTGGGGGTATGCTTGTCAGATGCAAGGGGCGAGGGTCAGAGGGGTGGAGGAATGCAAGTTAGGGGTATGCTTATCAGATGCGAAGGGCGAAGGTGGGAGGGGTGGAGGAATGCATGATGGGGCTATGCTTGTCTAATGCGAGGAGCTAGGACAGGATGGGTGGAGGAATGCATGGTGGGGCTATGCGTGTCTAATGCGAGGAGCTAGGGTGGGAGAGGTGGAGGAATGCATGGTGGGGGTATGCTTGTCAGATGCGTGGACCTAGGGTGAGAAGGATGGAGGAATGCATGGTGGGGGCATGCTTGTCAGATGAGGTGGGCTAGTGTGGGAGGGGTGGAGGAATGCATGGTGGAGGTACGCTTGTCTAATGCAAGGAGCAAGGGTGGGAGGGGTGGAGGAATGCATGCTGGAGGTATGCTTGTCAGATACGAGGGTGGGAGGGGTGGAGGAATGCATGGTGGGAGTATGCTTGTCAGATGCGGGGGGCGAGGGTGGAAGCGGTGGAGGAATGCATGGTGGGGGTATGCCTGTCAGGTGCAAGGTGCGAGGGACGGAGGGTTGGAGCAATGCATGGTGCGGGTCTGCTTGCCAGATGCGAGGGGCTAGGGTTGGAAGGTGGAGGAATGCATGGTGGGGGTATGCTTGTCAGATGAGAGGGGCGAGGGTGGGAGCGGTGAAGGAATGCATGGTGGAGGTATGCTCGTCTAATGCGAGGAGATATGGGGGAGGGGTGGAGGAATGCATGGTGGGGGTATGCTTGACAGTTGCGATGGCGAGGGTGGGAGGGTGGGAGGGGTTGATGAATGCATGATAGGGTATGCTTGTCTAATGCAAAGAGCTAGGGTGGGAGGGGTGAAGGAATGCATGGTGTGGGTATGCTCGTCAGATGCGATGGGTGAGGGTGGGAGTGGTGGCGGAATATGTGGTGGGGCTATGCTTGTCTAATGTGAGGAGCTAGGGTGGGAGGGGTGGAGGAATGTATGGTGGGGCTATGCTTGTCTAATGCAAGGAGCTAGGGTGGGAGGGGTGAAGGAATGCATGGTGGCTATGCTTGTCTAATGCGAGGAGCTAGGGTGGAAGGGGTGGAGGAATGCATGGTGGGGGTATTCTTGTCAGATGCGAGGGGCTAGGGTGGGAGGGGTGGAGGAATGCATGGTGGGGGTATGCTCGTCAAATGCGAGGGGCTAGGGTGGGAGGGGTGGAGGAATGCATGGTGGGGGTATGCTTGTCAGATGCGAGGGGCGAGGGTGGGAGGGGTGGAGGAATGCATGGTGGGGGTATGCTTGTCAGATGCGAGGGTGGGAGGGGTGGAGGAATGCATGGTGGGGATATGCTTGTCTGATGCGAGGGGCTAGGGTGGGAGGGGTGGAAGAATGCATGGTGGGGGTATGCTCATCAGATGCGAGGGGCTAGGGTGGGAAGGGTGGAGGAATGCATGGTGGGGGTATGCCTGTCAGATGCGAGGGGCTAGGGTGGGAGGGGTGGAGGAATGCATGGTGGGGGTATGCTTGTCAGATGCGAGGGGCGATTGTGGGATGGGTGGAGGAATGCATGGGGGGGTATGCTTGTCAGATGCGAGGGAGGGAGGGGTTTAGGAATGCATTGTGGGGTTATGCTTGTCAGATGTGAGGGGCTAGGGTGGGAGGGGTGGAGGAATGCATGGTGGGGGCATGCTCGTCAGATGCGAGGGGCGAGGGTGGGAGGGGTGGAGGAATGCATGGTGGGGCTATGCTTGTCTAATGCGAGGAGCTAGGGTGGGAGGGGTGGAGGAATGCATGGTGGGGAATGCTTGTCAGATGCGAGGGGCGAGGGTCGGAGGGGTGGAGGAATGCATGGTGGAGGAATGCTTGTCAGATGCGAGGAGCTAGGGTGGGAGGGGTAGAGGAATGCATGGTAGGGCTATGCTTGTCTAATGGGAGGAGCTAGGGAGGGAGGGGTGGAGGAATGCATGGCGGGCCTATGCTTGTCTAATGCGAGGAGCTAGGTGGGAGGGGTGGAGGACTGCATGGTGGGGATATGCTCATCCTTTGCAAGGGGCAAGTTTCCGAGGGGTGGAGGAATGCATGGTGGGGATATGTTTGTTAGATGCGAGGGGCTAGGGTTGGAGGGGTGGAGGAATGCATGGTGGGGGTATGCTTGTCAGATGCGATGGACGAGGGTGGGAGGGGTGGAGGAGTGCATGGTGGGGGTATGTTTGTCAGATGCGAGGGGATAGGGTTGGAGGGGTGGAGGAATGCATGGTGGGGCTATGCATGTCTAATGCGAGAAGCTAGGGTGGGAGGGGTGGAGGAATGCATGGTGTGGAATGCTTGTTAGATGTGAGGGGCGAGGGTCGGACGGGTGGAGGAATGCATGGTGGGGGAATGCTTGTCAGATGCGAGGAGCTAGGGCGGGAGGGGTGGAGGAATGCATGGTAGGGCTATGCTTGTCAAATGCGAGGAGCTAGGGTGGGAGAGGTGGAGGAATGCATGGCGGGGCTATGCTTGTCTAATGCGATGAGCTAGGGTGGGAGGGGTGGAGGACTGCATGGTGGGGATATGCTCATCAGATGCAAGGGGCGAGGGTCGGAGGGGTGGAGGAATGCATGGTGGGGATATCCTTGTCAGATGCGAGGGGCTAGGGTTGGAGGGGTGAAGGAATGCATGGTGGGGGTATGCTTGTCAGATGCGAGGGGCGAGGGTGGAAGCGGTGGAGGAATGCATGGTGGGGGTATGCCTGTCAGGTGCGAGGTGCGAGGGACGGAGGGGTGGAGCAATGCATGGTGTGGGTATGCTTGCCAGATGCGAGGGGATAGGGTTGGAAGGGTGGAGGAATGCATGGTGGGGCTATGCTTGTCAGATGCGAGGGGTGAGGGTGGGAGCGGTGTAGGATTGCATGGTGGAGGTATGCTCGTCAGATGCGAGGGGCGAGGGTGGGAGGGGTAGAGGAATGCATGGTGGGGCTATGCTTGTCTAATTCGAGGATCTAGGGTGGGAGGGGTGGAGGAATGCATGGTGGGGAATGCTTGTCAGATGCGAGGGGCGAGGGTCGGAGGGGTGGAGGAATGCATGGTGGGGGAGTGCTTGTCAGATGCGAGGAGCTAGGGTGGGAGGGGTGGCGGAATGCATGGTGGGGATATGCTCATCAGATGCAAGGGGCGAGGGTCAGATGGCTGGAGGAATGCATGGTGGGGATATGCTTGTCAGATGCGAGGGGCTAGGGTTGGAGGGGTGGAGGAATGCATGGTGGGGGTATGCCTGTCAGGTGCGAGGTGCGAGGATCGAAGGGGTGGAGCAATGCATGGTGTGGGTATGCTTGCCAGAAGTGAGGGGCTAGGGTGGGAGGGGTGGAGGAATGCATGGTGGGGGTATGCTCGTCAGATGCAAGGGATGAGGGTCAGAGAGGTGGAAGAATGCAAGGTGGGGGTATGCTTATCAGATGCGAAGGGTGAGGGTGGGAGGCGTGGAGGAATGCATGGAAGGCTATGCTTGTCTAATGCGAGGAGCTAGAACAGGATGGGTGGAACAATGCATGGTGGGGCTATGCTTGTCTAATGCGAGGAGCTAGGGTTGGAGGGGTGGATGAAAGCATGTTGGGGAATGCTTGTCAGATGAGAGGGGCGAGGGTCGGAGGGGTTTCAGGACTGCATGGTGGGGATATGCTCATCAGATGCAAGGGGCGAGGGTCGGAGGGGTGGAGGAATGCATGGTGGAGGTATGCTCGTCAGATGCGAGGGGCGAGGGTGGGAGGGGTGGAGGAATGCATGGTGGGGCTATGCTTGTCTAATGCGAGGAGCAAGGGTGGGAGGGGTAGAAGAATGCATGGTGGGGGTATGCTCATCAGATGTGAGGGGCGAGGGTTGGAGGAGTGGAGGAATGCATGGTGGGGGTATGCTTGTCTAATGGGAGGAGCTACAGTGGAGGGGTGGAGGAATGCATGGTGGGGGTTTGCTTGTCAGATGCGAGGAACTCGGGTGGGAGGGGGGAGGAACGCATGGTGGGGGTATGCTTGTCAGATGGGAGGGGCTAGGGTGGGAGGGGTGGAGGAATGCATGGTGGGGGTATGCCTGTCAGATGCGAGGTATGAGGGTAGGAGGGGTGGAGCAATGCATGGTGGGTGTATGCTTGTCAGATGAGGGGGGCTAGGGTGGAGGAATGCATGGTAGGGGTATGCTCATCAGATGCGAGGGGCGAGGTTCGGAGGGGTGGAGGAATGCATGGTGGGGATATGCTTGTCAGATGCGAGGGGCGAGGGTGGGAGTGGTGGAGGAATGCATGGTCGGGGTATGCCTGTTAGGTGCAAGGTGCGAGGGTCGGAGGGGTGGAGCAATGCATGGTGTGTATATGCTTGTGAGATGTGAGGGGCTAGGATGGGAGGGGTGGAGGAATGCATGGTGGGGTATGGTCGTCAGATGTGAGGGGCGAGGTTCGGAGGGGTGGAGGAATGCATGGTGGGGGTATGCTCGTCAGATGCGAGGAGCTAGGACGGGAGGGGTTGAGGAATGCATGGTGGGGCTATGCTTGTCTAATGCGAGGAGCTATGGTTGGAGGGGTGGAGGAATGCATGGTGGGACTATGCTTGTCTAATGCGAGGAGCTAGGGTGGGAGGGGTAGAAAAATGCATGGTGGGGGTATGCTCGTCAGATGTGAGGGGCGAGGGTTGGAGGAGTGGAGGAATGCATGGTGGGGGTATGCTTGCCAGATGCGAGGGGCTAGGGTGGGAGGTGTGAAGGGATGTATGGTGGGGGTATGCTTGTCAGATGCGAGGGGCGAGGGTGGGAGCAGTGGAGGAATGCATGGTGGGGGTATGCCTGTCAGATGCGAGGTATGAGGGTAGGAGGGGTGGAGCAATGCATGTTGGGGGCATGTTTGTGAGATGGGAGGACCTAGGGTGAGAAGGATGGAGGAATGCATGGTGGGGGCATGCTTTTCAGATGAGGGGGGCTAGGGTGGGAGGGGTGGAGGAATGCATGTTGGGGGTATGCTAGTCCAATGCAAGGAGCAAGGGTGGGAGGGGTGGAGGAATGCATGCTGGGGGTATGCTTGTCAGATACGATGGTGGGAGGGGTGGAGGAATGCACGGTGGGGGTATGCTTGTCAGATGCGAGGGGCTAGGGTGGGAGGGGTGGAGGAATGCATGGTGGGGGTATGCTCATCATATGCAAGCGGCTGGGGTGGGAGGGGTGGAGTAATGCATGGTGGGGGTATGCTTGTCAGATGCGAGGAGGTAGGGTGGGAGGGGTGTAGGAATGCATGGTGTGGGTATGCTTGTCAGATGCGAGGGGCTAGGGTGGGAGGGGTGGAGGAATGCATGCTGGGCGTATGCTCGTCAGATGCGAGGGGCTAGGGTGGGAGGGGTGGAGGAATGCATGGTGGGGGTATGCTCATCATATGCAAGGGGCTGGGGCGGGAGGGGTGGAGTAATGCATGGTGGGGGTATGCTTGTCAGATGCGAGGGGCTAGGGTGGGAGTGGTGGAGGAATGCATGGTGGGGGTATGCTTGTCTAATGCGAGGAGCTATGGTGGGAGGGGTGGAGGAATGCATGGTGGCTATGCTTGTCTAATGTGAGGAGCTTGGGTGGGAGGGGTGGAGAATGCATGGTCGGTTTATTCTTGTCAGATGCAAGGAGCTAGGGTGGGAGGGGTGGAGGAATGCATGGTGGGAAATGCTTGTCAGATGCAAGGGTCGGAGGGGTGGAGGCATGCATGGTGGGGGAATGCTTGTCAGATGCGAGGAGCTAGGGTGGGTGGGGTGGTGTAATGCATGGCGGGGCTATTATTGTCTAATGCGAGGAGCTAGCGTGGGAGGGGTGGAGGAATGCATGGTGGGGATATGCTCGTCAGATGCAAGGGGTGAGGGTCGGAGGGGAGGAAGAATGCATGGGGGGATATGCTTGTCAGATGCGAGGGGCGAGGGTGGGAGTGGTGGAGGAATGCATGGTGGGGGTATGCCTGTCAGGTGCAAGGTGCGAGGGTCGGAGGGGTGGAGCAATGCATGGTGTGTATATGCTTGCGAGATGCGAGGGGCTAGGGTGGGAGGGGTGGAGGAATGAATGGTGTGTATATGCATGGGAGATGAGAGGGGCTAGGGTGGGAGGGGTGGAGAAATGCATGCTGGGCGTATGCTCATCAGATGCGAGGGGCGAGGGTCGGAGGAGTGGCGGAATGCATGGTGGGGGTATGCTCATCAGATGCGAGGGGCGAGGGTGGGAGGGGTGGAGGAATGCATGGTGGGGCTATGCTTGTCTAATGCAAGGAGCTATGGTGGGAGGGGTGGAGGAATGCATGGTGGCTATGCTTGTCTAATGCAAGGTGCTAGGGTGGGAGGGGTGGAGAATGCATGGTGGGGGTATTCTTGTCAGATGCGAGGAGCTAGGGTGGGTGGGGTGGTGGAATGCATGGTAGGGCTATGCTTGTCTAATGCAAGGAGCTAGGGTGGGAGGGGTGGAGGAATGCATGGCGGGGGTATGCTCGTCAGAGGCGAGGGGCGAGGGTCGGAGGCGTGGAGGAATGCATGATGGGGGTATGCTTGCCAGAGGCGCGGGGCTAGGGCGGGAGGGGTGAAGGAATGCATGGTGGGGGTATGCTTTTCAGATGCGAGGGGCGAGGGTGGGAGCGGTGGAGGAATGCATGGTGGGGATATGCCTGTCAGATGCGAGGTATGGGGGTAGGAGGGGTGGAGCAATGCATGGTGGGGGTATGCTTGTCAGATGCGAGGACCTAGGGTGAGAAGGATGGAGGAATGCATGGTGGGGGCATGCTTGTCAGATGAGGGGGGCTAGGGTGGGAGGGGTGGAGGAATGCATGTTGGGGGTATGCTTGTCTAATGCAAGGAGCAAGGGTGGGAGGGGTGGAGGAATGCATGCTGGGGGTATGCTTGTCAGATACGAGGGTGGGAGGGGTGGAGGAATGCATGGTGGGGGTATGCTTGTCAGATGCGAGGGGCTAGGGTGGGAGCGGTGGAGGAATGCATGGTGGGGGTATGCTCATAATATGCAAGGGGCTGGGGTGGGAGGGGTGGAGTAATGCATGGTGGGGGTATGCTTGTCAGATGCGAGGAGGTATGGTGGGAGGGGTGGAGGAATGCATGGTGTGGGTATGCTTGTCAGATGCGAGGGGCTAGGGTGGGAGGGGTGGAGGAATGCATGCTGGGAGTATGCTCGTCAGATGCGAGGGGCGAGGGTCGGAGGGGTGGAGGAATGCATGGTGGGGGTATGCTCGTCAGATGCGAGTGCTGAGGATGGGAGGGGTGGAGGAATGCATGGTGGTGCTATGCTTGTCTAATGCGAGGAGCTATGGTGGGAGGAATGGAGGAATGCATGGTGGCTATGCTTGTCTAATGCGAGGAGCTATGGTGGGAGGGGTGGAGAATGCATGGTGGGTTTATTCTTGTCAGATGCAAGGAGCTAGGGTGGGAGGGGTGGAGGAATGCATGGTGGGAAATGCTTGTCAGATGCAAGGGTGGGAGGGGTGGAGGAATGCATGGTGGGGGAATGCTTGTCAGATGCGAGGAGCTAGGGTGGGTGGGGTGGTGGAATGCATGGTAGGGCTATGCTTGTCTAATGCGAGGAGCTAGGGTGGGAGGGGTGGAGGAATGCATGGTGGGGATATGCTCGTCAGATGCGAGGGTCGGAGGGGTGGAGGAATGCATGGTGGGGATATGCTTGTCAGATGTGAGGGGCGAGGGTGGGAGCGGTGGAGGAATGCATGGTGGGGGTATGCCTGTCAGGTGCAAGGTGCGAGGGTCGGAGGGGTGGAGCAATGCATGGTGTGTATACGCTTGCGAGATGCGAGGGGCTTGGGTGGGAGGGGTAGAGGAATGCATGCTGGGCGTATGCTCGTCAGAGGTGAGGGTCGAGGGTCAGAGGAGCGGCAGAATGCATGGTGGGGGTATGCTCGTCAGATGCGAGGGGCGAGGGTGGGAGGGGTGGAGGAATGCATGGTGGGGCTATGCTTGTCTAATGCAAGGAGCTATGGTGGGAGGGGTGGAGGAATGCATGATGGCTATGCTTGTCTAATGTGAGGAGCTAGGGTAGGAGGGGTGGAGAATGCATGCTGGGGGTATTCTTGTCAGATGCGAGGAGCTAGGGTGGGTGGGGTGGTGGAATGCATGGTAGGGCTATGCTTGTCTAATGCGAGGAGCTAGGGTGGGAGGGGTGGAGGAATGCATGGCGGGGCTATGCTTGTCTAATGCGAGGAGCTAGGGTGGGAGGGGTGGAGTAATGCATGGTGGGGGTATTCTCGTCAGAGGCGAGGGGCGAGGGTCGGAGGCGTGGAGGAATGCATGATGGGGGTATGCTTGCCAGATGCGCGGGGCTAGGGCGGGAGGGGTGAAGGAATGCATGGTGGGGGTATGCTTTTCAGATGCGAGGGGCGAGGGTGGGAGCGGTGGAGGAATGTATGGTGGGGATATGCCTGTCAGATGCGAGGTATGGGGGTAGGAGGGGTGGAGCAATGCATGGTGGGGGTATGCTTGTCAGATGCGAGGACCTAGGGTGAGAAGGATGGAGGAATGCATGGTGGGGGCATGCTTGTCAGATGAGGGGGGCTAGGGTGGGAGGGGTGGAGGAATGCATGTTGGGGGTATGCTTGTCTAATGCAAGGAGCAAGGGTGGGAGGGGTGGAGGAATGCATGCTGGGGGTATGCTTGTCAGATACGAGGGTGGGAGGGGTGGAGGAATGCATGGTGGGAGTATGCTTCTCAGATGCGAGGGGCTAGGGTGGGAGCGGTGGAGGAATGCATGGTGGGGGTATGCTCATAATATGCAAGGGGCTGGGGTGGGAGGGGTGGAGTAATGCATGGTGGGGGTATGCTTGTCAGATGCGAGGAGGTAGGGTGGGAGGGGTGGAGGAATGCATGGTGTGGGTATGCTTGTCAGATGCGAGGGGTTAGGGTGGGAGGGGAGGAGGAATGCATGCTGGGAGTATGCTCGTCAGATGCGAGGGGCGAGGGTCGGAGGAGTGGAGGAATGCATGGTGGGGGTATGCTCGTCAGATGCGAGTGGCGAGGATGGGAGGGGTGGAGGAATCATGGTGGTGCTATGCTTGTCTAATGCGAGGAGCTATGGTGGGAGGGGTGGAGAATGCATGGTGGGTTTATTCTTGTCAGATGCAAGGAGCTAGGGTGGGAGGGGTGGAGGAATGCATGGTGGGAAATGCTTGTCAGATGCAAGGGTGGGAGGGGTGGAGGAATGCATGGTGGGGGAATGCTTGTCAGATGCGAGGAGCTAGGGTGGGTGGGGTGGTGGAATGCATGGTAGGGCTATGCTTGTCTAATGCGAGGAGCTAGGGTGGGAGGGGTGGGGATATGCTCGTCAGATGCGAGGGGCGAGGGTCGGAGGGGTGGAGGAATGCATGGTGGGGATATGCTTGTCAGATGTGAGGGGCAAGGGTGGGAGCGGTGGAGGAATGCATGGTGGGGGTATGCCTGTCAGGTGCAAGGTGCGAGGGTGGTAGGGGTGGAGAAATGGATGGTGTGTATATGCTTGCGAGATGCGAGGGGCTTGGGTGGGAGGGGTAGAGGAATGCATGCTGGGCGTATGCTCGTCAGAGGCGAGGGTCGGAGGAGTGGCGGAATGCATGGTGGGGGTATGCTCGTCAGATGCGAGGGGCAAGGGTGGGAGGGGTGGAGGAATGCATGGTGGGGCTATGCTTGTCTAATGCAAGGAGCTATGGTGGGAGGGGTGGAGAAATGCATGGTGGCTATGCTTGTCTAATGTGAGGAGCTAGGGTAGGAGGGGTGGAGAATGCATGGTGGTGGTATTCTTGTCAGATGCGAGGAGGTAGGGTGGGAGGGGTGGAGGAATGCTTGGCGGGGCTATGATTGTCTAATGCGAGGAGCTAGGGTGGGAGGGGTGGAGGAATGCATGGTGGGGATATGCTCGCCAGATGTGAGGGGCGAGGGTCGAATGGGTGGAGGAATGCATGGTGGGGATATGCTTGTCAGATGCGAGGGGCGAGGGTGGGAGCGGTGGAGGAATGCATGGTGGGGGTATGCCTGTCAGGTGCAAGGTGCGAGGGTCGGAGGGGTGGAGCAATGCATGGTGTGTTTATGCTTGCGAGATGCGAGGGGCTAGGGTGGGAGGGGTGGAGGAATGCATGGTGGGGCTATGCTTGTTTAATGCGAGGAGCTATGGTTGGAGGGGTGGAGAAATGCATGGTGGGGCTATGCTTGTCTAATGCGAGGAGCTAGGGTGGGAGGGGTAGAGGAATGCATGGTGGGGGTAT
Source organism: Ambystoma mexicanum (assembly GCF_040938575.1). Taxonomy (NCBI): domain Eukaryota; kingdom Metazoa; phylum Chordata; class Amphibia; order Caudata; family Ambystomatidae; genus Ambystoma; species Ambystoma mexicanum. Next base: position 68,782,157 of record NC_090932.1, on the reverse strand, counting down.
GCTCATCAGATGTGAGGGGCGAGTGTTGGAGGTGTGGAGGAATGCATGGCGGGGGTATGCTTGTCAGATGCGAGGGGCGAGGTGGGAGCGGTGGAGGAATGCATGTTGGGAGTATGCCTGTCAGATGCGAGGTATGAGGGTAGGAGTGGTGGAGCAATGCTTGGTGGGGGTATGCTTGTCAGATGCGAGCACCTAGGGTGGGAAGGATGGAGGAATGCATGGTGGGGGTATGCTTGTCTAATGGGAGGAGCTATGGTGGAGGGGTGGATGAATGCATGGTTTGGGTTTGCTTGTCCGATGAGAGGAGCTAGGGTGGGAGGGGTGGAGGAATGAATGGTGGGGCTATGCTTGTCAGATGCGAGGGGCTAGGGTGGGAGGGGTAGTGGAATGCATGGTGGGGGTTTGCTTGTCAGATGCGAGGAGCTCGGGTGGGAGGGGGGGAGGAACGCATGGTGGGGATATGCTTGTCAGATGGGAGGGGCTAGGGTGGGAGGGGTGGAGGAATGCATGGTGGGGGTATGCCTGTCAGATGCGAGGTATGAGGGTAGGCGGGGTGGAGCAATGCATGGTGGGGGTATGCTTGTCAGATGAGGGGGGATAGGGTGGAGGAATGCATGGTGGGGATATGCTCGTCAGATGCCAGGGGCGAGGGTCGGAGGGGTGGAGGAATGCATGGTGGGGATATGCTTGTCAGATGCGAGGGGCGAGGGTAGGAGCGGTGGAGGAATGCATGGTCGGGGTATGCCTGTCAGGTGCAAGGTGCGAGGGTTGGAGGGGTGGAGCAATGCATGGTGTGTATATGCTTGCGAGATGTGAGGGGCTAGGATGGGAGGGGTGGAGGAATGCATGGTGTGGTATGGTCGTCAGATGTGAGGGGCGAGGTTCGGAGGGGTGGAGGAATGCATGGTGGGGGTATGCTCGTCAGATGCGAGGAGCTAGGACGGGAGGGGTGGAGGAATGCATGGTGGGGCTATGCTTATCTAATGTGAGGAGCTATGGATGGAGGGGTGGAGGAATGCATGGTGGGGCTATGCTTGTCTAATGCGAGGAGCTAGGGTGGGAGGGGTAGAGGAATGCATGGTGGGGGTATGCTCGTCAGATGTGAGGGGCGAGGGTTGGAGGAGTGGAGGAATGCATGGCGGGGGTATGCTTGTCAGATGCGAGGGGCTAGGGTGGGAGGGGTGAAGCAATGCATGGTGGGGGTATGCTTGTCAGATGCAAGCACCTAGGGTGGGAAGGATGGAGGAATGCATGGTGGGGGTATGCTTTTCTAATGGGAGGAGCTATGGTGGAGGGGTGGAGGAATGCATGGTTTGGGTTTGCTTGTCCGATGGGAGGAGCTAGGGTGGGAGGGGTGGAGGGGTGCATGGTGGTGGTATGCTTGTCAGATGCGAGGGGCTAGGGTGGGAGGGGTGGTGGAATGCATGGTGGGGGTATGGTTGTCAGATGCGAGGGGTGAGGGTGGGAGGGTGGTAGGGGTTTGGATGAATGCATTGTAGGGTATGCTTGTCTAATACAAGGAGCTATGGTGGGAGGGTGGAGGAATGCATGGTGGGGGTATGCTTATCTAATGGGAGGAGCTACTGTGAAGGGGTGGAGGAATGCATGGTGGGGGTTTGCTTGTCAGATGCGAGGAGCTCGGGTGGGAGGGGTGGAGGAACGCATGGTGGGGGTATGATTGTCAGATGCGAGGGGCTAGGGTGGGAGGGGTGGAGGAATGCATGGTGGTGCTATGCTTGTCTAATGCGAGGAGCTATGGTGGGAGGGGTGGAGGAATGCATGGTGGCTATGCTTGTCTAATGCGAGGAGCTAGGGTGGGAGGGGTGGAGAATGCATGGTGGGGTTATTCTTGTCAGATGCAAGGAGCTAGGGTGGGAGGGGTGGAGGAAAGCATGGTGGGAAATGCTTGTCAGATGCAAGGGTCGGAGGGGTGGAGGAATGCATGGTGGGGGAATGCTTGTCAGATGAGAGGAGCTAGGGTGGGTGGGGTGGTGTAATGCATGGTAGGGCTATGCTTGTCTAATGCGAGGAGCTAGGGTGGGAGGGGTGGAGGAATGCATAGCGGGGCTATGATTGTCTAATGCAAGGAGCTAGGGTGGGAGGGGTGGAGGAATGCATGGTGGGGATATGCTTGTCAGATGCGAGGAGCTAGGGCGGGAGGGGTGGAGGAATGCATGGTAGGGCTATGCTTGTCTAATGCGAGGAGCTAGGGTGGGAGAGGTGGAGGAATGCATGGCGGGGCTATGCTTGTCTAATGCGAGGATCTAGGCTTGGAGGGGTGGAGGACTGCATGGTGGGGATATGCTCATCAGATGCAAGGGGCGAGGGTCGGAGGGGTGGATGAATGCATGGTGGTGATATGCTTGTCAGATGCGAGGGGCTAGGGTTGGAGGGGTGAAGGAATGCATGGTGGGGGTATGCTTGTCAGATGCGAGGGGCGAGGGTGGAAGCGGTGGAGGAATGCATGGTGGGGGTATGCCTGTCAGGTGCGAGGTGCGAGGCACGGAGGGGTGGAGCAATGCATGGTGTGGGTATGCTTGCCAGATGCGAGGGGCTAGGGTTGGAAGGGTGGAGGAATGCATGGTGGGGGTATGCTTGTCAGATGCGAGGGGCGAGGGTGGGAGCGGTGGAGGAATGCATGGTAGAGGTATGCTCGTCAGATGCGAGGGGCGAGGGTGGGAGGGGTGGAGGAATGCATGGTGGGGCTATGCTTGTCTAATGCGAGGATCTAGGGTGGGAGGGGTGGAGGAATGCATGGTGGGGAATGCTTGTCAGATGCGAGGGGCTAGGGTCGGAGGGGTGGAGGAATGCATGGTGGGGGAATGCTTGTCAGATGCGAGGAGCTAGGGTGGGAGGGGTGGAGGAATGCATGGTAGGGCTATGCTTGTCTAATGCGATGAGCTAGGGTGGGAGGGGTGGAGTAATGCATGTCGGGGCTATGCTTGTCTAATGCGAGGAGCTAGGGTGGGAGGGGTGGAGGACTGCATGGTGGGGATATGCTCATCAGATGCAAGGGGCGAGGGTCGGAGGGTGGAGGAATGCATGGTGGGTATTTATGCTTGTCAGATGCGAGGGGCTAGGGATGGAGGGGTGGAGGTATGCATGGTGGGGGTATGCCTGTCAGGTGCGAGGTGCGAGGGTCGGAGGGGTGGAGCAATGCATGGTGTGGGTATGCTTGCCAGAAGCGAGGGGCTAGGGTGGGAGGGGTGGAGGAATGCATGGTGGGGGTATGCTCGTCAGATGCATGGGGCGAGGGTCAGAGAGGTGGAGGAATGCAAGGTGGGGGTATGCTTATCAGATGCGAAGGGTGAGGGTGGGAGGGGTGGAGGAATGCATGGTGGGGCTATGCTTGTCTAATGCGAGGAGCTAGTACAGGATGAGTGGAGGAATGCATGGTGGGGCTATGCTTGTCTAATGCGAGGAGCTAGGGTTGGAGGGGTGGATGAAAGCATGTTGGGGGTATGCTTGTCAGATGCGAGGAGCTAGGGTGGGAAGGGTGGAGGAATGCATGGTGGGGGAATGCTTGTCAGATGTGAGGGGCGAGTGTTGGAGGTGTGGAGGAATGCATGGCGGGTGTATGCTTGTCAGATGCGAGGGGCCAGGGTTGGAGGTGTGAAGGAATGTATGTGGGGGTATGCTTGTCAGATGCGAGGGGCGAGGTGGGAGCGGTGGAGGAATGCATGGTGGGAGTATGCCTGTCAGATGCGAGGTATGAGGGTAGGAGTGGTGGAGCAATGCTTGGTGGGGGTATGCTTGTCAGATGCGAGCACCTAGGGTGGGAAGGATGGAGGAATGCATGGTGGGGGTATGCTTGTCTAATGGGAGGAGCTATGGTGGAGGGGTGGATGAATGCATGGTTTGGGTTTGCTTGTCCGATGAGAGGAGCTAGGGTGGGAGGGGTGGAGGAATGCATGGTGGGGCTATGCTTGTCAGATGCGAGGGGCTAGGGTGGGAGGGGTAGTGGAATGCATGGTGGGGGTATGCTTGTCAGATGCGAGGGGCGAGGGTGGGAGGGTGGTAGGGGTTTGGATGAATGCATTCTGGGGTATGCTTGTCTAATACAAGGAGCTAGGGTGGGAGGGGTGGAGGAATGCATGGTGGGGGTTTGCTTGTCAGATGCGAGGAGCTCGGGTGGGAGGGGGGGAGGAACGCATGGTGGGGTATGCTTGTCAGATGGGAGGGGCTAGGGTGGGAGGGGTGGAGGAATGCATGGTGGGGGTATGCCTGTCAGATGCGAGGTATGAGGGTAGGAGGGGTGGAGCAATGCATGGTGGGGGTATGCTTGTCAGATGAGGGGGGATAGGGTGGAGGAATGCATGGTGGGGATATGCTCGTCAGATGCGAGGGGCGAGGGTTGGAGGGGTGGAGGAATGCATGGTGGGGATATGCTTGTCAGATGCGAGGGGCGAGGGTGGGAGCGGTGGAGGAATGCATGGTCGGGGTATGCCTGTCAGGTGCAAGGTGCGAGGGTTGGAGGGGTGCAGCAATGCATGGTGTGTATATGCTTGCGAGATGTGAGGGGCTAGGATGGGAGGGGTGGAAGAATGCATGGTGTGGTATGGTCGTCAGATGTGAGGGGCGGGGTTCGGAGGGGTGGAGGAATGCATGGTGGGGGTATGCTCGTCAGATGCGAGGAGCTAGGACGGGAGGGGTGGAGGAATTCATGGTGGGGCTATGCTTATCTAATGCGAGGAGCTATGGATGGAGGGGTGGAGGAATGCATGGTGGGGCTATGCTTGTCTAATGCGAGGAGCTAGGGTGGGAGGGGTAGAGGAATGCATGGTGAGGGTATGCTCGTCAGATGTGAGGGGCGAGGGTTGGAGGAGTGGAGGAATGCATGGCGGGGGTATGCTTGTCAGATGCGAGGGGCTAGGGTGGGAGGGGTGAAGCAATGCATGGTGGGGGTATGCTTGTCAGATGCAAGCACCTAGGGTGGGAAGGATGGAGGAATGCATGGTGGGGGTATGCTTGTCTAATGCGAGGAGCTATGGTGGGAGGGGTGGAGGAATGCATGGTGGCTATGCTTGTCTAATGCGAGGAGCTAGGGTGGGAGGGGTGGAGAATGCATGGTGGGGTTATTCTTGTCAGATGCAAGGAGCTAGGGTGGGAGAGGTGGAGGAAAGCATGGTGGGAAATGCTTGTCAGATGCAAGGGTCGGAGGGGTGGAGGAATGCATGGTGGGGGAATGCTTGTCAGATGAGAGGAGCTAGGGTGGGTGGGGTGGTGTAATGCATGGTAGGGCTATGCTTGTCTAATGCGAGGAGCTAGGGTGGGAGGGGTGGAGGAATGCATAGTGGGGCTATGATTGTCTAATGCAAGGAGCTAGGGTGGGAGAGGTGGAGGAATGCATGGCGGGGCTATGCTTGTCTAATGCGAGGATCTAGGCTTGGAGGGGTGGAGGACTGCATGGAGGGGATATGCTCATCAGATGCAAGGGGCGAGGGTCGGAGGGGTGGATGAATGCATGGTGGTGATATGCTTGTCAGATGCGAGGGGCTAGGGTTGGAGGGGTGAAGGAATGCATGGTGGGGGTATGCTTGTCAGATGCGAGGGGCGAGGGTGGAAGCGGTGGAGGAATGCATGGTGGGGGTATGCCTGTCAGGTGCGAGGTGCGAGGCACGGAGGGGTGGAGCAATGCATGGTGTGGGTATGCTTGCCAGATGCGAGGGGCTGGAAGGGTGGAGGAATGCATGGTGGGGGTATGCTTGTCAGATGCGAGGGGCGAGGGTGGGAGCTGTGGAGGAATGCATGGTAGAGGTATGCTCGTCAGATGCGAGGGGCGAGGGTGGGAGGGGTGGAGGAATGCATGGTGGGGCTATGCTTGTCTAATGCGAGGATCTAGGGTGGGAGGGGTGGAGGAATGCATGGTGGGGAATGCTTGTCAGATGCGAGGGGCTAGGGTCGGAGGGGTGGAGGAATGCATGGTGGGGGAATGCTTGTCAGATGCGAGTAGCTAGGGTGGGAGGGGTGGAGGAATGCATGGTAGGGCTATGCTTGTCTAATGCGATGAGCTAGGGTGGGAGGGGTGGAGTAATGCATGTCGGGGCTATGCTTGTCTAATGCGAGGAGCTAGGGTGGGAGGGGTGGAGGACTGCATGGTGGGGATATGCTCATCAGATGCAAGGGGCGAGGGTCGGAGGGGTGGAGGAATGCATGGTGGGTATTTATGCTTGTCAGATGCGAGGGGCTAGGGATGGAGGGGTGGAGGTATGCATGGTGGGGGTATGCCTGTCAGGTGCGAGGTGCGAGGGTCGGAGGGGTGGAGCAATGCATGGTGTGGGTATGCTTGCCAGAAGCGAGGGGCTAGGGTGGGAGGGGTGGAGGAATGCATGGTGGGGGTATGCTCGTCAGATGCAAGGGGCGAGGGTCAGAGAGGTGGAGGAATGCAAGGTGGGGGTATGCTTATCAGATGCGAAGGGTGACGGTGGGAGGGGTGGAGGAATGCATGGTGGGGCTATGCTTGTCTAATGCGAGGAGCTAGTACAGGATGAGTGGAGGAATGCATGGTGGGGCTATGCTTGTCTAATGCGAGGAGCTAGGGTTGGAGGGGTGGATGAAAGCATGTTGGGGGTATGCTTGTCAGATGCGAGGAGCTAGGGTGGGAAGGGTGGAGGAATGCATGGTGGGGGAATGCTTGTCAGATGTGAGGGGCAAGGGTCAGAGGGGTGGGGGAATGCATGGTGGGGGTATGCTTGTCAGATGCGAGGAACTAGGGTGGGATAGGTGGAGGAATGCATGGTAGGGCTATGCTTGTCTAATGCGAGGAGCTAGGGAGGGAGGGGTGGAGGAATGCATGGTGGGGCTATGCGTGTCTAATGCGAGGAGCTAGGGTGGGAGGGTGGAGGAATGCATGGTGGGGGTACGCTCATCAGAGGCGAGGGGCGAGGGGCGAGGGTTGGAGGCGTGGAGGAATGCATGGTGGGGGTATGCTTGCCAGATGCAAGGGGCTAGGGTGGGAGGGGTGAAGGAATGCCTGGTGGGGGTATGCTTGTCAGATGCGATGGGCGAGGGTGGGAGCGGTGGAGGAATGCATGGTGGGGGTATGCCTGTCAGATGCGAGGTGTGAGGGTAGGAGAGGTGGAGCAATGCATGGTGGGGTATGCTTGTCAGATGCGAGGACCTAGGGTGAGATGGATGGAGGAATGCATGGTTGGGGTATGCTTGTCAGATGAGGGGGGCTAGGGTGGGAGGGGTGGAGGAATGCATGGTGGGGGTATGCTTGTCTACTGCAAGGAGCTAGGGTGGGAGGGGTGGAGGAATACATGCTGGGGGTATGCTTGTCAGATACGCGGGTGGGAAGGGTGGAGGAATGCATGGTGGGGGTATGCTTGTCAGATGCGAGGGGCTAAGGTGGGAGGGGTGGAGGAATGCATGGTTTGGGTATGCTTGTCAGATGCTAGGGGCTAGGGTGGGAGGGGTGGAGGAATGCATGCTGGGCGTATGCTCGTCAGATGCGAGGGGCGAGGGTCGGAGGAGTGGAGGAATGCATGGTGGGGGTATGCTCGTCAGATGCGAGGGGCGAGGGTGGGAGGGGTGGAGGAATGCATGGTGGGGCTATGCTTGTCTAATGCGAGGAGCTATGGTGGGAGGGGTGGAGGAATGCTATGGTGGCTATGCTTGTCTAATGCGAGGAGCTAGGGTGGGAGGGGTGGAGAATGCATGGTGGGGGTATGCTTGCCAGATGCGAGGGGCTCGGGTGGGAGGAGTGGAGGAATGCATGGTGGGGGTATGCTTTTCAGATGCAAGGGGCGAGGGTCAGAGGGGTGGAGGAATGTAAGGTGGGGGTATGCTTATCAGATGCGAAGGGCGAGGGTGGGAGGGGTGGAGGAATGCATGATGGGGGTATGCTTGTCAGATACGCGGGTGGGAAGGGTGGAGGAATGCATGGTGGGGGTATGCTTGTCAGATGCGAGGGGCTAAGGTGGGAGGGGTGGAGGAATGCATGGTGTGGGTATGCTTGTCAGATGCGAGGGGCTAGGGTGGGAGGGGTGGAGGAATGCATGCTGGGCGTATGCTCGTCAGATGCGAGGGGCGAGAGTCGGAGGAGTGCAGGAATGCATGGTGGGGGTATGCTCGTCAGATGCGAGGGGCGAGGGTGGGAGGGGTGGAGGAATGCATGGTGGGGCTATGCTTGTCTAATGCGAGGAGCTATGGTGGGAGGGGTGGAGGAATGCTATGGTGGCTATGCTTGTCTAATGCAAGGAGCTAGGGTGGGAGGGGTGGAGAATGCATGGTGGGGGTAAGCCTGTCAGGTGCGAGGCGCGAGGGTCGAAGGGGTGGAGCAAAGCATGGTGAGGGTATGCTTGCCAGATGCGAGGGGCGAGGGTGGGAGGGGTGGAGGAATGCATGATGGGGCTATCCTTGTCTAATGCGAGGAGCTAGGACAGGATAGGTGGAGGAATGCATGGTGGGGCTATACTTGTCTAATGCGAGGAGCTAGGGTGGGAGGGGTGGATGAATGCATGTTGGGGGTATGCTTGTCAGATGCGAGGAGCTAGGGTGGGAAGGGTGGAGGAATGCATAGTGGGGGAATCCTTGTCTAATGAGAGGAGCTAGGGTGGGAGGGGTGGAGGAATGCATGGTGGGGCTATGCTTGTCTAATGCGAGGAGCTAGGGTGGGAGGTGTGGAGTAATGCATGGTGGGGGTATGCTCGTCAGAGGCGAGGGGCGAGGGTCAGAGGCGTGGATGAATGCATGGTGGGGGTATGCTTGTCAGATGCGAAGACCTAGCGTGAGATGGATGGAGGAATGCATGGTTGGGGTATGCTTGTCAGATGCGAGGGGCGAGGGTGGGAGGGTGGTAGGGGTTTGGATGAATGCATTCTGGGGTTTGCTTGTCTAATACAAGGAGCTAGGGTGGGAGGGGTGGAGGAATGCATGTTGGGCGTATGCTTGTCTAATGGGAGGAGCTACGGTGGAGGGGTGGAGGAATGCATGGTGGGGGTTTGCTTGTCAGATGCGAGGAGCTCGGGTGGGAGGGGGGAGGAACGAATGATGGGGGTATGCTTGTCAGACGGGAGGGGCTAGGGTGGGAGTGGTGGAGGAATGCATGGTGGAGATATGCTCGTCAGATGCGAGGTATGAGGGTAGGAGGGGTGGAGCAATGCATGGTGGGGGTAAGCTTGTCAGATGAGGGGGGCTAGGGTGGAGGAATGCATGGTGGGGATATGCTCGTCAGATGCGAGGGGCGAGGGTCGGAGGGGTGGAGGAATGCATGGTGGGGATATGCTTGTCAGATGCGAGGGGCGAGGGTGGGAGCGGTGGAGGAATGCATGGTCGGGGTATGCCTGTCAGGTGCAAGGTGCGAGGGTCGGAGGGGTGGAGCAATGCATGGTGTGTATATGCTTGCGAGATGTGAGGGGCTAGGATGGGAGGGGTGGAGGAATGCATGGTGAGGTATGGTCGTCAGATGTGAGGGGCGAGGTCCAGAGGGGTGGAGGAATGCATGGTGGGGGTATGCTCGTCAGATGCGAGGAGCTAGGACGGGAGGGGTGGAGGAATGCATGGTGGGGCTATGCTTGTCTAATGCGAGGAGCTATGGATGGAGGGGTGGAGGAATGCATGGTGGGGCTATGCTTGTCTAATGCGAGGAGCTAGGGTGGGAGGGGTGGAGGAATGCATGGTGGGGGTATGCTCGTCAGATGTGAGGGGCGAGGGTTGGAGGAGTGGAGGAATGCATGGCGGGGGTATGCTTGTCAGATGCGAGGGGCTAGGATGGGAGGTGTGAAGGAATGTATGGTGGGTGTATGCTTGTCAGATGCGAGGGGCGAGGGTGGGAGCGGTGGAGGAATGCATGGTGGGGGTATGCCTGTCAGATGCAAGGTATGAGGGTAGGAGGGGTGGAGCAATGCATGGTGGGGGTATGCTTGTCAGATGCAAGCACCTAGGGTGGGAAGGATGGAGGAATGCATGGTGGGGGTATGCTTTTCTAATGGGAGGAGCTATGGTGGAGGAGTGGAGGAATACATGGTTTGGGTTTGCTTGACCGATGGGAGGAGCTAGGGTGGGAGGGGTGGAGGGGTGCATGGTGGTGGTATGCGTGTCAGATGCGAGGGGCTAGGGTGGGAGGGGTGGTGGAATGCATGGTGGGGTATGGTTGTCAGATGCGAGGGGCGAGGGTGGGAGGGTGGTAGGGGTTTGGATAAATGCATTGTAGGGTATGCTTGTCTAATACAAGGAGCTATGGTGGGAGGGTGAAGGAATGCATGGTGGGGGTATGCTTATCTAATGGGAGGAGCTACGGTGAAGGGGTGGAGGAATGCATGGTGGGGGTTTGCTTGTCAGATGCGAGGAGCTCGGGTGGGAGGGGTGGAGGAACGCATGGTGGGGGTATGCTTGTCAGATGCGAGGGGCTAGGGTGGGAGGGGTGGAGGAATGCATGGTGGTGCTATGCTTGTCTAATGCGAGGAGCTATGGTGGGAGGGGTGGAGGAATGCATGGTGGCTATGTTTGTCTAATGTGAGGAGCTAGGGTGGGAGGGGTGGAGAATGCATGGTGGGGTTATTCTTGTCAGATGCAAGGAGCTAGGGTGGGAGGGGTGGAGGAATGCATGGTGGGAAATGCTTGTCAGATGCAAGGGTCGGAGGGGTGGAGGAATGCATGGTGGGGGAATGCTCGTCAGATGCGAGGGGCGAGGGTGGGAGCGGTGGAGGAATGCATGGTGGAGGTATGCTCGTCAGATGCGAGGGGCGAGGGTGGGAGGGGTGGAGGAATGCATGGTGGGGCTATGCTTGTCTTATGCGAGGATCTAGGGTGGGAGGGGTGGAGGAATGAATGGTGGGGAATGCTTGTCAGATGCGAGGGGCGAGGGTCGGAGGGGTGGAGGAATGCATGGTGGGGGAATGCTTGTCAGATGCGAGGAGCTAGGGTGGGAGGGGTGGAGGAATGCATGGTAGGGCTATGCTTGTCTAATGCGAGGAGCTGGGGTGGGAGGGGTGGAGTAATGCATGTCGGGACTATGCTTGTCTAATGCGAGGAGCTAGGGTGGGAGGGGTGGAGGACTGCATGGTGGGGATATGCTCATCAGATGCAAGGGGCGAGGGTCGGGGGGGTGGAGGAATGCATGGTGGGGATATGCTTGTCAGATGCGAGGGGCTAGGGTTGGAGGGGTGGAGGAATGCATGGTGGGGGTATGCCTGTCAGGTGCGAGGTGCGAGGGTCGGAGGGGTGGAGCAATGCATGGTGTGGGTATGCTTCCCAGAAGCGAGGGGCTATGGTGGGAGGGGTGGAGGAATGCATGGTGGGGGTATGCCTGTCAGATGTGAGGTATGAGGGTAGGAGGGGTGGAGCAATGCATGGTGGGGGTATGCTTGTCAGATGCGATTACCTAGGGTGAGATGGATGGAGGAATGCATGGTTGGGGTATGCTTGTCAGATGAGGGGGCTACGGTGGGAGGGGTGGAGGAATGCATGGTGGGGGTATGCTTGTCTACTGCAAGGAGCTAGGGTGGGAGGGGTGGAGGAATGCATGCTGGGGGTATGCTTGTCAGATACGAGGGTGGGAGGGGTGGAGGAATGCATGGTGGGGGTATGCTTGTCAGATGCGAGGGGCTAGGGTAGGAGGGGTGGAGGAATGCATGGTGTGGGTATGCTTGTCAGATGCGAGGGGCTAGGGTGGGAGGGGTGGAGGAATGCATGCTGGGCGTATGCTCGTCAGATGCGAGGGGCGAGGGTCGGAGGAGTGGAGGAATGCATGGTGGGGGTATGCTCGTCAGATGCGAGGGGCGAGGGTGGGAGGGGTGGAGGAATGCATGGTGGGGCTATGCTTGTCTAATGCAAGGAGCTATGGTGGGAGGGGTGGAGGAATGCTATGGTGGCTATGCTTGTCTAATGCGAGGAGCTAGGGTGGGAGGGGTGGAGAATGCATTTTGAGGGTATGCTTTCCAGATGCAAGGGGCTAGGGTGGGAGGGGTGGAGGAATGCATGGTGGGGTATGCTTTTCAGATGCAAGGGGCGAGGGTCAGAGAGGTGGAGGAATGCAAGGTGGGGATATGCTTATCAGATGCGAACGGCGAGGGTGGGAGGGGTGGAGGAATGCATGATGGGGCTATGCTTGTCTAATGCGAGGAGCTAGGACAGGATAGGTGGAGGAATGCATGGTGGGGGTATGCTTGTCTAATGCGAGGAGCTAGGGTGGGAGGGGTGGATGAATGCATGTTGGGGGTATGCTTGTCAGATGCGAGGAGCTAGGGTGGGAAGGGTGGAGGAATGCATGGTGGGGGAATGCTTGTCTAATGAGAGGAGCTAGGGGGGGAGGGTTGGAGGAATGCATGGTGGGGCTATGCTTGTCTAATGCGAGGAGCTAGGGTGGGAGGGGTGGAGTAATGCATGGTGGGGGTATGCTCGTCAGAGGCGAGGGGCGAGGGTCAGAGGCGTGGATGAATGCATGGTGCGGATATGCTTGCCAGATGCGCGGGGCTAGGGTGGGATGGGTGAAGGAATGCATGGTGGGGGTATGCTTATCAGATGCGAGGGGCGAGGGTGGGAGCGGTGGAGGAATTCATGGTGGGGGTATGCCTGTCAGATGCGAGGTATGAGGGTAGGAGGGGTGGAGCAATGCATGGTGGGGGTATGCTTGTCAGATGCGAGGACCTATGGTGAGAAGGATGGAGGAATGCATGGTGGGGGTATGCTTGTCTAATGCAAGGAGCAAGGGTGGGAGGGGAGAAGGAATGCATGCTGGGGGTATGCTTGTCAGATACGAGGGTGGGAGAGGTGGAGAAATGCATGGTGGGGGTATGCTCATCATATGCAAGGGGCTGGGGTGGGAGGGGTGGAGTAATGCATGGTGGGGGTATGCTTGTCAGATGCAATGAGGTACGGTGGGAGGGGTGGAGGAATGCATGGTGTGGGTATGCTTGTCAGATGCGAGGGGCTAGGGTGGGAGGGGTGGAGGAATGCATGCTGGGAGTATGCTCGTCAGATGCGAGGGTCTAGGGTGGGAGGGGTGGAGGTAGGCATGGTGGGGTATGCTCATCATATGCAAGGGGCTGGGGTAGGAGGGGTGGAGTAATGCATGGTGGGGGTATGCTTGTCTAATGCGAGGAGCTATGGTGGGAGGGGCGGAGGAATGCATGGTGGCTATGCTTGTCTAATGCGAGGAGCTATGGTGGGAGGGGTGGAGAATGCATGGTGGGGTTATTCTTGTTAGATGCAAGGAGCTAGGGTGGGAGGGGTGGAGGAATGCATGGTGGGAAATGCTTGTCAGATGCAAGGGTCGGAGGGGTGGAGGAATGCATGGTGGGGGAATGCTTGTCAGATGCGAGGAGCTAGGGTGGGTGGGGTGGTGTAATGCATCGTAGGGCTATGCTTGTCTAATGCGAGGAGCTAGGGTGGGAGGGGTGGAGGAATGCATGGCAGGGCTATGATTGTCTAATGCGAGGAGCTAGGGTGGGAGGGGTGGAGGAATGCATGGTGGGGATATGCTCGTCAGATGCGAGGGGTGAGGGTCGGAGGGGTGGAGGAATGCATGGTGGGGATATGCTTGTCAGATGTGAGGGGCGAGGGTCGGAGCGGTGGAGGAATGCATGGTGGGGGTATGCCTGTCAGGTGCAAGGTGCGAGGGTCGGAGGGGTGGAGCAATGCATGGTGTGTATATGCTTGCGAGATGCGAGCGGCTAGGGTGGGAGGGGTGGAGGAATGCATGATGGGGTATGCTCGTCAGATGCGAGGGGCGAGGCTCGGAGGGGTGGAGGAATGCATGGTGGGGGTATGCTCGTCAGATGCGAGGAGCTAGGACGGGAGGGGTGGAGGAATGCATGGTGGGGCTATGTTTGTCTAATGCGAGGAGCTATGGTTGGAGGGGTGGAGGAATGCATGGTGGGGCTATGCTTGTCTAATGCGAGGAGCTAGGGTGGGGGTGTAGAGGAATGCATGGTGGGGGTATGCTCGTCAGATGTGAGGGGCGAGGGTTGGAGGTGTGGAGGAATGCATGGCGGGGGTATGCTTGTCAGATGCGAGGGGCTAGGGTTGGAGGTGTGTAGGAATGTATGTGGGGGTATGCTTGTCAGATGCGAGGGGTGAGGTGGGAGCGGTGGAGGAATGCATGGTGGGGGTACGCCTGTCAGATGCGAGGTATGAGGGTAGGAGAGGTGGAGCAATGCTTGGTGGGGGTATGCTTGTAAGATGCGAGCACCTAGGGTGGGAAGGATGGAGGAATGCATGGTGGGGGTATGCTTGTCTAATGAGAGGAGCTATGGTGGAGGGTTTGCTTGTCCGATGGGAGGAGCTAGGGTGGGAGGGGTGGAGGAATGCATGGTGGGGGAATGCTTGTCAGATGCGAGGGGCTAGGGTGGGAGGGGTGGTGGAATGCATGGTGGGGGTATGCTTGTCAGATGCAAGGGGCGAGGGTGGGAGGGTGGGAGGGGTTTGGATGAATGCATTCTGGGGTATGCTTGTCTAATACAAGGAGCTAGGGTGGGAGTGGTGGAGGAATGCATGGTGGGGGTATGCTTGTCTAATGGGAGGAGCTACGGTGGAGGGGTGGAGGAATGCATGGTGGGGATTTGCTTGTCAGATGCGAGGAGCTCGGGTTGGAGGGTTGGAGGAACGCATGGTGGGGGTATGCTTGTCAGATGGGAGGGGCTAGGGTGGGAGGGGTGGAGGAATGCATGGTGGGGGTATGCCTGTCAAATGCGAGGTATGAGGGTAGGAGGGGTGGAGCAATGCATGGTGGGGGTATGCTTGTCAGATGAGGGGGGCTAGGGTGGAGGAATGCATGGTGGGGATATGCTCGTCAGATGCGAGGGGCGAGGGTCGGAGGGGTGGAGGAATGCATGGTGGGGATATGCTTGTCAGATGCGAGGGGCGAGGGTGGGAGCGGTGGAGGAATGCATGGTCGGGGTATGCCTGTCAGGTGCAAGGTGCGAGGTTCGGAGGGGTGGAGCAATGCATGGTGTGTATATGCTTCCGAGATGTGAGGGGCTAGGATGGGAGGGGTGGATGAATACATGGTGGGGTATGGTCGTCAGATGTGAGGGGCGAGGTTCGGAGGGATGGAGGAATGCATGGTGGGGGTATGCTCGTCAGATGGGAGGAGCTAGGACGGGATGGGTGGAGGAATGCATGGTGGGGCTATGCTTGTCTAATGCGAGGAGCTATGGTTGGAGGGGTGGAGGAATGCATGGTGGGGCTATGCTTGTCTAATGCGAGGAGCTAGGGTGGGAGGGGTAGAGGAATGCATGGTGGGGGTATGCTCGTCAGATGTGAGGGGCGAGGGTTTGAGGAGTGGGGGAATGCATGGCGGGGGTATGCTTGTCAGATGCGAGGGGCTAGTGTGGGAGGTGTGAAGGAATGTATGGTGGGGGTATGCTTGTCAGATGCGAGGGGCGAGGGTGGGAGCGGTGGAGGAATGCATGGTGGAGGTATGCCTGTCAGATGCGAGATATGAGGGTAGGAGGGGTGGAGCAATGCATGGTGGGGGTATGCTTGTCAGATGCGTGCACCTAGGGTGGGAAGGATGGAGGAATGCATGGTGGGGGTATGCTTTTCTAATGGGAGGAGCTATGGTGGAGGGGTGGAGGAATGCATGGTTTGGGTTTGCTTGTTCGATGGGAGGAGCTAGGGTGGGAGGGGTGGAGGGGTGCATGGTGGGGGTATGGTTGTCAGATGCGAGGGGCGAGGGTGGGAGGGTGGGAGGGGTTTGGATGAATGCATTGTAGGGTATGCTTGTCTAATACAAGGAGCTATGGTGGGAGGGGTGGAGGAATGCTTATCTAATGGGAGGAGCTACCGTGAAAGGGTGGAGGAATGCATGGTGGGGGTTTGCTTGTCAGATGCGAGGAGCTCGGGTGGGAGGGGTGGAGGAACGCATGGTGGGGGTATGCGTGTCTAATGCGAGGAGCTATGGTGGGAGGGGTGGAGGAATGCATGGTGGCTATGCTTGTCTAATCTGAGGAGCTAGGGTGGGAGGGGTGGAGAATGCATGGTGGGGTTATTCTTGTCAGATGCAAGGAGCTTGGGTGGGAGGGGTGGAGGAATGCATGGTGGGAAATGCTTGTCAGATGCAAGGGTCGGAGGGGTGGAGGAATGCATGGTGAGGGAATGCTTGTCAGATGCGAGGAACTAGGGTGGGTGGGGTGGCGTTAATGCATCGTAGGGCTATGCTTGTCTAATGCGAGGAGCTAGGGTGGGAGGGGTGGAGGAATGCATGGCGGGGCTATGATTGTCTAATGCGAGGAGCTAGGGTGGGAGGGGTGGAGGAATGCATGGTGGGGATATGCTTGTCAGATGCGAGGAGCTAGGGCGGGAGGGGTGGAGGGATTCAAGGTAGGGCTAAGCTTGTCTAATGCGAGGAGCTAGGGTGGGAGAGGTGGAGGAATGCATGGCGGGGCTATGCGTGTCTAATGCGAGGATCTAGGCTGGGAGGGGTGGAGGACTGCATGGTGGGGATATGCTCATCAGATGCAAGGGGCGAGGGTCGGAGGGGTGGAGGAATGCAAGGTGGTGATATGCTTGTCAGATGCGAGGGGCTAGGGTTGGAGGGGTTAAGGAATGCATGGCGGGGGTATGCTTGTCTAAAGCGAGGAGCTAGGGTGGGACGGGTGGAGGAATGCATGGTAGGGGTATGCTTGTCAGATACGAGGGTGGGAGGGGTGGAGGAATGCATGGTGGGGGTATGCTTGTCAGATGCGAGGGGCTAGGGTGGAAGGGGTGGAGGAATGCATGGTGGGGGTATGATCATCATATGCAAGGGGCTGGGGTGGGAGGGGTGGAGTAATGCATGGTGGGGGTATGCTTGTCAGATGCGAGGAGGTAGGGTGGGAGGGGTGGAGGAATTCATGGTGTGGGTATGCTTGTAAGATGCGAGGGGCTAGGGTGGGAGGGGTGGAGGATTGCATGCTGGGCGTATGCTCGTCAGATGCGAGGGGCGGAGGAGTGGAGGAATGCATGGTGGGGGTATGCTCGTCAGATGCGAGGGGTGAGGGTGGGAGGGGTGGAGGAATGCATGGTGGTGCTATGCTTGTCTAATGCGAGGAGCTATGGTGGGAGGGGTGGAGGAATGCATGGTGGCTATGCTTGTCTAATGCGAGGAGCTAGGGTGGGAGGGGTGGAGAATGCATGGTTGGGTTATTCTTGTCAGATGCAAGGAGCTAGGGTGGGAGGGGTGGAGGAATGCATGGTGGGAAATGCTTGTCAGATGCAAGGGTCGGATGGGTGGAGGAATGCATGGTGGGGGTATGCTTGTCAGATGCGAGGAGGTAGGGTGGGAGGGGTGGAGGAATTCATGGTGTGTATATGCTTGCGAGATGCGAGGGGCTAGGGTGGGAGAGGTGGAGGAATGCATGGTGTGTATATGCTTGCGAGATGCGAGGGGCTAGGGTGGGAGGGGTGGAGGAATGCATGCTGGGCGTATGCTCATCAGAGGCGAGGGGCGATGGTGGGAGGGGTGGAGGAATGCATACTGGGCGTATGCTCATCAGAGGCGAGGGGCGAGGGTCGGAGGAGTGGCGGAATGCATGGTGGGGTATGCTCGTCAGATGCGAGGGGCGAGGGTGGGAGGAGTGGAGGAATGAATGATGGGGCTATGCGTGTCTAATGCGAGGAGCTATGGTGGGAGGGGTGGAGGAATGCATGGTGGCTATGCTTGTCTAATCTGAGGAGCTAGGGTGGGAGGGGTGGAGAATGCATGGTGGGGTTATTCTTGTCAGATGCAAGGAGCTTGGGTGGGAGGGGTGGAGGAATGCATGGTGGGAAATGCTTGTCAGATGCAAGGGTCGGAGGGGTGGAGGAATGCATGGTGAGGGAATGCTTGTCAGATGCGAGGAACTAGGGTGGGTGGGGTGGCGTTAATGCATCGTAGGGCTATGCTTGTCTAATGCGAGGAGCTAGGGTGGGAGGGGTCGAGGAATGCATGGCGGGGCTATGATTGTCTAATGCGAGGAGCTAGGGTGGGAGGGGTGGAGGAATGCATGGTGGGGATATGCTTGTCAGATGCGAGGAGCTAGGGCGGGAGGGGTGGAGGGATTCAAGGTAGGGCTAAGCTTGTCTAATGCGAGAAGCTAGGGTGGGAGAGGTGGAGGAATGCATGGTGGGGTATGCTCGTCAGATGCGAGGGGCGAGGGTGGGAGGAGTGGAGGAATGAATGGTGGGGCTATGCTTGTCTAATGCAAGGAGCTATGGTGGGAGGGGTGGAGGAATGCATGGTGGCTATGCTTGTCTAATGTGAGGAGCTAGGGTGGGAGGGGTGGAGAATGCATGGTGGGGGTATTCTTGTCAGATGCGAGGAGCTAGGGTGGGTGGGGTGGTGGAATGCATGGTAGGGCTATGCTTGTCTAATGCGAGGAGCTAGGGTGGGAGGGGTGGAGGAATGCATGCCGGGGCTATGATTGTCTAATGCGAGGAGCTAGGGTGGGAGGGGTGGAGGAATGCCTAGTGGGGGTATGCTCGTCAGATGCGAGGGGCGAGGGTCGGAGGGGTGGAGGAATGCATGGTGGGGATATGTTTGTCAGATGCGAGGTGCGAGGGTGGGCGCGGTGGAGGAATGCATGGTGGGGGTATGCCTGTCAGGTGCAAGGTGCGAGGGTCGGAGGGGTGGAGCAATGCATGGTGTGCATATGATTGCGAGATGCGAGGGGCTAGGGTGGGAGGGGTGGAGGAATGCATGTTGGGGTATGCTCGTCAGATGCGAGGGTTGAGGTTCGGAGGGGTGGAGGAATGCATGGTTGGGGTATGCTTGTCTAATGCGAGGAGCTATGGTTGGAGGGGTGGAGGAATGCATGGTGTGGCTATGCTTGTCTAAAGCGAGGAGCTAGGGTGGGACGGGTGGAGGAATGCATGGTGGGGGTATGCTTGTCAGATACGAGGGTGGGAGGGGTGGAGGAATGCATGGTGGGGGTATGCTTGTCAGATGCGAGGGGCTAGGGTGGAAGGGGTGGAGGAATGCATGGTGAGGGTATGATCATCATATGCAAGGGGCTGGGGTGGGAGGGGTGGAGTAATGCATGGTGGGGGTATGCTTGTCAGATGCGAGGAGGTAGGGTGGGAGGGGTGGAGGAATTCATGGTGTGGGTATGCTTGTCAGATGCGAGGGGCTAGGGTGGGAGGGGTGGAGGAATGCATGCTGGGCGTATGCTCGTCAGATGCGAGGGGCGAGGGGCGGAGGAGTGGAGGAATGCATGGTGGGGGTATGCTCGTCAGATGCGAGGGGTGAAGGTGGGAGGGGTGGAGGAATGCATGGTGGTGCTATGCTTGTCTAGTGCGAGGAGCTATGGTGGGAGGGGTGGAGGAATGCATGGTGGCTATGCTTGTCTAATGCGAGGAGCTAGGGTGGGAGGGGTGGAGAATGCATGGTTGGGTTATTCTTGTCAGATGCAAGGAGCTAGGGTGGGAGGGGTGGAGGAATGCATGGTGGGAAATGCTTGTCAGATGCAAGGGTCGGATGGGTGGAGGAATGCATGGTGGGGGTATACTTGTCAGATGCGAGGAGGTAGGGTGGGAGGGGTGGAGGAATTCATGGTGTGTATATGCTTGCGAGATGCGAGGGGCTAGGGTGGGAGAGGTGGAGGAATGCATGGTGTGTATATGCTTGCGAGATGCGAGGGGCTAGGGTGGGAGGGGTGGAGGAATGCATGCTGGGCGTATGCTCATCAGAGGCGAGGGGCGATGGTGGGAGGGGTGGAGGAATGCATACTGGGCGTATGGTCATCAGAGGCGAGGGGCGAGGGTCGGAGGAGTGGCGGAATGCATGGTGGGGTATGCTCGTCAGATGCGAGGGGCGAGGGTGGGAGGAGTGGAGGAATGAATGGTGGGGCTATGCTTGTCTAATGCAAGGAGCTATGGTGGGAGGGGTGGAGGAATGCATGGTGGCTATGCTTGTCTAATGTGAGGAGCTAGGGTGGGAGGGGTGGAGAATGCATGGTGGGGGTATTCTTGTCAGATGCGAGGAGCTAGGGTGGGTGGGGTGGTGGAATGCATGGTAGGGCTATGCTTGTCTAATGCGAGGAGCTAGGGTGGGAGGGGTGGAGGAATGCATGCCGGGGCTATGATTGTCTAATGCGAGGAGCTAGGGTGGGAGGGGTGGAGGAATGCCTAGTGGGGGTATGCTCGTCAGATGCAAGGGGCGAGGGTCGGAGGGGTGGAGGAATGCATGGTGGGGATATGTTTGTCAGATGCGAGGTGCGAGGGTGGGCGCGGTGGAGGAATGCATGGTGGGGGTAGGCCTGTCAGGTGCAAGGTGCGAGGGTCGGAGGGGTGGAGCAATGCATGGTGTGCATATGCTTGCGAGATGCGAGGGGCTAGGGTGGGAGGGGTGGAGGAATGCATGTTGGGGTATGCTCGTCAGATGCGAGGGGTGAGGTTCGGAGGGGTGGAGGAATGCATGGTTGGGGTATGCTTGTCTAATGCGAGGAGCTATGGTTGGAGGGGTGGAGGAATGCATGGTGTGGATATGTTTGTCAGATGCGAGGTGCGAGGGTGGGCGCGGTGGAGGAATGCATGGTGGGGGTATGCCTGTCAGGTGCAAGGTGCGAGGGTCGGAGGGGTGGAGCAATGCATGGTGTGCATATGCTTGCGAGATGCGAGGGGCTAGGGTGGGAGGGGTGGAGGAATGCATGTTGGGGTATGCTCGTCAGATGCGAGGGGTGAGGTTCGGAGGGGTGGAGGAATGCATGGTTGGGGTATGCTTGTCTAATGCGAGGAGCTATGGTTGGAGGGGTGGAGGAATGCATGGTGGGGTATGGTCGTCAGATGTGAGGGGCGAGGTTCGGAGGGATGGAGGAATGCATGGTGGGGGTATGCTCGTCAGATGGGAGGAGCTAGGACGGGATGGGTGGAGGAATGCATGGTGGGGCTATGCTTGTCTAATGCGAGGAGCTATGGTTGGAGGGGTATAGGAATGCATGGTGGGGCTATGCTTGTCTAATGCGAGGAGCTAGGGTGGGAGGGGTAGAGGAATGCATGGTGGGGGTATGCTCGTCAGATGTGAGGGGCGAGGGTTTGAGGAGTGGGGGAATGCATGGCGGGGGTATGCTTGTCAGATGCGAGGGGCTAGTGTGGGAGGTGTGAAGGAATGTATGGTGGGGGTATGCTTGTCAGATGCGAGGGGCGAGGGTGGGAGCGGTGGAGGAATGCATGGTGGAGGTATGCCTGTCAGATGCGAGGTATGAGGGTAGGAGGGGTGGAGCAATGCATGGTGGGGGTATGCTTGTCAGATGCGTGCACCTAGGGTGGGAAGGATGGAGGAATGCATGGTGGGGGTATGCTTTTCTAATGGGAGGAGCTATGGTGGAGGGGTGGAGGAATGCATGGTTTGGGTTTGCTTGTTCGATGGGAGGAGCTAGGGTGGGAGGGGTGGAGGGGTGCATGGTGGGGGTATGGTTGTCAGATGCGAGGGGCGAGGGTGGGAGGGTGGGAGGGGTTTGGATGAATGCATTGTAGGGTATGCTTGTCTAATACAAGGAGCTATGGTGGGAGGGGTGGAGGAATGCTTATCTAATGGGAGGAGCTACGGTGAAAGGGTGGAGGAATGCATGGTGGGGGTTTGCTTGTCAGATGCGAGGAGCTCGGGTGGGAGGGGTGGAGGAACGCATGGTGGGGGTATGCGTGTCTAATGCGAGGAGCTATGGTGGGAGGGGTGGAGGAATGCATGGTGGCTATGCTTGTCTAATCTGAGGAGCTAGGGTGGGAGGGGTGGAGAATGCATGGTGGGGTTATTCTTGTCAGATGCAAGGAGCTTGGGTGGGAGGGGTGGAGGAATGCATGGTGGGAAATGCTTGTCAGATGCAAGGGTCGGAGGGGTGGAGGAATGCATGGTGAGGGAATGCTTGTCAGATGCGAGGAACTAGGGTGGGTGGGGTGGCGTTAATGCATCGTAGGGCTATGCTTGTCTAATGCGAGGAGCTAGGGTGGGAGGGGTGGAGGAATGCATGGCGGGGCTATGATTGTCTAATGCGAGGAGCTAGGGTGGGAGGGGTGGAGGAATGCATGGTGGGGATATGCTTGTCAGATGCGAGGAGCTAGGGCGGGAGGGGTGGAGGGATTCAAGGTAGGGCTAAGCTTGTCTAATGCGAGGAGCTAGGGTGGGAGAGGTGGAGGAATGCATGGTGGGGATATGCTCATCAGATGCAAGGGGCGAGGGTCGGAGGGGTGGAGGAATGCAAGGTGGTGATATGCTTGTCAGATGCGAGGGGCTAGGGTTGGAGGGGTTAAGGAATGCATGGCGGGGGTATGCTTGTCTAAAGCGAGGAGCTAGGGTGGGACGGGTGGAGGAATGCATGGTAGGGGTATGCTTGTCAGATACGAGGGTGGGAGGGGTGGAGGAATGCATGGTGGGGGTATGCTTGTCAGATGCGAGGGGCTAGGGTGGAAGGGGTGGAGGAATGCATGGTGGTGGTATGATCATCATATGCAAGGGGCTGGGGTGGGAGGGGTGGAGTAATGCATGGTGGGGGTATGCTTGTCAGATGCGAGGAGGTAGGGTGGGAGGGGTGGAGGAATTCATGGTGTGGGTATGCTTGTCAGATGCGAGGGGCTAGGGTGGGAGGGGTGGAGGAATGCATGCTGGGCGTATGCTCGTCAGATGCGAGGGGCGAGGGGCGGAGGAGTGGAGGAATGCATGGTGGGGGTATGCTCGTCAGATGCGAGGGGTGAGGGTGGGAGGGGTGGAGGAATGCATGGTGGTGCTATGCTTGTCTAATGCGAGGAGCTATGGTGGGAGGGGTGGAGGAATGCATGGTGGCTATGCTTGTCTAATGCGAGGAGCTAGGGTGGGAGGGGTGGAGAATGCATGGTTGGGTTATTCTTGTCAGATGCAAGGAGCTAGGGTGGGAGGGGTGGAGGAATGCATGGTGGGAAATGCTTGTCAGATGCAAGGGTCGGATGGGTGGAGGAATGCATGGTGGGGGTATGCTTGTCAGATGCGAGGAGGTAGGATGGGAGGGGTGGAGGAATTCATGGTGTGTATATGCTTGCGAGATGCGAGGGGCTAGGGTGGGAGAGGTGGAGGAATGCATGGTGTGTATATGCTTGCGAGATGCGAGGGGCTAGGGTGGGAGGGGTGGAGGAATGCATGCTGGGCGTATGCTCATCAGAGGCGAGGGGCGATGGTGGGAGGGGTGGAGGAATGCATACTGGGCGTATGCTCATCAGAGGCGAGGGGCGAGGGTCGGAGGAGTGGCGGAATGCATGGTGGGGTATGCTCGTCAGATGCGAAGGGCGAGGGTGGGAGGAGTGGAGGAATGAATGATGGGGCTATGCGAGTCTAATGCGAGGAGCTATGGTGGGAGGGGTGGAGGAATGCATGGTGGCTGTGCTTGTCTAATCTGAGGAGCTAGGGTGGGAGGGGTGGAGAATGCATGGTGGGGTTATTCTTGTCAGATGCAAGGAGCTTGGGTGGGAGGGGTGGAGGAATGCATGGTGGGAAATGCTTGTCAGATGCAAGGGTCGGAGGGGTGGAGGAATGCATGGTGAGGGAATGCTTGTCAGATGCGAGGAACTAGGGTGGGTGGGGTGGCGTTAATGCATCGTAGGGCTATGCTTGTCTAATGCGAGGAGCTAGGGTGGGAGGGGTGGAGGAATGCATGGCGGGGCTATGATTGTCTAATGCGAGGAGCTAGGGTGGGAGGGGTGGAGGAATGCATGGTGGGGATATGCTTGTCAGATGCGAGGAGCTAGGGCGGGAGGGGTGGAGGGATTCAAGGTAGGGCTAAGCTTGTCTAATGCGAGGAGCTAGGGTGGGAGAGGTGGAGGAATGCATGGCGGGGCTATGCGTGTCTAATGCGAGGATCTAGGCTGGGAGGGGTGGAGGACTGCATGGTGGGGATATGCTCATCAGATGCAAGGGGCGAGGGTCGGAGGGGTGGAGGAATGCAAGGTGGTGATATGCTTGTCAGATGCGAGGGGCTAGGGTTGGAGGGGTTAAGGAATGCATGGCGGGGGTATGCTTGTCTAAAGCGAGGAGCTAGGGTGGGACGGGTGGAGGAATGCATGGTAGGGGTATGCTTGTCAGATACGAGGGTGGGAGGGGTGGAGGAATGCATGGTGGGGGTATGCTTGTCAGATGCGAGGGGCTAGGGTGGAAGGGGTGGAGGAAGGCATGGTGGGGGTATGATCATCATATGCAAGGGGCTGGGGTGGGAGGGGTGGAGTAATGCATGGTGGGGGTATGCTTGTCAGATGCGAGGAGGTAGGGTGGGAGGGGTGGAGGAATTCATGGTGTGGGTATGCTTGTCAGATGCGAGGGGCTAGGGTGGGAGGGGTGGAGGAATGCATGCTGGGCGTATGCTCGTCAGATGCGAGGGGCGAGGGGCGGAGGAGTGGAGGAATGCATGGTGGGGGTATGCTCGTCAGATGCGAGGGGTGAGGGTGGGAGGGGTGGAGGAATGCATGGTGGTGCTATGCTTGTCTAATGCGAGGAGCTATGGTGGGAGGGGTGGAGGAATGCATGGTGGCTATGCTTGTCTAATGCGAGGAGCTAGGGTGGGAGGGGTGGAGAATGCATGGTTGGGTTATTCTTGTCAGATGCAAGGAGCTAGGGTGGGAGGGGTGGAGGAATGCATGGTGGGAAATGCTTGTCAGATGCAAGGGTCGGATGGGTGGAGGAATGCATGGTGGGGGTATGCTTGTCAGATGCGAGGAGGTAGGGTGGGAGGGGTGGAGGAATTCATGGTGTGTATATGCTTGCGAGATGCGAGGGGCTAGGGTGGGAGAGGTGGAGGAATGCATGGTGTGTATATGCTTGCGAGATGCGAGGGGCTAGGGTGGGAGGGGTGGAGGAATGCATGCTGGGCGTATGCTCATCAGAGGCGAGGGGCGATGGTGGGAGGGGTGGAGGAATGCATACTGGGCGTATGCTCATCAGAGGCGAGGGGCGAGGGTCGGAGGAGTGGCGGAATGCATGGTGGGGTATGCTCGTCAGATGCGAGGGGCGAGGGTGGGAGGAGTGGAGGAATGAATGATGGGGCTATGCGTGTCTAATGCGAGGAGCTATGGTGGGAGGGGTGGAGGAATGCATGGTGGCTGTGCTTGTCTAATCTGAGGAGCTAGGGTGGGAGGGGTGGAGAATGCATGGTGGGGTTATTCTTGTCAGATGCAAGGAGCTTGGGTGGGAGGGGTGGAGGAATGCATGGTGGGAAATGCTTGTCAGATGCAAGGGTCGGAGGGGTGGAGGAATGCATGGTGAGGGAATGCTTGTCAGATGCGAGGAACTAGGGTGGGTGGGGTGGCGTTAATGCATCGTAGGGCTATGCTTGTCTAATGCGAGGAGCTAGGGTGGGAGGGGTGGAGGAATGCATGGCGGGGCTATGATTGTCTAATGCGAGGAGCTAGGGTGGGAGGGGTGGAGGAATGCATGGTGGGGGTATGCTTGTCAGATGCGAGGAGGTAGGGTGGGAGGGGTGGAGGAATTCATGGTGTGGGTATGCTTGTCAGATGCGAGGGGCTAGGGTGGGAGGGGTGGAGGAATGCATGCTGGGCGTATGCTCGTCAGATGCGAGGGGCGAGGGGCGGAGGAGTGGAGGACTGCATGGTGGGGATATGCTCATCAGATGCAAGGGGCGAGGGTCGGAGGGGTGGAGGAATGCAAGGTGGTGATATGCTTGTCAGATGCGAGGGGCTAGGGTTGGAGGGGTTAAGGAATGCATGGCGGGGGTATGCTTGTCTAAAGCGAGGAGCTAGGGTGGGACGGGTGGAGGAATGCATGGTAGGGGTATGCTTGTCAGATACGAGGGTGGGAGGGGTGGAGGAATGCATGGTGGGGGTTTGCTTGTCAGATGCGAGGGGCTAGGGTGGAAGGGGTGGAGGAAGGCATGGTGGGGGTATGATCATCATATGCAAGGGGCTGGGGTGGGAGGGGTGGAGTAATGCATGGTGGGGGTATGCTTGTCAGATGCGAGGAGGTAGGGTGGGAGGGGTGGAGGAATTCATGGTGTGGGTATGCTTGTCAGATGCGAGGGGCTAGGGTGGGAGGGGTGGAGGAATGCATGCTGGGCGTATGCTCGTCAGATGCGAGGGGCGAGGGGCGGAGGAGTGGAGGAATGCATGGTGGGGGTATGCTCGTCAGATGCGAGGGGTGAGGGTGGGAGGGGTGGAGGAATGCATGGTGGTGCTATGCTTGTCTAATGCGAGGAGCTATGGTGGGAGGGGTGGAGGAATGCATGGTGGCTATGCTTGTCTAATGCGAGGAGCTAGGGTGGGAGGGGTGGAGAATGCATGGTTGGGTTATTCTTGTCAGATGCAAGGAGCTAGGGTGGGAGGGGTGGAGGAATGCATGGTGGGAAATGCTTGTCAGATGCAAGGGTCGGATGGGTGGAGGAATGCATGGTGGGGGTATGCTTGTCAGATGCGAGGAGGTAGGGTGGGAGGGGTGGAGGAATTCATGGTGTGTATATGCTTGCGAGATGCGAGGGGCTAGGGTGGGAGAGGTGGAGGAATGCATGGTGTGTATATGCTTGCGAGATGCGAGGGGCTAGGGTGGGAGGGGTGGAGGAATGCATGCTGGGCGTATGCTCATCAGAGGCGAGGGGCGATGGTGGGAGGGGTGGAGGAATGCATACTGGGCGTATGCTCATCAGAGGCGAGGGGCGAGGGTCGGAGGAGTGGCGGAATGCATGGTGGGGTATGCTCGTCAGATGCGAGGGGCGAGGGTGGGAGGAGTGGAGGAATGAATGATGGGGCTATGCGTGTCTAATGCGAGGAGCTATGGTGGGAGGGGTGGAGGAATGCATGGTGGCTGTGCTTGTCTAATCTGAGGAGCTAGGGTGGGAGGGGTGGAGAATGCATGGTGGGGTTATTCTTGTCAGATGCAAGGAGCTTGGGTGGGAGGGGTGGAGGAATGCATGGTGGGAAATGCTTGTCAGATGCAAGGGTCGGAGGGGTGGAGGAATGCATGGTGAGGGAATGCTTGTCAGATGCGAGGAACTAGGGTGGGTGGGGTGGCGTTAATGCATCGTAGGGCTATGCTTGTCTAATGCGAGGAGCTAGGGTGGGAGGGGTGGAGGAATGCATGGCGGGGCTATGATTGTCTAATGCGAGGAGCTAGGGTGGGAGGGGTGGAGGAATGCATGGTGGGGGTATGCTTGTCAGATGCGAGGAGGTAGGGTGGGAGGGGTGGAGGAATTCATGGTGTGGGTATGCTTGTCAGATGCGAGGGGCTAGGGTGGGAGGGGTGGAGGAATGCATGCTGGGCGTATGCTCGTCAGATGCGAGGGGCGGAGGAGTGGAGGAATGCATGGTGGGGGTATGCTCGTCAGATGCGAGGGGTGAGGGTGGGAGGGGTGGAGGAATGCATGGTGGTGCTATGCTTGTCTAATGCGAGGAGCTATGGTGGGAGGGGTGGAGGAATGCATGGTGGCTATGCTTGTCTAATGCGAGGAGCTAGGGTGGGAGGGGTGGAGAATGCATGGTTGGGTTATTCTTGTCAGATGCAAGGAGCTAGGGTGGTAGGGGTGGAGGAATGCATGGTGGGAAATGCTTGTCAGATGCAAGGGTCGTATGGGTGGAGGAATGCATGGTGGGGGTATGCTTGTCAGATGCGAGGAGGTAGGGTGGGAGGGGTGGAGGAATTCATGGTGTGTATATGCTTGCGAGATGCGAGGGGCTAGGGTGGGAGAGGTGGAGGAATGCATGGTGTGTATATGCTTGCGAGATGCGAGGGGCTAGGGTGGGAGGGGTGGAGGAATGCATGCTGGGCGTATGCTCATCAGAGGCGAGGGGCGATGGTGGGAGGGGTGGAGGAATGCATACTGGGCGTATGCTCATCAGAGGCGAGGGGCGAGGGTCGGAGGAGTGGCGGAATGCATGGTGGGGTATGCTCGTCAGATGCGAGGGGCGAGGGTCGGAGGGGTGGAGGAATGCATGGTGGGGATATGTTTGTCAGATGCGAGGTTCGAGGGTGGGCGCGGTGGAGGAATGCATGGTGGGAGTATGCCTGTCAGGTGCAAGGTGCGAGGGTCGGAGGGGTGGAGCAATGCATGGTGTGCATATGATTGCGAGATGCGAGGGGCTAGGGTGGGAGGGGTGGAGGAATGCATGTTGGGGTATGCTCGTCAGATGCGAGGGTTGAGGTTCGGAGGGGTGGAGGAATGCATGGTTGGGGTATGCTTGTCTAATGCGAGGAGCTATGGTTGGAGGGGTGGAGGAATGCATGGTGTGGCTATGCTTGTCTAAAGCGAGGAGCTAGGGTGGGACGGGTGGAGGAATGCATGGTGGGGGTATGCTTGTCAGATACGAGGGTGGGAGGGGTGGAGGAATGCATGGTGGGGGTATGCTTGTCAGATGCGAGGGGCTAGGGTGGAAGGGGTGGAGGAATGCATGGTGGGGGTATGATCATCATATGCAATGGGCTGGGGTGGGAGGGGTGGAGTAATGCATGGTGGGGGTATGCTTGTCAGATGCGAGGAGGTAGGGTGGGAGGGGTGGAGGAATTCATGGTGTGGGTATGCTTGTCAGATGCGAGGGGCTAGGGTGGGAGGGGTGGAGGAATGCATGCTGGGCGTATGCTCGTCAGATGCGAGGGGCGAGGGGCGGAGGAGTGGAGGAATGCATGGTGGGGGTATGCTCGTCAGATGCGAGGGGTGAGGGTGGGAGGGGTGGAGGAATGCATGGTGGTGCTATGCTTGTCTAGTGCGAGGAGCTATGGTGGGAGGGGTGGAGGAATGCATGGTGGCTATGCTTGTCTAATGCAAGGAGCTAGGGTGGGAGGGGTGGAGAATGCATGGTTGGGTTATTCTTGTCAGATGCAAGGAGCTAGGGTGGGAGGGGTGGAGGAATGCATGGTGGGAAATGCTTGTCAGATGCAAGGGTCGGATGGGTGGAGGAATGCATGGTGGGGGTATGCTTGTCAGATGCGAGGAGGTAGGGTGGGAGGGGTGGAGGAATTCATGGTGTGTATATGCTTGCGAGATGCGAGGGGCTAGGTTGGGAGAGGTGGAGGAATGCATGGTGTGTATATGCTTGCGAGATGCGAGGGGCTAGGGTGGGAGGGGTGGAGGAATGCATGCTGGGCGTATGCTCATCAGAGGCGAGGGGCGATGGTGGGAGGGGTGGAGGAATGCATACTGGGCGTATGCTCATCAGAGGCGAGGGGCGAGGGTCGGAGGAGTGGCGGAATGCATGGTGGGGTATGCTCGTCAGATGCGAGGGGCAAGGGTGGGAGGAGTGGAGGAATGAATGGTGGGGCTATGCTTGTCTAATGCAAGGAGCTATGGTGGGAGGGGTGGAGGAATGCATGGTGGCTATGCTTGTCTAATGTGAGGAGCTAGGGTGGGAGGGGTGGAGAATGCATGGTGGGGGTATTCTCGTCAGATGCGAGGAGCTAGGGTGGGTGGGGTGGTGGAATGCATGGTAGGGCTATGCTTGTCTAATGCGAGGAGCTGGGGTGGGAGGGGTGGAGGAATGCATGCCGGGGCTATGATTGTCTAATGCGAGGAGCTAGGGTGGGAGGGGTGGAGGAATGCCTAGTGGGGGTATGCTCGTCAGATGCGAGGGGCGAGGGTCGGAGGGGTGGAGGAATGCATGGTGGGGATATGTTTGTCAGATGCGAGGTGCGAGGGTGGGCGCGGTGGAGGAATGCATGGTGGGGGTATGCCTGTCAGGTGCAAGGTGCGAGGGTCGGAGGGGTGGAGCAATGCATGGTGTGCATATGCTTGCGAGATGCGAGGGGCTAGGGTGGGAGGGGTGGAGGAATGCATGTTGGGGTATGCTCGTCAGATGCGAGGGGTGAGGTTCGGAGGGGTGGAGGAATGCAT
This sequence comes from Ambystoma mexicanum, assembly GCF_040938575.1. Lineage (NCBI taxonomy): Eukaryota > Metazoa > Chordata > Amphibia > Caudata > Ambystomatidae > Ambystoma > Ambystoma mexicanum. The sequence goes on along the minus strand of NC_090932.1, from coordinate 68,752,476 downwards.
GGTTGGGGTATGCTTGTCTAATGCGAGGAGCTATGGTTGGAGGGGTGGAGGAATGCATGGTGGGGCTATGCTTGTCTAATGCGAGGAGCTAGGGTGGGAGGGGTAAAGGAATGCATGGTGGGGTATGCTCATCAGATGTGAGGGGCGAGAGTTGGAGGTGTGGAGGAATGCATGGCGGGGGTATGCTTGTCAGATGCAAGGGGCTAGGGTTGGAGGTGTGAAGGAATGTATGGTGGGGGTAAGTTTGTCAGATGCGATGGGCGAGGTGGGAGCGGTGGAGGAATGCATGGTGGGGGTATGCCTGTCAGATGCGAGGTATGAGGGTAGTAGGGGTGGAGCAATGCATGGTGGGGGTATGCTTCTCAGATGCGAGCACCTAGGGTGGGAAGGATGGAGGAATGCATGGTGGGGGTATGCTTGTCCGATGGGAGGAGCTAGGGTGGGAGGGGTGGAGGAATGCATGGTGGGGGTATGCTTGTCAGATGCGAGGGGCTAGGGTGGGAGGGGTGGTGGAATGCATGGTGGGGGTATGCTTGTCAGATGCGAGGGGCGAGGGTGGGAGGGTGGGAGGGGTTTGGATAAATGCATTCTGGGGTATGCTTGTCTAATACAAGGAGCTAGGGTGGGAGGGGTGGAGGAATGCATGGTGGGGGTTTGCTTGTCTAATGGGAGGAGCTACGGTGGAGGGGTGGAGGAATGAATGGTGGGGGTTTGCTTGTCAGATGCGAGGGGCTAGGGTGGGAGGGGTGGAGGAATGCATGGTGGGGGTATGAATGTCAGATGCGAGGTATGCGGGTAGGAGGGGTGGAGCAATGCATGGTGGGGGTATGCTTGTCAAATGAGGGGGGCTAGGGTGGGGGAATGCATGGTGGGGGTATGCTTGTCTAATGCAAGAAGCTAGGGTGGGAGGGGTGGAGGAATGCATGCTGGGGGTATGCTTGTCAGATACGAGGGTGGGAGGGATGGAGGAATGCATGGTGGAGGTATGCTTGTCAGATGCGAGGGGCTAGGGTGGGAGGGGTGGAGGAATGCATGGTGTGGGTGTGCTTGTCAGATGCGAGGGGCTAGGGTGGGAGGGGTGGAGGAATGCATGGTGGGCGTATGCTCGTCAGATGCGAGGGTCGGAGGAGTGGAGGAATATATGGTGGGGGTATGCTCATCATATGCAAGGGGCTGGGGTGGGAGGGGTGGAGGAATGCATGGTGGGGGTATGCTTGTCAGATGCGAGGGGCTAGGGTGGGAGGGGTGGAGGAATGCATGGTGGGCGTATGCTCGTCAGATGCGAGGGGCGAGGGTCGGAGGAGTGGAGGAATGCATGGTGGGGGTATGCTCATCAGATGCGAGGGGCGAGGGTGGGAGGGGTGGAGGAATGCATGGTGGGGCTATGCTTGTCTAATGTGAGGAGCTATGGTGGGAGGGGTGGAGGAATGCATGGTGGCTGTGCTTGTCTAATCTGAGGAGCTAGGGTGGGAGGGGTGGAGAATGCATGGTGGGGTTATTCTTGTCAGATGCAAGGAGCTTGGGTGGGAGGGGTGGAGGAATGCATGGTGGGAAATGCTTGTCAGATGCAAGGGTCGGAGGGGTGGAGGAATGCATGGTGAGGGAATGCTTGTCAGATGCGAGGAACTAGGGTGGGTGGGGTGGCGTTAATGCATCGTAGGGCTATGCTTGTCTAATGCGAGGAGCTAGGGTGGGAGGGGTGGAGGAATGCATGGCGGGGCTATGATTGTCTAATGCGAGGAGCTAGGGTGGGAGGGGTGGAGGAATGCATGGTGGGGGTATGCTTGTCAGATGCGAGGAGGTAGGGTGGGAGGGGTGGAGGAATTCATGGTGTGGGTATGCTTGTCAGATGCGAGGGGCTAGGGTGGGAGGGGTGGAGGAATGCATGCTGGGCGTATGCTCGTCAGATGCGAGGGGCGAGGGGCGGAGGAGTGGAGGACTGCATGGTGGGGATATGCTCATCAGATGCAAGGGGCGAGGGTCGGAGGGGTGGAGGAATGCAAGGTGGTGATATGCTTGTCAGATGCGAGGGGCTAGGGTTGGAGGGGTTAAGGAATGCATGGCGGGGGTATGCTTGTCTAAAGCGAGGAGCTAGGGTGGGACGGGTGGAGGAATGCATGGTAGGGGTATGCTTGTCAGATACGAGGGTGGGAGGGGTGGAGGAATGCATGGTGGGGGTATGCTTGTCAGATGCGAGGGGCTAGGGTGGAAGGGGTGGAGGAAGGCATGGTGGGGGTATGATCATCATATGCAAGGGGCTGGGGTGGGAGGGGTGGAGTAATGCATGGTGGGGGTATGCTTGTCAGATGCGAGGAGGTAGGGTGGGAGGGGTGGAGGAATTCATGGTGTGGGTATGCTTGTCAGATGCGAGGGGCTAGGGTGGGAGGGGTGGAGGAATGCATGCTGGGCGTATGCTCGTCAGATGCGAGGGGCGAGGGGCGGAGGAGTGGAGGAATGCATGGTGGGGGTATGCTCGTCAGATGCGAGGGGTGAGGGTGGGAGGGGTGGAGGAATGCATGGTGGTGCTATGCTTGTCTAATGCGAGGAGCTATGGTGGGAGGGGTGGAGGAATGCATGGTGGCTATGCTTGTCTAATGCGAGGAGCTAGGGTGGGAGGGGTGGAGAATGCATGGTTGGGTTATTCTTGTCAGATGCAAGGAGCTAGGGTGGGAGGGGTGGAGGAATGCATGGTGGGAAATGCTTGTCAGATGCAAGGGTCGGATGGGTGGAGGAATGCATGGTGGGGGTATGCTTGTCAGATGCGAGGAGGTAGGGTGGGAGGGGTGGAGGAATTCATGGTGTGTATATGCTTGCGAGATGCGAGGGGCTAGGGTGGGAGAGGTGGAGGAATGCATGGTGTGTATATGCTTGCGAGATGCGAGGGGCTAGGGTGGGAGGGGTGGAGGAATGCATGCTGGGCGTATGCTCATCAGAGGCGAGGGGCGATGGTGGGAGGGGTGGAGGAATGCATACTGGGCGTATGCTCATCAGAGGCGAGGGGCGAGGGTCGGAGGAGTGGCGGAATGCATGGTGGGGTATGCTCGTCAGATGCGAGGGGCGAGGGTGGGAGGAGTGGAGGAATGAATGATGGGGCTATGCGTGTCTAATGCGAGGAGCTATGGTGGGAGGGGTGGAGGAATGCATGGTGGCTGTGCTTGTCTAATCTGAGGAGCTAGGGTGGGAGGGGTGGAGAATGCATGGTGGGGTTATTCTTGTCAGATGCAAGGAGCTTGGGTGGGAGGGGTGGAGGAATGCATGGTGGGAAATGCTTGTCAGATGCAAGGGTCGGAGGGGTGGAGGAATGCATGGTGAGGGAATGCTTGTCAGATGCGAGGAACTAGGGTGGGTGGGGTGGCGTTAATGCATCGTAGGGCTATGCTTGTCTAATGCGAGGAGCTAGGGTGGGAGGGGTGGAGGAATGCATGGCGGGGCTATGATTGTCTAATGCGAGGAGCTAGGGTGGGAGGGGTGGAGGAATGCATGGTGGGGGTATGCTTGTCAGATGCGAGGAGGTAGGGTGGGAGGGGTGGAGGAATTCATGGTGTGGGTATGCTTGTCAGATGCGAGGGGCTAGGGTGGGAGGGGTGGAGGAATGCATGCTGGGCGTATGCTCGTCAGATGCGAGGGGCGAGGGGCGGAGGAGTGGAGGAATGCATGGTGGGGGTATGCTCGTCAGATGCGAGGGGTGAGGGTGGGAGGGGTGGAGGAATGCATGGTGGTGCTATGCTTGTCTAATGCGAGGAGCTATGGTGGGAGGGGTGGAGGAATGCATGGTGGCTATGCTTGTCTAATGCGAGGAGCTAGGGTGGGAGGGGTGGAGAATGCATGGTTGGGTTATTCTTGTCAGATGCAAGGAGCTAGGGTGGTAGGGGTGGAGGAATGCATGGTGGGAAATGCTTGTCAGATGCAAGGGTCGTATGGGTGGAGGAATGCATGGTGGGGGTATGCTTGTCAGATGCGAGGAGGTAGGGTGGGAGGGGTGGAGGAATTCATGGTGTGTATATGCTTGCGAGATGCGAGGGGCTAGGGTGGGAGAGGTGGAGGAATGCATGGTGTGTATATGCTTGCGAGATGCGAGGGGCTAGGGTGGGAGGGGTGGAGGAATGCATGCTGGGCGTATGCTCATCAGAGGCGAGGGGCGATGGTGGGAGGGGTGGAGGAATGCATACTGGGCGTATGCTCATCAGAGGCGAGGGGCGAGGGTCGGAGGAGTGGCGGAATGCATGGTGGGGTATGCTCGTCAGATGCGAGGGGCGAGGGTCGGAGGGGTGGAGGAATGCATGGTGGGGATATGTTTGTCAGATGCGAGGTTCGAGGGTGGGCGCGGTGGAGGAATGCATGGTGGGAGTATGCCTGTCAGGTGCAAGGTGCGAGGGTCGGAGGGGTGGAGCAATGCATGGTGTGCATATGATTGCGAGATGCGAGGGGCTAGGGTGGGAGGGGTGGAGGAATGCATGTTGGGGTATGCTCGTCAGATGCGAGGGTTGAGGTTCGGAGGGGTGGAGGAATGCATGGTTGGGGTATGCTTGTCTAATGCGAGGAGCTATGGTTGGAGGGGTGGAGGAATGCATGGTGTGGCTATGCTTGTCTAAAGCGAGGAGCTAGGGTGGGACGGGTGGAGGAATGCATGGTGGGGGTATGCTTGTCAGATACGAGGGTGGGAGGGGTGGAGGAATGCATGGTGGGGGTATGCTTGTCAGATGCGAGGGGCTAGGGTGGAAGGGGTGGAGGAATGCATGGTGGGGGTATGATCATCATATGCAATGGGCTGGGGTGGGAGGGGTGGAGTAATGCATGGTGGGGGTATGCTTGTCAGATGCGAGGAGGTAGGGTGGGAGGGGTGGAGGAATTCATGGTGTGGGTATGCTTGTCAGATGCGAGGGGCTAGGGTGGGAGGGGTGGAGGAATGCATGCTGGGCGTATGCTCGTCAGATGCGAGGGGCGAGGGGCGGAGGAGTGGAGGAATGCATGGTGGGGGTATGCTCGTCAGATGCGAGGGGTGAGGGTGGGAGGGGTGGAGGAATGCATGGTGGTGCTATGCTTGTCTAGTGCGAGGAGCTATGGTGGGAGGGGTGGAGGAATGCATGGTGGCTATGCTTGTCTAATGCAAGGAGCTAGGGTGGGAGGGGTGGAGAATGCATGGTTGGGTTATTCTTGTCAGATGCAAGGAGCTAGGGTGGGAGGGGTGGAGGAATGCATGGTGGGAAATGCTTGTCAGATGCAAGGGTCGGATGGGTGGAGGAATGCATGGTGGGGGTATGCTTGTCAGATGCGAGGAGGTAGGGTGGGAGGGGTGGAGGAATTCATGGTGTGTATATGCTTGCGAGATGCGAGGGGCTAGGTTGGGAGAGGTGGAGGAATGCATGGTGTGTATATGCTTGCGAGATGCGAGGGGCTAGGGTGGGAGGGGTGGAGGAATGCATGCTGGGCGTATGCTCATCAGAGGCGAGGGGCGATGGTGGGAGGGGTGGAGGAATGCATACTGGGCGTATGCTCATCAGAGGCGAGGGGCGAGGGTCGGAGGAGTGGCGGAATGCATGGTGGGGTATGCTCGTCAGATGCGAGGGGCAAGGGTGGGAGGAGTGGAGGAATGAATGGTGGGGCTATGCTTGTCTAATGCAAGGAGCTATGGTGGGAGGGGTGGAGGAATGCATGGTGGCTATGCTTGTCTAATGTGAGGAGCTAGGGTGGGAGGGGTGGAGAATGCATGGTGGGGGTATTCTCGTCAGATGCGAGGAGCTAGGGTGGGTGGGGTGGTGGAATGCATGGTAGGGCTATGCTTGTCTAATGCGAGGAGCTGGGGTGGGAGGGGTGGAGGAATGCATGCCGGGGCTATGATTGTCTAATGCGAGGAGCTAGGGTGGGAGGGGTGGAGGAATGCCTAGTGGGGGTATGCTCGTCAGATGCGAGGGGCGAGGGTCGGAGGGGTGGAGGAATGCATGGTGGGGATATGTTTGTCAGATGCGAGGTGCGAGGGTGGGCGCGGTGGAGGAATGCATGGTGGGGGTATGCCTGTCAGGTGCAAGGTGCGAGGGTCGGAGGGGTGGAGCAATGCATGGTGTGCATATGCTTGCGAGATGCGAGGGGCTAGGGTGGGAGGGGTGGAGGAATGCATGTTGGGGTATGCTCGTCAGATGCGAGGGGTGAGGTTCGGAGGGGTGGAGGAATGCATGGTTGGGGTATGCTTGTCTAATGCGAGGAGCTATGGTTGGAGGGGTGGAGGAATGCATGGTGGGGCTATGCTTGTCTAATGCGAGGAGCTAGGGTGGGAGGGGTAAAGGAATGCATGGTGGGGTATGCTCATCAGATGTGAGGGGCGAGAGTTGGAGGTGTGGAGGAATGCATGGCGGGGGTATGCTTGTCAGATGCAAGGGGCTAGGGTTGGAGGTGTGAAGGAATGTATGGTGGGGGTAAGTTTGTCAGATGCGATGGGCGAGGTGGGAGCGGTGGAGGAATGCATGGTGGGGGTATGCCTGTCAGATGCGAGGTATGAGGGTAGTAGGGGTGGAGCAATGCATGGTGGGGGTATGCTTCTCAGATGCGAGCACCTAGGGTGGGAAGGATGGAGGAATGCATGGTGGGGGTATGCTTGTCCGATGGGAGGAGCTAGGGTGGGAGGGGTGGAGGAATGCATGGTGGGGGTATGCTTGTCAGATGCGAGGGGCTAGGGTGGGAGGGGTGGTGGAATGCATGGTGGGGGTATGCTTGTCAGATGCGAGGGGCGAGGGTGGGAGGGTGGGAGGGGTTTGGATAAATGCATTCTGGGGTATGCTTGTCTAATACAAGGAGCTAGGGTGGGAGGGGTGGAGGAATGCATGGTGGGGGTTTGCTTGTCTAATGGGAGGAGCTACGGTGGAGGGGTGGAGGAATGAATGGTGGGGGTTTGCTTGTCAGATGCGAGGGGCTAGGGTGGGAGGGGTGGAGGAATGCATGGTGGGGGTATGAATGTCAGATGCGAGGTATGCGGGTAGGAGGGGTGGAGCAATGCATGGTGGGGGTATGCTTGTCAAATGAGGGGGGCTAGGGTGGGGGAATGCATGGTGGGGGTATGCTTGTCTAATGCAAGAAGCTAGGGTGGGAGGGGTGGAGGAATGCATGCTGGGGGTATGCTTGTCAGATACGAGGGTGGGAGGGATGGAGGAATGCATGGTGGAGGTATGCTTGTCAGATGCGAGGGGCTAGGGTGGGAGGGGTGGAGGAATGCATGGTGTGGGTGTGCTTGTCAGATGCGAGGGGCTAGGGTGGGAGGGGTGGAGGAATGCATGGTGGGCGTATGCTCGTCAGATGCGAGGGGCGAGGGTCGGAGGAGTGGAGGAATATATGGTGGGGGTATGCTCATCATATGCAAGGGGCTGGGGTGGGAGGGGTGGAGGAATGCATGGTGGGGGTATGCTTGTCAGATGCGAGGGGCTAGGGTGGGAGGGGTGGAGGAATGCATGGTGGGCGTATGCTCGTCAGATGCGAGGGGCGAGGGTCGGAGGAGTGGAGGAATGCATGGTGGGGGTATGCTCATCAGATGCGAGGGGCGAGGGTGGGAGGGGTGGAGGAATGCATGGTGGGGCTATGCTTGTCTAATGTGAGGAGCTATGGTGGGAGGGGTGGAGGAATGCATGGTGGCTATGCTTGTCTAATGCGAGGAGCTAGGGTGGGAGGGGTGGAGAATGCATGGTGGGGGTATTCTTGTCAGATGCAAGGAGCTAGGGTGGGAGGGGTGGACGAATGCATGGTGGGAAATGCTTGTCAGATGCAAGGGTCGGAGGGATGGAGGAATGCATGGTGGGGGAATGCTTGTCAGATGCGAGGAGCTAGGGTGGGTGGGGTGGATGAATGCATGGTAGGGCTATGCTTGTCTAATGCGAGGAGCTAGGGTGGGAGGAGTGGAGGAATGCATGGCGGGGCTATGATTGTCTAATGCGAGGAGCTAGGGTGGGAGGGGTGGAGGAATGCATGGTGGGGATATGCTCGTCAGATGCGAGGGGCGAGGGTCGGAGGGGTGGAGGAATGCATGGTGGGGATATGCTTGTCAGATGCGAGGGGCGAGGGTGGGAGGGGTGGAGGAATGCATGGTCGGGGTATGCCTGTCAGGTGCAAGGTGCGAGGGTCGGAGGCGTGGAGCAATGCATGGTGTGTATATGCTTGCGAGATGTGAGGGGCTAGGATGGGAGTAGTGGAGGAATGCATGGTGGGCTATGCTCGTCAGATGTGAGGGGCGAGGTTCGGAGGGGTGGAGGAATGCATGGTGGGGGTATGCTCGTCAGATGCGAGGAGCTAGGACGGGAGGGGTAGAGGAATGCATGGTTGGGCTATGCTTGTCTAATGCGAGGAGCTATGGTTGGAGGGGTGGAGGAATGCATGGTGGGGCTATGCTTGTCTATTGCGAAGAGCTAGGGTGGGAGGAGTAGAGGAATGCATGGTGGGGGTATGCTCGTCAGATGTGAGGGGCGAGGGTTGGAGGAGTGGAGGAATGCATGGCGGGGGTATGCTTGTCAGATGCGAGGGGCTAGGGTGGGAGGTGTGAAGGAATGTATGGTGGGGTATGCTTGTCAGATGCGAGGGGTGAGGGTGGGAGCAGTGGAGGAATGCATGGTGGGGGTATGCCTGTCAGATGCGAGGTATGAGGGTAGGATGGGTGGAGCAATGCATGGTGGGGGTATGCTTGTCAGATGCGTGCACCTAGGGTGGGAAGGATGGAGGAATGCATGGTGGTGGTATGCTTGTCTAATGGGAGGAGCTAAGGTGGAGGGATGGAGGAATGCATGGTATGGGTTTGCTTGTCCGATGGGAGGAGCTAGGGTGGGAGGGGTGGAGGAATGCATGGTGGGGGTATGCTTGTCAGATGCGAGGGGCTAGGGTGGGAGGGGTGGTGGAATGCACGGTGGGGGTATGGTTTTCAGATGCGAGGTGCGAGGGTGGGAGGGTGGGAGGGGTTTGTATGAATGCATTGTGGGGTATGCTTGTCTAATACAAGGAGCTATGGTGCGAGGGGTGGAGGAATGCATGGTGGGGTATGCTTATCTAATGGGAGGAGCTACGGTGAAGGGGTGGAGGAATGCATGGTGGGGGTTTGCTTGTCAGATGCGAGGAGCTCGGATGGGAGGGGTGGAGGAACGCATGGTGGGGGTATGCTTGTCAGATGCGAGGGGTTGTGATTTTAGGGGTGGAGAAATGCATGGTGGGGGTATCCTTGTCAGGGGCGAGGTGCGAGGGTCGGAGGGGTGGGGGAATGCATGGTGGGGGTATGCTTGTCAGATGCGAGGAACTAGGTTGGGATAGGTGGAGGAATGCAGGGTAGGGCTATGCTTGTCTAATGCGAGGAGCTAGGGTGGGAGGGGTGGAGGAATGCATGGTGGGGCTATGCTTGTCTAATGCGAGGAGCTATGGTGGGAGGGTGGAGAAATGAATGGTGGGGGTATGCTCGTCAGATGCGAGGGGCGAGGGTTGGAGGCGTGGATGAATGCATGGCGGGGTTATGCTTGTCGGATGCGAGGGACTAGCATGTGAGGGGTGAAGGAATGCATGGTGGGGGTATGCTTGTCAGATGCGAGGGGCGAGGGTGGGAGCGGTGGAGGAATGCATGGTGGGGGAATGCCTGTCAGATGCGAGGTATGAGGGTAGGAGGGTTGGAACAATGCATGGTGGGGGTATGCTTGTCAGATGCGAGGACCTAGGGTGGGAAGGATGGAGGAATGCATGGTGGGGTATGCTTGTCAGATGAGGGGGGATAGGGTGGGAGGGATGGAGGAATGCATGGTGGGGGTTTGCTTGTCTAATACGAGGAGCTAGGGTGGGAGGGGTGGAGGAATGCATGGTGGGGTAATGCTTGTCAGATATGAGTTGCGAGGGTGGGAGGGGTGGAGGAATGCATGGTGGGGGTATGCTTGTCAGATGCGAGGGTTGGAGGGGTGGAGGAATGCATGGTGGGGGTATGCTTGTCAAATGCAAGGAGATAAGGTGAGTGGGTGGAGGAATGCACGGGGGGGTATGCTTGTCTAATGGGAGGTGCTACCGTGGAGGGTGGAGAAATGCATGGTGGGGGTTTGCTTGTCCGATGCGAGGAGCTAGGGTGGGAGGCGTGGAGGAATGCATGGTGGGGGTATGCTTGTCAGATGCGAGGGGCTAGGGTGGGAGGGGTGGAGGAATGCATGGTGGGGGTATGTTTGTCAGATGCGAGGGGCGAGGGTGGGAGGGGTTTGGATGAATGCATTCTGGGGTATGCTTGTCTAATGCAAGGAGCTAGGGTGGGAGGTTGGAGGAATGCATGGTGGGGGTATGCTTGTCAGATACGAGGGGTAAGGGTGGGAGGGGTGGAGGAATGCATGGTGGGGGTATGCCTGTCAGATGCGAGGTGGGAGGGTGGGAGGTGGGAGGGGTCTGGATGAATGCACGGTGGGGTATGCTTGTCTAATGCAAGGATCTAGGGTGGGAGGGGTGGAGGAATGCATGGGGGGTATGCTTGTCTAATGTGAGGAGCTAGGGTGGGAGGGGTGGAGAATGCATGGTGGGGTTATTCTTGTCAGATGCAAGGAGCTTGGGTGGGAGGGGTGGAGGAATGCATGGTGGGAAATGCTTGTCAGATCCAAGGGTCGGAGGGGTGGAGGAATGCATGGTGAGGGAATGCTTGTCAGATGCGAGGAACTAGGGTGGGTGGGGTGGCGTTAATGCATCGTAGGGCTATGCTTGTCTAATGCGAGGAGCTAGGGTGGGAGGGGTGGAGGAATGCATGGCAGGGCTATGATTGTCTAATGCGAGGAGCTAGGGTGGGAGGGGTGGAGGAATGCATGGTGGGGATATGCTTGTCAGATGCGAGGAGCTAGGGCGGGAGGGGTGGAGGGATTCAAGGTAGGGCTAAGCTTGTCTAATGCGAGGAGCTAGGGTGGGAGAGGTGGAGGAATGCATGGCGGGGCTATGCGTGTCTAATTCGAGGATCTAGGCTGGGAGGGGTGGAGGACTGCATGGTGGGGATATGCTCATCAGATGCAAGGGGCGAGGGTCGGAGGGGTGGAGGAATGCAAGGTGGTGATATGCTTGTCAGATGCGAGGGGCTAGGGTTGGAGGGGTTAAGGAATGCATGGCGGGGGTATGCTTGTCTAAAGCGAGGAGCTAGGGTGGGACGGGTGGAGGAATGCATGGTAGGGGTATGCTTGTCAGATACGAGGGTGGGAGGGGTGGAGGAATGCATGGTGGGGGTATGCTTGTCAGATGCGAGGGGCTAGGGTGGAAGGGGTGGAGGAATGCATGGTGGGGGTATGATCATCATATGCAAGGGGCTGGGGTGGGAGGGGTGGAGTAATGCATGGTGGGGGTATGCTTGTCAGATGCGAGGAGGTAGGGTGGGAGGGGTGGAGGAATTCATGGTGTGGGTATGCTTGTCAGATGCGAGGGGCTAGGGTGGGAGGGGTGGAGGAATGCATGCTGGGCGTATGCTCGTCAGATGCGAGGGGCGAGGGGCGGAGGAGTGGAGGAATGCATGGTGGGGGTATGCTCGTCAGATGCGAGGGGTGAGGGTGGGAGGGGTGGAGAATGCATGGTTGGGTTATTCTTGTCAGATGCAAGGAGCTAGGGTGGGAGGGGTGGAGGAATGCATGGTGGGAAATGCTTGTCAGATGCAAGGGTCGGATGGGTGGAGGAATGCATGGTGGGGGTATGCTTGTCAGATGCGAGGAGGTAGGGTGGGAGGGGTGGAGGAATTCATGGTGTGTATATGCTTGCGAGATGCGAGGGGCTAGGGTGGGAGAGGTGGAGGAATGCATGGTGTGTATATGCTTGCGAGATGCGAGGGGCTAGGGTGGGAGGGGTGGAGGAATGCATGCTGGGCGTATGCTCATCAGAGGCGAGGGGCGATGGTGGGAGGGGTGGAGGAATGCATACTGGGCGTATGCACATCAGAGGCGAGGGGCGAGGGTCGGAGGAGTGGCGGAATGCATGGTGGGGTATGCTCGTCAGATGCGAGGGGCGAGGGTGGGAGGAGTGGAGGAATGAATGGTGGGGCTATGCTTGTCTAATGCAAGGAGCTATGGTGGGAGGGGTGGAGGAATGCATGGTGGCTATGCTTGTCTAATGTGAGGAGATAGGGTGGGAGGGGTGGAGAATGCATGGTGGGGGTATTCTTGTCAGATGCGAGGAGCTAGGGTGGGTGGGGTGGTGGAATGCATGGTAGGGCTATGCTTGTCTAATGCGAGGAGCTAGGGTGGGAGGGGTGGAGGAATGCATGCCGGGGCTATGATTGTCTAATGCGAGGAGCTAGGGTGGGTGGGGTGGAGGAATGCCTAGTGGGGGTATGCTCGTCAGATGCGAGGGGCGAGGGTCGGAGGGGTGGAGGAATGCATGGTGGGGATATGTTTGTCAGATGCGAGGTGCGAGGGTGGGCGCGGTGGAGGAATGCATGGTGGGGGTATGCCTGTCAGGTGCAAGGTGCGAGGGTCAGAGGGGTGGAGCAATGCATGGTGTGCATATGCTTGCGAGATGCGAGGGGCTAGGGTGGGAGGGGTGGAGGAATGCATGTTGGGGTATGCTCGTCAGATGCGAGGGGTGAGGTTCGGAGGGGTGGAGGAATGCATGGTTGGGGTATGCTTGTCTAATGCGAGGAGCTATGGTTGGAGGGGTGGAGGAATGCATGGTGTGGCTATGCTTGTCTAAAGCGAGGAGCTAGGGTGGGACGGGTGGAGGAATGCATGGTGGGGGTATGCTTGTCAGATACGAGGGTGGGAGGGGTGGAGGAATGCATGGTGGGGGTATGCTTGTCAGATGCGAGGGGCTAGGGTGGAAGGGGTGGAGGAATGCATGGTGGGGGTATGATCATCATATGCAAGGGGCTGGGGTGGGAGGGGTGGAGTAATGCATGGTGGGGGTATGCTTGTCAGATGCGAGGAGGTAGGGTGGGAGGGGTGGAGGAATTCATGGTGTGGGTATGCTTGTCAGATGCGAGGGGCTAGGGTGGGAGGGGTGGAGGAATGCATGCTGGGCGTATGCTCGTCAGATGCGAGGGGCGGAGGAGTGGAGGAATGCATGGTGGGGGTATGCTCGTCAGATGCGAGGGGTGAGGGTGGGAGGGGTGGAGGAATGCATGGTGGTGCTATGCTTGTCTAATGCGAGGAGCTATGGTGGGAGGGGTGGGGGAATGCATGGTGGCTATGCTTGTCTAATGCGAGGAGCTAGGGTGGGAGGGGTGGAGAATGCATGGTTGGGTTATTCTTGTCAGATGCAAGGAGCTAGGGTGGGAGGGGTGGAGGAATGCATGGTGGGAAATGCTTGTCAGATGCAAGGGTCGGATGGGTGGAGGAATGCATGGTGGGGGTGTGCTTGTCAGATGCGAGGAGGTAGGGTGGGAGGGGTGGAGGAATTCATGGTGTGTATATGCTTGCGAGATGCGAGGGGCTAGGGTGGGAGAGGTGGAGGAATGCATGGTGTGTATATGCTTGCGAGATGCGAGGGGCTAGGGTGGGAGGGGTGGAGGAATGCATGCTGGGCGTATGCTCATCAGAGGTGAGGGGCGATGGTGGGAGGGGTGGAGGAATGCATACTGGGCGTATGCTCATCAGAGGCGAGGGGCGAGGGTCGGAGGAGTGGCGGAATGCATGGTGGGGTATGCTCGTCAGATGCGAGGGGCGAGGGTGGGAGGAGTGGAGGAATGAATGGTGGGGCTATGCTTGTCTAATGCAAGGAGCTATGGTGGGAGGGGTGGAGGAATGCATGGTGGCTATGCTTGTCTAATGTGAGGAGCTAGGGTGGGAGGGGTGGAGAATGCATGGTGGGGGTATTCTTGTCAGATGCGAGGAGCTAGGGTGGGTGGGGTGGTGGAATGCATGGTAGGGCTATGCTTGTCTAATGCGAGGAGCTAGGGTGGGAGGGGTGGAGGAATGCATGCCGGGGCTATGATTGTCTAATGCGAGGAGCTAGGGTGGGAGGGGTGGAGGAATGCCTAGTGGGGGTATGCTCGTCAGATGCGAGGGGCGAGGGTCGGAGGGGTGGAGGAATGCATGGTCGGGATATGTTTGTCAGATGCGAGGTGCGAGGGTGGGCGCGGTGGAGGAATGCATGGTGGGGGTATGCCTGTCAGGTGCAAGGTGCGAGGGTCGGAGGGGTGGAGCAATGCATGGTGTGCATATGCTTGCGAGATACGAGGGGCTAGGGTGGGAGGGGTGGAGGAATGCGTGTTGGGGTATGCTCGTCAGATGCGAGGGGTGAGGTTCGGAGGGGTGGAGGAATGCATGGTTGGGGTATGCTTGTCTAATGCGAGGAGCTATGGTTGGAGGGGTGGAGGAATGCATGGTGGGGCTATGCTTGTCTAATGCGAGGAGCTAGGGTGGGAGGGGTAATGGAATGCATGGTGGGGTATGCTCATCAGATGTGAGGGGCGAGAGTTGGAGGTGTGGAGGAATGCATGGCGGGGGTATGCTTGTCAGATGCAAGGGGCTAGGGTTGGAGGTGTGAAGGAATGCATGGTGGGGGTATGCCTGTCAGATGCGAGGTATGAGGGTAGTAGGGGTGGAGCAATGCATGGTGGGGGTATGCTTCTCAGATGCGAGCACCTAGGGTGGGAAGGATGGAGGAATGCATGGTGGGGGTATGCTTGTCCGATGGGAGGAGCTAGGGTGGGAGGGGTGGAGGAATGCATGGTGGGGGTATGCTTGTCAGATGCGAGGGGCTAGGGTGGGAGGGGTGGTGGAATGCATGGTGGGGGTATGCTTGTCAGATGCGAGGGGCGAGGGTGGGAGGGTGGGAGGGGTTTGGATGAATGCATTCTGGGGTATGCTTGTCTAATACAAGGAGCTAGGGTGGGAGGGGTGGAGGAATGCATGGTGGGGGTATGCTTGTCTAATGGGAGGAGCTACGGTGGAGGGGTGGAGGAATGAATGGTGGGGGTTTGCTTGTCAGATGCGAGGGGCTAGGGTGGGAGGGGTGGAGGAATGCATGGTGGGGGTATGTATGTCAGATGCGAGGTATGCGGGTCGGAGGGGTGGAGCAATGCATGGTGGGGGTATGCTTGTCAAATGAGGGGGGCTAGGGTGGGGGAATGCATGGTGGGGGTATGCTTGTCTAATGCAAGAAGCTAGGGTGGGAGGGGTGGAGGAATGCATGGTGGGGTATGCTTGTCAGATACGAGGGTGGGAGGGATGGAGGAATGCATGGTGGAGGTATGCTTGTCAGATGCGAGGGGCTAGGGTGGGAGGGGTGGAGGAATGCATGGTGTGGGTGTGCTTGTCAGATGCGAGGGGCTAGGGTGGGAGGGGTGGAGGAATGCATGGTGGGCGTATGCTCGTCAGATGCGAGGGGCGAGGGTCGGAGGAGTGGAGGAATATATGGTGGGGGTATGCTCATCATATGCAAGGGGCTGGGGTGGGAGGGGTGGAGGAATGCATGGTGGGGGTATGCTTGTCAGATGCGAGGGGCTAGGGTGGGAGGGGTGGAGGAATGCATGGTGGGAGTAAGCTCGTCAGATGCGAGGGGCGAGGGTCGGAGGAGTGGAGGAATGCATGGTGGGGGTATGCTCATCAGATGCGAGGGGCGAGGGTGGGAGGGGTGGAGGAATGCATGGTGGGGCTATGCTTGTCTAATGTGAGGAGCTATGGTGGGAGGGGTGGAGGAATGCATGGTGGCTATGCTTGTCTAATGCGAGGAGCTAGGGTGGGAGGGGTGGAGAATGCATGGTGGGGGTATTCTTGTCAGATGCAAGGAGCTAGGGTGGGAGGGGTGGAGGAATGCATGGTGGGAAATGCTTGTCAGATGCAAGGGTCGGAGGGATGGAGGAATGCATGGTGGGGGAATGCTTGTCAGATGCGAGGAGCTAGGGTGGGTGGGGTGGATGAATGCATGGTAGGGCTATGCTTGTCTAATGCGAGGAGCTAGGGTGGGAGGAGTGGAGGAATGCATGGCGGGGCTATGATTGTCTAATGCGAGGAGCTAGGGTGGGAGGGGTGGAGGAATGCATGGTGGGGATATGCTCGTCAGATGCGAGGGGCGAGGGTCGGAGGGGTGGAGGAATGCATGGTGGGGATATGCTTGTCAGATGCGAGGGGCGAGGGTGGGAGGGGTGGAGGAATGCATGGTCGGGGTATGCCTGTCAGGTGCAAGGTGCGAGGGTCGGAGGCGTGGAGCAATGCATGGTGTGTATATGCTTGCGAGATGTGAGGGGCTAGGATGGGAGTAGTGGAGGAATGCATGGTGGGCTATGCTCGTCAGATGTGAGGGGCGAGGTTCGGAGGGGTGGAGGAATGCATGGTGGGGGTATGCTCGTCAGATGCGAGGAGCTAGGACGGGAGGGGTAGAGGAATGCATGGTTGGGCTATGCTTGTCTAATGCGAGGAGCTATGGTTGGAGGGGTGGAGGAATGCAGGTGGGGCTATGCTTGTCTATTGCGAAGAGCTAGGGTGGGAGGAGTAGAGGAATGCATGGTGGGGGTATGCTCGTCAGATGTGAGGGGCGAGGGTTGGAGGAGTGGAGGAATGCATGGCGGGGGTATGCTTGTCAGATGCGAGGGGCTAGGGTGGGAGGTGTGAAGGAATGTATGGTGGGGTATGCTTGTCAGATGCGAGGGGTGAGGGTGGGAGCAGTGGAGGAATGCATGGTGGGGGTATGCCTGTCAGATGCGAGGTATGAGGGTAGGATGGGTGGAGCAATGCATTGTGGGGGTATGCTTGTCAGATGCGTGCACCTAGGGTGGGAAGGATGGAGGAATGCATGGTGGTGGTATGCTTGTCTAATGGGAGGAGCTAAGGTGGAGGGGTGGGGGAATGCATGGTATGGGTTTGCTTGTCCGATGGGAGGAGCTAGGGTGGGAGGGGTGGAGGAATGCATGGTGGGGGTATGCTTGTCAGATGCGAGGGGCTAGGGTGGGAGGGGTGGTGGAATGCACGGTGGGGGTATGGTTTTCAGATGCGAGGTGCGAGGGTGGGATGGTAGGAGGGGTTTGGATGAATGCATTGTGGGGTATGCTTGTCTAATACAAGGAGCTATGGTGCGAGGGGTGGAGGAATGCATGGTGGGGTATGCTTATCTAATGGGAGGAGCTACGGTGAAGGGGTGGAGGAATGCATGGTGGGGGTTTGCTTGTCAGATGCGAGGAGCTCGGGTGGGAGGGGTGGAGGAACGCATGGTGGGGGTATGCTTGTCAGATGCGAGGGGTTGTGATTTTAGGGGTGGAGAAATGCATGGTGGGGGTATCCTTGTCAGGGGCGAGGTGCGAGGGTCGGAGGGGTGGGGGAATGCATGGTGGGGGTATGCTTGTCAGATGCGAGGAACTAGGTTGGGATAGGTGGAGGAATGCATGGTAGGGCTATGCTTGTCTAATGCGAGGAGCTAGGGTGGGAGGGGTGGAGGAATGCATGGTGGGGCTATGCTTGTCTAATGCGAGGAGCTATGGTGGGAGGGTGGAGAAATGAATGGTGGGGGTATGCTCGTCAGATGCGAGGGGCGAGGGTTGGAGGCGTGGATGAATGCATGGCGGGGTTATGCTTGTCGGATGCGAGGGACTAGCATGTGAGGGGTGAAGGAATGCATGGTGGGGGTATGCTTGTCAGATGCGAGGGGCGAGGGTGGGAGCGGTGGAGGAATGCATGGTGGGGGAATGCCTGTCAGATGCGAGGTATGAGGGTAGGAGGGTTGGAACAATGCATGGTGGGGGTATGCTTGTCAGATGCGAGGACCTAGGGTGGGAAGGATGGAGGAATGCATGGTGGGGTATGCTTGTCAGATGAGGGGGGATAGGGTGGGAGGGATGGAGGAATGCATGGTGGGGGTTTGCTTGTCTAATACGAGGAGCTAGGGTGGGAGGGGTGGAGGAATGCATGGTGGGGTAATGCTTGTCAGATATGAGTTGCGAGGGTGGGAGAGGTGGAGGAATGCATGGTGGGGGTATGCTTGTCAGATGCGAGGGTTGGAGGGGTGGAGGAATGCATGGTGGGGGTATGCTTGTCAAATGCAAGGAGATAAGGTGAGTGGGTGGAGGAATGCACGGGGGGGTATGCTTGTCTAATGGGAGGTGCTACCGTGGAGGGTGGAGAAATGCATGGTGGGG
Source organism: Ambystoma mexicanum (assembly GCF_040938575.1). Lineage (NCBI taxonomy): Eukaryota > Metazoa > Chordata > Amphibia > Caudata > Ambystomatidae > Ambystoma > Ambystoma mexicanum. The sequence goes on along the minus strand of NC_090932.1, from coordinate 68,734,463 downwards.
GTTTGCTTGTCCGATGCGAGGAGCTAGGGAGGGAGGCGTGGAGGAATGCATGGTGGGGGTATGCTTGTCAGATGCGATGGGCTAGGGTGGGAGGGGTGGAGGAATGCATGGTGGGGGTATGTTTGTCAGATGCGAGGGGCGAGGGTGGGAGGGGTTTGGATGAATGCATTCTGGGGTATGCTTGTCTAATGCAAGGAGCTAGGGTGGGAGGTTGGAGGAATGCATGGTGGGGGTATGCTTGTCAGATGCGAGGGGCAAGGGTGGGAGGGGTGGAGGAATGCATGGTGGGGGTATGCCTGTCAGATGCGAGGTGGGAGGGGTCTGGATGAATGCACGGTGGGGTATGCTTGTCTAATGCAAGGATCTAGGGTGGGAGGGGTGGAGGAATGCATGGGGGGGTATGCTTGTCTAATGTGAGGAGCTAGGGTGGGAGGGGTGGAGGAATGCATGGTGGGGGTATCCTTGTCAGATGCGAGGGGCTGGGGTAGGAGGGGTGGAGGAATGCATGGTGGGGGTATGCTTGTCAGATGCGAGAAGCTAGGGTGAGAGGGGTGGAGGAATGCATGGTGGGGGATTGCTTGTCAGATGTGAGGAGCTAGGGTGGGAGGGGTGGTAGAATGTATGGTGGGGGTATGCTTGTCAGATGCGAGGTGGGATGGGTGGAGGAATGCATGGTGGGGGTATGCATTTCAGCTGCGAAGGACTAGGGTGGGAGGGGTGGAGGAATGCATGGTGGGGGTATGCTTGACAGTTGCGAGGGTGGGAAGGCGGGAGGGGTGGATAAATGCATGATAGGGTATGCTTTTCTAATGCAAGGAGCTAGGGTGGGAGGGGTGGAGGAAGGCATAGTGGGGCTATGCTTGTCAGATGTGAGGGGTGAGTGTGGGAGGGTGGAGGAATGCATGGTGGGGGTATGCTTGAGAGATGCGAGGAGCTAGGGTGGGAGTGGTGGAGGAATGCATGGTGGGGATATGCTTGTCAGATGCAAGGGGCTACGGTGGGAGGGGTGGAGGAATGCATTGTGGGGGTATGCTTGTCTAATGCGAGGATCTAGGGTGAGAGGGGTGGAAGAATGCATGGTGTGGGTGTGCTTGTCAGGTGCGAGGAGCTACGGTGGGAGGGGTGGAGGAATGCATGGTGGGGGTATGCTTGTGTAATGCGAGGAGCTAAGGTGGGGGGTGGAGGAATGCATGGTGGGTGTATGCTTGTCTAAAGCGAGGAGCTAGTGTGGGAGGGGTGGAGGAATGCATGGTGGGGCTATGCTTGTCTAATGCGAGGAGCTAGGGTGGGAGGGGTGGAAGACTGCATGGTGGGGGTATGCTTGTCTAATGCGAGGAGCTAGGGTGGGAGGAGTAGAGGGATGCATGGTGGGGGTATGCTGCTCAGATGTGAGGGGCGAGGGTTGGAGGTGTGGAGGAATGCATGGTGGGGATATGCTCGTCAGATGCGAGGGGCGAGGGTGGGAGGGGTGGAGTAATGCATGGAGGGGGTATGCTTGCCAGATGTGAGGGGCGAGGATGGGAGGGGTGGAGGAATGCATGGTGGGGGTATGCTTGTCAGATGCGAGGGGCAAGGGTGGGAGCGGTAGAGGAATGCATGGTAGGGGTATGACTGTCAGATGCGAGGTGCGAGGGTCGGAGGGGTGGAGCAATGCATGGTGGAGGTATGCTTGTCAGATGCGAGGACCTTGGGTGGGAAGGATGGAGGAATGCATGGTGGGGGTATGCTTGTCAGATGTGAGGGGCGACGGACGGAGGGGTGGAGGAATGCATGGTGGGGGTTTGCTTGTCAGATGCGAGCAGCTCGGGTGGGAGGGGTGGAGGAACGCATGGTGGGGGTATGCTTGTCAGATGCGAGGGGCTAGGGTGGGAGGGGAGGAGGAATGCATGGTGGGGGTATGCTTGTCTAATGTGAGGAGCTAGGATGGGAGGGGTGGAGGAATGCATGGTGGGGATATGCTCGTCAGATGCGAGGGGCGAGGGGTGGAGGAATGCATGGTGGGGATATGCTTGTCAGATGCGAGGGGCTAGGGTTGGAGGGGTGGAGGAATGCATGGTGGGGGTATGCTTGTCTAATGCGAGGAGCTAAGGTGGGGGGTGGAGGAATGCATGGTGGGTGTATGCTTGTCTAAAGCGAGGAGCTAGGGTGAGAGGGGTGGAGGAATGCATGGTGGGGCTATGCTTGTCTAATGCGAGGAGCTAGGGTGGGAGGGGTGGAAGAATGCATGGTGGGGCTATGCTTGTCAAATGCGAGGAGCTAGGGTGGGAGGAGTAGAGGAATGCATGGTGGGGGTATGCTGATCAGATGTGAGGGGCGAGGGTTGGAGGTGTGGAGGAAAGCATGGTGGGAATATGCTCGTCAGCTGCGAGGGGCGAGGGTGGGAGGGGTGGAGTAATGCATGGAGGGGGTATGCTTGCCAGATGTGAGGGGCAAGGATGGGAGGGGTGGAGGAATGCTTGGTGGGGGTATGCTTGTCAGATGCGAGGGGCAAGGGTGGGAGCGGTAGAGGATGCATAGTAGGGGTATGACTGTCAGATGCGAGGTGCGAGGGTCGGAGGGGTGGAGCAATGCATGGTGGAGGTATGCTTGTCAGATGCGAGGACCTTGGGTGGGAAGGATGGAGGAATGCATGGTGGGGGTATGCTTGTCAGATGCGAGCAGCTCGGGTGGGAGGGGTGGAGGAACGCATGGTGGGGGTATGCTTGTCAGATGCGAGGGGCTAGGGTGGGAGGGGAGGAGGAATGCATGGTGGGGGTATGCTTGTCTAATGCGAGGAGCTAGGATGGGAGGGGTGGAGGAATGCATGGTCGGGATATGCTCGTCAGATGCGAGGGGCGAGGGGTGGAGGAATGCATGGTGGGGATATGCTTGTCAGATGCGAGGGGCTAGGGTTGGAGGGGTGGAGGAATGCATGGTGGGGGTATGCTTGTCTAATGCGAGGAGCTAAGGTGGGGGGTGGAGGAATGCATGGTGGGTGTATGCTTGTCTAAAGCGAGGAGCTAGGGTGAGAGGGGTGGAGGAATGCATGGTGGGGCTATGCTTGTCTAATGCGAGGAGCTAGGGTGAGAGGGGTGGAAGAATGCATGGTGGGGCTATGCTTGTCAAATGCGAGGAGCTAGGGTGGGAGGAGTAGAGGAATGCATGGTGGGGGTATGCTGATCAGATGTGAGGGGCGAGGGTTGGAGGTGTGGAGGAAAGCATGGTGGGAATATGCTCGTCGGCTGTGAGGGGCGAGGGTGGGAGGGGTGGAGTAATGCATGGAGGGGGTATGCTTGCCAGATGTGAGGGGCAAGGATGGGAGGTGTGGAGGAATGCTTGGTGGGGGTATGCTTGTCAGATGCGAGGGGCAAGGGTGGGAGCGGTAGAGGATGCATAGTAGGGGTATGACTGTCAGATGCGAGGTGCGAGGGTCGGAGGGGTGGAGCAATGCATGGTGGAGGTATGCTTGTCAGATGCGAGGACCTTGGGTGGGAAGGATGGAGGAATGCATGGTGGGGGTATGCTTGTCAGATGTGAGGGGCGACGGTCGGAGGGGTGGAGGAATGCATGGTGGGGGTTTGCTTGTAGGATGCGAGCAGCTCGGGTGGGAGGGGTGGAGGAACGCATGGTGGGGGTATGCTTGTCAGATGCGAGGGGCTAGGGTGGGAGGGGAGGAGGAATGCATGGTGGGGGTATGCTTGTCTAATGCGAGGAGCTAGGATGGGAGGGGTGGAGGAATGCATGGTCGGGATATGCTCGTCAGATGCGAGGGTCGGAGGGGTGGAGGAATGCATGGTGGGGATATGCTTGTCAGATGCGAGGGGCTAGGGTTGGAGGGGTGGAGGAATGCATGGTGGGGGTAAGCTTGTCAGACGCGAGGGGCGAGGGTGGGAGCGGTGGAGGAATGCATGGTAGGGGTATGACTGTCAGATGCGAAGTGCGAGGGTCGGAGGGGTGGAGCAATGCATGGTGGGGGTATGCTTTTCAGATGCGAGGACCTTGGGTGGGAAGGATGGAAGAATCCATAGTGGGGGTATGCTTGTCAGATACGAGGGGCGAGGGACGGAGGGGTGGAGCAATGCATGGTGGAGGAATGCTTGTCAGATGCGAGGAGCTAGGGTCGGAGGGGTGGTGGAATGCATGGTAGGGCTATGCTTGTCTAATGCGAGGAGCTAGGGTGGGAGGGGTGGAGGAATGCATGGCGGGGCCATGCTTGTCTAATGCGAGGAGCTAGGATGGGATGGGTGGAGGAATGCATGGTGGGGATATGCTCATCAGATGGGAGGAGCCAGGGTGGGAGGAGTGGAGGAATGCGTGGTGGGGATATGCTTGTCAGATGCAAAGGACTAGGGAGGGAGGGGTGGAGGAATGCATGGTGGGGGTATGCTTGTCAGATGTGAGGGGCTGGGGTGAGAGGGGTGGAGAAATGCATGGTGGCGGTATGCTTGTCAGATGCGAGGGGCTAGGGTGAGAGGGGTGGTGGAATGCATGATGGGGGTATGCTTCTCAGATGCGAGAGGCGAGAGTGGGAGGGTGGGCGGGGTTTGGATGAATCCATGGTGGGGTATGATTGCAAGGAGCTAGGGTGGGAGGGGTGGAGGAATCTGTGGTGGGGGTATGCTTGTCTAATGCGAGGAGCTAGGGTGGGAGTAATGCCTGGTGGGGATATGCTTGTCTAATGCGAGGAGCTAAGGTGGGAGGGGTGGAGGAATGCATGGTGGGGTTATGCTTGTCTAATGCGAGGAGCTACGGGGGGAGGGATGGAGAAATGCATGGTGGGGGTATGCCTGTCAGATGCAAGGGGCTAGGGAGGGAGGGGTGGAGGAATGCATGGTGGGGGTATGCTTGTCAGATGCAAGGGGCTAGGGTGGGAGGGGTGGAGGAATGCATGGTGGGGGTATGTTTGTCAGATGCGAGGGGCGAGGGTGGGAGGGTGTGAGGGGTTTGGATGAATGCATTCTGGTGTATGCTTGTCTAATGCAAGGAGCTAGGGTGGGAGGGGTGGAGAAATGCATGGTGGGGGTATGCCTGTCAGATGCGAGGTGGGAGGGTGGGAGGGTGGGAGGGGCCTGGATGAATGCACGGTGGGGTATGCTTGTCTAATGCAAGGAGCTAGGGTGGGAGAGGTTGAGGAATGCATGGTGGGGGTATGCTTGTCTAATGTGAGGAGCTAGGGTGGGAGGGGTGGAGGAATGCATGGTGGGGGTATCCTAGTCAGATGCAAGGAGCTGGGGTGGGAGGGGTGGAGGAATGTATGGTGGGAGTATGCTTGTCAGATGCTAGGGGGTAGTGTGGGAGGGGTGGAGGAATGCATGGTGGTGGTATGCTTGTCAGATGCGAGGGACTAGGGTGGGAGGGGTAAAGGAATGCATGGTGGGGGTATGCTTGACAGTTGCGAGGGCGAGGGGGGAGGGCGGGAGGGGTGGATGAATGCATGATAGGGTATGCTTGTCTAATGCAAGGCGCTAGGGTGGGAGGGGTGGAGGAAGGCATAGTGGGGCTATGCTTGTCAGATGTGAGGGGTGAGTGTGGGAGGGGTGGAGAAATGCATGGTGGGGGTATGCTTGAGAGATGCGAGGAGCTTGGGTGGGAGGGGTGGAGGAATGCATTGTGGGGATATGCTTGTCAGATGCAAGGGGCTAGGGTGGGAGGGGTGGAGGAATGCATCATGGGGGTATGCTTGTCTAATGCAAGGATCTAGGGTGAGAGGGGTGGAAGAATGCATGGTGTGGGTGTGCTTGTCAGGCGCGAGGAGCTACGGTGGGAGGGGTGGAGGAATGCATGGTGGGGGTATGCTTGTCTAATGCGAGGAGCTAAGGTGGGAGGGGTGGAGGAATGCATGGTGGGTGTATGCTTGTCTAAAGCGAGGAGCTAGGGTGGGAGGGGTGGAGGAATGCATGGTGGGGCTATGCTTGTCTAATGCGAGGAGCTAGGGTGGTAGTGGTGGAAGAATGCATGGTGGGGCTATGCTTGTCTAATGCGAGGAGCTAGGGTGGGAGGAGTAGAGGAATGCATGATGGGGGTATAATCGTCAGATGTGAGGGGCGAGGGTTGGAGGTGTGGAGGAATGCATGGTGGGGATATGCTCGTCAATGCGAGGGGCGAGGGTGGGAGGGGTGGAGGAATGCATGGTGGGGGTGTGCTTGTCAGATGCGAGGGGCAAGGGTTGGAGTGGTAGAGGAATGCATGGTAGGGGTATGACTGTCAGATGCGAAGTGCGACGGTCGGAGGGGTGGAGCAATGCATGGTGGAGGTATGCTTGTCAGATGCGAGGACCTTGGCTGGGAAGGATGGAGGAATGCATGGTGGGGGTATGCTTGTCAGATGTGAGGGGTGACCGTCGGAGGGGTGGTTTAAAGCATGGTGGGGGTTTGCTTGTCAGATGCGAGCAGCTCGGGTGGGAGGGGTGGAGGAACGCATGGTGGAGGCATGCTTGTCAGATGCGAGGGGCTAGGGTGGGAGGGGAGGAGGAATGCATGGTGGGGGTATGCTTGTCTAATGCGAGGAGCTAGGATGGGAGGGGTGGAGGAATGCATGGTCGGGATATGCTCGTCAGATGCGAGGGGCGATGGTCGGAGGGGTGGATGAATGCATGGTGGGGATATGCTTGTCAGATGCGAGGGGCTAAGGTTGGAGGGGTGGAGGAATGCATGGTGGGGGTATGCTTGTCAGACATGAGGGGCGAGGGTGGGAGCGGTGGAGGAATGCATGGTAGGGGTATGACTGTCAGATGCGAAGTGCGAGGGTCAGAGGGGTGGAGCAATGCATGGTGGGGCTATGCTTGTCAGATGCAAGGACCTTGGGAGGGAAGGATGGAGGAATCCAAAGTGGGGGTATTCTTGTCAGATACGAGGGGCGAGGGTCGGAGGGGTGGAGGAATGCATGGTGGAGGAATGCTTGTCAGATGCGAGGAGCTAGGGTCGGAGGGGTGGTGGAATGCATGGTAGGGCTATGCTTGTCTAATGCGAGGAGCTAGGGTGGGAGGGGTGGAGGAATGCATGGCGGGGCTATGCTTGTCTAATGCGAGGAGCTAGGATGGGAGGGGTGGAGGAATGCATGGTGGGGATATGCTCGTCAGATGCGAAAGGCTAGGGAGGGAGGGGTGGAGGAATGCATGGTGGGGGTATGCTTGTCAGATGTGAGGGGCTGGGGTGAGAGGGGTGGAGAAATGCATGGAGGCGGTATGCTTGTCAGATGCGAGGGGCTAGGGTGAGAGGGGTGGTGGAATGCATGGTGGGGGTATGCTTGTCAGATGCGAGGGGTGAGAGTGCGATGGTGGGAGGGGTTTAGATGAATCCATGGTGGGTTATGCTTGCAAGGAGCTAGGGTGGGAGGGGTGGAGGAATCTGTGGTGGGGGTATGCTTGTCTAATGCGAGGAGCTAGGGTGGGAGGAATGCCTGGTGGGGGTATGCTTGTCTAATGCGAGGAGCTAAGGTGGGAGGGGTGGAGGAATGCATGGTGGGGTTATGCTTGTGAAATGCGAGGAGCTATGGGGGGAGGGACGGAGGAATGCATGGTGGGGGTATGCCTGTCAGATGCAAGGGGCTAGGGAGGGAGGGGTGGAGGAATGCATGGTGGGGGTATGCTAGTCAGATGCAGGGGGCTAGGGTTGGAGGGGTGGAGGAATGCATGGTGGGGGTATGCCTGTCAGATGCGAGGGGCTAGGGAAGGAGGGGTGGAGGAATGCATGGTGGGGGTATGCTTGTCAGATGCGAGGGGCTAGGGTGGGATGGGTGGAGGAATGCATGGTGGGGGTATGCTTGTCAGATGTGAGGGGTGAGGGTGGGAGGGTGGTTTTAGGCATTTGGATGAATGCATTCTGGGTTATGCTTGTCTAATAAAAGGAGATAGGGTGGGAGGGGTGGAGGAATGCATGTTGGGGGTATGCTTGTCAGATGCAAGGGGCTAGGGTGGGAGGGGTGGTGGAATGCATGGTGGGGGTATGCTTGTCAGATGCTAGGGGCGAGGGTGGGAGGGGTTTGGATGAATGCATTCTGGGGTATGCTTGTCTAATACAAGGAGCTAGGGTGGGAGCGGTGGAGGAATGCATGGTGGGGGTTTGCTTGTCTAATGGGAGGAGCTACGGTGGAGGAATGCATGGTGGGGGTTTGCTTGTCAGATGCGAGCATCTCGAGTGGGAGGGGTGGAGGAACACATGGTGGGGGTATGCTTGTCAGATGCAAGGGGCTAGGGTGGCAGGGGTGGAGGATTGCATGGTGGGGGTATGCCTGTCTGATGCGAGGGGCTAGGGTCGGAGGGTTGGAGGAATGCATGGTGGGTGTATGCTTGTCTAAAGCGAGGAGCTAGAGGGGGAGGGGTGGAGGAATGCATGGTGAGGCTATGCTTGTCTAATGCGAGGAGCTAGGGTGGGAGTGGTGGAAGAATGCATGGTGGGGCTATGCTTGTCTAATGTGAGGAGCTAGGGTGGGAGGTGTAGAGGAATGCATGATGGGGGTATGCTCGTCAGATGTGAGGGGCTACGGTTGGAGGTGTGGAGGAATGCATGGTGGGGATATGCTCGTCAGATGCGAGGGGCGAGGGTGGGAGGGGTGGAGTAATGCATGGAGGGGGTACGCTTGCCAGATGTGAGGGGCGAGGATGGCAGGGGTGGAGGAATACATGGTGGGGGTTTGCTTGTCAGATGCGAGGAGCAAGGGTGGGAGCGGTAGAGGAATGTATGGTAGGGGTATGACTGTCAGATGCGAGGTGCGAGGGTCGGAGGGGTGGAGCAATGCATGGTGGAGGTATGCTTGTCAGATGCGAGGACCTTGGGTGTGAAGGATGGAGGAATGCATGGTGGGGGTATGCTTGTCAGATGTGAGGGGCGACGGTCGGAGGGGTGGTGGAATGCATGGTGGGAGTTTGCTTGTCAGATGCGAGCAGCTCGGGTGGGAGGGGTGGAGGAACGCATGGTGGGGGTATGCTTGTCAGATGCAAGGGGCTAGGGTGGGAGGGGAGGAGGAATGCATGGTGGGGGTATGCTTGTCTAATGCAAGGAGCTGGGATGGGAGGGGTGGAGGAATGCATGGTCGGGATATGCTCGTCAGATGCGAGGGGCGATGGTCGGAGGGGTGGATGAATGGATGGTGGGGATATGCTTGTCAGATGCGAGGGGCTAGGGTTGGAGGGGTGGAGGAATGCATGGTGGGGGTATGCTTGTCAGATGCGAGGGGCGAGGGTGGGAGCAGTGGAGGAATGCATGGTAGGGGTATGACTGTCAAATGCGAGGTGCGAGGGTCGGAGGGGTGGAGGAATGCATCTTGGTGGAATGCTTGTCAGATGCGAGGAGGTAGGGTGGGAGGGGTGGAGGAATGCATCTTGGGGGAATGCTTGTCAGATGCGAGGGACTAGGGTGGGAGGGGTGGAGGAATGCATGGTGGGGGTATGCTTGACAGTTGCGAGGGCGAGGGTGGGAGGGCGGGAGGGGTGGATGAATGCATGATAGGGTATGCTTGTCTAATGCAAGGAGCTAGGGTGGGAGGGGTGGAGGAAGGCATAGTGGGGCTATGCTTGTCAGATGTGAGGGGTGAGTGTGGGAGGGGTGGAGGAATGCATGGTGGGGGTATACTTGAGAGATGCGAGGAGCTAGGGTGGGAGGTGTGGAGGAATGCATGGTGAGGATATGCTTGTCAGATGCAAGGGGCTAGGGTGGGAGGGGTGGAGGAATGCATCGTGAGGGTATGCTTGTCTAATGCGAGGATCTAGGGTGAGAGGGGTGGAAGAATGCATGGTGTGGGTGTGCTTGTCAGGTGCGAGGAGCTACGGTAGGAGGGGTGGAGGAATGCATGGTGGGGGTATGCTTGTCTAATGCGAGGAGCTAAGGTGGGAGGGGTGGAGGAATGCATGGTGGGTGTATGCTTGTCTAAAGCGAGGAGCTAGGGTGGGAGGGGTGGAGGAATGCATGGTGGGGCTATGCTTGTCTAATGCAAGGAGCTAGGGTGGGAGTGGTGGAAGATTGCATGGTGGTGCTGTGCTTGTCTAATGCGAGGAGCTAGGGTGGGAGGAGTAGAGGAATGCATGATGGGGGTATGCTCGTCAGATGTGAGGGGCGAGGGTTGGAGGTGTGGAGGAATGCATGGTGGGGATATACTCGTCAGATGCGAGGGGCGAGGGTGGGAGGGGTGGAGTAATGCATGGAGGGGGTATGCTTGCCAGATGTGAGGGGCGAGGATGGGAGGGGTGGAGGAATGCATGGTGGGGGTGTGCTTGTCAGATGCGAGGGGCAAGGGTGGGAGCGGTAGAGGAATGTATGGTAGGGGTATGACTGTCAGATGCGAGGTGCGAGGGCCAGAGGGGTGGAGCAATGCATGGTGGAGGTATGCTTGTCAGATGCGAGGACCTTGGGTGGGAAGGATGGAGCAATGCATGGTGGGGGTATGCTTGTCAGATGTGAGGGGTGACGGTCGGGGGGGTGGTGGAATGCATGGTGGGGGTTTGCTTGTCAGATGCGAGCAGCTCGGGTGGTAGGGGTGGAGGAACGCATGGTGGGGTATGCTTGTCAGATGCAAGGGGCTAGGGTGGGAGGGGAGGAGGAATGCATGGTGGGGGTAGGCTTGTCTAATGCGAGGAGCTAGGATGGGAGGGGTTGAGGAATTTATGGTCGGGATATGCTCGTCAGATGCGAGGGGCGAGGGTGGGAGGGGTGGAGTAATGCATGGGGGGGTATGCTTGCCAGATGTGAGGGGCGAGGATGGGAGGGGTGGAGGAATGCATGGTGGGGGTATGCTTGTCAGATGCGAGGGGCAAGGGTGGGAGCGGTAGAGGAATGCATGGTAGGGGTATGACTGTCAGATGCGAGGTGCGAGGGTCGGAGGGGTGGAGCAATGCATGGTGGAGGTATGCTTGACAGATGCGAGGACCTTGGGTGGGAAGGATGGAGGAATGCATGGTGGGCGTATGCTTGTCAGATGTGAGGGGCGACGGTCGGAGGGGTGGAGGAATGCATGGTGGGGGTTTGCTTGTCAGATGCGAGCAGCTCGGGTGGGAGGGGTGGAGGAACGCATGGTGGGGGTATGCTTGTCAGATGCGAGGGGCTAGGGTGGGAGGGGAGAAGGAATGCATGGTGGGGGTATGCTTGTCTAATGCGAGGAGCTAGGATGGGAGGGGTGGAGGAATGCATGATAGGATATGCTCGTCAGATGCGAGGGGCGAGGGTCGGAGGGGTGGATGAATGCATGGTGGGGATATGCTTGTCAGATGCGAGGGTCTAGGGTTGGAGGGGTGGAGGAATCCATGGTGGGGGTATGCTTGTCTAATGCGAGGAGCTAAGGTGGGGGGTGGAGGAATGCATGGTGGGTGTATGCTTGTCTAAAGCGAGGAGCTAGGGTGAGAGGGGTGGAGGAATGCATGGTGGGGCTACGCTTGTCAAATGCGAGGAGCTAGGGTGGGAGGAGTAGAGGAATGCATGGTGGGGGTATGCTGATCAGATGTGAGGGGCGAGGGTTGGAGGTGTGGAGGAATGCATGGTGGGAATATGCTCGTCAGCTGCGAGGGGCAAGGGTGGGAGGGGTGGAGTAATGCATGGAGGGGGTATGCTTGCCAGATGTGAGGGCCAAGGATGGGAGGGGTGGAGGAATGCTTGGTGGGGTATGCTTGTCAGATGCGAGGGGCAAGGGTGGGAGCTGTAGAGGATGCATGGTAGGGGTATGACTGTCAGATGCGAGGTGCGAGGGTCGGAGGGGTGGAGGAATGCATGGTGGGGGTTTGCTTGTCAGATGCGAGCAGCTCGGGTGGGAGGGGTGGAGGAACGCATGGTGGGGGTATGCTTGTCAGATGCGAGGGGCTAGGGTGGGAGGGGAGGAGGAATGCATGGTGGGGGTATGCTTGTCTAATGCGAGGAGCTAGGATGGGAGGGGTGGAGGAATGCATGGTCGGGATATGCTCGTCAGATGCGAGGGTCGGAGGGGTGGAGGAATGCATGGTGGGATATGCTTGTCAGATGCTAGGGGCTAGGGTTGGAGGGGTGGAGGAATGCATGGTGGGGGTAAGCTTGTCAGATGCGAGGGGGGAGGGTGGGAGCGGTGGAGGAATGCATGGTAGGGGTATGACTGTCAGATGCGAAGTGCGAGGGTCGGAGGGGTGGAGCAATGCATGGTGGGGGTATGCTTTTCAGATGCGAGGACCTTGGGTGGGAAGGATGGAGGAATCCATAGTGGGGGTATGCTTGTCAGATACGATGGGCGAGGGTCGGAGGGGTGGAGCAATGCATGGTGGAGGAATGCTTGTCAGATGCGAGGAGCTAGGGTCGGAGGGGTGGTGGAATGCATGCAAGGGCTATGCTTGTCTAATGCGAGGAGCTAGGGTGGGAGGAGTGGAGGAATGCATGGCGGGGCCATGCTTGTCTAATGCGAGGAGCTAGGATGGGATGGGTGGAGGAATGCATGGTGGGGATATGCTCATTAGATGGGAGAAGCAAGGGTGGGAGGGGTGGAGGAATCTGTGGTGGGGGTATGCTTGTCTAATGCGAGGAGCTAGGGTGGGAGTAATGCCTGGTGGGGATATGCTTGTCTAATGCGAGGAGCTAAGGTGGGAGGGGTGGAAGAATGCATGGCGGGGCCATGCTTGTCTAATGCGAGGAGCTAGGATGGGATGGGTGGAGGAATGCATGGTGGGGATATGCTCATTAGATGGGAGGAGCAAGGGTGGGAGGGGTGGAGGAATCTGTGGTGGGGGTATGCTTGTCTAATGCGAGGAGCTAGGGTGGGAGTAATGCCTGGTGGGGATATGCTTGTCAGATGCGAGGGGCTAGGGTGGGAGGTTTGGAGGAATGCATGGTGGGGGTATGTTTGTCAGATGCGAGGGGCGAGGGTGGGAGGGTGTGAGGGGTTTGGATGAATGCATTCTGGTGTATGCTTGTCTAATGCAAGGAGCTAGGGTGGGAGGGGTGGAGGAATGCATGGTGGGGTATGCCTGTCAGATGCGAGGTGGGAGGGTGGGAGGGGCCTGGATGAATGCACGGTGGGGTATGCTTGTCTAATGCAAGGAGCTAGGGTGGGAGGGGTTGAGGAATGCATGGTGGGGGTATGCTTGTCTAATGTGAGGAGCTAGGGTGGGAGGGGTGGAGGAATGCATGGTGGGGGTATCCTAGTCAGATGCGAGGAGCTGGGGTGGGAGGGGTGGAGGAATGCATGGTGGGGGTATGCTTGTCAGATGCGAGAAGCTAGGGTGGGAGGGGTGGAGGAATGCATGCTGGGGGTTTGCTTGTCAGATGCGAGGAGCTAGGGTGGGAGGGGTGGAGGAATGTATGGTGGGGGTATGCTTGTCAGATGCGAGGGGGAAGTGTGGGAGGGGTGGAGGAATGCATGGTGGTGGTATGCTTGTCAGATGCGAGGGACTAGGGTGAGAGGGGTAAAGGAATGCATGGTGTGGGTATGCTTGACAGTTGCAAGGGCGAGGGGGGGAGGGCGGGAGGGGTGGATGAATGCATGATAGGGTATGCTTGTCTAATGCAAGGAGCTAGGGTGGGAGGGGTTGAGGAAGGCATAGTGGGGCTATGCTTGTCAGATGTGAGGGGTGAGTGTGGGAGGGGTGGAGAAATGCATGGTGGGGGTATGCTTGAGAGATGCGAGGAGCTTTGGTGGGAGGGGTGGAGGAATGCATTGTGGGGATATGCTTGTCATATGCAAGGGGCTAGGGTGGGAGGGGTGGAGGAATGCATCATGGGGGTATGCTTGTCTAATGCAAGGATCTAGGGTGAGAGGGGTGGAAGAATGCATGGTGTGGGTATGCTTGTCAGGTGCGAGGAGCTACGGTGGGAGGGGTGGAAGAATGCATGGTGGGGGTATGCTTGTCTAATGAGAGGAGCTAAGGTGGGGGGGTGGAGGAATGCATGGTGGGTGTATGCTTGTCTAAAGCGAGGAGCTAGGGTGGGAGGGGTGGAGGAATGCATGGTGGGGCTATGCTTGTCTAATGTGAGGAGCTAGGGTGGGAGTGGTGGAAGAATGCATGGTGGGGCTATGCTTGTCTAATGCGAGGAGCTAGGGTGGGAGGAGTAGAGGAATGCATGATGGGGGTATAATCGTCAGATGTGAGGGGCGAGGGTTGGAGGTGTGGAGGAATGCATGGTGGGGATATGCTCGTCAGATGCGAGGGGCGAGGGTGGGAGGGGTGGAGTAATGCAAGGAGGGGGTATGCTTGCCAGATGTGAGGGGCGAGGATGGGAGGGGTGGAGGAATGCATGGTGGGGGTGTGCTTGTCAGATGCGAGGGGCAAGGGTGGGAGTGGTAGAGGAATGCATGGTAGGGGTATGACTGTCAGATGCGAGGTGCGAGGGTCGGAGGGGTGGAGCAATGCATGGTGGGGGTATGCTTGTCAGATGTGAGGGGTGACGGTCGGAGGGGTGGTGGAATGCATGGTGGGGGTTTGCTTGTCAGATGCGAGCAGCTCGGGTGGGAGGGGTGGAGGAACGCATGGTGGAGGTATGCTTGTCAGATGCGAGGGGCTAGGGTGGGAGGGGAGGAGGAATGCATGGTGGGGGTATGCTTGTCTAATGCGAGGAGATAGGATGGGAGGGGTGGAGGAATGCATGGTCGGGATATGCTCGTCAGATGCGAGGGGCTAAGGTTGGAGGGGTGGAGGAATGCATGGTGGGGGTATGCTTGTCAGACGCGAGGGGCGAGGGTGGGAGCGGTGGAGGAATGCATGGTAGGGGTATGACTGTCAGATGCGAAGTGCGAGGGTCGGAGGGGTGGAGCAATGCATGGTGGGGCTATGCTTGTCAGATGCGAGGACCTTGGGTGGGAAGGATGGAGGAATCCATAGTGGGGGTATTCTTGTCAGATACGAGGGGCGAGGGTCGGAGGGGTGGAGGAATGCATGGTGGAGGAATGCTTGTCTGATGCGAGGAGCTAGGGTCGGAGGGGTGGTGGAATGCATGGTAGGGCTATGCTTGTCTAATGTGAGGAGCTAGGGTGGGAGGGGTGGAGGAATGCATGGCGGGGCTATGCTTGTCTAATGCGAGGAGCTAGGATGGGAGGGGTGGAGGAATGCATGGTGGGGATATGCTCGTCAGATGCGAAGGGCTAGGGAGGGAGGGGTGGAGGAATGCATGGTGGGGGTATGCTTGTCAGATGTGAGGGGCTGGGGTGAGAGGGGTGGAGAAATACATGGTGGCGGTATGCTTGTCAGATGCGAGGGGCTAGGGTGAGAGGGGTGGTGGAATGCATGGTGGGGGTATGCTTGTCAGATGCGAGGGGTGAGAGTGCGAGGGTGGGAGGGGTTTAGATGAATCCATGGTGGGGTATGCTTGCAAGGAGCTAGGGTGGGAGGGGTGGAGGAATCTGTGGTGGGGGTATGCTTGTCTAATGCGAGGAGCTAGGGTGGGAGGAATGCCTGGTGGGGGTATGCTAGTCTAATGCGAGGAGCTAAGGTGGGAGGGGTGGAGGAATGCATGGTGGGGTTATGCTTGTCAAATGCGAGGAGCTATGGGGGGAGGGACAGAGGAATGCATGGTGGGGGTATGCCTGTCAGATGCAAGGGGCTAGGGAGGGAGGGGTGGAGGAATGCATGGTGGGGGTATGCTAGTCAGATGCGAGGGGCTAGGGGTGGAGGAATGCATGGTGGGGGTATGCTTGTCTAATGCGAGGAGCTAAGGTGAGAGGGGTGGAGGAATGCATGGTGGGGTTATTCTTGTCTAATGCAAGGAGCTACGGGGGAGGAGTGGAGGAATGCATGGTGGGGGTATGCCTGTCAGATGCGAGGGGCTAGGGAGGGAGGGGTGGAGGAATGCATGGTGGGGGTATGCTTGTCAGATGCGAGGGGCTAGGGTGGGAGGGGTGGAGGAATGCATGGTGGGGATATGCTTTTCAGATGCGAGGGGCTAGGGTGGAGGGGTGGAGGAATGCAGGGTGGGGGTATGCTTGTCAGATGTAAGAGGCTGGGTTGAGAGGGGTGGAGCAATGCAGGGTGGGGGTATGCTTGTCAGATGCGAGGGGCTAGGGTGAGAGGGGTGGTGGAATGCATGGTGGGGGTATGCTTGTCAGATGCGAGGGGCGAGAGTGGGAGGGTGGGAGGGGTTTGGCTGAATGCATGGTGGGGTATGCTTGCAAGGAGCTAGGGTGGGAGGGGTGGAGGAATGCGTGGTGGGGGTATGCTTGTTTAATGCAAGGAGCTAGGGTGGGAGGAATGCCTGGTGGTGGTATGCTTGTCAGATGCGAGGGGCTGGGGTGGGAGGGGTGGCAGAATGCATTGTGGGGTATGCTTGTCAGATGCGAGGAGCTAGGGTGGGAGGGGTGGAGGAAAGCATGGTGGGGGTATGGTTGATAGATGTGAGGAGCTAAGGTGGGAGGGGTGGAGGAATGCATGGTGGGGGTATGCTTGTCAGATGCAAGGGGTGAGGGTGGGAGGGTGGTCTCAGGCATTTGGATGAATGCATTCTGGGTTATGCTTGTCTAATACAAGGAGCTAGGGTGGGAGGGTGGAGGAATGCATGTTGGGGGTATGCTTGTCAGATGCAAGGGGCTAGGGTGGGAGGGGTGGTGGAATGCATGGTGAGGGTATGCTTGTCAGATGCTAGGGGCGAAGGTGGGAGGGTGGGAGGGGTTTGGATGAATGCATTCTGGGGTATGCTTGTCTAATACAAGGAGCTAGGGTGGGAGGGGTGGAGGAATGCATGGTGGGGGTATGCTTGTCTAATGGGAGGAGCTACGGTGGAGGGGTGGAGGAATGCATGGTGGGGGTATGCTTGTCAGATGCAAGGGGCTAGGGTGGCAGGGGTGGAGGGATGCATGGTGGGGGTATGCTTGTCAGATGCGAGGGTGGGAGGGGTGGAGGATTGCATGGTGGGGGTATGCTTGTCTGATGCGAGGGGCTAGGGTGGCAGGGGTGGAGGGATGCATGGTGGGGGTATGCTTGTCAGATGCGAGCATCTCGAGTGGGAGGGGTGGAGGAACGCATGGTGGGGCTGTGCTTGTCTAATGCGAGGAGCTAGAGTGGGAGGTGTAGAGGAATGCATGATGGGGGTATGCTCGTCAGATGTGAGGGGCGACGGTTGGAGGTGTGGAGGATTGCATGGTGGGAGTATGCTTGTCTAAAGCGAGGAGCTAGGGTGAGAGGGGTGGAGGAATGCATGGTGGGGCTATGCTTGTCTAATGCGAGGAGCTAGGGTGGGAGTGGTGGAAGAATGCATGGTGGGGCTATGCTTGTCTAATGCGAGGAGCTAGGGTGGGATGTGTAGAGGAATGCATGATGGGGGTATGCTTGTCAGATGTGAGGGGAGACGGTTGGAGGTGTGGAGGAATGCATGGTGGGGATATGCTCGTCAGATGCGAGGGGCGAGGGTGGGAGGGGTGGAGTAATGCATGGAGGGGGTACGCTTGCCAGATGTGAGGGGCGAGGATGGCAGGGGTGGAGGAATGCATGGTGGGGGTTTGCTTGTCAGATGCGAGGAGCAAGGGTGGGAGCGGTAGAGGAATGTATGGTAGGGGTATGACTGTCAGATGCGAGGTGCGAGGGTCGGAGGGGTGGAGCAATGCATGGTGGAGGTATGCTTGTCAGATGCAAGGACCTTGGGTGGGAAGGATGGAGGAATGCATGGTGGGGGTATGCTTGTCAGATGTGAGGGGCGACGGTCGGAGGGGTAGTGGAATGCATGGTGGGAGTTTGCTTGTCAGATGCGAGCAGCTCGGGTGGGAGGGGTGG
The DNA here is from genome assembly GCF_040938575.1 of Ambystoma mexicanum. Taxonomy (NCBI): domain Eukaryota; kingdom Metazoa; phylum Chordata; class Amphibia; order Caudata; family Ambystomatidae; genus Ambystoma; species Ambystoma mexicanum. The sequence goes on along the minus strand of NC_090932.1, from coordinate 68,716,846 downwards.
AGGAACGCATGGTGGGGGTATGCTTGTCAGATGCAAGGGGCTATGGTGGGACGGGAGGAGGAATGCATGGTGGGGGTATGCTTGTCTAATGCGAGGAGCTAGGGTTGGAGGGGTGGAGGAATGCATGGTGGGGGTATGCTTGTTAGACGCGAGGGGCGAGGGTGGGAGCAGTGGAGGAATGCATGGTAGGGGTATGACTGTCAGATGCAAGGTGCAAGGGTCGGAGGGGTGGAGAAATGCATCTTGGTGGAATGCTTGTCAGATGCGAGGAGGTAGGGTGGGAGGGGTGGAGGAATGCATCTTGGGGGAATGCTTGTCAGATGCGAGAGACTAGGGTGGGAGGGGTGGAGGAATGCATGGTGGGGGTATGCTTGACAGTTGCGAGGGTGGGAGGGCGGGAGGGGTGGATGAATGCATGATAGGGTATGCTTGTCTAATGCAAGGAGCTAGGGTGGGAGGGGTGGAGGAAGGCATAGTGGGGCTATGCTTGTCAGATGTGAGGGGTGAGTGTGGGAGGGGTGGAGGAATGCATGGTGGGGGTATACTTGAGAGATGCGAGGAGCTAGGGTGGGAGGTGTGGAGGAATGCATGGTGAGGATATGCTTGTCAGATGCAAGGGGCTAGGGTGGGAGGGGTGGAGGAATGCATCATGGGGGTATGCTTGTCTAATGCGAGGATCTAGGGTGAGAGGGGTGGAAGAATGCATGGTGTGGGTGTGCTTGTCAGGTGCGAGGAGCTACGGTGGAAGGGGTGGAGGAATGCATGGTGGGGGTATGCTTGTCTAATGCAAGGAGCTAAGGTGGGAGGGGTGGAGGAATGCATGGTGGGTGTATGCTTGTCTAAAGCGAGGAGCTAGGGTGGGAGGGGTGGAGGAATGCATGGTGGGGCTATGCTTGTCTAATGCAAGGAGCTAGGGTGGGAGTGTTGGAAGAATGCATGGTGGGGCTATGCTTGTCTAATGCGAGGAGCTAGGGTGGGAGGAGTAGAGGAATGCATGATGGGGGTATGCTCGTCAGATGTGAGGGGCGAGGGTTGGAGGTGTGGAGGAATGCATGGTGGGGATATACTCGTCAGATGCGAGGGGCGAGGGTGGGAGGGGTGGAGTAATGCATGGAGGGGGTATGCTTGCCAGATGTGAGGGGCGAGGAAGGGAGGGGTGAAGGAATGCATGGTGGGGGTGTGCTTGTCAGATACGAGGGGCAAGGGTGGGAGCGGTAGAGGAATGTATGGTAGGGGTATGACTGTCAGATGCGAGGTGCGAGGGTCAGAGGGGTGGGGCAATGCATGGTGGAGGTATGCTTGTCAGATGCGAGGACCTTGGGTGGGAAGGATGGAGGAATGCATGGTGGGGGTATGCTTGTCAGATGTGAGGGGCGACGGTCGGAGGGGTGGTGGAATGCATGGTGGGGGTTTGCTTGTCAGATGCGAGCAGCTCGGGTGGGAGGGGTGGAGGAACGCATGGTGGGGTATGCTTGTCAGATGCAAGGGGCTAGGGTGGGAGGGGAGGAGGAATGCATGGTGACGGTATGCTTGTCTAATGCGAGGAGCTAGGATGGGAGGGGTTGAGGAAGGCCTGGTCGGGATATGCTCGTCAGATGCGAGGGGCGATGGTAGGAGGGGTGGATGAATGCATGGTGGGGATATGCTTGTCAGATGCGAGGGGCTAGGGTTGGAGGGGTGGAGGAATGCATGGTGGGGGTATGCTTGTCAGACGCGAGGGGCGAGGGTGGGAGCGGTGGAGGAATGCATGGTAGGGGTATGACTGTCAGATGCGAGGTGCGAGGGTCGGAATGGTGGAGGAATGCATCTTGGTGGAATGCTTGTCAGATGCGAGTAGTTAGGGTGGGAGGGGTGGAGGAATGCATCTTGGGGGAATGCATGTCAGATGCGAGGGACTAGGTTGGGAGCGGTGGAGGAATGCATGGTAGGGGTATGACTGTCAGATGCGAAGTGCGAGGGTCGGAGGGGTGGAGGTATGCTTGTCAGATGCGAGGACCTTGGGTGGGAAGGATGGAGAAATCCATAGTGGGGGCATGCTTTTCAGATACAAGGGGTGAAGGTCGGAGGGGTGGAGGAATGCATGGTGGAGGAATGCTTGTCAGATGCGAGAAGCTAGGGTCGGAGGGGTGGTGGAATGCATGGTAGGGCTATGCTTGTCTAATGCGAGGAGCTAGGGTGGTAGGGGTGGAGGAATGCATGGCGGGGCTATGCTTGTCTAATGCGAGGAGCTAGGATGAGAGGGGTGGAGGAATGCGTGGTGGGGATATGCTTGTCAGATGCGAAGGGCTAGGGAGGGAGGGGTGGAGGAATGCATGGTGGGGGAATGCTTGTCAGATGTGAGGGGCTGGGGTGAGAGGGGTGGAGAAATGCATGGTGGCGGTATGCTTGTCAGATGCAAGGGGCTAGGGTGAGAGGGGTGGTGGAATGCATGGTGGGGGTATGCTTGTCAGATGCGAGGGGCGAGAGTGGGAGGGTGGGAGTGGTTTGGATGAATCCATGGTGGGGTATGCTTGCAAGGAGCTAGGGTGGGATGGGTGGAGGAATCTGTGGTGGGGGTATGCTTATCTAATGCGAGGAGCTAGGGTGGGAGGAATGCATGGTGGGGTTATGTTTGTCTAATGCGAGGAGCTATGGGGGGAGGGATGGAGGAATGCATGGTGGGGGTTAGCCTGTCAGATGCAAAGGGCTAGGGAGGGAGGGGTGGAGGAATGCATGGTGGGGGTATGCTAGTCAGATGCGAGGGGCTAGGGTGGGAGGGGTGGAGGAATGCATGGTGGGGGTATGCTTGTCTAATGCGAGGAGCTAAGTAGAGAGGGGTGGAGGAATGCATGGTGGGGTTATTCTTGTCTAATGCAAGGAGCTACGGGGGAGGGGTGGAGGAATGCATGGTGGGGGTATGCTTGTCAGATGCGAGGGGCTAGGGTGGGAGGCGTGGAGGAATGCATGGTGGGGGTATGCTTGTCAGATGTAAGAGGCTGGGGTGAGAGGGGTGGAGCAGTGCATGGTGGGGGTATGCTTGTCAGAAGCCAGGGGCTAGGGTGGGAGGGGTGGAGGAATGCATTGTGGGGGTATGCTTGTCTAATGCGAGTATCTAGGGTGAGAGGGGTGGAAGAATGCATGATGTGGGTGTGCATGACAGGTGCGAGGAGCTACGGTGGGAGGGGTGGAGGAATGCATGGTGGGGGTATGCTTGTCTAATGCGAGGAGCTAAGGTGGAAGGGGTGGAGGAATGCATGGAGGGTGTATGCTTGTCTAAAGCGAGGAGCTAGGGTGGGAGGGGTGGAGGAATGCATGATGGGGCTATGCTTGTCTAATGCGAGGAGCTAGGGTGGGAGTGGTGGAAGAATGCATGGTGGGGCTATGCTTGTCTAATACGAGGAACTAGGGTGGGAGGAGTAGAGGAATGCATGATGGGGGTATGCTCGTCAGATGTGAGGGGCGAGGGTTGGAGGTGTGGAGGAATGCATGGTGGGTATATACTCGTCAGATGCGAGGGGCGAGGGTGGGAGGGGTGGAGTAATGCATGGAGGGGGTATGCTTGCCAGATGTGAGGGGCGAGGATGGGAGGGGTGGAGGAATGCATGGTGGGGGTGTGCTTGTCAGACGCGAGGGGCAAGGGTGGGAGCGGTAGAGGAATGTATGGTAGGGGTATGACTGTCAGATGCGAGGTGCGAGGGTCGGAGGTGTGGAGCAATGCATGGTGGGGGTATGCTAGTCAGATGCGAGGGGCTAGGGTGGGAGGGGTGGAGGAATGCATGGTGGGGGTTTGCTTGTCTAATGCGAGGAGCTAAGTAGAGAGGGGTGGAGGAATGCATGGTGGGGTTATTCTTGTCTAATGCAAGGAGCTACGGGGGAGGGGTGGAGGAATGCATGGTGGGGGTATGCTTGTCAGATGCGAGGGGCTAGGGTGGGAGGCGTGGAGGAATGCATGGTGGGGGTATGCTTGTCAGATGTAAGAGGCTGGGGTGAGAGGGGTGGAGCAATGCATGGTGGGGGTATGCTTGTCAGATGCCAGGGGCTAGGGTGGGAGGGGTGGAGGAATGCATTGTGGGGGTATGCTTGTCTAATGCGAGAATCTAGGGTGAGAGGGGTGGAAGAATGCATGGTGTGGGTGTGCTTGTCTGGTGCGAGGAGCTACGGTGGGAGGGGTGGAGGAATGCATGGTGGGGGTATGCTTGTCTAATGCGAGGAGCTAAGGTGGGAGGGGTGGAGGAATACATTGTGGGTGTATGCTTGTCTAAAGCGAGGAGCTAGGGTGGGAGGGGTGGAGGAATGCATGGTGGGGCTATGCTTGTCTAATGTGAGGAGCTAGGGTGGAAGTGGTGGAAGAATGCATGGTGGGGCTATGCTTGTCTAATGCGAGGAGCTAGGGTGGGAGGAGTAGAGGAATGCATGATGGGGTATGCTCGTCAGATGTGAGGTGTGAGGGTTGGAGGTGTGGAGGAATGCATGGTAGGGATATGCTCGTCAGATGCGAGGGGCGAGGGTGGGAGGGGTGGAGTAATGCATGGAGGGGGTATGCTTGCCAGATGTGAGGGGCAAGGATGGGAGGGGTGGAGGAATGCATGATGGGGGTGTGCTTGTCAGATGCGAGGGGCAAGGGTGGGAGCAGTAGATGAATACATGGTAGGGGTATGACTGTCAGATGCGAGGTGCGAGGGTCGGAGGGGTGGAGCAATGCATGGTGGAGGTATGCTTGTCAGATGCGAGGACCTTAGGCCAGAAGGATGGAGGAATGCAGGGTGGGTGTATGCTTGTCAGATGCAAGGGGCTAGGGTGGGAGGGGAGGAGGAATGCATGGTGCGGGTATGCTTGTCTAATGCGAGGAGCTAGGATGGGAGGGGTGGAGGAATGCATGGTCGGGATATGCTCGTCAGATGCGAGGGGCGATGGTCGGAGGGGTGGATGAATGCATGGTGGGGATATGCTTGTCAGATGCGAGGGGCTAGGGTTGGAGGGGTGGAGGAATGCATGGTGGGGGTATGCTTGTCAGACGCGAGGGTGGGAGCGGTGGAGGAATGCATGGTAGGGGTATGACTGTCAGATGCGAAGTGCGAGGGTCGGAGGGGTGGAGGTATGCTTGTCAGATGCGAGGACCTTGGGTGGGAAGGATGGAGAAATCCATAGTGGGGACATGCTTTTCAGATACAAGGGGTGAAGGTCGGAGGGGTGGAGGAATGCATGGTGGAGGAATGCTTGTCAGATGCGAGGAGCTAGGGTCGGAGGGGTGGTGGAATGCATGGTAGGGCTATGCTTGTCTAATGCGAGGAGCTAGGGTGGAAGGGGTGGAGGAATGCATGGCGGGGCTATGCTTGTCTAATGCGAGGAGCTAGGATGAGAGGGGTGGAGGAATGCGTGGTGGGGATATGCTTGTCAGATGCGAAGGGCTAGGGAGGGAGGGGTGGAGGAATGCATGGTGGGGGTATGCTTGTCAGATGTGAGGGGCTGGGGTGAGAGGGGTGGAGAAATGCATGGTGGCGGTATGCTTGTCAGATGCGAGGGGCTAGGGTGAGAGGGGTGGTGGAATGCATGGTGGGGGTATGCTTGTCAGATGCGAGGGGCGAGAGTGGGAGGGTGGGAGTGGTTTGGATGAATCCATGGTGGGGCATGCTTGCAAGGAGCTAGGGTGGGATGGGTGGAGGAATCTGTGGTGGGGGTATGCTTATCTAATGCGAGGAGCTAGGGTGGGAGGAATGCCTGGTGGGGGTATGCTTGTCTAATGCGAGGAGCTAAGGTGGGAGGGGTGGAGGAATGCATGGTGGGGTTATGTTTGTCTAATGCGAGGAGCTATCGGGGGAGGGGTGGAGGAATGCATGGGGGGGTTAGCCTGTCAGATGCAAAGGGCTAGGGAGGGAGGGGTGGAGGAATGCATGGTGGGGGTATGCTAGTCAGATGCGAGGGGCTAGGGTGGGAGGGGTGGAGGAATGCATGGTGGGGGTATGCTTGTCTAATGGAGGAGCTAAGTAGAGAGGGGTGGAGGAATGCATGGTGGGGTTATTCTTGTCTAATGCAAGGAGCTACGGGGGAGGGGTGAAGGAATGCATGGTGGGGGTATGCTTGTCAGATGCGAGGGGCTAGGGTGGGAGGCGTGGAGGAATGCATGGTGGGGGTATGCTTGTCAGATGTAAGAGGCTGGGGTGAGAGTGGTGGAGCAATGCACGGTGGGGGTATGCTTGTCAGATGCCAGGGGCTAGGGTGGGAGGGGTGGAGGAATGCATTGTGGGGGTATGCTTGTCTAATGCGAGTATCTAGGGTGAGAGGGGTGGAAGAATGCATGATGTGGGTGTGCATGTCAGGTGCGAGGAGCTACGGTGGAAGGGGTGGAGGAATGCATGGTGGGTGTATGCTTGTCTAAAGCGAGGAGCTAGGGTGGGAGGGGTGGAGGAATGCATGGTGGGGCTATGCTTGTCTAATGCGAGGAGCTAGGGTGGGAGTGGTGGAAGAATGCATGGTGGGGCTATGCTTGTCTAATGCGAGGAACTAGGGTGGGAGGAGTAGAGGAATGCATGATGGGGGTATGCTCGTCAGATGTGAGGGGCGAGGGTTGGAGGTGTGGAGGAATGCATGGTGGGTATATACTCGTCAGATGCGAGGGGCGAGGGTGGGAGGGGTGGAGTAATGCATGGAGGGGGTATGCTTGCCAGATGTGAGGGGCGAGGATGGGAGGGGTGGAGGAATGCATGGTGGGGGTGTGCTTGTCAGACGCCAGGGGCAAGGGTGGGAGCGGTAGAGGAATGTATGGTAGGGGTATGACTGTCAGATGCGAGGTGCGAGGGTCAGAGGGGTGGAGCAATGCATGGTGGAGGTATGCTTGTCAGATGCGAGGACCTTGGGTGGGAAGGATGGAGAAATGCAGGGTGGGGGTATGCTTGTCAGATGCAAGGGGCTAGGGTGGGAGGGGAGGAGGAATGCATGGTGCGGGTATGCTTGTCTAATGCGAGGAGCTAGGGAGGGAGGGGTGGAGGAATGCATGGTGGGGGTATGCTTGTCAGATGTGAGGGGCTGGGGTGAGAGGGGTGGAGAAATGCATGGTGGCGGTATGCTTGTCAGATGCGAGGGGCTAGGGTGAGAGGGGTGGTGGAATGCATCGTGGGGTATGCTTGTCAGATGCGAGGGGCGACGGTTGGAGGGGTGGTGGAATGCATGGTGGGGGTATGCTTGTCAGATGCGAGGACCTTGGGTGGGAAGGATGGAGGAATGCATGGTGGGGGTTTGCTTGTCAGATATGAGGGGCGACGGTTGGAGGAGTGGTGGAATGCATGGTGGGGGTTTGCTTGTCAGATGTGAGCAGCTCGGGTGGGAGGGGTGGAGGAACGCATGGTGGGGTATGCTTGTCAGATGCAAGGGGCTACGGTGGGAGGGGAGGAGGAATGCATGGTGGGGGTATGCTTGTCTAATGCGAGGAGCTAGGATGGGAGGGGTGGAGGAATGCATGGTCGGGATATGCTCCTCAGATGCGAGGGGCGATGGTCGGAGGGGTGGATGAATGCATGGTGGGGATATGCTTGTCAGATGTGAGGGGCTAGGGTTGGAGGGGTGGAGGAATGCATGGTGGGGGTATGCTTTTCAGACGCGAGGGGCGAGGGTTGGAGCGGTGGAGGAATGCATGGTAGGGGTATGACTGTCAGATGCGAGGTGCGAGGGTCGGAGGGGTGGAGGAATGCATCTTGGTGGAATGCTTGTCAGATGCGAGGAGTTAGGGTGGGAGGGGTAGAGGAATGCATCTTGGGGGAATGCTTGTCAGATGCGAGGGACTAGGGTGGGAGGGGTGGAGGAATGCATGGTGGGGGTATGCTTGACAGTTGCGAGGGCGAAGGTGGGAGGGCGGGAGGGGTGGATGAATGCATGATAGGGTATGCTTGTCTAATGCAAGGAGCTAGGATGGGAGGGGTGGAGGAAGGCATAGTGGGGCTATGCTTGTCAGATGTGAGGGGTGAGTGTGGGAGGGGTGGAGGAATGCATGTTGAGGGTATGCTTGAGAGATGCGAGGAGCTAGGGTGGGAGGGGTGGAGGACTGCATGGTGGGATATGCTTGTCATATGTAAGGGGCTAGGGTGGGAGGGGTGGAGGAATGCATCGTGGGGGTATGCTTGTCTAATGCGAGGATCTAGGATGAGAGGGGTGGAAGAATGCATGGTGTGGGTGTGCTTGTCAGATGTGAGGGGCTGGGGTGAGAGGGGTGGAGAAATGCATGGTGGCGGTATGCTTGTCAGATGCGAGGGTGAGAGGGGTGGTGGAATGCATTGTGGGGGTATGCTTGTCAGATGCGAGGGGCGACGGTTGGAGGGGTGGTGGAATGCATGGTGGGGGTATGCTTGTCAGATGCGAGGACCTTGGGTGGGAAGGATGGAAGAATGCATGGTGGGGGTTTGCTTGTCAGATATGAGGGGCGACGGTTGGAGGAGTGGTGTAATGCATGGTGGGGGTTTGCTTGTCAGATGTGAGCAGCTCGGGTGGGAGGGGTGGAGGAACGCATGGTGGGGTATGCTTGTCAGATGCAAGGGGCTACGGTGGGAGGGGAGGAGGAATGCATGGTGGGGGTATGCTTGTCTAATGCGAGGAGCTAGGATGGGAGGGGTGGAGGAATGCATGGTCGGGATATGCTCCTCAGATGCGAGGGGCGAAAGTCGGAGGGGTGGATGAATGCATGGTGGGGATATGCTTGTCAGATGTGAGGGGCTAGGGTTGGAGGGGTGGAGGAATGCATGGTGGGGGTATGCTTGTCAGACGCGAGGGGCGAGGATGGGAGCGGTGGAGGAATGCATGGTAGGGGTATGACTGTCAGATGCGAGGTGCGAGGGTCGGAGGGGTGGAGGAATGCATCTTGGTGGAATGCTTGTCAGATGCGAGGAGTTAGGGTGGGAGGGGTGGAGGAATGCATCTTGGGGGAATGCTTGTCAGATGCGAGGGACTAGGGTGGGAGGGGTGGAGGAATGCATGGTGGGGGTATGCTTGACAGTTGCGAGGGCGAGGGTGGGAGGGCGGGAGGGGTGGATGAATGCATGATAGGGTATGCTTGTCTAATGCAAGGAGCTAGGGTGGGAGGGGTGGAGGAAGGCATAGTGGGGCTATGCTTGTCAGATGTGAGGGGTGAGTGTGGGAGGGGTGGAGGAATGCATGTTGGGGGTATGCTTGAGAGATGCGAGGAGCTAGGGTGGGAGGGGTGGAGGAATGCATGGTGGGATATGCTTGTCATATGTAAGGGGCTAGGGTGGGAGGGGTGGAGGAATGCATCGTGGGAGTATGCTTGTCTAATGCGAGGATCTAGGGTGAGAGGGGTGGAAGAATGCATAGAGTGGGTGTGCTTGTCAGGTGCGAGGAGCTACGGTGGGAGGGGGGGAGGTATGCATGGTGGGGGTATGCTTGTCTAATGTGAGGAGCTAGGGTGGGAGGGGTGGAGGAATGCATGGTGGGTGTATGCTTGTCTAATGCGAGGAGCTAGGGTGGGAGTGGTGGAAGAATGCATGGTGGGGCTATGCTTGTCTAATGCGAGGAGCTAGGGTGGGAGGAGTAGAGGAATGCATGATGGGGGTATGCTCGTCAGATGTGAGGGGCGAGGGTTGGAGGTGTGGAGGAATGCATGGTGGGGATATGCTCGTCAGATGCGAGGGGCGAGGGTGGGAGGGGTGGAGTAATGCATGGAGGGGGTATGCTTGCCAGATGTGAGGGGCGAGGATGGGAGGGGTGGAGGAATGCATGGTGGGGGTGTGCTTGTCAGATGCGAGGGGCAAGGGTGGGAGCGGTAGAGGAATGCATGGTGGGGGTATGACTGTCAGATGCGAGGTGCGAGGGTCGGAGGGGTGGAGCAATGCATGGTGGAAATATGCTTGTCAGATGCGAGGACCTTGGGTGGGAAGGATGGAGGAATGCAGGGTGGGGATATGCTTGTCAGATGCAAGGGGCTAGGGTGGGAGGGGAGGAGGAATGAATGGTGGGGGTATGCTTGTCTAATGTGAGGAGCTAGGATGGGAGGGGTGGAGGAATGCATGGTCGGGATATGCTCCTCAGATGCGAGGGGCGATGGTCAGAGGGGTGGATGAATGCATGGTGGGGATATGCTTGTCAGATGCGAGGGGCTAGGGTTGGAGGGGTGGAGGAATGCATGGTGGGGGTATGCTTGTCAGACACGAGGGGCGAGGGTGGGAGCGGTGGAGGAATGCATGGTAGGGGTATGACTGTTAGATGCGAAGTGCGAGGGTCGGAGGGGTGGAGCAATGCATGGTGGGGGTATGCTTGTCGGATGCGAGGACCTTGGATGGGAAGGATGGAGAAATCCATAGTGGGGGTATGCTTGTCAGATACGAGGGGCGAGGGTCGGAGAGGTGGAGGAATGCATGGTGGAGGAATGCTTGTCAGATGCGAGGAGCTAGGGACGGAAGGGTGGTGGAATGCATGGTAGGGTTATGCTTGTCTAATGCGAGCAGCTAGGGTGGGAGGGGTGGAGGTATGCATGGCGGGGCTATGCTTGTCTAATGCGAGGAGCTAGGATGGGAGGGCTGGAGGAATGCATGGTGGGGATATGCTCGTCAGATGCGAGGAGCTAGGGTGGGAGGGGTGGAGGAATGCGTGGTGGGGATATGCTTGTCAGATACGAAGGGCTAGGGAGGGAGGGGTGGAGGAATGCATGGTGGGGGTATGCTTGTCAGATGTGAGGGGCTGGGGTGAGAGGGGTGGAGAAATGCATGGTGGCGGTATGCTTGTCAGATGCGAGGGGCTAGGGTGAGAGGGGTGGTGGAATGCATGGTTAGGGTATGCTTGTCAGATGCGAGGGGCGAGAGTGGGAGGGGTTTGGATGAATCCATGGTGGGGTATGCTTGCAAGGAGCTAGGGTGGGAGGGGTGGAGGAATCTGTGGTGGGGGTATGCTTGTCTAATGCGAGAAGCTAGGGTGGGAGGAATGCCTGGTGGGGGTATGCTTGTCTAATGTGAGGAGCTAAGGTGGGAGGGGTGGAAGAATGCATGGTTGGGTTATGCTTGTCTAATGTGAGGAGCTATGGGGGAGGGATGGAGGAATGCATGGTGGGGGTATGCCTGTCAGATGCAAGGGGCTAGGGAGGGAGGGGTGGAGGAATGCATGGTGGGGGTATGCTAGTCAGATGCGAGGGGCTAGGGTGGGAGGGGTGGAGGAATGCATTGTGGGGGTATGCTTGTCTAATGCGAGGAGCTAAGGTGAGAGGGGTAGAGGAATGCATGGTGGGGTTATTCTTGTCTAATGCAAGGAGCTACGGGGGGAGGGGTGGAGGAATGCATGGTGGGGCATGCTTGTCAGATGCGAGGGGCTAGGGTGAAAGGGGTGGAGGAATGCATGGTGGGGATATGCTTGTCAGATGCGAGGGGCTAGGGTGGGAGGGGTGGAGGAATGCATGGTGGGGGTATGCTTGTCAGATGTAAGAGGCTGGGGTGAGAGGGGTGGAAGAATGCATGGTGTGGGTGTGCTTGTCAGGTGCGAGGAGCTACGGTGGGAGGGGTGGAGGAATGCATGGTGGGGGTATGCTTGTCTAATGCGAGGAGCTAAGGTGGGAGGGGTGGAGGAATACATTGTGGGTGTATGCTTGTCTAAAGCGAGGAGCTAGGGTGGGAGGGGTGGAGGAATGCATGATGGGGCTATGCTTGTCTAATGCGAGGAGCTAGGGTGGGAGTGGTGGAAGAATGCATGGTGGGGCTATGCTTGTCTAATACGAGGAACTAGGGTGGGAGGAGTAGAGGAATGCATGATGGGGGTATGCTCGTCAGATGTGAGGGGCGAGGGTTGGAGGTGTGGAGGAATGCATGGTGGGTATATACTCGTCAGATGCGAGGGGCGAGGGTGGGAGGGGTGGAGTAATGCATGGAGGGGGTATGCTTGCCAGATGTGAGGGGCGAGGATGGGAGGGGTGGAGGAATGCATGGTGGGGGTGTGCTTGTCAGACGCGAGGGGCAAGGGTGGGAGCGGTAGAGGAATGTATGGTAGGGGTATGACTGTCAGATGCGAGGTGCGAGGGTCGGAGGTGTGGAGCAATGCATGGTGGGGGTATGCTAGTCAGATGCGAGGGGCTAGGGTGGGAGGGGTGGAGGAATGCATGGTGGGGGTTTGCTTGTCTAATGCGAGGAGCTAAGTAGAGAGGGGTGGAGGAATGCATGGTGGGGTTATTCTTGTCTAATGCAAGGAGCTACGGGGGAGGGGTGGAGGAATGCATGGTGGGGGTATGCTTGTCAGATGCGAGGGGCTAGGGTGGGAGGCGTGGAGGAATGCATGGTGGGGGTATGCTTGTCAGATGTAAGAGGCTGGGGTGAGAGGGGTGGAGCAATGCATGGTGGGGGTATGCTTGTCAGATGCCAGGGGCTAGGGTGGGAGGGGTGGAGGAATGCATTGTGGGGGTATGCTTGTCTAATGCGAGAATCTAGGGTGAGAGGGGTGGAAGAATGCATGGTGTGGGTGTGCTTGTCTGGTGCGAGGAGCTACGGTGGGAGGGGTGGAGGAATGCATGGTGGGGGTATGCTTGTCTAATGCGAGGAGCTAAGGTGGGAGGGGTGGAGGAATACATTGTGGGTGTATGCTTGTCTAAAGCGAGGAGCTAGGGTGGGAGGGGTGGAGGAATGCATGGTGGGGCTATGCTTGTCTAATGTGAGGAGCTAGGGTGGAAGTGGTGGAAGAATGCATGGTGGGGCTATGCTTGTCTAATGCGAGGAGCTAGGGTGGGAGGAGTAGAGGAATGCATGATGGGGTATGCTCGTCAGATGTGAGGTGTGAGGGTTGGAGGTGTGGAGGAATGCATGGTAGGGATATGCTCGTCAGATGCGAGGGGCGAGGGTGGGAGGGGTGGAGTAATGCATGGAGGGGGTATGCTTGCCAGATGTGAGGGGCAAGGATGGGAGGGGTGGAGGAATGCATGATGGGGGTGTGCTTGTCAGATGCGAGGGGCAAGGGTGGGAGCAGTAGATGAATACATGGTAGGGGTATGACTGTCAGATGCGAGGTGCGAGGGTCGGAGGGGTGGAGCAATGCATGGTGGAGGTATGCTTGTCAGATGCGAGGACCTTAGGCCAGAAGGATGGAGGAATGCAGGGTGGGTGTATGCTTGTCAGATGCAAGGGGCTAGGGTGGGAGGGGAGGAGGAATGCATGGTGCGGGTATGCTTGTCTAATGCGAGGAGCTAGGATGGGAGGGGTGGAGGAATGCATGGTCGGGATATGCTCGTCAGATGCGAGGGGCGATGGTCGGAGGGGTGGATGAATGCATGGTGGGGATATGCTTGTCAGATGCGAGGGGCTAGGGTTGGAGGGGTGGAGGAATGCATGGTGGGGGTATGCTTGTCAGACGCGAGGGTGGGAGCGGTGGAGGAATGCATGGTAGGGGTATGACTGTCAGATGCGAAGTGCGAGGGTCGGAGGGGTGGAGGTATGCTTGTCAGATGCGAGGACCTTGGGTGGGAAGGATGGAGAAATCCATAGTGGGGACATGCTTTTCAGATACAAGGGGTGAAGGTCGGAGGGGTGGAGGAATGCATGGTGGAGGAATGCTTGTCAGATGCGAGGAGCTAGGGTCGGAGGGGTGGTGGAATGCATGGTAGGGCTATGCTTGTCTAATGCGAGGAGCTAGGGTGGAAGGGGTGGAGGAATGCATGGCGGGGCTATGCTTGTCTAATGCGAGGAGCTAGGATGAGAGGGGTGGAGGAATGCGTGGTGGGGATATGCTTGTCAGATGCGAAGGGCTAGGGAGGGAGGGGTGGAGGAATGCATGGTGGGGGTATGCTTGTCAGATGTGAGGGGCTGGGGTGAGAGGGGTGGAGAAATGCATGGTGGCGGTATGCTTGTCAGATGCGAGGGGCTAGGGTGAGAGGGGTGGTGGAATGCATGGTGGGGGTATGCTTGTCAGATGCGAGGGGCGAGAGTGGGAGGGTGGGAGTGGTTTGGATGAATCCATGGTGGGGCATGCTTGCAAGGAGCTAGGGTGGGATGGGTGGAGGAATCTGTGGTGGGGGTATGCTTATCTAATGCGAGGAGCTAGGGTGGGAGGAATGCCTGGTGGGGGTATGCTTGTCTAATGCGAGGAGCTAAGGTGGGAGGGGTGGAGGAATGCATGGTGGGGTTATGTTTGTCTAATGCGAGGAGCTATCGGGGGAGGGGTGGAGGAATGCATGGGGGGGTTAGCCTGTCAGATGCAAAGGGCTAGGGAGGGAGGGGTGGAGGAATGCATGGTGGGGGTATGCTAGTCAGATGCGAGGGGCTAGGGTGGGAGGGGTGGAGGAATGCATGGTGGGGGTATGCTTGTCTAATGGAGGAGCTAAGTAGAGAGGGGTGGAGGAATGCATGGTGGGGTTATTCTTGTCTAATGCAAGGAGCTACGGGGGAGGGGTGAAGGAATGCATGGTGGGGGTATGCTTGTCAGATGCGAGGGGCTAGGGTGGGAGGCGTGGAGGAATGCATGGTGGGGGTATGCTTGTCAGATGTAAGAGGCTGGGGTGAGAGTGGTGGAGCAATGCACGGTGGGGGTATGCTTGTCAGATGCCAGGGGCTAGGGTGGGAGGGGTGGAGGAATGCATTGTGGGGGTATGCTTGTCTAATGCGAGTATCTAGGGTGAGAGGGGTGGAAGAATGCATGATGTGGGTGTGCATGTCAGGTGCGAGGAGCTACGGTGGAAGGGGTGGAGGAATGCATGGTGGGTGTATGCTTGTCTAAAGCGAGGAGCTAGGGTGGGAGGGGTGGAGGAATGCATGGTGGGGCTATGCTTGTCTAATGCGAGGAGCTAGGGTGGGAGTGGTGGAAGAATGCATGGTGGGGCTATGCTTGTCTAATGCGAGGAACTAGGGTGGGAGGAGTAGAGGAATGCATGATGGGGGTATGCTCGTCAGATGTGAGGGGCGAGGGTTGGAGGTGTGGAGGAATGCATGGTGGGTATATACTCGTCAGATGCGAGGGGCGAGGGTGGGAGGGGTGGAGTAATGCATGGAGGGGGTATGCTTGCCAGATGTGAGGGGCGAGGATGGGAGGGGTGGAGGAATGCATGGTGGGGGTGTGCTTGTCAGACGCCAGGGGCAAGGGTGGGAGCGGTAGAGGAATGTATGGTAGGGGTATGACTGTCAGATGCGAGGTGCGAGGGTCAGAGGGGTGGAGCAATGCATGGTGGAGGTATGCTTGTCAGATGCGAGGACCTTGGGTGGGAAGGATGGAGAAATGCAGGGTGGGGGTATGCTTGTCAGATGCAAGGGGCTAGGGTGGGAGGGGAGGAGGAATGCATGGTGCGGGTATGCTTGTCTAATGCGAGGAGCTAGGGAGGGAGGGGTGGAGGAATGCATGGTGGGGGTATGCTTGTCAGATGTGAGGGGCTGGGGTGAGAGGGGTGGAGAAATGCATGGTGGCGGTATGCTTGTCAGATGCGAGGGGCTAGGGTGAGAGGGGTGGTGGAATGCATCGTGGGGTATGCTTGTCAGATGCGAGGGGCGACGGTTGGAGGGGTGGTGGAATGCATGGTGGGGGTATGCTTGTCAGATGCGAGGACCTTGGGTGGGAAGGATGGAGGAATGCATGGTGGGGGTTTGCTTGTCAGATATGAGGGGCGACGGTTGGAGGAGTGGTGGAATGCATGGTGGGGGTTTGCTTGTCAGATGTGAGCAGCTCGGGTGGGAGGGGTGGAGGAACGCATGGTGGGGTATGCTTGTCAGATGCAAGGGGCTACGGTGGGAGGGGAGGAGGAATGCATGGTGGGGGTATGCTTGTCTAATGCGAGGAGCTAGGATGGGAGGGGTGGAGGAATGCATGGTCGGGATATGCTCCTCAGATGCGAGGGGCGATGGTCGGAGGGGTGGATGAATGCATGGTGGGGATATGCTTGTCAGATGTGAGGGGCTAGGGTTGGAGGGGTGGAGGAATGCATGGTGGGGGTATGCTTTTCAGACGCGAGGGGCGAGGGTTGGAGCGGTGGAGGAATGCATGGTAGGGGTATGACTGTCAGATGCGAGGTGCGAGGGTCGGAGGGGTGGAGGAATGCATCTTGGTGGAATGCTTGTCAGATGCGAGGAGTTAGGGTGGGAGGGGTAGAGGAATGCATCTTGGGGGAATGCTTGTCAGATGCGAGGGACTAGGGTGGGAGGGGTGGAGGAATGCATGGTGGGGGTATGCTTGACAGTTGCGAGGGCGAAGGTGGGAGGGCGGGAGGGGTGGATGAATGCATGATAGGGTATGCTTGTCTAATGCAAGGAGCTAGGATGGGAGGGGTGGAGGAAGGCATAGTGGGGCTATGCTTGTCAGATGTGAGGGGTGAGTGTGGGAGGGGTGGAGGAATGCATGTTGAGGGTATGCTTGAGAGATGCGAGGAGCTAGGGTGGGAGGGGTGGAGGACTGCATGGTGGGATATGCTTGTCATATGTAAGGGGCTAGGGTGGGAGGGGTGGAGGAATGCATCGTGGGGGTATGCTTGTCTAATGCGAGGATCTAGGATGAGAGGGGTGGAAGAATGCATGGTGTGGGTGTGCTTGTCAGATGTGAGGGGCTGGGGTGAGAGGGGTGGAGAAATGCATGGTGGCGGTATGCTTGTCAGATGCGAGGGTGAGAGGGGTGGTGGAATGCATTGTGGGGGTATGCTTGTCAGATGCGAGGGGCGACGGTTGGAGGGGTGGTGGAATGCATGGTGGGGGTATGCTTGTCAGATGCGAGGACCTTGGGTGGGAAGGATGGAAGAATGCATGGTGGGGGTTTGCTTGTCAGATATGAGGGGCGACGGTTGGAGGAGTGGTGTAATGCATGGTGGGGGTTTGCTTGTCAGATGTGAGCAGCTCGGGTGGGAGGGGTGGAGGAACGCATGGTGGGGTATGCTTGTCAGATGCAAGGGGCTACGGTGGGAGGGGAGGAGGAATGCATGGTGGGGGTATGCTTGTCTAATGCGAGGAGCTAGGATGGGAGGGGTGGAGGAATGCATGGTCGGGATATGCTCCTCAGATGCGAGGGGCGAAAGTCGGAGGGGTGGATGAATGCATGGTGGGGATATGCTTGTCAGATGTGAGGGGCTAGGGTTGGAGGGGTGGAGGAATGCATGGTGGGGGTATGCTTGTCAGACGCGAGGGGCGAGGATGGGAGCGGTGGAGGAATGCATGGTAGGGGTATGACTGTCAGATGCGAGGTGCGAGGGTCGGAGGGGTGGAGGAATGCATCTTGGTGGAATGCTTGTCAGATGCGAGGAGTTAGGGTGGGAGGGGTGGAGGAATGCATCTTGGGGGAATGCTTGTCAGATGCGAGGGACTAGGGTGGGAGGGGTGGAGGAATGCATGGTGGGGGTATGCTTGACAGTTGCGAGGGCGAGGGTGGGAGGGCGGGAGGGGTGGATGAATGCATGATAGGGTATGCTTGTCTAATGCAAGGAGCTAGGGTGGGAGGGGTGGAGGAAGGCATAGTGGGGCTATGCTTGTCAGATGTGAGGGGTGAGTGTGGGAGGGGTGGAGGAATGCATGTTGGGGGTATGCTTGAGAGATGCGAGGAGCTAGGGTGGGAGGGGTGGAGGAATGCATGGTGGGATATGCTTGTCATATGTAAGGGGCTAGGGTGGGAGGGGTGGAGGAATGCATCGTGGGAGTATGCTTGTCTAATGCGAGGATCTAGGGTGAGAGGGGTGGAAGAATGCATAGAGTGGGTGTGCTTGTCAGGTGCGAGGAGCTACGGTGGGAGGGGGGGAGGTATGCATGGTGGGGGTATGCTTGTCTAATGTGAGGAGCTAGGGTGGGAGGGGTGGAGGAATGCATGGTGGGTGTATGCTTGTCTAATGCGAGGAGCTAGGGTGGGAGTGGTGGAAGAATGCATGGTGGGGCTATGCTTGTCTAATGCGAGGAGCTAGGGTGGGAGGAGTAGAGGAATGCATGATGGGGGTATGCTCGTCAGATGTGAGGGGCGAGGGTTGGAGGTGTGGAGGAATGCATGGTGGGGATATGCTCGTCAGATGCGAGGGGCGAGGGTGGGAGGGGTGGAGTAATGCATGGAGGGGGTATGCTTGCCAGATGTGAGGGGCGAGGATGGGAGGGGTGGAGGAATGCATGGTGGGGGTGTGCTTGTCAGATGCGAGGGGCAAGGGTGGGAGCGGTAGAGGAATGCATGGTGGGGGTATGACTGTCAGATGCGAGGTGCGAGGGTCGGAGGGGTGGAGCAATGCATGGTGGAAATATGCTTGTCAGATGCGAGGACCTTGGGTGGGAAGGATGGAGGAATGCAGGGTGGGGATATGCTTGTCAGATGCAAGGGGCTAGGGTGGGAGGGGAGGAGGAATGAATGGTGGGGGTATGCTTGTCTAATGTGAGGAGCTAGGATGGGAGGGGTGGAGGAATGCATGGTCGGGATATGCTCCTCAGATGCGAGGGGCGATGGTCAGAGGGGTGGATGAATGCATGGTGGGGATATGCTTGTCAGATGCGAGGGGCTAGGGTTGGAGGGGTGGAGGAATGCATGGTGGGGGTATGCTTGTCAGACACGAGGGGCGAGGGTGGGAGCGGTGGAGGAATGCATGGTAGGGGTATGACTGTTAGATGCGAAGTGCGAGGGTCGGAGGGGTGGAGCAATGCATGGTGGGGGTATGCTTGTCGGATGCGAGGACCTTGGATGGGAAGGATGGAGAAATCCATAGTGGGGGTATGCTTGTCAGATACGAGGGGCGAGGGTCGGAGAGGTGGAGGAATGCATGGTGGAGGAATGCTTGTCAGATGCGAGGAGCTAGGGACGGAAGGGTGGTGGAATGCATGGTAGGGTTATGCTTGTCTAATGCGAGCAGCTAGGGTGGGAGGGGTGGAGGTATGCATGGCGGGGCTATGCTTGTCTAATGCGAGGAGCTAGGATGGGAGGGCTGGAGGAATGCATGGTGGGGATATGCTCGTCAGATGCGAGGAGCTAGGGTGGGAGGGGTGGAGGAATGCGTGGTGGGGATATGCTTGTCAGATACGAAGGGCTAGGGAGGGAGGGGTGGAGGAATGCATGGTGGGGGTATGCTTGTCAGATGTGAGGGGCTGGGGTGAGAGGGGTGGAGAAATGCATGGTGGCGGTATGCTTGTCAGATGCGAGGGGCTAGGGTGAGAGGGGTGGTGGAATGCATGGTTAGGGTATGCTTGTCAGATGCGAGGGGCGAGAGTGGGAGGGGTTTGGATGAATCCATGGTGGGGTATGCTTGCAAGGAGCTAGGGTGGGAGGGGTGGAGGAATCTGTGGTGGGGGTATGCTTGTCTAATGCGAGAAGCTAGGGTGGGAGGAATGCCTGGTGGGGGTATGCTTGTCTAATGTGAGGAGCTAAGGTGGGAGGGGTGGAAGAATGCATGGTTGGGTTATGCTTGTCTAATGTGAGGAGCTATGGGGGAGGGATGGAGGAATGCATGGTGGGGGTATGCCTGTCAGATGCAAGGGGCTAGGGAGGGAGGGGTGGAGGAATGCATGGTGGGGGTATGCTAGTCAGATGCGAGGGGCTAGGGTGGGAGGGGTGGAGGAATGCATTGTGGGGGTATGCTTGTCTAATGCGAGGAGCTAAGGTGAGAGGGGTAGAGGAATGCATGGTGGGGTTATTCTTGTCTAATGCAAGGAGCTACGGGGGGAGGGGTGGAGGAATGCATGGTGGGGCATGCTTGTCAGATGCGAGGGGCTAGGGTGAAAGGGGTGGAGGAATGCATGGTGGGGATATGCTTGTCAGATGCGAGGGGCTAGGGTGGGAGGGGTGGAGGAATGCATGGTGGGGGTATGCTTGTCAGATGTAAGAGGCTGGGGTGAGAGGGGTGGAAGAATGCATGGTGTGGGTGTGCTTGTCAGGTGCGAGGAGCTACGGTGGGAGGGGTGGAGGAATGCATGGTGGGGGTATGCTTGTCTAATGCGAGGAGCTAAGGTGGGAGGGGTGGAGGAATGCATGGTGGGGCTATGCTTGTCTAATGCGAGGAGCTAGGGTGGGAGTGGTGGAAGAATGCATGGTGGGGCTATGCTTGTCTAATGTGAGGAGCTAGGGTGGGAGGAGTAGATCAATGCATGATGGGGGTATGCTCATCAGATGTGAGGGGCGAGGGTTGGAGGTGTGGAGGATTGCATGGTTTGGGATATACTCGTCAGATGCGAGAGGCGAGGGTGGGAGGGGTGGAGTAATGCATGGAGGGGGTATGCTTGCCAGATGTGAGGGGCGAGGATGGGAGGGGTGGAGGAATGCATGGTGGGGGTGTGCTTGTCAGATGCGAGGGGCAAGGGTGGGAGCGGTAGAGGAATGTATGGTAGGGGTATGACTGTCAGATGCGAGGTGCGAGGGTCGGAGGGGTGGAGCAATGCATGGTGGAGGTATGCTTGTCAGTTGCGAGGACCTTGGGTGGGAAGGATGGTGGAATGCATGGTGGGGGTATGCTTGTCAGATGTGAGGGGCGACGGTCAGAGGTGTGGTGGAATGCATGGTGGGGGTTTGCTTGTCAGATGCGAGCAGCTCGGGTGGGAGAGGTGGAGGAACGCATGGTGGGGTATGCTTGTCTAATGCGAGGAGCTAGGATGGGAGGGGTGGAGGAATGCATGGTCGGGATATGCTCGTCAGATGCGAGGGGCGATGGTCGGAGGGGTGGATGAATGCATGGTGGGGATATGCTTGTCAGATGCGAGGGGCTAGGGTTGGAGGGGTGGAGGAATGCATGGTGGGGGTATGCTTGTCAGACGCGAGGGGCGAGGGTGGGAGCAGTGGAGGAATGCATGGTAGGGGTATGACTGTCAGATGCAAGGAGGTAGGGTGGGAGGGGTGGAGGAATGCATCTTGGGGGAATGCTTGTCAGATGCGAGGGACTAGGGTGGGAGGGGTGGAGGAATGCATGGTGGGGGTATGCTTGACAGTTGGGAGGGCGACAGGGGTGGATGAATGCATGATAGGGTATGCTTGTCTAATGCAAGGAGCTAGGGTGGGAGGGGTGGAGGAAGGCATAGTGGGGCTATGCTTGTCAGATGTGAGGGGTGAGTGTGGGAGGGGTGGAGGAATGCATGGTGGGGGTATGCTTGAGAGATGCGAGGAGCTAGGGTGGGAGGGGTGGAGGAATGCATGGTGGGGATATGCTTGTCAGATGCAAGGGGCTAGGGTGGGAGGGGTGGAGGAATGCATCGTGGGGGTATGCTTGTCTAATGCGAGGATCTAGGGTGAGAGAAGTGGAAGAATGCATGGTGAGTGTATGCTTGTCTAAAGCGAGGGGCTAGGGTGGGAGGGGTGGAGGAATGCATGGTGGGTGTATGCTTGTCTAAAGTGAGTAGCTAGGGTGGGAGGGGTGGAGGAATGCATGGTGGGGCTATGCTTGTCTAATGCGAGGAGCTAGGGTGGGAGTGGTGGAAGAATGCATGTTGGGGCTATGCTTGTCTAATGTGATTAGCTAGGGTGGGAGGAGTAGAGGAATGCATGATGGGGGTATGCTCGTCAGATGTGAGGGGCGAGGGTTGGCGGTGTGGAGGAATGCATGGTGGGGATATGCTCGTCAGATGCGAGGGGCGAGGTTGGGAGGGGTGGAGTAATGCATGGAGGGGGTATGCTTTCCAGATGTGAGGGGCGAGGATGGGAGAGGTGGAGGAATGCATGGTGGGGGTGTGCTTGTCAGATGCGAGTGGCAAGGGTGGGAGTGGTAGAGGAATGCATGGTAGGGGTATGACTGTCAGATGCGAGGTGCGAGGGTTGGAGGGGTGGAGCAATGCATGGTGGAGGTATGCTTGTCAGATGCGAGGACCTTGGGTGGGAAGGATGGAGGAATGCAGGGTGGGGGTATGCTTGTCAGATGCAAGGGGCTAGGGTGGGAGGGGAGGAGGAATGCATGGTGGGGGTATGCTTGTCTAATGCGAGGAGCTAGGATGGGAGGGGTGGAGGAATGCATGGTCGGGATATGCTCGTCAGATGCGAGGGGCGATGGTCGGAGGGGTGGATGAATGCATGGTGGGGATATGCTTGTCAGATGCGAGGGGCTAGGATTGGAGGGGTGGAGGAATGCATGGTGGCGGGTATGCTTGTCAGACGCGAGGGGCGAGGGTGGGAGCGGTGGAGGAATGCATGGTAGGGGTATGACTGTCAGATGCAAAGTGCGAGGGTCGGAGGGGTGGAGCAATGCATGGTGGGGCTATGCTTGTCTAATGTGAGGAGCTAGGGTGGGAGGAGTAGAGGAATGCATGATGGGGGTATGCTCGTCAGATGTGAGGGGCGAGGGTTGGAGGTGTGGAGGATTGCATGGTGGGGATTTACTTGTCAGATGCGAGGGGCGAGGGTGGGAGGGGTGGAGTAATGCATGGAGGGGGTATGCTTGCCAGATGTGAGGGGCGAGGATGGGAGGGGTGGAGGAATGCATGGTGGGGGTGTGCTTGTCAGATGCGAGGGGCAAGGGTGGGAGCGGTAGAGGAATGTATGGTAGGGGTATGACTGTCAGATGCGAGGTGCGAGGGTCGGAGGGGTGGAGCAATGCATGGTGGAGGTATGCTTGTCAGATGCGAGGACCTTGGGTGGGAAGGATGGTGGAATGCATGGTGGGGGTATGCTTGTCAGATGTGAGGGGCGACGGTCAGAGGTGTGGTGGAATGCATGGTGGGGGTTTGCTTGTCAGATGCGAGCAGCTCGGGTGGGAGAGGTGGAGGAACGCATGGTGGGGGTATGCTTGTCTAATGCGAGGAGGTAGGATGGGAGGGGTGGAGGAATGCATGGTCGGGATATGCTCGTCAGATGCGAGGGGCGATGGTCGGAGGGGTGGATGAATGCATGGTGGGGATATGCTTGTCAGATGCGAGGGGCTAGGGTTGGAGGGGTGGAGGAATGCATGGTGGGGGTATGCTTGTCAGATGCGAGGGGGGAGGGTGGGAGGGGTGGAGCAATGCATGGTGTGGGTATGCTTGTCAGATGCGAGGACCTTGGGTGGGAAGGATGGAGAAATTCATAGTGGGGGTATGCTTGTCAGATACGAGGGGCAAGGGTCGGAGGGGTGGAGGAATGCATGGTGGAGGAATGCTTGTCAGATGCAAGGAGCTAGGGTCGGAGGGGTGGTGGAATGCATGGTAGGGCTATGCTTGTCTAATGCGAGGAGCTAGGGTGGGAGGGGTGGAGGTATGCATGGCGGGGCTATGCTTGTCTAATGCGAGGAGCTAGGATGGGAGGGGTGGAGGAATGCATGGTGGGGATATGTTCGTCAGATGCGAGGAGCTAGTGTGGGAGGGGTGGAGGAATGCATGGTGGGGATATGCTTGTCAGATGCGAAGGGCTAGGAGGGAGGGGTGGTGGAATGCATGGTGGGGGTATGCTTGTCAGATGTGAGGGGCTGGGGTGAGAGGGGTGGTGAAATGCATGGTGGCGGTATGCTTGTCAGATGCGAGGGGCTAGGGTGAGTGGGGTGGTGGAATGCATGGTGGGGGTATGCTTGTCAGATGCGAGGGGCGAGAGTGGGAGGGTGTGAGGGGTTTGGATGGATCCATGGTGGGGTATGCTTGCAAGGAGCTAGGGTGGGAGGGGTGGAGGAATCTGTGGTGGGGGTATGCTTGTCTAATGCGAGGAGCTAGGGTGGGAGGAATGCCTGGTGGGGGTATGCTTGTCTAATGCGAGGAGCTAAGGTGGGAGGGGTGGAGGAATGCATGGTGGGGTTATGCTTGTCTAATGCGATGAGCTATGGGGGAGGGATGGAGGAATGCATGGCGGGGGTATGCCTGTCAGATG
This sequence comes from Ambystoma mexicanum, assembly GCF_040938575.1. Taxonomy (NCBI): domain Eukaryota; kingdom Metazoa; phylum Chordata; class Amphibia; order Caudata; family Ambystomatidae; genus Ambystoma; species Ambystoma mexicanum. Next base: position 68,693,227 of record NC_090932.1, on the reverse strand, counting down.
CAAGGGGCTAGGGAGGGAGGGGTGGAGGAATGCCTGGTGGGGGTATGCTAGTCAGATGCGAGGGGCTAGGGTGGGAGGGGTGGAGGAATGCATGGTGGGGGTATGCTTGTCTAATGCGAGGAGCTAAGGTGAGAGGGGTGAAGGAATGCATGGTGGGGTTATTCTTGTCTAATGCAAGGAGCTACGGGGGGAGGGGTGGAGGAATGCATGGTGGGGGTATGCTTGTCAGATGCAAGGGGCTAGGGTGGGAGGGGTGGAGGAATGCATGGTTGGGGTATGCTTGTCTAATGCGAGGAGCTAAGGTGGGAGGGGTGGAGGAATGCATGGTGGGGGTATGCTTGTCAGATGCGAGGGGCGAGAGTGGAAGGGTGAGAGGGGTTTGGCTGAATGCATGGTGGGGTATGCTTGCAAGGAGCTAGGGTGGGAGGGGTGGAGGAATGCGTGGTTGGGGTATTCTTATCAGATGCGAGGGGCTGGGGTGGGAGGGGTGGCAGAATGCATTGTGCGGTATGCTTGTCAGATGCGACGAGCTAGGGTGGGAGGGGTGGAGGAATGCATGGTGGGGGTATGGTTGATATATGTGAGGAGCTAAGGTGGGAGGGGTGGAGGAATGCATGGTGGGGGTATGCTTGTCAGATGCGAGGAGCGAGGGTGGGAGGGTGGGAGGCATTTGGATGAATGCATTCTGGGTTATGCTTGTCTAATACAAGGAGCTAGGGTGGGAGGGGTGGAGGAATGCATGGTGGGGTTATGCTTGTCAGATGCAAGGGGCTAGGGTGGGAGGGGTGGTGGAATGCATGGTGGGGGTATGCTTGTCAGATGCGAGGGGCAAGGGTGGGAGGGTGGGAGGGGTTTGGATTAATGCATTCTGGGGTATGCTTGTCTAATACAAGGAGCTACGGTGGGAGAGGTGGAGGAATGCATGGTGGGGGTAGGCTTGTCTAATGGGAGGAGCTACGGTGGAGGGGTGGAGGAATGCATGGTGGGGGTTTGCTTGTCAGATGCGAGCAGCTCGGGTGGGAGGGGTGGAGGAACACATGGTGGGGGTATGCTTGTCAGATGCGAGTGGCTAGGGTGGGAGGGGTGGAGGAATGCATGGTGGGGGTATGCTTGTCTAATGTGAGTAGTTAGGATGGGAGGGGTGGAGGAATGCATGGTGGGGGTTTGCTTGTCAGATGCAAGCAGCTCGGGTGGGAGGGGTGGAGGAACACATGGTGGGGGTATGCTTGTCTAATGTGAGGAGCTAGGGTGGAAGGGGTGGAGCAATCTGTGGTGGGGGTATGCTTGTCTAATGCGAGGAGCTAGGGTGGGAGGAATGCCTGGTGGGGGTATGCTTGTCAGGAGCTAGGGTGGGAGGGGTGCAGGAATGCATGGTGGGGATATGCTTGTCAGATGCGCGGGGCTAGGGTGGGAGGGGTGGAGGAATGCCTGGTGGGGGTATGCTTGTCTAATGCGAGGATCTAGGTTGAGAGGGGTGGAAGAATGCATGGTGTGGATATGCTTGTCAGGTGCGAGGAGCTTGGGTGGGAGGGGTGGATGAATGCATGGTGGAGGTATGCTTGTCTAATGTGAGGAGCTAAGGTGGGAGGGGTGGAGGAATGCATGATGGGGGTATGCTTGTCTAAAGCGAGGAACTAGGATGGGAATGGTGGAGGAATGCATGGTGGGGTTTTGTTTGTCAGATGGAAGGTGCTAGGGTGGCAGGGGTGGAGGAATGCATGGTGGGGATATCATTGTCAGATGCGAGTGGCTATGGTGGGAGGGCTGGAGGAATGCATGGAATGGGTTTGGTTGTCAGATGCGAGGGGCGAGGTTTTGAGCGATGGAGGAATGCATGGCAGGGGTATGCTTGTCTAATGCGAGGAGCTAAGGTGGGAGGGTGGAGGAATGCATGGTGGGGTTATGCTTGTCTAATGCGAGGAGCTACGGGTGGAGGGGTGGAGGAATGCATGCTGGGGGTATGCCTGTCAGATGCGAGGGGCTAGGGAGGGAGGGGAGGAGGAATGCATGGTGGGGGTATGCTTGTCAGATCCGAGGGGCTAGGGTGGGAGGGGTGGAGGAATGCATGGTGGGGATATTCTTGTCAGATGCGAGGGGCTAGGGTGGGAGGGGTGGAGGAATGCAAGGTGGGGGTATGCTTGTCAGATGTAAGAGGCTGGGGTGAGAGATGTGGAGCAATGCATGGTGGGGGTATGCTTGTCAGATGCGAGGGGCTAGGGTGAGAGGGGTGGTGGAATGCATGGTGGGGGTATGCTTGTCAGATGTGAGGGGCGAGAGTGGGAGGGTGGGAGGGGTATGGATGAATCCATGGTGGGGTATGCTTGCAAGGAGCTAGGGTGGGAGGGGTGGAGGAATCTGTGGTGGGGGTATGCTTGTCTAATGGGAGGAGCTAGGGTGGGAGGAATGTCTGGTGGGGGTATGCTTGTCAGATTCGAGGAGCTAGGGTGGGAGGGGTGGAGGAATGCATGGTGGGGATTTGCTTGTCAGATGCGAGGGGCTAGGGTGGGAGAGGTGGAGGAATGCCTGGTGGGGGTATGCTAGTCTAATGCGAGGATCTAGGGTGAGAGAGGTGGAAGAATGCATGGTGTGGGTATGCTTGTCAGGTACGAGGAGCTTGGGTGTGAGGGGTGGATGAATGCATGGTGGGGGTATGCTTGTCTAATGCGAGGAGCTAAGGTGGGAGGGGTGGAGGAATGCATGGTGGAGGTATGCTTGTCTAATGCAAGGAGCTAGGGTAGGAATGGTGGAAGTATGCATGGTGTGTGTTTGCTTGTCAGATGCGAGGAGCTAGGGTGGGAGGGGTGGAGGAATGCATGGTGGGGTTTTGCTTGTCAGATGAAAGGAGCTAGGGTGGCAGGGATGGAGGAATGCATGGTGGGGATATCATTGTCAGATGCGAGGGGCTATGGTGGGAGGGGTGGAGGAATGCATGGCATGGGTTTGGTTGTCAGATGCGAGGGGCGAGGGTTTGAGCGATGGAGGATTGCATGGCGGGGGTATGCTTGTCTAATGCGAGGAGCTAAAGTGGGAATGGGTGGAGGAATGCATGGTGGGGTTATGCTTGTCTAATGCGAGGAGCTACGGGGGAGAAGTGGAGGAATGCATGGTGGGGGTATGCCTGTCAGATGCAAGGGGCTAGGGAAGGAGGGATGGAGGAATGCATGGTGGGGGTATGCTAGTCAGATGCGAGTGGCAACGGTGGGAGTGGTGGAGGAATGCATGGTGGGTGTATGCTTGTCTAATGTGAGTAGTTAGGATGGGAGGGGTGGAGGAATGCATGGTGGGGGTTTGCTTGTCAGATGCGAGCAGCTCGGGTGGGAGGGGTGGAGGAACACATGGTGGGGGTATGCTTGTCTAATGTGAGGAGCTAGGGTGGGAGGGGTGGAGGAATCTGTGGTGGGGGTATGCTTGTCTAATGCGAGGAGCTAGGGTGGGAGGAATGCCTGGTGGGGGTATGCTTGTCAGGAGCTAGGGTGGGAGGGGTGCAGGAATGCATGGTGGGGATATGCTTGTCAGATGCGCGGGGCTAGGGTGGGAGGGGTGGAGGAATGCCTGGTGGGGGTATGCTTGTCTAATGCGAAGATCTAGGTTGAGAGGGGTGGAAGAATGCATGGTGTGGATATGCTTGTCAGGTGCGAGGAGCTTGGGTGGGAGGGGTGGATGAATGCATGGTGGAGGTATGCTTGTCTAATGTGAGGAGGTAAGGTGGGAGGGGTGGAGGAATGCATGATGGGGGTATGCTTGTCTAAAGCGAGGAACTAGGGTGGGAAAGGTGGAGGAATGCATGGTGTGTGTTTTCTTGTCAGATGTGAGGAGCTAGGGTGGGAGGGGTGGAGGAATGCATGGTGGGGTTTTGTTTGTCAGATGCAAGGTGCTAGGGTGGCAGGGGTGGAGGAATGCATGGTGGGGATATCATTGTCAGATGCGAGGGGCTATGGTGGGAGGGCTGGAGGAATGCATGGAATGGGTTTGGTTGTCAGATGCGAGGGGCGAGGGTTTGAGCGATGGAGGAATGCATGGCAGGGGTATGCTTGTCTAATGTGAGGAGCGAAGGTGGGAGGGTGGAGGAATGCATGGTGGGGTTATGCTTGTCTAATGCGAGGAGCTACGGGTGGAGGGGTGTAGGAATGCATGCTGGGGGTATGCCTGTCAGATGCGAGGGGCTAGGGAGGGAGGGGAGGAGGAATGCATGGTGGGGGTATGCTTGTCAGATCCGAGGGGCTAGGGTGGGAGGGGTGGAGGAATGCATGGTGGGGATATTCTTGTCAGATGCGAGGGGCTAGGGTGGGAGGGGTGGAGGAATGCATTGTGGGGGTATGCTTGTCAGATGTAAGAGGCTGGGGTGAGAGATGTGGAGCAATGCATGGTGGGGGTATGCTTGTCAGATGCGAGGGGCTAGGGTGAGAGTGGTGGTGGAATGCATGGTGGGGGTATGCTTGTCAGATGTGAGGGGCGAGAGTGGGAGGGTGGGAGGGGTATGGATGAATCCATGGTGGGGTATGCTTGCAAGGAGCTAGGGTGGGAGGGGTGGAGGAATATGTGGTGGGGGTATGCTTGTCTAATGGGAGGAGCTAGGGTGGGAGGAATGTCTGGTGGGGGTATGCTTGTCAGATTCGAGGAGCTAGGGTGGGAGGGGTGGAGGAATGCATGGTGGGGATTTGCTTGTCAGATGCGAGGGGCTAGGGTGGGAGAGGTGGAGGAATGCCTGGTGGGGGTATGCTAGTCTAATGCTAGGATCTAGGGTGAGAGAGGTGGAAGAATGCATGGTGTGGGTATGCTTGTCAGGTACGAGGAGCTTGGGTGTGAGGGGTGGATGAATGCATGGTGGGGGTATGCTTGTCTAATGCGAGGAGCTAAGGTGGGAGGGGTGGAGGAATGCATGGTGGGGGTATGCTTGTCTAATGCAAGGAGCTAGGGTAGGAATGGTGGAAGTATGCATGGTGTGTGTTTGCTTGTCAGATGCGAGGAGCTAGGGTGGGAGGGGTGGAGGAATGCATGGTGGGGTTTTGCTTGTCAGATGCAAGGAGCTAGGGTGGCAAGGATGGAGGAATGCATGGTGGGGATATCATTGTCAGATGCGAGGGGCTATGGTGGGAGGGGTGGAGGAATGCATGGCATGGGTTTGGTTGTCAGATGCGAGGGGCGAGGGTTTGAGCGATGGAGGATTGCATGGCGGGGGTATGCTTGTCTAATGCGAGGAGCTAAAGTGGGAGGGGTGGAGGAATGCATGGTGGGGTTATGCTTGTCTAATGCGAGGAGCTACGGGGGGAGAAGTGGAGGAATGCATGGTGGGGGTATGCCTGTCAGATGCAAGGGGCTAGGGAAGGAGGGATGGAGGAATGCATGGTGGGGGTATGCTAGTCAGATGCGAGTGGCAACGGTGGGAGTGGTGGAGGAATGCATGGTGGGTGTATGCTTGTCAGATGCGAGGGGCTAGGGTGGGAGGGGTGGAGGAATGCATGGTGGGGATATGCTTGTCAGATGCGAGGGGCTAGGGTGGGCGGGGTGGAGGAATGCATGGTGGGGGTCTGCTTGTCAGATGTAAGAGGCTGGGGTGAGAGGGGTGGAGCAATGCATGGTGGGGGTATGCTTGTCAGATGCGAGGGGCTAGGGTGAGATGGGTAATGGAATGCATGGTGGGGGTATGCTTGTCAGATGCGAGGGGCGAGAGTGGAAGGGTGGGAGGGGATTGGCTGAATGCATGGTGGGGTATGCTTGCAACGAGCTAGGGTAGAGGGGTGGAGGAATGCGTGGTGGGGGTATGCTTGTCTAATGCAAGGAGCTAGGGTGGGAGGAATGCCTGGTGGGGGTATGCTTGTCAGATGCAAGGGGCTGGGGTGGGAGGGGTGGCAGAATGCATGGTGGGGAATGCTTGTCAGATGCGAGGAGCTAGGGTGGGAGGGGTGGAGGAATGCAGGGTGGGGGTATGCTTGTCAGATGCAAGGGGCTAGGGTGGGAGGGGAGGAGGAATGCATGGTGTGGGTATGCTTGTCTAATGCGAGGAGCTAGGGAGGGAGGGGTGGAGGAATGCATGGTGGGGGTATGCTTGTCAGATGTGAGGGGCTGGCGTGAGAGGGGTGGAGAAATGCATGGTGGCGGTATGCTTGTCAGATGCGAGGGGCTAGGGTGCGAGGGGTGGTGGAATGCATTGTGGGGGTATGCTTGTCAGATGCGAGGGGCGACGGTTGGAGGGGTGGTGGAATGCATGGTGGGGGTATGCTTGTCAGATGCGAGGACCTTGGGTGGGAAGGATGGAGGAATGCATGGTGGGGGTTTGCTTGTCAGATGTGAGGGGCGACGGTTGGAGGAGTGGTGGAATGCATGGTGGGGGTTTGCTTGTCAGATGTGAGCAGCTCGGGTGGGAGGGGTGGAGGAACGCATGGTGGGGTATGCTTGTCAGATGCAAGGGGCTACGGTGGGAGGGAAGGAGGAATGCATGGTGGGGGTATGCTTGTCTAATGCGAGGAGCTAGAATTGGAGGGGTGGAGGAATGCATGTTCGGGATATGCTCGTCAGATGCGAGGGGCGATGGTCGGAGGGGTGGATGAATGCATGGTGGAGATATGCTTGTCAGATGTGAGGGGCTAGGGTTGGAGGGGTGGAGGAATGCATGGTGGGGTATGCTTGTCAGACGCGAGGTGCGAGGGTCGGAGGGGTGGAGGAATGCATCTTGGTGGAATGCTTGTCAGATGCGAGGAGGTAGGGTGGGAGGGGTGGAGGAATGCATGGTGGGGGTATGCTTGTCAGTTGCGAGGGCGAGGGTGGGAGGGCGGGAGGGGTGGATGAATGCATGATAGGGTATGCTTGTCTAATGCAAGGATCTAGGGTGGGAGGGGTGGAGGAAGGCATAGTGGGGCTATGCTTGTCAGATGTGAGGGGTGAGTGTGGGAGGGGTAGAGGAATGCATGGTGGGGGTATGCTTGAGAGATGTGAGGAGCTAGGGTGGGAGGGGTGGAGGAATGCATGGTGGGATATGCTTGTCATATGCAAGGGGCTAGGGTGGGAGGGGTGGAGGAATGCATCGTGGGGGTATGCTTGTCTAATGCGAGGATCTAGGGTGAGAGGGGTGGAAGAATGCATGGTGTGGGTGTGCTTCTCAGGTGCGAGGAGCTTCGGTGGGAGGGGTGGAGGAATGCATGGTTAGGGTATGCTTGTCTAATGGGAGGAGCTAAGGTGGGAGGGGTGGAGGAATGCATGGTGGGTGTATGCTTGTCTAAAGCGAGGAGCTAGGGTGGGAGGGGTGGAGGAATGCATGGTGGGGCTATGCTTGTCTAATGCGAGGAGCTAGGGTGGGTGGGGTGGCGGAAGGCATAGTGGGGCTATGCTTGTCAGATGTGAGGGGTGAGTGTGGGAGGGGTGGAGGAATGCATGGTGGGGGTATGCTTGAGAGATGCGAGGAGCTAGGGTGGGAGGGGTGGAGGAATGCATGGTGGGTGTATGCTTGTCTAAAGCGAGGAGCTAGGGTGGGAGGGGTGGAGGAATGCATGGTGGGGCTATGCTTGTCTAATGCGAGGAGCTAGGGTGGGAGTTGTGGAAGAATGCATGGTGGGGCTATGCTTGTCTAATGCGAGGAGCTAGGGTGGGAGGAGTAGAGGAATGCATGATGGGGGTATGCTCGTCAGATGTGATGGTCGAGGGTTGGAGGTGTGGAGGAACGCATGGTGGGGATATGCTCGTCAGATACGAGGGGCGAGGGTGGGAGGGGTGGAGTAATGCATGGAGGGGGTATGCTTGCCAGATGTGAGGGGCGAGGATGGGAGGGGTGGAGGAATGCATGGTGGGGGTGTGCTTGTCAGATGCGAGGGGCAAGGGTGGGAGCGGTAGAGGAATGCATGGTGGGGGTATGACTGTCAGATGCGAGGTGCGAGGGTCGGAGGGGTGGAGCAATGCATGGTGGAAATATGCTTGTCAGATGCGAGGACCTTGGGTGGGAAGGATGGAGGAATGCAGGGTGGGGGTATGCTTGTCAGATGCAAGGGGCTAGGGTGGGAGGGGAGGAGGAATGAATGGTGGGGGTATGCTTGTCTAATGCGAGGAGCTAGGATGGGAGGGGTGGAGGAATGCATGGTCGGGAAATGCTAGTCAGATGCGAGGGGCGATGGTCAGAGGGGTGGATGAATGCATGGTGGGGATATGCTTGTCAGATGCGAGGGGCTAGGGTTGGAGGGGGGGAGGAATGCATGGTAGGGGTATGACTGTCAGATGCGAAGTGCGAGGGTCGGAGGGGTGGATGAATGCATGGTGGGGATATGCTTGTCAGATGCGAGGGGCGAGGGTGGGAGCGGTGGAGGAATGCATGGTAGGGGTATGACTGTCAGATGCGAAGTGCGAGGGTCGGAGGGGTGGAGCAATGCATGGTGGGGGTATGCTTGTCAGATGCGAGGACCTTGGGTGGGAAGGATGGAGAAATCCATAGTGGGGGTATGCTTGTCAGATACGAGGGGCGAGGGTCAGAGAGGTGGAGGAATGCATGGTGGAGGAATGCTTGTCAGATGCGAGGAGCTAGGGTCGGAGGGGTGGTGGAATGCATGGTAGGGTTATGCTTGTCTAATGCGAGGAGCTGGGGTGGGAGGGGTGGAGGTATGCATGGCGGGGATATGCTTGTCTAATGCGAGGAGCTAGGATGGGAGGGGTGGAGGAATGAATGGTGGGGATATGCTCGTCAGATGCGAGGAGCTAGGGTGGGAGGGGTGGAGGAATGCGTGGTGGGGATATGCTTGTCAGATGCGAAGGGCTAGGGAGGGAGGGGTGGAGGAATGCATGGTGGGGGTATGCTTGTCAGATGTGAGGGGCTGGGGTGAGAGGGGTGGAGAAATGCATGGTGGCGGTATGCTTGTCAGATGCGAGGGGCTAGGGTGAGAGGGGTGGTGGAATGCATGGTGAGGGTATGCTTGTCAGATGCGAGGGGTGAGAGTGGGAGGGTGGGAGGGGTTTGGATGAATCCATGGTGGGGTATGCTTGCAAGGAGCTAGGGTGGGAGGGGTGGAGGAATCTGTGGTGGGGGTATGCTTGTCTAATGCGAGGAGCTAGGGTGGGAGGAATGCCTGGTGGGGGTATGCTTGTCTAATGCGAGGAGCTAAGGTGGGAGGGGTGGAGGAATGCATGGTGGGGTTATGCTTGTCTAATGTGAGGAGCTATGGGGGAGGGATGGAGGAATGCATGGTGGGGGTATGCCTGTCAGATGCAAGGGGCTAGGGAGGGAGGGGTGGAGGAATGCATGGTGGGGGTATGCTAGTCAGATGCGAGGGGCTAGGGTGGGAAGGGTGAATGAATGCATTGTGGGGGTATGCTTGTCTAATGCGAGGAGCTAAGGTGAGAGGGGTGGAGTAATGCATGGTGGGGTTATTCTTGTCTAATGAAAGGAGCTACGGGGGAGGGGTGGAGGAATGCATGGTGGGGTATGCTTGTCAGATGCGAGGGGCTAGGGTGGGAGGGGTGGAGGAATGCATGGTGGGGATATGCTTGTCAGATACAAGGGGCTAGGGTGGGAGGGGTGGAGGAATGCATGGTGGGGGTATGCTTGTCAGATGTAAGAGGCTGGGGTGAAGGGGTGGAGCAAAGCATGGTGGGGGTATGCTTGTCAGATGCGAGGGGCTAGGGTGGGAGGGGTAGAGGAATGCATTGTGGCGGTATGCTTGTCTAATGCGAGTATCTAGGGTGAGAGGGGTTGAAGAATGCATGGTGTGGGTGTGCTTGTCAGGTGCGAGGAGCTACGGTGGGAGGGGTGGAGGAATGCATGGTGGGGGCATGCTTGTCTAATGCGAGGAGCTAAGGTGGGAGGGGTGGAGGAATGCATGGTGGGGCTATGCTTGTCTAATGCGAGGAGCTAGGGTGGGAGTGGTGGAAGAATGCATGGTGGGGCTATGCTTGTCTAATGTGAGGAGCTAGGGTGGGAGGAGTAGATGAATGCATGATGGGGGTATGCTCATCAGATGTGAGGGGCGAGGGTTTGAGGTGTGGAGGATTGCATGGTTTGGGATATACTCGTCAGATGCGAGAGGCGAGGGTGGGAGGGGTGGAGTAATGCATGGAGGGGGTATGCTTGCCAGATGTGAGGGGCGAGGATGGGAGGGGTGGAGGAATGCATGGTGGGGGTGTGCTTGTCAGATGCGAGGGGCAAGGGTGGGAGCGGTAGAGGAATGTATGGTAGGGGTATGACTGTCAGATGCGAGGTGCGAGGGTCGGAGGGGTGGAGCAATGCATGGTGGAGGTATGCTTGTCAGATGCGAGGACCTTGGGTGGGAAGGATGGTGGAATGCATGGTGGGGGTATGCTTGTCAGATGTGAGGGGCGACGGTCAGAGGTGTGGTGGAATGCATGGTGGGGGTTTGCTTGTCAGATGCGAGCAGCTCGGGTGGGAGAGGTGGAGGAACGCATGGTGGGGTATGCTTGTCTAATGCGAGGAGCTAGGATGGGAGGGGTGGAGGAATGCATGGTCGGGATATGCTCGTCAGATGCGAGGGGCGATGGTCGGAGGGGTGGATGAATGCATGGTGGGGATATGCTTGTCAGATGCGAGGGGCTAGGGTTGGAGGGGTGGAGGAATGCATGGTGGGGGTATGCTTGTCAGACACGAGGGGCGAGGGTGGGAGCGGTGGAGGAATGCATGGTAGGGGTATGACTGTCAGATGCAAGGAGGTAGGGTGGGAGGGGTGTAGGAATGCATCTTGGGGGAATGCTTGTCAGATGCGAGGGACTAGGGTGGGAGGGGTGGAGGAATGCATGGTGGGGGTATGCTTGACAGTTGCGAGGGCGAGGGTGGGAGGGCGGGAGGGTGGATGAATGCATGATAGGGTATGCTTGTCTAATGCAAGGAGCTAGGGTGGGAGGGGTGGAGGAAGGCATAGTGGGGCTATGCTTGTCAGATGTGAGGGGTGAGTGTGGGAGGGGTGGAGGAATGCATGGTGGGGGTATGCTTGAGAGATGCGAGGAGCTAGGGTGGGAGGGGTGGAGGAATGCATGGTGGGGATATGCTTGTCAGATGCAAGGGGCTAGGGTGGGAGGGGTGGAGGAATGCATCGTGGGGGTATGCTTGTCTAATGCGAGGATCTAGGGTGAGAGAAGTGGAAGAATGCATGGTGAGTGTATGCTTGTCTAAAGCGAGGAGCTAGGGTGGGAGGGGTGGAGGAATGCATGGTGGGTGTATGCTTGTCTAAAGTGAGTAGCTAGGGTGGGAGGGGTGGAGGAATGCATGGTGGGGCTATGCTTGTCTAATGCGAGGAGCTAGGGTGGGAGTGGTGGAAGAATGCATGTTGGGGCTATGCTTGTCTAATGTGATTAGCTAGGGTGGGAGGAGTAGAGGAATGCATGATGGGGGTATGCTCGTCAGATGTGAGGGGCGAGGGTTGGCGGTGTGGAGGAATGCATGGTGGGGATATGCTCGTCAGATGCGAGGGGCGAGGTTGGGAGGGGTGGAGTAATGCATGGAGGGGGTATGCTTTCCAGATGTGAGGGGCGAGGATGGGAGAGGTGGAGGAATGCATGGTGGGGGTGTGCTTGTCAGATGCGAGGGGCAAGGGTGGGAGCGGTAGAGGAATGCATGGTAGGGGTATGACTGTCAGATGCGAGGTGCGAGGGTTGGAGGGGTGGAGCAATGCATGGTGGAGGTATGCTTGTCAGATGCGAGGACCTTGGGTGGGAAGGATGGAGGAATGCAGGGTGGGGGTATGCTTGTCAGATGCAAGGGGCTAGGGTGGGAGGGGAGGAGGAATGCATGGTGGGGGTATGCTTGTCTAATGCGAGGAGCTAGGATGGGAGGAGTGGAGGAATGCATGGTCGGGATATGCTCGTCAGATGCGAGGGGCGATGGTCGGAGGGGTGGATGAATGCATGGTGGGGATATGCTTGTCAGATGCGAGGGGCTAGGATTGGAGGGGTGGAGGAATGCATGGTGGCGGGTATGCTTGTCAGACGCGAGGGGCGAGGGTGGGAGCAGTGGAGGAATGCATGGTAGGGGTATGACTGTCAGATGCAAAGTGCGAGGGTCGGAGGGGTGGAGCAATGCATGGTGGGGCTATGCTTGTCTAATGTGAGGAGCTAGGGTGGGAGGAGTAGAGGAATGCATGATGGGGGTATGCTCGTCAGATGTGAGGGGCGAGGGTTGGAGGTGTGGAGGATTGCATGGTGGGGATATACTCGTCAGATGCGAGGGGCGAGGGTGGGAGGGGTGGTGTAATGCATGGAGGGGGTATGCTTGCCAGATGTGAGGGGCGAGGATGGGAGGGGTGGAGGAATGCATGGTGGGGGTGTGCTTGTCAGATGCGAGGGGCAAGGGTGGGAGCGGTAGAGGAATGTATGGTAGGGGTATGACTGTCAGATGTGAGGTGCGAGGGTCGGAGGGGTGGAGCAATGCATGGTGGAGGTATGCTTGTCAGATGCGAGGACCTTGGGTGGGAAGGATGGTGGAATGCATGGTGGGGGTATGCTTGTCAGATGTGAGGGGCGACGGTCAGAGGTGTGGTGGAATGCATTGTGGGGGTTTGCTTGTCAGATGCGAGCAGCTCGGGTGGGAGAGGTGGAGGAACGCATGGTGGGGGTATGCTTGTCTAATGCGAGGAGGTAGGATGGGAGGGGTGGAGGAATGCATGGTCGGGATATGCTCGTCAGATGCGAGGGGCGATGGTCGGAGGGGTGGATGAATGCATGGTGGGGATATGCTTGTCTGATGCGAGGGGCTAGGGTTGGAGGGGTGGAGGAATGCATGGTGGGGGTATGCTTGTCAGACGCAAGGGGGGAGGGTGGGAGGGGTGGAGCAATGCATGGTGGGGGTATGCTTGTCAGATGCGAGGACCTTGGGTGGGAAGGATGGAGAAATCCATAGTGGGGGTATGCTTGTCAGATACGAGGGGCAAGGGTCGGAGGGGTGGAGGAATGCATGGTGGAGGAATGCTTGTCAGATGTGAGGAGCTAGGGTCGGAGGGGTGGTGGAATGCATGGTAGGGCTATGCTTGTCTAATGCGAGGAGCTAGGGTGGGAGGGGTGGAGGTATGCATGGCGGGGCTATGCTTGTCTAATGCGAGGAGCTAGGATGGGAGGGGTGGAGGAATGCATGGTGGGGATATGTTCGTCAGATGCGAGGAGCTAGTGTGGGAGGGGTGGAGGAATGCATGGTGGGGATATGCTTGTCAGATGCGAAGGGCTAGGAGGGAGGGGTGGAGGAATGCATGGTGGGGGTATGCTTGTCAGATGTGAGGGGCTGGGGTGAGAGGGGTGGTGAAATGCATGGTGGCGGTATGCTTGTCAGATGCGAGGGGCTAGGGTGAGTGGGGTGGTGGAATGCATGGTGGGGGTATGCTTGTCAGATGCGAGGGGCGAGAGTGGGAGGGTGTGAGGGGTTTGGATGAATCCATGGTGGGGTATGCTTGCAAGGAGCTAGGGTGGGAGGGGTGGAGGAATCTGTGGTGGGGGTATGCTTGTCTAATGCGAGGAGCTAGGGTGGGAGGAATGCCTGGTGGGGGTATGCTTGTCTAATGCGAGGAGCTAAGGTGGGAGGGGTGGAGGAATGCATGGTGGGGTTATGCTTGTCTAATGCGACGAGCTATGGGAGAGGGATGGAGGAATGCATGGTGGGGGTATGCCTGTCAGATGCAAGGGGCTAGGGAGGGAGGGGTGGAGGAATGCATGGTGGGGGTATGCTAGTCAGATGCAAGGGGCTAGGGTGGGAGGGGTGGAGGAATGCATGGTGGGGGTATGCTTGTCTAATGCGAGGAGCTAAGGTGAGAGGGGTGAAGGAATGCATGGTGGGGTTATTCTTGTCTAATGCAAGGAGCTACGGGGGGAGGGGTGGAGGAATGCATGGTGGGGGTATGCTTGTCAGATGCAAGGGGCTAGGGTGGGAGGGGTGGAGGAATGCATGGTTGGGGTATGCTTGTCTAATGCGAGGAGCTAAGGTTTGAGGGGTGGAGGAATGCATGGTGGGGGTATGCTTGTCAGATGCGAGGGGCGAGAGTGGAAGGGTGAGAGGGGTTTGGCTGAATGCATGGTGGGGTATGCTTGCAAGGAGCTAGGGTGGGAGGGGTGGAGGAATGCGTGGTTGGGGTATGCTTGTCTAATGCAAGGAGCTAGGGTGGGAGCAATGCATGGTGGGGGTATTCTTATCAGATGCGAGGGGCTGGGGTGGGAGGGGTGGCAGAATGCATTGTGCGGTATGCTTGTCAGATGCGAGGAGCTAGGGTGGGAGGGGTGGAGGAATGCATGGTGGGGGTATGGTTGATATATGTGAGGAGCTAAGGTGGGAGGGGTGGAGGAATGCATGGTGGGGGTATGCTTGTCAGATGCGAGGGGCGAGGGTGGGAGGGGTGGTGGAATGCATGGTGGGGGTATGCTTGTCAGATGCGAGGGGCAAGGGTGGGAGGGTGGGAGGGGTTTGGATGAATGCATTCTGGGGTATGCTTGTCTAATACAAGGAGCTAGGGTGGGAGGGGTGGAGGAATGCATGGTGGGGTTATGCTTGTCAGATGCAAGGGGCTAGGGTGGGAGGGGTGGTGGAATGCATGGTGGGGGTATGCTTGTCAGATGCGAGGGGCAAGGGTGGGAGGGTGGGAGGGGTTTGGATGAATGCATTCTGGGGTATGCTTGTCTAATACAAGGAGCTACGGTGGGAGGGGTGGAGGAATGCATGATGGGGGTAGGCTTGTCTAATGGGAGGAGCTACGGTGGAGGGGTGGAGGAATGCATGGTGGGGGTTTGCTTGTCAGATGCGAGCAGCTCGGGTGGGAGGGGTGGAGGAACACATGGTGGGGGTATGCTTGTCAGATGCGAGTGGCTAGGGTGGGAGGGGTGGAGGAATGCATGGTGGGGGTATGCTTGTCTAATGTGAGTAGTTAGGATGGGAGGGGTGGAGGAATGCATGGTGGGGGTTTGCTTGTCAGATGCGAGCAGCTCGGGTGGGAGGGGTGGAGGAACACATGGTGGGGGTATGCTTGTCTAATGTGAGGAGCTAGGGTGCGAGGGGTGGAGGAATCTGTGGTGGGGGTATGCTTGTCTAATGCGAGGAGCTAGGGTGGGAGGAATGCCTGGTGGGGGTATGCTTGTCAGGAGCTAGGGTGGGAGGGGTGCAGGAATGCATGGTGGGGATATGCTTGTCAGATGCGCGGGGCTAGGGTGGGAGGGGTGGAGGAATGCCTGGTGGGGGTATGCTTGTCTAATGCGAGGATCTAGGTTGAGAGGGGTGGAAGAATGCATGGTGTGGATATGCTTGTCAGGTGCGAGGAGCTTGGGTGGGAGGGGTGGATGAATGCATGGTGGAGGTATGCTTGTCTAATGTGAGGAGCTAAAGTGGGAGGGGTGGAGGAATGCATGATGGGGGTATGCTTGTCTAAAGCGAGGAACTAGGGTGGGAATGGTGGAGGAATGCATGGTGGGGTTTTGTTTGTCAGATGCAAGGTGCTAGGGTGGCAGGGGTGGAGGAATGCATGGTGGGGATATCATTGTCAGATGCGAGTGGCTATGGTGGGAGGGCTGGAGGAATGCATGGAATGGGTTTGGTTGTCAGATGCGAGGGGCGAGGGTTTGAGCGATGGAGGAATGCATGGCAGGGGTATGCTTGTCTAATGCGAGGAGCTAAGGTGGGAGGGTGGAGGAATGCATGGTGGGGTTATGCTTGTCTAATGCGAGGAGCTACGGGTGGAGGGGTGGAGGAATGCATGCTGGGGGTATGCCTGTCAGATGCGAGGGGCTAGGGAGGGAGGGGAGGAGGAATGCATGGTGGGGGTATGCTTGTCAGATCCGAGGGGCTAGGGTGGGAGGGGTGGAGGAATGCATGATGAGGATATTCTTGTCAGATGCGAGGGGCTAGGGTGGGAGGGGTGGAGGAATGCATGGTGGGGGTATGCTTGTCAGATGTAAGAGGCTGGGGTGAGAGATGTGGAGCAATGCATGGTGGGGGTATGCTTGTCAGATGCGAGGGCCTAGGGTGAGAGGGGTGGTGGAATGCATGGTGGGGGTATGCTTGTCAGATGTGAGGGGCAAGAGTGGGAGGGTGGGAGGGGTATGGATGAATCCATGGTGGGGTATGCTTGCAAGGAGCTAGGGTGGGAGGGGTGGAGGAATCTGTGGTGGGGGTATGCTTGTCTAATGGGAGGAGCTAGGGTGGGAGGAATGTCTGGTGGGGTATGCTTGTCAGATTCGAGGAGCTAGGGTGGGAGGGGTGGAGGAATGCATGGTGGGGATTTGCTTGTCAGATGCGAGGGGCTAGGGTGGGAGAGGTGGAGGAATACCTGGTGGGGGTATGCTAGTCTAATGCGAGGATCTAGGGTGAGAGAGGTGGAAGAATGCATGGTGTGGGTATGCTTGTCAGGTACGAGGAGCTTGGGTGTGAGGGGTGGATGAATGCATGGTGGGGGTATGCTTGTCTAATGCGAGGAGCTAAGGTGGGAGGGGTGGAGGAATGCATGGTGGGGGTATGCTTGTCTAATGCAAGGAGCTAGGGTAGGAATGGTGGAAGTATGCATGGTGTGTGTTTGCTTGTCAGATGCGAAGAGCTAGGGTGGGAGGGGTGGAGGAATGCATGGTGGGGTTTTGCTTGTCAGATGCAAGGAGCTAGGGTGGCAGGGATGGAGGAATGCATGGTGGGGATATCATTGTCAGATGCGAGGGGCTATGGTGGGAGGGGTGGAGGAATGCATGGCATGGGTTTGTTTGTCAGATGCGAGGGGCGAGGGTTTGAGCGATGGAGGATTGCATGGCGGGGGTATGCTTGTCTAATGCGAGGAGCTAAAGTGGGAGGGGTGGAGGAATGCATGGTGGGGTTATGCTTGTCTAATGCGAGGAGCTACGGGGGAGAAGTGGAGGAATGCATGGTGGGGGTATGCCTGTCAGATGCAAGGGGCTAGGGAAGGAGGGATGGAGGAATGCATGGTGGGGGTATGCTAGTCAGATGCGAGTGGCAACGGTGGGAGTGGTGGAGGAATGCATGGTGGGTGTATGCTTGTCTAATGTGAGTAGTTAGGATGGGAGGGGTGGAGGAATGCATGGTGGGGGTTTGCTTGTCAGATGCGAGCAGCTCGGGTGGGAGGGGTGGAGGAACACATGGTGGGGGTATGCTTGTATAATGTGAGGAGCTAGGGTGGGAGGGGTGGAGGAATCTGTGGTGGGGGTATGCTTGTCTAATGCGAGGAGCTAGGGTGGGAGGAATGCCTGGTCGGGGTATGCTTGTCAGGAGCTAGGGTGGGAGGGGTGCAGGAATGCATGGTGGGGATATGCTTGTCAGATGCGCGGGGCTAGGGTGGGAGGGGTGGAGGAATGCCTGGTGGGGGTATGCTTGTCTAATGCGAGGATCTAGGTTGAGAGGGGTGGAAGAATGCATGGTGTGGATATGCTTGTCAGGTGCGAGGAGCTTGGGTGGGAGGGGTGGATGAATGCATCGTGGAGGTATGCTTGTCTAATGTGAGGAGGTAAGGTGGGAGGGGTGGAGGAATGCATGATGGGGGTATGCTTGTCTAAAGCGAGGAACTAGGGAGGGAATGGTGGAGGAATGCATGGTGTGTGTTTTCTTGTCAGATGTGAGGAGCTAGGGTGGGAGGGGTGGAGGAATGCATGGTGGGGTTTTGTTTGTTAGATGCAAGGTGCTAGGGTGGCAGGGGTGGAGGAATGCATGGTGGGGATATCATTGTCAGATGCGAGGGGCTATGGTGGGAGGGCTGGAGGAATGCATGGAATGGGTTTGGTTGTCAGATGCGAGGGGCGAGGGTTTGAGCGATGGAGGAATGCATGGCAGGGGTATGCTTGTCTAATGCGAGGAGCTAAGGTGGGAGGGTGGAGGAATGCATGGTGGGGTTATGCTTGTCTAATGCGAGGAGCTACGGGTGGAGGGGTGGAGGAATGCATGCTGGGGGTATGCCTGTCAGATGCGAGGGGCTAGGGAGGGAGGGGAGGAGGAATGCATGGTGGGGGTATGCTTGTCAGATCCGAGGGGCTAGGGTGGGAGGGGTGGAGGAATGCATGGTGGGGATATTCTTGTCAGATGCGAGGGGCTAGGGTGGGAGGGGTGGAGGAATGCATGGTGGGGGTATGCTTGTCAGATGTAAGAGGCTGGGGTGAGAGATGTGGAGCAATGCATGGTGGGGGTATGCTTGTCAGATGCGAGGGGCTAGGGTGAGAGGGGTGGTGGAATGCATGGTGGGGGTATGCTTGTCAGATGTGAGGGGCGAGAGTGGGAGGGTGGGAGGGGTATGGATGAATCCATGGTGGGGTATGCTTGCAAGGAGCTAGGGTGGGAGGGGTGGAGGAATCTGTGGTGGGGGTATGCTTGTCTAATGGGAGGAGCTAGGGTGGGAGGAATGTCTGGTGGGGGTATGCTTGTCAGATTCGAGGAGCTAGGGTGGGAGGGGTGGAGGAATGCATGGTGGGGATTTGCTTGTCAGATGCGAGGGGCTAGGGTGGGAGAGGTGGAGGAATGCCTGGTGGGGGTATGCTAGTCTAATGCTAGGATCTAGGGTGAGAGAGGTGGAAGAATGCATGGTGTGGGTATGCTTGTCAGGTACGAGGAGCTTGGGTGTGAGGGGTGGATGAATGCATGGTGGGGGTATGCTTGTCTAATGCGAGGAGCTAAGGTGGGAGGGGTGGAGGAATGCATGGTGGGGGTATGCTTGTCTAATGCAAGAAGCTAGGGTAGGAATGGTGGAAGTATGCATGGTGTGTGTTTGCTTGTCAGATGCGAGGAGCTAGGGTGGGAGGGGTGGAGGAATGCATGGTGGGGTTTTGCTTGTCAGATGCAAGGAGCTAGGGTGGCAGGGATGGAGGAATGCATGGTGGGGATATCATTGTCAGATGCGAGGGGCTATGGTGGGAGGGGTGGAGGAATGCATGGCATGGGTTTGGTTGTCAGATGCGAGGGGCGAGGGTTTGAGCGATGGAGGATTGCATGGCGGGGGTATGCTTGTCTAATGCGAGGAGCTAAAGTGGGAGGGGTGAGGAATGCATGGTGGGGTTATGCTTGTCTAATGCGAGGAGCTACGGGGGGTGAAGTGGAGGAATGCATGGTGGGAGTATGCCTGTCAGATGCAAGGGGCTAGGGAAGGAGGGATGGAGGAATGCATGGTGGGGGTATGCTAGTCAGATGCGAGTGGCAACGGTGGGAGTGGTGGAGGAATGCATGGTGGGTGTATGCTTGTCAGATGCGAGGGGCTAGGGTGGGAGGGGTGGAGGAATGCATGGTGGGGATATGCTTGTCAGATGCGAGGGGCTAGGGTGGGCGGGGTGGAGGAATGCATGGTGGGGGTCTGCTTGTCAGGTGTAAGAGGCTGGGGTGAGAGGGGTGGAGGAATGCATGGTGGGGGTCTGCTTGTCAGATGCGAGGGGCTAGGGTGAGATGGGTAATGGAATGCATGGTGGGGGTATGCTTGTCAGATGCGAGGGGCGAGAGTGGAAGGGTGGGAGGGGATTGGCTGAATGCATGGTGTGGTATGCTTGCAAGGAGCTAGGGTAGAGGGGTGGAGGAATGCGTGGTGGGGGTATGCTTGTCTAATGCAAGGAGCTAGGGTGGGAGGAATGCCTGGTGGGGGTATGCTTGTCAGATGCAAGGGGCTGGGGTGGGAGGGGTGGCAGAATGCATGGTGGGGAATGCTTGTCAGATGCGAGGAGCTAGGGTGGGAGGGGAGGAGGAATGCAGGGTGGGGGTATGCTTGTCAGATGCAAGGGGCTAGGGTGGGAGGGGAGGAGGAATGCATGGTGTGGGTATGCTTGTCTAATGCGAGGAGCTAGGGAGGGAGGGGTGGAGGAATGCATGGTGGGGGTATGCTTGTCAGATGTGAGGGGCTGGGGTGAGAGGGGTGGAGAAATGCATGGTGGCGGTATGCTTGTCAGATGCGAGGGGCTAGGGTGAGAGGGGTGGTGGAATGCATTGTGGGGGTATGCTTGTCAGATGCGAGGGGCGACGGTTGGAGGGGTGGTGGAATGCATGGTGGGGGTATGCTTGTCAGATGCGAGGACCTTGGGTGGGAAGGATGGAGGAATGCATGGTGGGGGTTTGCTTGTCAGATGTGAGGGGCGACGGTTGGAGGAGTGGTGGAATGCATGGTGGGGGTTTGCTTGTCAGATGTGAGCAGCTCGGGTGGGAGGGGTGGAGGAACGCATGGTGGGGTATGCTTGTCAGATGCAAGGGGCTACGGTGGGAGGGAAGGAGGAATGCATGGTGGGGGTATGCTTGTCTAATGCGAGGAGCTAGAATGGGAGGGGTGGAGGAATGCATGTTCGGGATACGCTCGTCAGATGCGAGGGGCGATGGTCGGAGGGGTGGATGAATGCATGGTGGGGATATGCTTGTCAGATGTGAGGGGCTAGGGTTGGAGGGGTGGGGGAATGCATGGTGGGGTATGCTTGTCAGACGCGAGGTGCGAGGGTCGGAGGGGTGGAGGAATGCATCTTGGTGGAATGCTTGTCAGATGCGAGGAGGTAGGGTGGGAGGGGTGGAGGAATGCATGGTGGGGGTATGCTTGACAGTTGCGAGGGCGAGGGTGGGAGGGCGGGAGGGGTGGATGAATGCATGATAGGGTATGCTTGTCTAATGCAAGGAGCTAGGGTGGGAGGGGTGGAGGAAGGCATAGTGGGGCTATGCTTGTCAGATGTGAGGGATGAGTGTGGGAGGGGTAGAGGAATGCATGGTGGGGGTATGCTTGAGAGATGCGAGGAGCTAGGGTGGGAGGGGTGGAGGAATGCATGGTGGGATATGCTTGTCATATGCAAGGGGCTAGGGTGGGAGGGGTGGAGGAATGCATCGTGGGGGTATGCTTGTCTAATGCGAGGATCTAGGGTGAGAGGGGTGGAAGAATGCATGGTGTGGGTGTGCTTGTCAGGTGCGAGGAGCTTCGGTGGGAGGGGTGGAGGAATGCATGGTTAGGGTATGCTTGTCTAATGGGAGGAGCTAAGGTGGGAGGGGTGGAGGAATGCATGGTGGGTGTATGCTTGTCTAAAGCGAGGAGCTAGGGTGGGAGGGGTGGAGGAATGCATGGTGGGGCTATGGTTGTCTAATGCGAGGAGCTAGAGTGGGTGGGGTGGCGGAAGGCATAGTGGGGCTATGCTTGTCAGATGTGAGGGGTGAGTGTGGGAGGGGTGGAGGAATGCATGGTGGGGGTATGCTTGAGAGATGCGAGGAGCTAGGGTGGGAGGGGTGGAGGAATGCATGGTGGGTGTATGCTTGTCTAAAGCGAGGAGCTAGGGTGGGAGGGGTGGAGGAATGCATGGTGGGGCTATGCTTGTCTAATGCGAGGAGCTAGGGTGGGAGTGGTGGAAGAATGCATGGTGGGGCTATGCTTGTCTAATGTGAGGAGCTAGGGTGGGAGGAGTAGAGGAATGCATGATGGGGGTATGCTCGTCAGATGTGATGGTCGAGGGTTGGAGGTGTGGAGGAACGCATGGTGGGGATATGCTCGTCAGATACGAGGGGCGAGGGTGGGAGGGGTGGAGTAATGCATGGAGGGGGTATGCTTGCCAGATGTGAGGGGCGAGGATGGGAGGGGTGGAGGAATGCATGGTGGGGGTGTGCTTGTCAGATGCGAGGGGCAAGGGTGGGAGCGGTAGAGGAATGCATGGTGGGGGTATGACTGTCAGATGCGAGGTGCGAGGGTCGGAGGGGTGGAGCAATGCATGGTGGAAATATGCTTGTCAGATGCGAGGACCTTGGGTGGGAAGGATGGAGGAATGCAGGGTGGGGGTATGCTTGTCAGATGCAAGGGGCTAGGGTGGGAGGGGAGGAGGAATGAATGGTGGGGGTATGCTTGTCTAATGCGAGGAGCTAGGATGGGAGGGGTGGAGGAATGCATGGTCGGGATATGCTCGTCAGATGCGAGGGGCGATGGTTAGAGGGGTGGATGAATGCATGGTGGGGATATGCTTGTCAGATGCGAGGGGCTAGGGTTGGAGGGGGGAGGAATGCATGGTGGGGGTATGCTTGTCAGACACGAGGGGCGAGTGTGGGAGTGGTGGAGGAATGCATGGTAGGGGTATGACTGTCAGATGCGAAGTGCGAGGGTCGGAGGGGTGGAGCAATGCATGGTGGGGGTATGCTTGTCAGATGCGAGGACCTTGGGTGGGAAGGATGGAGAAATCCATAGTGGGGGTATGCTTGTCAGATACGAGGGGCGAGGGTCAGAGAGGTGGAGGAATGCATGGTGGAGGAATGCTTGTCAGATGCGAGGAGCTAGGGTCGGAGGGGTGGTGGAATGCATGGTAGGGTTATGCTTGTCTAATGCGAGGAGCTGGGGTGGGAGGGGTGGAGGTATGCATGGCGGGGCTATGCTTGTCTAATGCGAGGAGCTAGGATGGGAGGGGTGGAGGAATGAATGGGGGGGATATGCTCGTCAGATGCGAGGAGCTAGGGTGGGAGGGGTGGAGGAATGCGTGGTGGGGATATGCTTGTCAGATGCGAAGGGCTAGGGAGGGAGGGGTGGAGGAATGCATGGTGGGGGTATGCTTGTCAGATGTGAGGGGCTGGGGTGAGAGGGGTGGAGAAATGCATGGTGGCGGTATGCTTGTCAGATGCGAGGGGCTAGGGTGAGAGGGGTGGTGGAATGCATGGTGAGGGTATGCTTGTCAGATGCGAGGGGTGAGAGTGGGAGGGTGGGAGTGGTTTGGATGAATCCATGGTGGGGTATGCTTGCAAGGAGCTAGGGTGGGAAGGGTGGAGGAATCTGTGGTGGGGGTATGCTTGTCTAATGCGAGGAGCTAGGGTGGGAGGAATGCCTGGTGGGGGTATGCTTGTCTAATGCGAGGAGCTAAGGTGGGAGGGGTGGAGGAATGCATGGTGGGGTTATGCTTGTCTAATGTGAGGAGCTATGGGGGAGGGATGGAGGAATGCATGGTGGGGGTATGCCTGTCAGATGCAAGGGGCTAGGGAGGGAGGGGTGGAGGAATGCATGGTGGGGGTATGCTAGTCAGATGCGAGGGGCTAGGGTGGGAGGGGTGAAGGAATGCATTGTGGGGGTATGCTTGTCTAATGCGAGGAGCTAAGGTGAGAGGGGTGGAGGAATGCATGGTGGGGTTATTCTTGTCTAATGAAAGGAGCTACGGGGGAGGGGTGGAGGAATGCATGGTGGGGTATGCTTGTCAAGTGCGAGGGGCTAGGGTGGGAGGGGTGGAGGAATGCATGGTGGGGATATGCTTGTCAGATACGAGGGGCTAGGGTGGGAGGGGTGGAGGAATGCATGGTGGGGGTATGCTTGTCAGATGTAAGAGGCTGGGGTGAGAGGGGTGGAGCAAAGCATGGTGGGGGTATGCTTGTCAGATGCGAGGGGCTAGGGTGGGAGGGGTAGAGGAATGCATTGTGGCGGTATGCTTGTCTAATGCGAGTATCTAGGGTGAGAGGGGTTGAAGAATGCATGGTGTGGGTGTGCTTGTCAGGTGCGAGGAGCTACGGTGGGAGAGGTGGAGGAATGCATGGTGGGGGTATGCTTGTCTAATGCGAGGAGCTAAGGTGGGAGGGGTGGAGGAATGCATGGTGGGGCTATGCTTGTCTAATGCGAGGAGCTAGGGTGGGAGAGGTGGAAGAATGCATGGTGGGGCTATGCTTGTCTAATGTGAGGAGCTAGGGTGGGAGGAGTAGAGGAATGCATGATGGGGGTATGCTCGTCAGATGTGAGGGGCGAGGGTTGGAGGTGTGGAGGATTGCATGGTGGGGATATACTCGTCAGATGCGATGCGCGAGGGTGGGAGGGGTGGAGTAATGCATGGAGGGGGTATGCTTGCCAGATGTGAGGGGCGAGGATGCGAGGGGTGGAGGAATGCATGGTGAGGGTGTGCTTGTCAGATGCGAGGGGCAAGGGTGGGAGCGGTAGAGGAATGTATGGTATTGGTATGACTGTCAGAGGTGAGGGGCGAGGGTTGGAGGTGTGGAGGAACGCATGGTGGGGATATACTCGTCAAATGCGAGGGGCGAGGGTGGGAGGGGTAGAGAAATGCATGGAGGGGGTATGCTTGTCAGATGCAAGGGGCTAGGGTGGGAGGGGTGGAGGAATGCATGGTGGGGCTATGCTTGT
The DNA here is from genome assembly GCF_040938575.1 of Ambystoma mexicanum. Classification (NCBI taxonomy): domain Eukaryota; kingdom Metazoa; phylum Chordata; class Amphibia; order Caudata; family Ambystomatidae; genus Ambystoma; species Ambystoma mexicanum. Next base: position 68,669,258 of record NC_090932.1, on the reverse strand, counting down.
CAGATGTGAGGGGTGAGTGTGGGAGGGGTGGAGGAATGCATGGTGGGGATATGCTTGAGAGATGCGAGGAACTAGGGTGGGAGGGGTGGAGGAATGCATGGTGGGGATATGCTTGTCAGATGCAAGGGGCTAGGGTGGGAGGGGTGGAGGAATGCATCATGGGGGTATGCTTGTCTAATGCGAGGATCTAGGGTGAGAGGGGTGGAAGAATGTATGGTGAGTGTATGCTTGTCTAAAGCGAGGAGCTAGGGTGGGAGGGGTGGAGGAATGCATGGTGGGTGTATGCTTGTCTAAAGTGAGTAGCTAGGGTGGGAGGCGTGGAGGAATGCATGGTGGGGCTATGCTTGTCTATTGCGAGGAGCTAGGGTGGGAGTGGTGGAAGAATGCATGGTGGGGCTATGCTTGTCTAATGTGAGGAGCTAGGGTGGGAGGAGTAGAGGAATGCATGATGGGGGTATGCTCGTCAGATGTGAGGGGCGAGGGTTGGCGGTGTGGAGGAATGCATGGTGGGGATATGCTCGTCAGATGCGAGGGGCGAGGGCGGGAGGGGTTGAGTAATGCATGGAGGGGGTATGCTTTCCAGATGTGAGGGGCGAGGATGGGAGGGGTGGAGGAATGCATGGTGGGGGTGTGCTTGTCAGATGCGAGGGGCAAGGGTGGGAGCGGTAGAGGAATGCATGGTAGGGGTATGACTGTCAGATGCGAGGTGCGAGGGTTGGAGGGGTGGAGCAATGCATGGTGTAGGTATGCTTGTCAGATGCGAGGACCTTGGGTGGGAAGGATGGAGGAATCCAGGGTGGGGGTATGCTTGTCAGATGCAAGGGGCTAGGGGAGGAGGAATACATGGTGAGGGTAGCTTGTCTAATGCGAGAAGCTAAGATGGGAGGGGTGGAGGAATGCATGGTCGGGATATGCTCGTCAGATGCGAGGGGCGATGGTCGGAGGGGTGGATGAATGCATGGTGGGGATATGCTTGTCAGATGCGAGGGGCTAGGATTGGAGGGGTGGAGGAATGCATGGTGGGGGTATGCTTGTCAGACGCGAGGGGCGAGGGTGGGAGCGGTGAAGGAATGCATGGTAGGGGTATGACTGTCAGATGCAAAGTGCGAGGGTCGGAGGGGTGGAGCAATGCATGGGGGGGTATGCTTGTCAGATGCTAGGACCTTGGGTGGGAAGGATGGAGAAATCCATAGTGGGGGTATGCTTGTCAGATACGAGGGGCGAGGGTCGGAGGGGTGGAGGAATGCATGGTGGAAGAATGCTTATCAGATGCGAGGAGCTAGGGTCGGAGGGGTGGTGGAATGCATGGTAGGGCTATGCTTGTCTAATGCGAGGAGCTAGGGTGGGAGGGGTGGGGGGTATGCATGGCGGGGCTATGCTTGTCTAATGCGAGGAGCTAGGATGGAAGGCTTGGAGGAATGCATGGTGGGGATATGTTTGTCAGATGCGAGGAGCTAGTGTGGGAGGGGTGGAGGAATGCGTGGTGGGGATATGCTTGTCAGATGCGAAGGGCTAGGAGGGAGGGGTGGAGGAATGCATGGTGGGGGTATGCTTGTCATATGTGAGGGGCTGGGGTGAGAGGGGTGGAGAAATGCATGGTGGCCGTATGCTTGTCAGATGCGAGGGGCTAGGGTGAGAGGGGTGGTGGAATGCATGGTGGGGGTATTTCTTGTCAGATGCGAGGGTCGAGAGTGGGAGGGTGTGAGGGGTTTGGATGAATCCATGGTGGGGTATGCTTGCAAGGAGCTAGGGTGGGAGGGGTGGAGGAATCTGTGGTGGGGGTATGCTTGTCTAATGCGAGGAGCTAGGGTGGGAGGAATGCCTGGTGGGGGTATGCTTGTCTAATGCGAGGAGCTAAGGTGGGAGGGGTGGAGGAATGCATGGTGGGGTTATGCTTGTCAGATGCGAGGTGCGAGAGTGGGAGGGTGTGAGGGGTTTGGATGAATCCATGGTGGGGTATGCTTGCAAGGAGCTAGGGTGGGAGGGGTGGAGGAATCTGTGGTGGGGGTATGCTTGTCTAATGCGAGGAGCTAGGGTGGGAGGAATGCCTGGTGGGGGTATGCTTGTCTAATGCGAGGAGATATGGGGGGAGGGATGGAGGAATGCATCGTGGGAGTATGCCTGTCAAATGCAAGGGGCTAGGGAGGGAGGGGTGGAGGAATGCATGGTGGGGGTATGCTAGTCAGATGCGAGGGGCTACGGTGGGAGGGGTGGAGGAATGCATGGTGGGGGTATGCTTGTCTAATGCGAGGAGCTAAGGTGAGAGGGGTGGAGGAATGCATGGTGGGGTTATTCTTGTCTAATGCAAGGAGCTACGGGGGAGGGGTGGAGGAATGCATGGTGGGGTTATTCTTGTCTAATGAAAGGAGCTACGGGGGAGGGGTGGAGGAATGCATGGTGGGGTATGCTTGTCAGGTGCGAGGGGCTAGGGTGGGAGGGGTGGAGGAATGCATGGTGGGGATATGCTTGTCAGATACGAGGGGCTAGGGTGGGAGGGGTGGAGGAATGCATGGTGGGGGTATGCTTGTCAGATGTAAGAGGCTGGGGTGAGAGGGGTGGAGCAAAGCATGGTGGGGGTATGCTTGTCAGATGCGAGGGGCTAGGGTGGGAGGGGTAGAGGAATGCATTGTGGCGGTATGCTTGTCTAATGCGAGTATCTAGGGTGAGAGGGGTTGAAGAATGCATGGTGTGGGTGTGCTTGTCAGGTGCGAGGAGCTACGGTGGGAGGGGTGGAGGAATGCATGGTGGGGGTATGCTTGTCTAATGCGAGGAGCTAAGGTGGGAGGGGTGGAGGAATGCATGGTGGGGCTATGCTTGTCTAATGCGAGGAGCTAGGGTGGGAGAGGTGGAAGAATGCATGGTGGGGCTATGCTTGTCTAATGTGAGGAGCTAGGGTGGGAGGAGTAGAGGAATGCATGATGGGGGTATGCTCGTCAGATGTGAGGGGCGAGGGTTGGAGGTGTGGAGGATTGCATGGTGGGGATATACTCGTCAGATGCGATGCGCGAGGGTGGGAGGGGTGGAGTAATGCATGGAGGGGGTATGCTTGCCAGATGTGAGGGGCGAGGATGGGAGGGGTGGAGGAATGCATGGTGAGGGTGTGCTTGTCAGATGCGAGGGGCAAGGGTGGGAGCGGTAGAGGAATGTATGGTATTGGTATGACTGTCAGAGGTGAGGGGCGAGGGTTGGAGGTGTGGAGGAACGCATGGTGGGGATATACTCGTCAGATGCGAGGGGCGAGGGTGGGAGGGGTAGAGAAATGCATGGAGGGGGTATGCTTGCCAGATGTGAGGGGCGAGGATGGGAGGGGTGGAGGAATGCATGGTGGGGGTGTGCTTGTCAGATGCGAGGGGCAAGGGTGGGAGCGGTAGAGGAATGTATGGTAGGGGTATGACTGTCAGATGCGAGGTGCGAGGGTCGGAGGGGTGGAGCAATGCATGGTGGAGGTATGCTTGTCAGATGCGAGGACCTTGGGTGGTTAGGATGGTGGAATGCATGGTGGGGGTATGCTTGTCAGATGTGAGGGGCGACGGTCGGAGGTGTGGTGGAATGCATGGTGGGGGTTTGCTTGTCAGATGCGAGCAGTTCGGGTGGGAGAGGTGGAGGAACGCATGGTGGGGTATGCTTGTCAGATGCAAGGGGCTAGGGTGGGAGGGGAAGAGGAATGCATGGTGGGGGTATGCTTGTCTAATGCGAGGAGCTAGGATGGGAGGGGTGGAGGAATGCATGGTCGGGATATGCTCGTCAGATGCGAGGGGCGATGGTCGGAGGGGTGGATGAATGCATGGTGGGGATATGCTTGTCAGATGCGAGGGGCTAGGGTTGGAGGGGTGGAGGAATGCATGGTGGGGGTATGCTTGTCAGACGCGAGGGGCGAGGGTGGGAGCGGTGGAGGAATGCATTGTAGGGGTATGACTGTCAGATGCAAGGAGGTAGGGTGGGAGGGGTGGAGGAATGCATCTTGGGGGAATGCTTGTCAGATGCGAGGGACTAGGGTGGGAGGGGTGGAGGAATGCATGGTGGGGGTATTCTTGACAGTTGCGAGGGCGAGGGTGGGAGGGCGGGAGGGGTGGATGAATGCATGATAGGGTATGCTTGTCTAATGCAAGGAGCTAGGGTGGGTGGGGTGGCGGAAGGCATAGTGGGGCTATGCTTGTCAGATGTGAGGGGTGAGTGTGGGAGGGGTGGAGGAATGCATGGTGGGGATATGCTTGAGAGATGCGAGGAACTAGGGTGGGAGGGGTGGAGGAATGCATGGTGGGGATATGCTTGTCAGATGCAAGGGGCTAGGGTGGGAGGGGTGGAGGAATGCATCATGGGGGTATGCTTGTCTAATGCGAGGATCTAGGGTGAGAGGGGTGGAAGAATGTATGGTGAGTGTATGCTTGTCTAAAGCGAGGAGCTAGGGTGGGAGGGGTGGAGGAATGCATGGTGGGTGTATGCTTGTCTAAAGTGAGTAGCTAGGGTGGGAGGGGTGGAGGAATGCATGGTGGGGCTACGCTTGTCTATTGCGAGGAGCTAGGGTGGGAGTGGTGGAAGAATGCATGGTGGGGCTATGCTTGTCTAATGTGAGGAGCTAGGGTGGGAGGAGTAGAGGAATGCATGATGGGGGTATGCTCGTCAGATGTGAGGGGCGAGGGTTGGCGGTGTGGAGGAATGCATGGTGGGGATATGCTCGTCAGATGCGAGGGGCGAGGGCGGGAGGGGTTGAGTAATGCATGGAGGGGGTATGCTTTCCAGATGTGAGGGGCGAGGATGGGAGGGGTGGAGGAATGCATGGTGGGGGTGTGCTTGTCAGATGCGAGGGGCAAGGGTGGGAGCGGTAGAGGAATGCATGGTAGGGGTATGACTGTCAGATGCGAGGTGCGAGGGTTGGAGGGGTGGAGCAATGCATGGTGTAGGTATGCTTGTCAGATGCGAGGACCTTGGGTGGGAAGGATGGAGGAATCCAGGGTGGGGGTATGCTTGTCAGATGCAAGGGGCTAGGGGAGGAGGAATACATGGTGAGGGTAGCTTGTCTAATGCGAGAAGCTAAGATGGGAGGGGTGGAGGAATGCATGGTCGGGATATGCTCGTCAGATGCGAGGGGCGATGGTCGGAGGGGTGGATGAATGCATGGTGGGGATATGCTTGTCAGATGCGAGGGGCTAGGATTGGAGGGGTGGAGGAATGCATGGTGGGGGTATGCTTGTCAGACGCGAGGGGCGAGGGTGGGAGCGGTGAAGGAATGCATGGTAGGGGTATGACTGTCAGATGCAAAGTGCGAGGGTCGGAGGGGTGGAGCAATGCATGGGGGGGTATGCTTGTCAGATGCTAGGACCTTGGGTGGGAAGGATGGAGAAATCCATAGTGGGGGTATGCTTGTCAGATACGAGGGGCGAGGGTCGGAGGGGTGGAGGAATGCATGGTGGAAGAATGCTTATCAGATGCGAGGAGCTAGGGTCGGAGGGGTGGTGGAATGCATGGTAGGGCTATGCTTGTCTAATGCAAGGAGCTAGGGTGGGAGGGGTGGGGGGTATGCATGGCGGGGCTATGCTTGTCTAATGCGAGGAGCTAGGATGGAAGGCTTGGAGGAATGCATGGTGGGGATATGTTTGTCAGATGCGAGGAGCTAGTGTGGGAGGGGTGGAGGAATGCGTGGTGGGGATATGCTTGTCAGATGCGAAGGGCTAGGAGGGAGGGGTGGAGGAATGCATGGTGGGGGTATGCTTGTCATATGTGAGGGGCTGGGGTGAGAGGGGTGGAGAAATGCATGGTGGCCGTATGCTTGTCAGATGCGAGGGGCTAGGGTGAGAGGGGTGGTGGAATGCATGGTGGGGGTATTTCTTGTCAGATGCGAGGGTCGAGAGTGGGAGGGTGTGAGGGGTTTGGATGAATCCATGGTGGGGTATGCTTGCAAGGAGCTAGGGTGGGAGGTGTGGAGGAATCTGTGGTGGGGGTATGCTTGTCTAATGCGAGGAGCTAGGGTGGGAGGAATGCCTGGTGGGGGTATGCTTGTCTAATGCGAGGAGCTAAGGTGGGAGGGGTGGAGGAATGCATGGTGGGGTTATGCTTGTCAGATGCGAGGTGCGAGAGTGGGAGGGTGTGAGGGGTTTGGATGAATCCATGGTGGGGTATGCTTGCAAGGAGCTAGGGTGGGAGGGGTGGAGGAATCTGTGGTGGGGGTATGCTTGTCTAATGCGAGGAGCTAGGGTGGGAGGAATGCCTGGTGGGGGTATGCTTGTCTAATGCGAGGAGATATGGGGGGAGGGATGGAGGAATGCATCGTGGGAGTATGCCTGTCAAATGCAAGGGGCTAGGGAGGGAGGGGTGGAGGAATGCATGGTGGGGGTATGCTAGTCAGATGCGAGGGGCTAGGGTGGGAGGGGTGGAGGAATGCATGGTGGGGGTATGCTTGTCTAATGCGAGTAGCTAAGGTGAGAGGGGTGGAGGAATGCATGGTGGGGTTATTCTTGTCTAATGCAAGGAGCTACGGGGGAGGGGTGGAGGAATGCATGGTGGGGGTATGCTTGTCAGATGCGAGGGGCTAGGGTGGGAGGGGTGGAGGAATGCATGGTGGGGATATGCTTGTCAGATGCGAGGGGCGAGAATGGAAGGGTGGGAGGGGTTTGGCTGAATGCATTGTGGGGTATGCTTGCAAGGAGCTAGGGTGGGAGGGGTGGAGGAATGCGTGGTTGGGGTATGCTTGTCTAATGCAAGGAGCTAGGGTGGGAGCAATGCATGGTGGGGGTATGCTTATCAGATGCGAGGGGCTGGGGTGGGAGGGGTGGCAGAATGCATTGTGGGGTATGCTTGTCAGATGCGAGGAGCTAGGGTGGGAGGGGTGGAGGAATGCATGGTGGGGGTATGGTTGATATATGTGAGGAGCTAAGGTGGGAGGGGTGGAGGAATGCATGGTGGGGGTATGCTTGTCAGATGCGAGGGGCGAGGGTGGGAGGGTGGGAGGCATTTGGATGAATGCATTCTGGGTTATGCTTGTCTAATACAAGGAGCTAGGGTGTGAGGGGTGGAGGAATGCATGGTGGGGTTTTGCTTGTCAGGTGCAAGGGGCTAGGGTGGGAGGGGTGGTGGAATGCATGGTGGGGGTATGCTTGTCAGATGCAAGGGGCCAGGGTGGGAGGGTGTTAGGGGTTTGGATGAATGCATTCTGGGGTATGCTTGTCTAATACAAGAGGCTAGGGTTTGAGGGGTGGAGGAATGCATGGTGGGGTATGCTTGTCTAATGGGAGGAGCTACGGTGGAGGGGTGGAGGAATGCATTGTGGGGGTTTGCTTGTCAGATGCGAGCAGCTCGGGTGGGAGGGGTGGAGGAACACATGGTGGGGGTATGCTTGTCAGATGCGAGTGGCTAGGGTGGGAGGGGTGGAGGAATGCATGGTGGGGGTATGCTTGTCTAATGTGAGAAGTTAGGATGGGAGGGGTGGAGGAATGCATGGTGGGGGTTTGCTTGTCAGATGCGAGCAGCTCGGGTGGGAGGGGTGGAGGAACACATGGTGGGGGTATGCTTGTCTAATGTGAGGAGCTAGGGTGGGAGGGGTGGAGGAATCTGTGGTGGGGGTATGCTTGTCTAATGCGAGGAGCTAGGGTGGGAGGAATGCCTGGTGGGGGTATGCTTGTCAGGAGCTAGGGTGGGAGGGGTGGAGGATTGCATGGTGGGGATATGCTTGTCAGATGAACGGGGCTAGGGTGGGAGGGGTGGAGGAATGCCTGGTGGGGGTATGCTTGTCTAATGCGAGGATCTAGGTTGAGAGGGGTGGAAGAATGCATGGTGTGGATATGCTTGTCAGGTGCGAGGAGCATGGGTGGGAGGGGTGGATGAATGCATGGTGGAGGTATGCTTGTCTAATGTGAGGAGCTAAGGTGGGAGGGGTGGAGGAATGCATGATGGGGGTATGCTTGTCTAATGCGAGGAGCTAGGGTGGGAATTGTGGAGGAATGCATGGTGTTTGTCTTCTTGTCAGATGTGAGGAGCTAGGGTGGTAGGGGTGGAGGAATGCATGGTGGGGTTTTGCTTGTCAGATGCAAGGTGCTAGGGTGGCAGGGGTGGAGGAATGCATGGTGGGGATATCATTGTCAGATGCGAGGGGCTATGGTGGGAGGGCTAGAGGAATGCATGGAATGGGTTTGGTTGTCAGATGCGAGGAGCTAAAGTGGGAGGGGTGGAGGAATGCATGGTGGGGTTATGCTTGTCTAATGCGAGGAGCTACGGGTGGAGGGGTGGTGGAATGCATGCTGGGGGTATGCCTGTCAGATGTGAGGGGCTAGGGAGGGAGGGGAGGAGGAATGCATGGTGGGGGTATGCTTGTCAGATCCGAGGGGCTAGAGTGGGAGGGGTGGAGAAATCTATGGTGGGGATATTCTTGTCAGATGCGAGGGGCTAGGGTGGGAGGGGTGGAGGAATGCATGGTGGGGGTATGCTTGTCAGATGTAAGAGGCTGGGGTGAGAGATGTGGAGCAATGCATGGTGGGGGTATGCTTGTCAGATGCGAGGGGCTAGGGTGAGAGGGGAGGTGGAATGCATGGTGGGGGTATGATTGTCAGATGTGAGGGGCGAGAGTGGGAGGGTGGGAGGGGTATGGATGAATCCATGGTGGGGTATGCTTGCAAGGAGCTAGGGTGGGAGGGGTGGAGGAATCTGTGGTGGGGGTATATTTGTCTAATGGGAGGAGCTAGGGTGGGAGGAATGCCTGGGGGGGTATGCTTGTCAGATGCGAGGAGCTAGGGTGGGAGGGGTGGAGGAATGCATGGTGGGGATTTGCTTGTCAGATGCGAGGGGCTAGGGTGGGAGAGGTGGAGGAATGCCTGGTGGGGGTATGCTAGTCTAATGCGAGGATCTAGGGTGAGAGAGGTGGAAGAATGCATGGTGTGGGTATGCTTGTCAGGTACGAGGAGCTTGGGTGTGAGGGGTGGATGAATGCATGGTGGGGGTATGCTTGTCTAATGCGAGGAGCTAAGGTGGGAGGGGTGGAGGAATGCATGGTGGGGGTATGCTTGTCTAATGCGAGGAGCTAGGGTGGGAATGGTGGAAGTATGCATGGTGTGTGTTTGCTTGTCAGATGCGAGGAGCTAGGGTGGGAGGGGTGGAGGAATGCATGGTGGGGTTTTGCTTGTCAGATGCAAGGAGATAGGGTGGCAGGGGTGGAGGAATGCATGGTGGGGATATCTTTGTCAGATGCGAGGGGCTATGGTGGGAGGGGTGGATGAATGCATGGCATGGGTTTGGTTGTCAGATGCGGGGCCGAGGGTTTGAGCGATGGAGGATTGCATGGCCGGGGTATGCTTGTCTAATGCGAGGAGCTAAAGTGGGAGGGGTGGAGGAATGCATGGTGGGGTTATGCTTGTCTAATGCGAGGAGCTACGGGGGGAGAAGTGGAGGAATGCATGGTGGGGGTATGCCTGTCAGATGCGAGGGGCTAGGGAAGGAGGGGTGGAGGAATGCATGGTGGGGGTATGCTAGTCAGATGCGAGTGGCAACGGTGGGAGGGGTGGAGGAATGCATGGTGGGTGTATGCTTGTCAGATGCGAGGGGCTAGGGTGGGAGGGGTGGAGGAATGCATGGTGGGGGTATGCTTGTCAGATATAAGAGGCTGGGGTGAGAGGGGTGGAGCAATGCATGGTGGGGGTATGCTTGTCAGATGCGAGGGGCTAGGGTGAGAGGGGTAATGGAATGCATGGTGGGGGTATGCTTGTCAGATGCGAGGGGCGAGAGTGGAAGGGTGGGAGGGTTTGGCTGAATGCATGGTGGGGTATGCTTGCAAGGAGCTAGGATGGGAGGGGTGGAGGAATGCGTGGTGGGGGTATGCTTGTCTAATGCAAGGAGCTAGGGTGGGAGGAATGCCTGGTGGGGGTATGCTTCTCAGATGCAAGGGGCTGGGGTGGGAGGGGTGGCAGAATGCATGGTGGGGAATGCTTGTCAGATGCGAGGAGCTAGGGTGGGAGGGGTCTAGGAATGCATGGTGGGGGTATGCTTGATAGATGTGAGGAGCTAGGGTGGGAGGGGTGGAGGAATGCATGGTGGGGTATGCTTGACATATGCGAGGGGTGAGGGTGTGAGAGTGGGAGGGGTGGATGAATGCATAGTAGGGTATGCTTGTCTCATGCAAGGAGTTGGGGAGGGAGGGGTGGAGGAATGCATGGTGGGGGTATGCTTGTCAGATGCGAGAGGCGAGTGTGGGAGGGGTGGAGGAATGCATGGTGAGGGTATGCATGTCAGATGCGAGGAGCAAGGGTGGGAGGGGTGGAGGAATGCATGGTGGGGAAATGCTTGTCAGATGTGAGGGGCTAGGGTGGGTGGGGTGGAGGAATGCCTGGTGTGGGCATGCTTGTCAGGTGCAAGGAGCTTGGGTGGGAGGGTTGGATGAATGCATGGTGGGGGTATGCTTGTCTAATGCGAGGAGCTAAGGTGGGAGGGGTGAAGGAATGCATGGTGGGGGTACGCTTGTCTAATGCGAGGAGCTAGGGTGGGAATGGTGGAGGAATGCATGGTGGGGGTTTGCTTTTCAGATGCAAGGAGCTAGGGTGGCAGGGGTGGAGGAATCCATGGTGGGGATTTGCTTGTCAGATGCGAGGGCTATGGTGGGAGGGGTGGAGGAATGCATGGAATGGGTTTGCTTGTCAGATGCGAGGGGCGAGGGTTGGAGCGGTGTAGGAATGCATGGTGGGGTTATGCTTGTCTAATGCGAGGAGCTACGATGGGAGAAGTGGAGGAATGCATGGTGGTGGTATGCTAGTTAGATGCAAGGGGCTAGGTTGGGAGGGGAGGAGGAATGCATTTTGGGGGTATGCTAGTCAGATGCGAAGGGTTAGGGTGGGAGGGGTGGAGGAATGCATGGTGGGGGTATGCTTGTCTAATGCGAGGACCCAAGGTGGGAGGGGTGGAGGAATGCATGGTGGTGTTATGCTTGTCTAATGCGAGGAGCTATGGTGGGAGGGGTGGAGGAATGTATGGTGGGGTATGCTTGTCAGATGCGATTGGTGAGGGTGGGAGGGGTGGAGGAATGCATGGTGGGGCTATGCTTGTCTAATGCGAGGAGCTAAGGTGGTAGTTGTGGACGAATGCACGGTGGGCTATGCTTGTCTAATGCGATGAGCTAGGGTGGGAGGGGTGGAGGAATGCATGGTGGGGGTATGCTTGTCAGATGCGAGGAGCTAGGGTGGGAGGGGTGGAGGAATGCATGGTGGGGCAATGCTTGTCAGATGCGAGGGACGAGGGTCAGAGGGGTGGAGGAATGCATGGTGGGGGTATGCTTTTGAGATGCGAGGGGCTAGGGTGGGAGGGGTGGAGGAATGCATGGTGGGTGTATGCTTGTCAGATGCGAGGAGCTAGGGTGGGAGGGGTGGAGGAATGCATGGTGGGGGTATCCTTGTCAGATGCAAGGGGCGAGGGTGTGAGTGGTAAAGGAATGCATGGTGGTAGTATGCTTGTCAGATGCGAGGGCGGGAGGTGTGGAAGAATGCATGGTGGGGGTATGCTTGTCAGATGCGAGGGGCTAGGGTGGGAGGGGTGGAGTAATGCATGGTGGGGGTATGCTCATCATATTCGAGGGGCTGGGGTGGGAGGGGTGGAGGAATGCATGGTGGGGGTATGCTCGTCAGATGCGAGGGGCGACGGTGGGAGGGGTGGAGGAATGCATGGTGGGGCTATGCTTGTCTAATGCTAGGAGCTAGTGTGGGAGGGGTGGAGGAATGCATGGCGGGCCTATGCTTGTCCAATGTGAGGAGCTAGGGTGGGAGGGGTGGAGGAATGCATGGTGGGGATATGTTCGTCAAATGCGAGGGGCGAGGTTTGGAGGAGTGGAGGAATGAATGGTGGGGGTATACTTGTCAGATGCGAGGAGCTAGGGTGGGAGGAATGCCTAGTGGGGGTATGCTTGTCAGGAGCTAGGGTGGGAGGGGTGGAGGAATGCATGGTGGGGATATGCTTGTCAGATGCGCGGGGCTAGGGTGGGAGGGGTAGAGGAATGCCTGGTGGGGGTATGCTTGTCTAATGCGAGGATCTAGGGTGAGAGGGGTGGAAGAATGCATGGTGTGGGTATGCTTGTCAGGTCCGAGGAGCATGGGTGGGAGGGGTGGAGGAATGCATGGTGGGGGTTTGCTTGTCTAATGCGAGGAGCTAGGGTGGGAATGGTGGAGGAATGCATGGTGTGTGTTTTCTTGTCACATGTGAGGAGCTAGGGTGGGAGGGGTGGAGGAATGCATGGTGGGGTTTTTCTTGTCAGATGCAAGGAGCTAGGGTGGCAGGGGTGGAGGAATGCATGGTGGGGATATCATTGTCAGATGCGAGGGGCTATGGTGGGAGGGCTGTAGGAATGCATGGAATGGGTTTGGTTGTCAGATGCGAGGGGCGAGGGTTGGAGCGATGGAGGAATGCATGGTGGGGGTATGCTTGTGTAATGGGAGGAGCTAAGGTGGGAGGGGTGGAGGAATGCATGGTGGGGTTATGCTTGTCTAATGCTAGGAGCTACGGGTGGAGGGGTGGAGGAATGCATGGTGGGGTTATGCCTGTCAGATGCGAGAGGCTAGGGAGGGAGGGGTGGAGGAATGCATGGTGGGGGTATGCTAGTCAGATTCGAGGGGCTAGGTTGGGAGGGGAGGAGGAATGTATGGTGGGGGTATGCTTGTCAGATGCGAGTGGCAAGGGTGGGAGGGGTGGAGGAATGCATGGTGGGGGTATGCTTGTCAGATGCGAGGGGCTAGGGTGCGAGGGTGGAGGAATCCATGGTGGGGATATGCTTGTCAGATGCGAGGGGCTAGGGTGGGAGGGGTGGAGGAATGCATGGTGGGAGTATGCTTGTCAGATGTAAGAGGCTGGGGTGAGAGGGATGGAGCAATGCATGGTGGGGGTATGCTTGTCAGATGCGAGGGGCTAGGGTGAGAGGGGTGGTGGAATGCATGGTGGGGGTATGCTTGTCAGATGCGAGGGGCTAGGGTGAGAGGGGTGGTGGAATGCATGGTGGGGGTATGCTTGTCAGATGCGAGGGGCGAGAGTGGGAGGGTGGGAGGGGTATGGATGAATCCATGGTAGTGTATGCTTGCAAGGAGCTAGGGTGGGAGGGGTGGAGGAATCTTTGGTGGGGGTATGCTTATCTAATGCGAGGAGCTAGGGTGGGAGGAATGCCTGGTTGGGCTATACTTGTCAGATGCGAGGGGCTAGGGTGGGAGGGGTGGAGGAATGCATGGTGGGAGTATGCTTGTCAGATGTAAGAGGCTGGGGTGAGAGGGATGGAGCAATGCATGGTGGGGGTATGCTTGTCAGATGCGAGGGGCTAGGGTGAGAGGGGTGGTGGAATGCATGGTGGGGGTATGCTTGTCAGATGCGAGGGGCGAGAGTGGGAGGGTGGGAGGGGTATGGATGAATCCATGGTAGTGTATGCTTGCAAGGAGCTAGGGTGGGAGGGGTGGAGGAATCTTTGGTGGGGGTATGCTTATCTAATGCGAGGAGCTAGGGTGGGAGGAATGCCTGGTTGGGGTATACTTGTCAGATGCGAGGGGCTAGGGTGGGAGGGGTGGAGGAATGCTTGGTGGGGGTATGCTAGTCTAATGCGAGGATCTAGGGTGAGAGGGGTGGAAGAATGCATGGTGTGGGCATGCTTGTCAGGTGCGAGGAGCTTGGGTGGGAGGGGTGGATGAATGCATGGTGGGGGTATGCTTGTCTAATGCGAGGAGCTAAGGTGGGAGGGGTGGAGGAATGCATGGTGGGGGTATGCTTATCTAATGCGAGGAGATAGGGTGGGAATGGTTGAAGAATGCATGGTGTGTGTTTGGTTGTCAGATGCGAGGAGCTAGGGTGGGGGGGTGGAGGAATGCATGGTGGGGTTTTGCTTGTCAGATGCAAGGAGCTAGGGTGGCTGGGGTGGAGGAATGCATGGTGGGGATATCATTGTCAGATGCGAGGGGCTTTGGTGGGAGTGGTGGAGGAATGCATGGAATGGGTTTGGTTGTCAGATGCGAGGGGCGAGGTTTGGAGCGATGGAGGAATGTATGGCGGGGGTATGCTTGTCTAAGGCGAGGAGCTAAGGTGGGAGGGGTGGAGGAATGCATGGTGGGGTTATGCTTGTCTAATGCGAGGAGCTACGGGGGAGGGGTGGAGGAATGCATGGTGGGGGTATGCCTGTCAGATGCGAGGGGCTAGGGAGGGGGGGGTGGAGGAATGCATGGTGGGTGTATGCTAGTCAGATGCGAGGGGCTAGGTTGGGAGGGGAGGAGGAATGCATGGTGGGGGTATGCTTGTCAGATGCGAGTGGCAAAGGTGGGAGGGGTGGAGGAATGCATGGTGGGGGTATGCTTGTCAGATGTAAGAGGCTGGGGTGAGAGATGTGGAGCAATGCATGGTGGGGGTATGCTTGTCAGATGCGAGGGGCTAGGGTGAGAGGGGTGGTGGAATGCATGGTGGGGGTATGCTTGTCAGATGTGAGGGGCGAGAGTGGGAGGGTGGGAGGGGTATGGATGAATCCATGGTGGGGTATGCTTGCAAGGAGCTAGGGTGGGAGGGGTGGAGGAATCTGTGGTGGGGGTATGCTTGTCTAATGGGAGGAGCTAGGGTGGGAGGAATGTCTGGTGGGGGTATGCTTGTCAGATTCGAGGAGCTAGGGTGGGAGGGGTGGAGGAATGCATGGTGGGGATTTGCTTGTCAGATGCGAGGGGCTAGGGTGGGAGAGGTGGAGGAATGCCTGGTGGGGGTATGCTAGTCTAATGCTAGGATCTAGGGTGAGAGAGGTGGAAGAATGCATGGTGTGGGTATGCTTGTCAGGTACGAGGAGCTTGGGTGTGAGGGGTGGATGAATGCATGGTGGGGGTATGCTTGTCTAATGCGAGGAGCTAAGGTGGGAGGGGTGGAGGAATGCATGGTGGGGGTATGCTTGTCTAATGCAAGAAGCTAGGGTAGGAATGGTGGAAGTATGCATGGTGTGTGTTTGCTTGTCAGATGCGAGGAGCTAGGGTGGGAGGGGTGGAGGAATGCATGGTGGGGTTTTGCTTGTCAGATGCAAGGAGCTAGGGTGGCAGGGATGGAGGAATGCATGGTGGGGATATCATTGTCAGATGCGAGGGGCTATGGTGGGAGGGGTGGAGGAATGCATGGCATGGGTTTGGTTGTCAGATGCGAGGGGCGAGGGTTTGAGCGATGGAGGATTGCATGGCGGGGGTATGCTTGTCTAATGCGAGGAGCTAAAGTGGGAGGGGTGAGGAATGCATGGTGGGGTTATGCTTGTCTAATGCGAGGAGCTACGGGGGGTGAAGTGGAGGAATGCATGGTGGGAGTATGCCTGTCAGATGCAAGGGGCTAGGGAAGGAGGGATGGAGGAATGCATGGTGGGGGTATGCTAGTCAGATGCGAGTGGCAACGGTGGGAGTGGTGGAGGAATGCATGGTGGGTGTATGCTTGTCAGATGCGAGGGGCTAGGGTGGGAGGGGTGGAGGAATGCATGGTGGGGATATGCTTGTCAGATGCGAGGGGCTAGGGTGGGCGGGGTGGAGGAATGCATGGTGGGGGTCTGCTTGTCAGGTGTAAGAGGCTGGGGTGAGAGGGGTGGAGGAATGCATGGTGGGGGTCTGCTTGTCAGATGCGAGGGGCTAGGGTGAGATGGGTAATGGAATGCATGGTGGGGGTATGCTTGTCAGATGCGAGGGGCGAGAGTGGAAGGGTGGGAGGGGATTGGCTGAATGCATGGTGTGGTATGCTTGCAAGGAGCTAGGGTAGAGGGGTGGAGGAATGCGTGGTGGGGGTATGCTTGTCTAATGCAAGGAGCTAGGGTGGGAGGAATGCCTGGTGGGGGTATGCTTGTCAGATGCAAGGGGCTGGGGTGGGAGGGGTGGCAGAATGCATGGTGGGGAATGCTTGTCAGATGCGAGGAGCTAGGGTGGGAGGGGAGGAGGAATGCAGGGTGGGGGTATGCTTGTCAGATGCAAGGGGCTAGGGTGGGAGGGGAGGAGGAATGCATGGTGTGGGTATGCTTGTCTAATGCGAGGAGCTAGGGAGGGAGGGGTGGAGGAATGCATGGTGGGGGTATGCTTGTCAGATGTGAGGGGCTGGGGTGAGAGGGGTGGAGAAATGCATGGTGGCGGTATGCTTGTCAGATGCGAGGGGCTAGGGTGAGAGGGGTGGTGGAATGCATTGTGGGGGTATGCTTGTCAGATGCGAGGGGCGACGGTTGGAGGGGTGGTGGAATGCATGGTGGGGGTATGCTTGTCAGATGCGAGGACCTTGGGTGGGAAGGATGGAGGAATGCATGGTGGGGGTTTGCTTGTCAGATGTGAGGGGCGACGGTTGGAGGAGTGGTGGAATGCATGGTGGGGGTTTGCTTGTCAGATGTGAGCAGCTCGGGTGGGAGGGGTGGAGGAACGCATGGTGGGGTATGCTTGTCAGATGCAAGGGGCTACGGTGGGAGGGAAGGAGGAATGCATGGTGGGGGTATGCTTGTCTAATGCGAGGAGCTAGAATGGGAGGGGTGGAGGAATGCATGTTCGGGATACGCTCGTCAGATGCGAGGGGCGATGGTCGGAGGGGTGGATGAATGCATGGTGGGGATATGCTTGTCAGATGTGAGGGGCTAGGGTTGGAGGGGTGGGGGAATGCATGGTGGGGTATGCTTGTCAGACGCGAGGTGCGAGGGTCGGAGGGGTGGAGGAATGCATCTTGGTGGAATGCTTGTCAGATGCGAGGAGGTAGGGTGGGAGGGGTGGAGGAATGCATGGTGGGGGTATGCTTGACAGTTGCGAGGGCGAGGGTGGGAGGGCGGGAGGGGTGGATGAATGCATGATAGGGTATGCTTGTCTAATGCAAGGAGCTAGGGTGGGAGGGGTGGAGGAAGGCATAGTGGGGCTATGCTTGTCAGATGTGAGGGATGAGTGTGGGAGGGGTAGAGGAATGCATGGTGGGGGTATGCTTGAGAGATGCGAGGAGCTAGGGTGGGAGGGGTGGAGGAATGCATGGTGGGATATGCTTGTCATATGCAAGGGGCTAGGGTGGGAGGGGTGGAGGAATGCATCGTGGGGGTATGCTTGTCTAATGCGAGGATCTAGGGTGAGAGGGGTGGAAGAATGCATGGTGTGGGTGTGCTTGTCAGGTGCGAGGAGCTTCGGTGGGAGGGGTGGAGGAATGCATGGTTAGGGTATGCTTGTCTAATGGGAGGAGCTAAGGTGGGAGGGGTGGAGGAATGCATGGTGGGTGTATGCTTGTCTAAAGCGAGGAGCTAGGGTGGGAGGGGTGGAGGAATGCATGGTGGGGCTATGGTTGTCTAATGCGAGGAGCTAGAGTGGGTGGGGTGGCGGAAGGCATAGTGGGGCTATGCTTGTCAGATGTGAGGGGTGAGTGTGGGAGGGGTGGAGGAATGCATGGTGGGGGTATGCTTGAGAGATGCGAGGAGCTAGGGTGGGAGGGGTGGAGGAATGCATGGTGGGTGTATGCTTGTCTAAAGCGAGGAGCTAGGGTGGGAGGGGTGGAGGAATGCATGGTGGGGCTATGCTTGTCTAATGCGAGGAGCTAGGGTGGGAGTGGTGGAAGAATGCATGGTGGGGCTATGCTTGTCTAATGTGAGGAGCTAGGGTGGGAGGAGTAGAGGAATGCATGATGGGGGTATGCTCGTCAGATGTGATGGTCGAGGGTTGGAGGTGTGGAGGAACGCATGGTGGGGATATGCTCGTCAGATACGAGGGGCGAGGGTGGGAGGGGTGGAGTAATGCATGGAGGGGGTATGCTTGCCAGATGTGAGGGGCGAGGATGGGAGGGGTGGAGGAATGCATGGTGGGGGTGTGCTTGTCAGATGCGAGGGGCAAGGGTGGGAGCGGTAGAGGAATGCATGGTGGGGGTATGACTGTCAGATGCGAGGTGCGAGGGTCGGAGGGGTGGAGCAATGCATGGTGGAAATATGCTTGTCAGATGCGAGGACCTTGGGTGGGAAGGATGGAGGAATGCAGGGTGGGGGTATGCTTGTCAGATGCAAGGGGCTAGGGTGGGAGGGGAGGAGGAATGAATGGTGGGGGTATGCTTGTCTAATGCGAGGAGCTAGGATGGGAGGGGTGGAGGAATGCATGGTCGGGATATGCTCGTCAGATGCGAGGGGCGATGGTTAGAGGGGTGGATGAATGCATGGTGGGGATATGCTTGTCAGATGCGAGGGGCTAGGGTTGGAGGGGGGAGGAATGCATGGTGGGGGTATGCTTGTCAGACACGAGGGGCGAGTGTGGGAGTGGTGGAGGAATGCATGGTAGGGGTATGACTGTCAGATGCGAAGTGCGAGGGTCGGAGGGGTGGAGCAATGCATGGTGGGGGTATGCTTGTCAGATGCGAGGACCTTGGGTGGGAAGGATGGAGAAATCCATAGTGGGGGTATGCTTGTCAGATACGAGGGGCGAGGGTCAGAGAGGTGGAGGAATGCATGGTGGAGGAATGCTTGTCAGATGCGAGGAGCTAGGGTCGGAGGGGTGGTGGAATGCATGGTAGGGTTATGCTTGTCTAATGCGAGGAGCTGGGGTGGGAGGGGTGGAGGTATGCATGGCGGGGCTATGCTTGTCTAATGCGAGGAGCTAGGATGGGAGGGGTGGAGGAATGAATGGGGGGGATATGCTCGTCAGATGCGAGGAGCTAGGGTGGGAGGGGTGGAGGAATGCGTGGTGGGGATATGCTTGTCAGATGCGAAGGGCTAGGGAGGGAGGGGTGGAGGAATGCATGGTGGGGGTATGCTTGTCAGATGTGAGGGGCTGGGGTGAGAGGGGTGGAGAAATGCATGGTGGCGGTATGCTTGTCAGATGCGAGGGGCTAGGGTGAGAGGGGTGGTGGAATGCATGGTGAGGGTATGCTTGTCAGATGCGAGGGGTGAGAGTGGGAGGGTGGGAGTGGTTTGGATGAATCCATGGTGGGGTATGCTTGCAAGGAGCTAGGGTGGGAAGGGTGGAGGAATCTGTGGTGGGGGTATGCTTGTCTAATGCGAGGAGCTAGGGTGGGAGGAATGCCTGGTGGGGGTATGCTTGTCTAATGCGAGGAGCTAAGGTGGGAGGGGTGGAGGAATGCATGGTGGGGTTATGCTTGTCTAATGTGAGGAGCTATGGGGGAGGGATGGAGGAATGCATGGTGGGGGTATGCCTGTCAGATGCAAGGGGCTAGGGAGGGAGGGGTGGAGGAATGCATGGTGGGGGTATGCTAGTCAGATGCGAGGGGCTAGGGTGGGAGGGGTGAAGGAATGCATTGTGGGGGTATGCTTGTCTAATGCGAGGAGCTAAGGTGAGAGGGGTGGAGGAATGCATGGTGGGGTTATTCTTGTCTAATGAAAGGAGCTACGGGGGAGGGGTGGAGGAATGCATGGTGGGGTATGCTTGTCAAGTGCGAGGGGCTAGGGTGGGAGGGGTGGAGGAATGCATGGTGGGGATATGCTTGTCAGATACGAGGGGCTAGGGTGGGAGGGGTGGAGGAATGCATGGTGGGGGTATGCTTGTCAGATGTAAGAGGCTGGGGTGAGAGGGGTGGAGCAAAGCATGGTGGGGGTATGCTTGTCAGATGCGAGGGGCTAGGGTGGGAGGGGTAGAGGAATGCATTGTGGCGGTATGCTTGTCTAATGCGAGTATCTAGGGTGAGAGGGGTTGAAGAATGCATGGTGTGGGTGTGCTTGTCAGGTGCGAGGAGCTACGGTGGGAGAGGTGGAGGAATGCATGGTGGGGGTATGCTTGTCTAATGCGAGGAGCTAAGGTGGGAGGGGTGGAGGAATGCATGGTGGGGCTATGCTTGTCTAATGCGAGGAGCTAGGGTGGGAGAGGTGGAAGAATGCATGGTGGGGCTATGCTTGTCTAATGTGAGGAGCTAGGGTGGGAGGAGTAGAGGAATGCATGATGGGGGTATGCTCGTCAGATGTGAGGGGCGAGGGTTGGAGGTGTGGAGGATTGCATGGTGGGGATATACTCGTCAGATGCGATGCGCGAGGGTGGGAGGGGTGGAGTAATGCATGGAGGGGGTATGCTTGCCAGATGTGAGGGGCGAGGATGCGAGGGGTGGAGGAATGCATGGTGAGGGTGTGCTTGTCAGATGCGAGGGGCAAGGGTGGGAGCGGTAGAGGAATGTATGGTATTGGTATGACTGTCAGAGGTGAGGGGCGAGGGTTGGAGGTGTGGAGGAACGCATGGTGGGGATATACTCGTCAAATGCGAGGGGCGAGGGTGGGAGGGGTAGAGAAATGCATGGAGGGGGTATGCTTGTCAGATGCAAGGGGCTAGGGTGGGAGGGGTGGAGGAATGCATGGTGGGGCTATGCTTGTCAGATGTGAGGGGTGAGTGTGGGAGGGGTGGAGGAATGCATGGTGGGGATATGCTTGAGAGATGCGAGGAACTAGGGTGGGAGGGGTGGAGGAATGCATGGTGGGGATATGCTTGTCAGATGCAAGGGGCTAGGGTGGGAGGGGTGGAGGAATGCATCATGGGGGTATGCTTGTCTAATGCGAGGATCTAGGGTGAGAGGGGTGGAAGAATGTATGGTGAGTGTATGCTTGTCTAAAGCGAGGAGCTAGGGTGGGAGGGGTGGAGGAATGCATGGTGGGTGTATGCTTGTCTAAAGTGAGTAGCTAGGGTGGGAGGCGTGGAGGAATGCATGGTGGGGCTATGCTTGTCTATTGCGAGGAGCTAGGGTGGGAGTGGTGGAAGAATGCATGGTGGGGCTATGCTTGTCTAATGTGAGGAGCTAGGGTGGGAGGAGTAGAGGAATGCATGATGGGGGTATGCTCGTCAGATGTGAGGGGCGAGGGTTGGCGGTGTGGAGGAATGCATGGTGGGGATATGCTCGTCAGATGCGAGGGGCGAGGGCGGGAGGGGTTGAGTAATGCATGGAGGGGGTATGCTTTCCAGATGTGAGGGGCGAGGATGGGAGGGGTGGAGGAATGCATGGTGGGGGTGTGCTTGTCAGATGCGAGGGGCAAGGGTGGGAGCGGTAGAGGAATGCATGGTAGGGGTATGACTGTCAGATGCGAGGTGCGAGGGTTGGAGGGGTGGAGCAATGCATGGTGTAGGTATGCTTGTCAGATGCGAGGACCTTGGGTGGGAAGGATGGAGGAATCCAGGGTGGGGGTATGCTTGTCAGATGCAAGGGGCTAGGGGAGGAGGAATACATGGTGAGGGTAGCTTGTCTAATGCGAGAAGCTAAGATGGGAGGGGTGGAGGAATGCATGGTCGGGATATGCTCGTCAGATGCGAGGGGCGATGGTCGGAGGGGTGGATGAATGCATGGTGGGGATATGCTTGTCAGATGCGAGGGGCTAGGATTGGAGGGGTGGAGGAATGCATGGTGGGGGTATGCTTGTCAGACGCGAGGGGCGAGGGTGGGAGCGGTGAAGGAATGCATGGTAGGGGTATGACTGTCAGATGCAAAGTGCGAGGGTCGGAGGGGTGGAGCAATGCATGGGGGGGTATGCTTGTCAGATGCTAGGACCTTGGGTGGGAAGGATGGAGAAATCCATAGTGGGGGTATGCTTGTCAGATACGAGGGGCGAGGGTCGGAGGGGTGGAGGAATGCATGGTGGAAGAATGCTTATCAGATGCGAGGAGCTAGGGTCGGAGGGGTGGTGGAATGCATGGTAGGGCTATGCTTGTCTAATGCGAGGAGCTAGGGTGGGAGGGGTGGGGGGTATGCATGGCGGGGCTATGCTTGTCTAATGCGAGGAGCTAGGATGGAAGGCTTGGAGGAATGCATGGTGGGGATATGTTTGTCAGATGCGAGGAGCTAGTGTGGGAGGGGTGGAGGAATGCGTGGTGGGGATATGCTTGTCAGATGCGAAGGGCTAGGAGGGAGGGGTGGAGGAATGCATGGTGGGGGTATGCTTGTCATATGTGAGGGGCTGGGGTGAGAGGGGTGGAGAAATGCATGGTGGCCGTATGCTTGTCAGATGCGAGGGGCTAGGGTGAGAGGGGTGGTGGAATGCATGGTGGGGGTATTTCTTGTCAGATGCGAGGGTCGAGAGTGGGAGGGTGTGAGGGGTTTGGATGAATCCATGGTGGGGTATGCTTGCAAGGAGCTAGGGTGGGAGGGGTGGAGGAATCTGTGGTGGGGGTATGCTTGTCTAATGCGAGGAGCTAGGGTGGGAGGAATGCCTGGTGGGGGTATGCTTGTCTAATGCGAGGAGCTAAGGTGGGAGGGGTGGAGGAATGCATGGTGGGGTTATGCTTGTCAGATGCGAGGTGCGAGAGTGGGAGGGTGTGAGGGGTTTGGATGAATCCATGGTGGGGTATGCTTGCAAGGAGCTAGGGTGGGAGGGGTGGAGGAATCTGTGGTGGGGGTATGCTTGTCTAATGCGAGGAGCTAGGGTGGGAGGAATGCCTGGTGGGGGTATGCTTGTCTAATGCGAGGAGATATGGGGGGAGGGATGGAGGAATGCATCGTGGGAGTATGCCTGTCAAATGCAAGGGGCTAGGGAGGGAGGGGTGGAGGAATGCATGGTGGGGGTATGCTAGTCAGATGCGAGGGGCTACGGTGGGAGGGGTGGAGGAATGCATGGTGGGGGTATGCTTGTCTAATGCGAGGAGCTAAGGTGAGAGGGGTGGAGGAATGCATGGTGGGGTTATTCTTGTCTAATGCAAGGAGCTACGGGGGAGGGGTGGAGGAATGCATGGTGGGGTTATTCTTGTCTAATGAAAGGAGCTACGGGGGAGGGGTGGAGGAATGCATGGTGGGGTATGCTTGTCAGGTGCGAGGGGCTAGGGTGGGAGGGGTGGAGGAATGCATGGTGGGGATATGCTTGTCAGATACGAGGGGCTAGGGTGGGAGGGGTGGAGGAATGCATGGTGGGGGTATGCTTGTCAGATGTAAGAGGCTGGGGTGAGAGGGGTGGAGCAAAGCATGGTGGGGGTATGCTTGTCAGATGCGAGGGGCTAGGGTGGGAGGGGTAGAGGAATGCATTGTGGCGGTATGCTTGTCTAATGCGAGTATCTAGGGTGAGAGGGGTTGAAGAATGCATGGTGTGGGTGTGCTTGTCAGGTGCGAGGAGCTACGGTGGGAGGGGTGGAGGAATGCATGGTGGGGGTATGCTTGTCTAATGCGAGGAGCTAAGGTGGGAGGGGTGGAGGAATGCATGGTGGGGCTATGCTTGTCTAATGCGAGGAGCTAGGGTGGGAGAGGTGGAAGAATGCATGGTGGGGCTATGCTTGTCTAATGTGAGGAGCTAGGGTGGGAGGAGTAGAGGAATGCATGATGGGGGTATGCTCGTCAGATGTGAGGGGCGAGGGTTGGAGGTGTGGAGGATTGCATGGTGGGGATATACTCGTCAGATGCGATGCGCGAGGGTGGGAGGGGTGGAGTAATGCATGGAGGGGGTATGCTTGCCAGATGTGAGGGGCGAGGATGGGAGGGGTGGAGGAATGCATGGTGAGGGTGTGCTTGTCAGATGCGAGGGGCAAGGGTGGGAGCGGTAGAGGAATGTATGGTATTGGTATGACTGTCAGAGGTGAGGGGCGAGGGTTGGAGGTGTGGAGGAACGCATGGTGGGGATATACTCGTCAGATGCGAGGGGCGAGGGTGGGAGGGGTAGAGAAATGCATGGAGGGGGTATGCTTGCCAGATGTGAGGGGCGAGGATGGGAGGGGTGGAGGAATGCATGGTGGGGGTGTGCTTGTCAGATGCGAGGGGCAAGGGTGGGAGCGGTAGAGGAATGTATGGTAGGGGTATGACTGTCAGATGCGAGGTGCGAGGGTCGGAGGGGTGGAGCAATGCATGGTGGAGGTATGCTTGTCAGATGCGAGGACCTTGGGTGGTTAGGATGGTGGAATGCATGGTGGGGGTATGCTTGTCAGATGTGAGGGGCGACGGTCGGAGGTGTGGTGGAATGCATGGTGGGGGTTTGCTTGTCAGATGCGAGCAGTTCGGGTGGGAGAGGTGGAGGAACGCATGGTGGGGTATGCTTGTCAGATGCAAGGGGCTAGGGTGGGAGGGGAAGAGGAATGCATGGTGGGGGTATGCTTGTCTAATGCGAGGAGCTAGGATGGGAGGGGTGGAGGAATGCATGGTCGGGATATGCTCGTCAGATGCGAGGGGCGATGGTCGGAGGGGTGGATGAATGCATGGTGGGGATATGCTTGTCAGATGCGAGGGGCTAGGGTTGGAGGGGTGGAGGAATGCATGGTGGGGGTATGCTTGTCAGACGCGAGGGGCGAGGGTGGGAGCGGTGGAGGAATGCATTGTAGGGGTATGACTGTCAGATGCAAGGAGGTAGGGTGGGAGGGGTGGAGGAATGCATCTTGGGGGAATGCTTGTCAGATGCGAGGGACTAGGGTGGGAGGGGTGGAGGAATGCATGGTGGGGGTATTCTTGACAGTTGCGAGGGCGAGGGTGGGAGGGCGGGAGGGGTGGATGAATGCATGATAGGGTATGCTTGTCTAATGCAAGGAGCTAGGGTGGGTGGGGTGGCGGAAGGCATAGTGGGGCTATGCTTGTCAGATGTGAGGGGTGAGTGTGGGAGGGGTGGAGGAATGCATGGTGGGGATATGCTTGAGAGATGCGAGGAACTAGGGTGGGAGGGGTGGAGGAATGCATGGTGGGGATATGCTTGTCAGATGCAAGGGGCTAGGGTGGGAGGGGTGGAGGAATGCATCATGGGGGTATGCTTGTCTAATGCGAGGATCTAGGGTGAGAGGGGTGGAAGAATGTATGGTGAGTGTATGCTTGTCTAAAGCGAGGAGCTAGGGTGGGAGGGGTGGAGGAATGCATGGTGGGTGTATGCTTGTCTAAAGTGAGTAGCTAGGGTGGGAGGGGTGGAGGAATGCATGGTGGGGCTACGCTTGTCTATTGCGAGGAGCTAGGGTGGGAGTGGTGGAAGAATGCATGGTGGGGCTATGCTTGTCTAATGTGAGGAGCTAGGGTGGGAGGAGTAGAGGAATGCATGATGGGGGTATGCTCGTCAGATGTGAGGGGCGAGGGTTGGCGGTGTGGAGGAATGCATGGTGGGGATATGCTCGTCAGATGCGAGGGGCGAGGGCGGGAGGGGTTGAGTAATGCATGGAGGGGGTATGCTTTCCAGATGTGAGGGGCGAGGATGGGAGGGGTGGAGGAATGCATGGTGGGGGTGTGCTTGTCAGATGCGAGGGGCAAGGGTGGGAGCGGTAGAGGAATGCATGGTAGGGGTATGACTGTCAGATGCGAGGTGCGAGGGTTGGAGGGGTGGAGCAATGCATGGTGTAGGTATGCTTGTCAGATGCGAGGACCTTGGGTGGGAAGGATGGAGGAATCCAGGGTGGGGGTATGCTTGTCAGATGCAAGGGGCTAGGGGAGGAGGAATACATGGTGAGGGTAGCTTGTCTAATGCGAGAAGCTAAGATGGGAGGGGTGGAGGAATGCATGGTCGGGATATGCTCGTCAGATGCGAGGGGCGATGGTCGGAGGGGTGGATGAATGCATGGTGGGGATATGCTTGTCAGATGCGAGGGGCTAGGATTGGAGGGGTGGAGGAATGCATGGTGGGGGTATGCTTGTCAGACGCGAGGGGCGAGGGTGGGAGCGGTGAAGGAATGCATGGTAGGGGTATGACTGTCAGATGCAAAGTGCGAGGGTCGGAGGGGTGGAGCAATGCATGGGGGGGTATGCTTGTCAGATGCTAGGACCTTGGGTGGGAAGGATGGAGAAATCCATAGTGGGGGTATGCTTGTCAGATACGAGGGGCGAGGGTCGGAGGGGTGGAGGAATGCATGGTGGAAGAATGCTTATCAGATGCGAGGAGCTAGGGTCGGAGGGGTGGTGGAATGCATGGTAGGGCTATGCTTGTCTAATGCAAGGAGCTAGGGTGGGAGGGGTGGGGGGTATGCATGGCGGGGCTATGCTTGTCTAATGCGAGGAGCTAGGATGGAAGGCTTGGAGGAATGCATGGTGGGGATATGTTTGTCAGATGCGAGGAGCTAGTGTGGGAGGGGTGGAGGAATGCGTGGTGGGGATATGCTTGTCAGATGCGAAGGGCTAGGAGGGAGGGGTGGAGGAATGCATGGTGGGGGTATGCTTGTCATATGTGAGGGGCTGGGGTGAGAGGGGTGGAGAAATGCATGGTGGCCGTATGCTTGTCAGATGCGAGGGGCTAGGGTGAGAGGGGTGGTGGAATGCATGGTGGGGGTATTTCTTGTCAGATGCGAGGGTCGAGAGTGGGAGGGTGTGAGGGGTTTGGATGAATCCATGGTGGGGTATGCTTGCAAGGAGCTAGGGTGGGAGGTGTGGAGGAATCTGTGGTGGGGGTATGCTTGTCTAATGCGAGGAGCTAGGGTGGGAGGAATGCCTGGTGGGGGTATGCTTGTCTAATGCGAGGAGCTAAGGTGGGAGGGGTGGAGGAATGCATGGTGGGGTTATGCTTGTCAGATGCGAGGTGCGAGAGTGGGAGGGTGTGAGGGGTTTGGATGAATCCATGGTGGGGTATGCTTGCAAGGAGCTAGGGTGGGAGGGGTGGAGGAATCTGTGGTGGGGGTATGCTTGTCTAATGCGAGGAGCTAGGGTGGGAGGAATGCCTGGTGGGGGTATGCTTGTCTAATGCGAGGAGATATGGGGGGAGGGATGGAGGAATGCATCGTGGGAGTATGCCTGTCAAATGCAAGGGGCTAGGGAGGGAGGGGTGGAGGAATGCATGGTGGGGGTATGCTAGTCAGATGCGAGGGGCTAGGGTGGGAGGGGTGGAGGAATGCATGGTGGGGGTATGCTTGTCTAATGCGAGTAGCTAAGGTGAGAGGGGTGGAGGAATGCATGGTGGGGTTATTCTTGTCTAATGCAAGGAGCTACGGGGGAGGGGTGGAGGAATGCATGGTGGGGGTATGCTTGTCAGATGCGAGGGGCTAGGGTGGGAGGGGTGGAGGAATGCATGGTGGGGATATGCTTGTCAGATGCGAGGGGCGAGAATGGAAGGGTGGGAGGGGTTTGGCTGAATGCATTGTGGGGTATGCTTGCAAGGAGCTAGGGTGGGAGGGGTGGAGGAATGCGTGGTTGGGGTATGCTTGTCTAATGCAAGGAGCTAGGGTGGGAGCAATGCATGGTGGGGGTATGCTTATCAGATGCGAGGGGCTGGGGTGGGAGGGGTGGCAGAATGCATTGTGGGGTATGCTTGTCAGATGCGAGGAGCTAGGGTGGGAGGGGTGGAGGAATGCATGGTGGGGGTATGGTTGATATATGTGAGGAGCTAAGGTGGGAGGGGTGGAGGAATGCATGGTGGGGGTATGCTTGTCAGATGCGAGGGGCGAGGGTGGGAGGGTGGGAGGCATTTGGATGAATGCATTCTGGGTTATGCTTGTCTAATACAAGGAGCTAGGGTGTGAGGGGTGGAGGAATGCATGGTGGGGTTTTGCTTGTCAGGTGCAAGGGGCTAGGGTGGGAGGGGTGGTGGAATGCATGGTGGGGGTATGCTTGTCAGATGCAAGGGGCCAGGGTGGGAGGGTGTTAGGGGTTTGGATGAATGCATTCTGGGGTATGCTTGTCTAATACAAGAGGCTAGGGTTTGAGGGGTGGAGGAATGCATGGTGGGGTATGCTTGTCTAATGGGAGGAGCTACGGTGGAGGGGTGGAGGAATGCATTGTGGGGGTTTGCTTGTCAGATGCGAGCAGCTCGGGTGGGAGGGGTGGAGGAACACATGGTGGGGGTATGCTTGTCAGATGCGAGTGGCTAGGGTGGGAGGGGTGGAGGAATGCATGGTGGGGGTATGCTTGTCTAATGTGAGAAGTTAGGATGGGAGGGGTGGAGGAATGCATGGTGGGGGTTTGCTTGTCAGATGCGAGCAGCTCGGGTGGGAGGGGTGGAGGAACACATGGTGGGGGTATGCTTGTCTAATGTGAGGAGCTAGGGTGGGAGGGGTGGAGGAATCTGTGGTGGGGGTATGCTTGTCTAATGCGAGGAGCTAGGGTGGGAGGAATGCCTGGTGGGGGTATGCTTGTCAGGAGCTAGGGTGGGAGGGGTGGAGGATTGCATGGTGGGGATATGCTTGTCAGATGAACGGGGCTAGGGTGGGAGGGGTGGAGGAATGCCTGGTGGGGGTATGCTTGTCTAATGCGAGGATCTAGGTTGAGAGGGGTGGAAGAATGCATGGTGTGGATATGCTTGTCAGGTGCGAGGAGCATGGGTGGGAGGGGTGGATGAATGCATGGTGGAGGTATGCTTGTCTAATGTGAGGAGCTAAGGTGGGAGGGGTGGAGGAATGCATGATGGGGGTATGCTTGTCTAATGCGAGGAGCTAGGGTGGGAATTGTGGAGGAATGCATGGTGTTTGTCTTCTTGTCAGATGTGAGGAGCTAGGGTGGTAGGGGTGGAGGAATGCATGGTGGGGTTTTGCTTGTCAGATGCAAGGTGCTAGGGTGGCAGGGGTGGAGGAATGCATGGTGGGGATATCATTGTCAGATGCGAGGGGCTATGGTGGGAGGGCTAGAGGAATGCATGGAATGGGTTTGGTTGTCAGATGCGAGGAGCTAAAGTGGGAGGGGTGGAGGAATGCATGGTGGGGTTATGCTTGTCTAATGCGAGGAGCTACGGGTGGAGGGGTGGTGGAATGCATGCTGGGGGTATGCCTGTCAGATGTGAGGGGCTAGGGAGGGAGGGGAGGAGGAATGCATGGTGGGGGTATGCTTGTCAGATCCGAGGGGCTAGAGTGGGAGGGGTGGAGAAATCTATGGTGGGGATATTCTTGTCAGATGCGAGGGGCTAGGGTGGGAGGGGTGGAGGAATGCATGGTGGGGGTATGCTTGTCAGATGTAAGAGGCTGGGGTGAGAGATGTGGAGCAATGCATGGTGGGGGTATGCTTGTCAGATGCGAGGGGCTAGGGTGAGAGGGGAGGTGGAATGCATGGTGGGGGTATGATTGTCAGATGTGAGGGGCGAGAGTGGGAGGGTGGGAGGGGTATGGATGAATCCATGGTGGGGTATGCTTGCAAGGAGCTAGGGTGGGAGGGGTGGAGGAATCTGTGGTGGGGGTATATTTGTCTAATGGGAGGAGCTAGGGTGGGAGGAATGCCTGGGGGGGTATGCTTGTCAGATGCGAGGAGCTAGGGTGGGAGGGGTGGAGGAATGCATGGTGGGGATTTGCTTGTCAGATGCGAGGGGCTAGGGTGGGAGAGGTGGAGGAATGCCTGGTGGGGGTATGCTAGTCTAATGCGAGGATCTAGGGTGAGAGAGGTGGAAGAATGCATGGTGTGGGTATGCTTGTCAGGTACGAGGAGCTTGGGTGTGAGGGGTGGATGAATGCATGGTGGGGGTATGCTTGTCTAATGCGAGGAGCTAAGGTGGGAGGGGTGGAGGAATGCATGGTGGGGGTATGCTTGTCTAATGCGAGGAGCTAGGGTGGGAATGGTGGAAGTATGCATGGTGTGTGTTTGCTTGTCAGATGCGAGGAGCTAGGGTGGGAGGGGTGGAGGAATGCATGGTGGGGTTTTGCTTGTCAGATGCAAGGAGATAGGGTGGCAGGGGTGGAGGAATGCATGGTGGGGATATCTTTGTCAGATGCGAGGGGCTATGGTGGGAGGGGTGGATGAATGCATGGCATGGGTTTGGTTGTCAGATGCGGGGCCGAGGGTTTGAGCGATGGAGGATTGCATGGCCGGGGTATGCTTGTCTAATGCGAGGAGCTAAAGTGGGAGGGGTGGAGGAATGCATGGTGGGGTTATGCTTGTCTAATGCGAGGAGCTACGGGGGGAGAAGTGGAGGAATGCATGGTGGGGGTATGCCTGTCAGATGCGAGGGGCTAGGGAAGGAGGGGTGGAGGAATGCATGGTGGGGGTATGCTAGTCAGATGCGAGTGGCAACGGTGGGAGGGGTGGAGGAATGCATGGTGGGTGTATGCTTGTCAGATGCGAGGGGCTAGGGTGGGAGGGGTGGAGGAATGCATGGTGGGGGTATGCTTGTCAGATATAAGAGGCTGGGGTGAGAGGGGTGGAGCAATGCATGGTGGGGGTATGCTTGTCAGATGCGAGGGGCTAGGGTGAGAGGGGTAATGGAATGCATGGTGGGGGTATGCTTGTCAGATGCGAGGGGCGAGAGTGGAAGGGTGGGAGGGTTTGGCTGAATGCATGGTGGGGTATGCTTGCAAGGAGCTAGGATGGGAGGGGTGGAGGAATGCGTGGTGGGGGTATGCTTGTCTAATGCAAGGAGCTAGGGTGGGAGGAATGCCTGGTGGGGGTATGCTTCTCAGATGCAAGGGGCTGGGGTGGGAGGGGTGGCAGAATGCATGGTGGGGAATGCTTGTCAGATGCGAGGAGCTAGGGTGGGAGGGGTCTAGGAATGCATGGTGGGGGTATGCTTGATAGATGTGAGGAGCTAGGGTGGGAGGGGTGGAGGAATGCATGGTGGGGTATGCTTGACATATGCGAGGGGTGAGGGTGTGAGAGTGGGAGGGGTGGATGAATGCATAGTAGGGTATGCTTGTCTCATGCAAGGAGTTGGGGAGGGAGGGGTGGAGGAATGCATGGTGGGGGTATGCTTGTCAGATGCGAGAGGCGAGTGTGGGAGGGGTGGAGGAATGCATGGTGAGGGTATGCATGTCAGATGCGAGGAGCAAGGGTGGGAGGGGTGGAGGAATGCATGGTGGGGAAATGCTTGTCAGATGTGAGGGGCTAGGGTGGGTGGGGTGGAGGAATGCCTGGTGTGGGCATGCTTGTCAGGTGCAAGGAGCTTGGGTGGGAGGGTTGGATGAATGCATGGTGGGGGTATGCTTGTCTAATGCGAGGAGCTAAGGTGGGAGGGGTGAAGGAATGCATGGTGGGGGTACGCTTGTCTAATGCGAGGAGCTAGGGTGGGAATGGTGGAGGAATGCATGGTGGGGGTTTGCTTTTCAGATGCAAGGAGCTAGGGTGGCAGGGGTGGAGGAATCCATGGTGGGGATTTGCTTGTCAGATGCGAGGGCTATGGTGGGAGGGGTGGAGGAATGCATGGAATGGGTTTGCTTGTCAGATGCGAGGGGCGAGGGTTGGAGCGGTGTAGGAATGCATGGTGGGGTTATGCTTGTCTAATGCGAGGAGCTACGATGGGAGAAGTGGAGGAATGCATGGTGGTGGTATGCTAGTTAGATGCAAGGGGCTAGGTTGGGAGGGGAGGAGGAATGCATTTTGGGGGTATGCTAGTCAGATGCGAAGGGTTAGGGTGGGAGGGGTGGAGGAATGCATGGTGGGGGTATGCTTGTCTAATGCGAGGACCCAAGGTGGGAGGGGTGGAGGAATGCATGGTGGTGTTATGCTTGTCTAATGCGAGGAGCTATGGTGGGAGGGGTGGAGGAATGTATGGTGGGGTATGCTTGTCAGATGCGATTGGTGAGGGTGGGAGGGGTGGAGGAATGCATGGTGGGGCTATGCTTGTCTAATGCGAGGAGCTAAGGTGGTAGTTGTGGACGAATGCACGGTGGGCTATGCTTGTCTAATGCGATGAGCTAGGGTGGGAGGGGTGGAGGAATGCATGGTGGGGGTATGCTTGTCAGATGCGAGGAGCTAGGGTGGGAGGGGTGGAGGAATGCATGGTGGGGCAATGCTTGTCAGATGCGAGGGACGAGGGTCAGAGGGGTGGAGGAATGCATGGTGGGGGTATGCTTTTGAGATGCGAGGGGCTAGGGTGGGAGGGGTGGAGGAATGCATGGTGGGTGTATGCTTGTCAGATGCGAGGAGCTAGGGTGGGAGGGGTGGAGGAATGCATGGTGGGGGTATCCTTGTCAGATGCAAGGGGCGAGGGTGTGAGTGGTAAAGGAATGCATGGTGGTAGTATGCTTGTCAGATGCGAGGGCGGGAGGTGTGGAAGAATGCATGGTGGGGGTATGCTTGTCAGATGCGAGGGGCTAGGGTGGGAGGGGTGGAGTAATGCATGGTGGGGGTATGCTCATCATATTCGAGGGGCTGGGGTGGGAGGGGTGGAGGAATGCATGGTGGGGGTATGCTCGTCAGATGCGAGGGGCGACGGTGGGAGGGGTGGAGGAATGCATGGTGGGGCTATGCTTGTCTAATGCTAGGAGCTAGTGTGGGAGGGGTGGAGGAATGCATGGCGGGCCTATGCTTGTCCAATGTGAGGAGCTAGGGTGGGAGGGGTGGAGGAATGCATGGTGGGGATATGTTCGTCAAATGCGAGGGGCGAGGTTTGGAGGAGTGGAGGAATGAATGGTGGGGGTATACTTGTCAGATGCGAGGAGCTAGGGTGGGAGGAATGCCTAGTGGGGGTATGCTTGTCAGGAGCTAGGGTGGGAGGGGTGGAGGAATGCATGGTGGGGATATGCTTGTCAGATGCGCGGGGCTAGGGTGGGAGGGGTAGAGGAATGCCTGGTGGGGGTATGCTTGTCTAATGCGAGGATCTAGGGTGAGAGGGGTGGAAGAATGCATGGTGTGGGTATGCTTGTCAGGTCCGAGGAGCATGGGTGGGAGGGGTGGAGGAATGCATGGTGGGGGTTTGCTTGTCTAATGCGAGGAGCTAGGGTGGGAATGGTGGAGGAATGCATGGTGTGTGTTTTCTTGTCACATGTGAGGAGCTAGGGTGGGAGGGGTGGAGGAATGCATGGTGGGGTTTTTCTTGTCAGATGCAAGGAGCTAGGGTGGCAGGGGTGGAGGAATGCATGGTGGGGATATCATTGTCAGATGCGAGGGGCTATGGTGGGAGGGCTGTAGGAATGCATGGAATGGGTTTGGTTGTCAGATGCGAGGGGCGAGGGTTGGAGCGATGGAGGAATGCATGGTGGGGGTATGCTTGTGTAATGGGAGGAGCTAAGGTGGGAGGGGTGGAGGAATGCATGGTGGGGTTATGCTTGTCTAATGCTAGGAGCTACGGGTGGAGGGGTGGAGGAATGCATGGTGGGGTTATGCCTGTCAGATGCGAGAGGCTAGGGAGGGAGGGGTGGAGGAATGCATGGTGGGGGTATGCTAGTCAGATTCGAGGGGCTAGGTTGGGAGGGGAGGAGGAATGTATGGTGGGGGTATGCTTGTCAGATGCGAGTGGCAAGGGTGGGAGGGGTGGAGGAATGCATGGTGGGGGTATGCTTGTCAGATGCGAGGGGCTAGGGTGCGAGGGTGGAGGAATCCATGGTGGGGATATGCTTGTCAGATGCGAGGGGCTAGGGTGGGAGGGGTGGAGGAATGCATGGTGGGAGTATGCTTGTCAGATGTAAGAGGCTGGGGTGAGAGGGATGGAGCAATGCATGGTGGGGGTATGCTTGTCAGATGCGAGGGGCTAGGGTGAGAGGGGTGGTGGAATGCATGGTGGGGGTATGCTTGTCAGATGCGAGGGGCTAGGGTGAGAGGGGTGGTGGAATGCATGGTGGGGGTATGCTTGTCAGATGCGAGGGGCGAGAGTGGGAGGGTGGGAGGGGTATGGATGAATCCATGGTAGTGTATGCTTGCAAGGAGCTAGGGTGGGAGGGGTGGAGGAATCTTTGGTGGGGGTATGCTTATCTAATGCGAGGAGCTAGGGTGGGAGGAATGCCTGGTTGGGCTATACTTGTCAGATGCGAGGGGCTAGGGTGGGAGGGGTGGAGGAATGCATGGTGGGAGTATGCTTGTCAGATGTAAGAGGCTGGGGTGAGAGGGATGGAGCAATGCATGGTGGGGGTATGCTTGTCAGATGCGAGGGGCTAGGGTGAGAGGGGTGGTGGAATGCATGGTGGGGGTATGCTTGTCAGATGCGAGGGGCGAGAGTGGGAGGGTGGGAGGGGTATGGATGAATCCATGGTAGTGTATGCTTGCAAGGAGCTAGGGTGGGAGGGGTGGAGGAATCTTTGGTGGGGGTATGCTTATCTAATGCGAGGAGCTAGGGTGGGAGGAATGCCTGGTTGGGGTATACTTGTCAGATGCGAGGGGCTAGGGTGGGAGGGGTGGAGGAATGCTTGGTGGGGGTATGCTAGTCTAATGCGAGGATCTAGGGTGAGAGGGGTGGAAGAATGCATGGTGTGGGCATGCTTGTCAGGTGCGAGGAGCTTGGGTGGGAGGGGTGGATGAATGCATGGTGGGGGTATGCTTGTCTAATGCGAGGAGCTAAGGTGGGAGGGGTGGAGGAATGCATGGTGGGGGTATGCTTATCTAATGCGAGGAGATAGGGTGGGAATGGTTGAAGAATGCATGGTGTGTGTTTGGTTGTCAGATGCGAGGAGCTAGGGTGGGGGGGTGGAGGAATGCATGGTGGGGTTTTGCTTGTCAGATGCAAGGAGCTAGGGTGGCTGGGGTGGAGGAATGCATGGTGGGGATATCATTGTCAGATGCGAGGGGCTTTGGTGGGAGTGGTGGAGGAATGCATGGAATGGGTTTGGTTGTCAGATGCGAGGGGCGAGGTTTGGAGCGATGGAGGAATGTATGGCGGGGGTATGCTTGTCTAAGGCGAGGAGCTAAGGTGGGAGGGGTGGAGGAATGCATGGTGGGGTTATGCTTGTCTAATGCGAGGAGCTACGGGGGAGGGGTGGAGGAATGCATGGTGGGGGTATGCCTGTCAGATGCGAGGGGCTAGGGAGGGGGGGGTGGAGGAATGCATGGTGGGTGTATGCTAGTCAGATGCGAGGGGCTAGGTTGGGAGGGGAGGAGGAATGCATGGTGGGGGTATGCTTGTCAGATGCGAGTGGCAAAGGTGGGAGGGGTGGAGGAATGCATGGTGGGGGTATGCTTGTCAGATGCGAGGGGCTAGAGTGGGAGGGGTGGAGGAATGCATGGTGGGGATATGCTTGTCAGATGCGAGGGGCTAGGGTGGGAGGGTGGAGGAATCCATGGTGGGGATATGCTTGTCAGATGCGAGGGGCTAGGGTGGAGGGGTGGAGGAATGCATGGTGGGAGTATGCTTGTCAGATGTAAGAGGCTGGGGTGAGAGGGATGGAGCAATGCATGGTGGGGGTATGCTTGTCAGATGCGAGGGGTAGGGTGAGAGGGGTGGTGGAATGCATGGTGGGGGTATGCTTGTCAGATGCGAGGGGCGAGAGTGGGAGGGTGGGAGGGGTATGGATGAATCCATGGTAGTGTATGCTTGCAATGAGCTAGGGTGGGAGGGGTGGAGGAATCTTTGGTGGGGGTATGCTTAGCTAATGCGAGGAGCTAGGGTGGGAGGAATGCCTGGTTGGGCTATACTTGTCAGATTCGAGGGGCTAGGGTGGGAGGGGTGGAGGAATGCTTGGTGGGGGTATGCTAGTCTAATGAGAGGATCTAGGGTGAGAGGGGTGGAAGAATGCATGGTGTGGGTATGCTTGTCTAATGCGAGGAGCTAAGGTGGGAGGGGTGGAGGAATGCATGGTGGGGGTATGCTTATCTAATGCGAGGAGATAGGGTGGGAATGGTTGAAGAATGCATGGTGTGTGTTTGGTTGTCAGATGCGAGGAGCTAGGGTGGGGGGTGGAGGAATGCATGGTGGGGTTTTGCTTGTCAGATGCAAGGAGCTAGGGTGGCAGGGGTGGAGGAATGCATGGTGGGGATATCATTGTCAGATGCGAGGGGCTTTGGTGGGAGGGTGGAAGAATGCATGGAATGGGTTTGGTTGTCAGATGCGAGGGGCGAGGGTTGGAGCGATGGAGGAATGTATGGCAGGGGTATGCTTGTCTAATGCGAGGAGCTAAGGTGGGAGGGGTGGAGGAATGCATGGTGGGGTTATGCTTGTCTAATGCAAGGAGCTATGGGGGGAGGGGTGGAGGAATGCATGGTGGGGGTATGCCTGTCAGATGCGAGGGGCTAGGGAGGGGGGGTGGAGGAATGCATGGTGGGTGTATGCTAGTCAGATGCGAGGGGCTAGGTTGGGAGGGGAGGAGGAATGTATGGTGGGGGTATGCTTGTCAGATGCGAGTGGCAAGGGTGGGAGGGGTGGAGGAATGCATGGTGGGGGAATGCTTGTCAGATGCGAGGGGCTAGAGTGGGAGGGGTGGAGGAATGCATGGTGGGGATATGCTTGTCAGATGCGAGGGGCTAGGGTGGGCGGGGTGGAGGAATGCATGGTGGGGGTATGCTTGTCAGATGTAAGAGGCTGGGGTGAGAGGGGTGGAGCAATGCATGGTGGGGGTATGCTTGTCAGATATAAGAGGCTGGGGTGAGAGGGGTGGAGCAATGCATGGTGGGGGTAGGCTTGTCAGATGCGAGGGGCTAGGGTGAGAGGGGTAATGAAATGCATGGTGGGGGTATGCTTGTCAGATGCGAGGGGCGAGAGTGGAAGGGTGGGAGGGGTTTGGCTGAATGCATGGTGGGGTATGCTTGCAAGGAGCTAGGGTGGGAGGGGTGGAGTAATGCGTGGTGGGGGTAAGCTTGTTTAATGCAAGGAGCTAGGGTGGGAGGAATGCCTGGTGGGGGTATGCTTGTCAGATGCAATGGGCTGAGGTGGGACGGGTGGCAGAATGCATGGTGGGGTATGCTTCTTAGATGCGAGGAGCTAGGGTGGGAGGGGTGGAGGAATGCATGGTGGGGGTATGCTTGATAGATGTGAGGAGCTAGGGTGGGAGGGGTGGAGGAATGCATGGTGGGGGTATGCTTGTCAGATGCGAGAGGCGAGTGTGGGAGGGGTGGAGGAATGCATGGTGAGGGTATGCATGTCAGATGCGAGGAGCTAGGGTGGGAGGGGTGGAGGAATGCATGGTGGGGATATGCTTGTCAGATGTGAGGGGCTAGGGTGGGTGGGGTGGAAGAATGCCTGGTGTGGGTATTCTTGTCAGGTGCAAGGAGCTTGGGTGGGAGGGGTGGATGAATGCATGGTGGGGGTATGCTTGTCTAATGCGAGGAGCTAAGGTGGGAGGGGTGAAGGAATGCATGTTGGGGGTACGCTTGTCTAATGCAAGGAGCTAGGGTGGGAATGGTGGAGGAATGCATGGTGTGTGTTTGCGTGTCAGATGCGAGGAGCTAGGGTGGGAGGGGTGGAGGAATGCATGGTGGGGGTTTGCTTGTCAGATGCAAGGAGCTAGGGTGGCAGGGGTGGAGGAATCCATGGTGGGGATATGCTTGTCAGATGCAAGGGGCTATGGTGGGAGGGGTGGAGGAATGCATGGAATGGCTTTGCTTGTCAGATGCGAGGGGCGAGGGGCGAGGGTTGGAGCGGTGTAGGAATGCATGGGGGGTATGCTTGTCTAATGGGAGAGCTAAGGTGGGAGGGGTGGAGGAATGCATGGTGGGGGTATGCCTGTCAGATGCGAGGGGCTACGGTGGGAGGGGTGGTGGAATGCATGGTGGGGGTATGGCAGTCAGATGCGAGGGGCTAGGTTGGGAGGGGAGGAGGAATGCATTTTGGGGGTATGCTAGTCAGATGCGAGGGGTTAGGGTGGGAGGAGTGGAGGAATGCATGGTGGGGGTATGCTAGTCAGATGCGAGGGGCTAGGGTGGGAGGGGTGGATGAATGCATGGTGGTGGTATGCTTGTCAGATGCAAGGGGCTACGTGGGAGGGGTGGAGGAATGCATGGTGGGTGTATGCTAGTCAGATGCGAGGGGCTAGGGTGGGAGGGGTGGAGGAATGCCTGGTGTGAGTATTCTTGTCAGGTGCAAGGAGCTTGGGTGGGAGGGGTGGAGGAATGCC
This sequence comes from Ambystoma mexicanum, assembly GCF_040938575.1. Classification (NCBI taxonomy): domain Eukaryota; kingdom Metazoa; phylum Chordata; class Amphibia; order Caudata; family Ambystomatidae; genus Ambystoma; species Ambystoma mexicanum. The sequence continues at coordinate 68,631,867 of NC_090932.1, read as the reverse complement.
TGGTGTGGGTATTCTTGTCAGGTGCAAGGAGCTTGGGTGGGAGGGGTGGATGAATGCATGGTGGGGGTATGCTTGTCTAATGTGAGGAGCTAAGGTGGGAGGGGTGAAGGAATGCATGGTGGGGGTACGCTTGTCTAATGCGAGGAGCTAGGGTGGGAATGGTGGAGGAATGCATGGTGTGTGTTTGCGTGTCAGATGCAAGGAGCTCGGGTGGCAGGGGTGGAGGAATCCATGGTGGGGATTAGCTTGTCAGATGCAAGGGGCTATGGTGGGAGGGGTGGAGGAATGTATGGTGGGGGTATGCTTGTCAGATGCGAGGGGCGAGGGTGGGAGCGGTGGAGGAATGCATGATGAGGGTATGCCTATCAGGTACGAGGTGCAAGGGTCAGAGGGGTGGAGCAATGCATGGTGTGGGTATGCTTGTCAGATGCGAGGGGTTATGGTGGGAACGGTGGAGGAATGCATGGTTGGGGTATGCTCGTCAGATGCGAGGGGCAAGGTTCGGAGGGGTGGAGGAATGCATGGTGGGGGTATGCTCGTCAGATGCGAGGAGCTAGGGTGGGAGGGGTAGAGGAATGCATGGTGGGGGTATGCTCGTCAGATGCGAGGGGCAAGGGTTGGAGGTGTGGAGGAATGCATGGCGGGGGTATGCTTTTCAGATGCGAGGGGCTAGGGTGGGAGGTGTGAAGAAATGCATGGTGGGGGTATGCTTGTCAGATGCGAGTGGTGGAGCAATGCATGGTGGGGGTATGCTTGTCAGATGCGAGCACCTAGGGTGGGAAGGATGGAGGAATGCATGGTGGGGGTATGCTTGTCAGCTGAGGGCTCTAGGGTGTGAGGGATGGAGGAATGCATGGTGGGGGTATGCTTGTTTAATGGGAGGAGCTAGGGTGGGAGGGCTGGAGGAATGCATGGTGGCGGTATGCTTGTCAGATACGAGGAGCTAGGGTGGGAGGGGTGGAGGAATGCATGGTGGGGGTATGCTTGTCAGATGCGAGGGTGGGAGGGTTGGAGGAATGCATGGTGGGGGTATGTTTGTTTAATGCAAGGAGCTAAGGTGGGAAGGGTGGAGGAATGCACGGTGGGGGTATGCTTGTCTAATGCGAGGAGCTCGGGTGGGAGGGGTGGAGGAATGCATGGTGGGGATATGTTCGTCAGATGCGAGGGGCGAGGGTCGGAGGAGTGGAGGAATGCATGGTGGGGGTATGCTTGTCTGATGCGAGGTGCTAGGGTTGAAGGGTGGAGGAATGCATGGTGGGGGTATGCTTGTCAGATGCGAGGGTCGAGGGTGGGAGGGGTGGAGGAATGCATGGTGGGGGTATGACTGTCAGGTACGAGGTGGAAGTGTCAGAGGGGTGGAGCAATGCATGGTGTGGGTATGCTTGTCAGATGTGAGGGGCTAGGGTGGGAGGGGTGGAGGAATGCATGGTTGGGGTATGCTCGTCAGATGCGAGGGGCGAGGTTCGGAGGAGTGGAGGAATGCATGGTGGGGGTATGCTCGTCAGATGCGAGGAGCTAGGACGGGAGGGGTGGAGGAATGCATGGTGGGGCTATGCTTGTCTAATGCGAGGAGCTATCGTTGGAGGGGTGGAGGAATGCATGGTGGGGCTATGCTTGTCTAATGCGAGGAGCTAGGGTGGGAGGGGTAGAGGAATGCATGGTGGGGGTATGCTCGTCAGATGCGAGGGACAAGGGTTGGAGGTGTGGAGGAATGCATGGCAGGGGTATGCTTTTCAGATGCGAGGGGCTAGGGTGGGAGGTGTGAAGAAATGCATGGTGGGGGTATGCTTGTCAGATGCAAGGGGCGAGGGGTGGAGCAATGCATGGTGGGGGTATGCTTGTCAGATGCGAGCACCTAGGGTGGGAAGGATGGAGGAATGCATGGTGGGGGTATGCTTGTCAGATGAGGGCGTTAGGGTGGGAGGGATGGAGGAATGCATGGTGGGGGTGTGCTTGTTTAATGGGAGGAGCTAGGGTGGGAGGGCTGGAGGAATGCATGGTGGGGGTATGCTTGTCAGATACGAGGAGCTAGGGTGGGAGGGATGGAGGAATGCATGGTGGGGGTATGCTTGTCAGATGCGAGGGTGGGAGGTGTGGAGGAATGCTTGGTGGGGGTATGCTTGTTTAATGCAAGGAGCTAAGGTGGGAAGGGTGGAGGAATGCATGGTGGGGGTATGCTTGTCTAATGGGGGGAGCTACGGTGGAGGGGTGGAGGAATGCATGGTGTGGGTTTGCTTGTCCGATGCGAGGAGCTAGGGTGGGAGGGGTTGAGGAATGCATGGTGGGGGTATGCTTGTCAGATGCGAGTGTGGGAGGGGTGGAGGAATGCATGGTGGGGGTATGCTTGTTTAATGCAAGGAGCTAATGTGGCAAGGATGGAGGAATGCACGGTGGGGGTATGCTTGTCTAATGGGAGGAGCTGCGGTGGAGGGGTGGAGGAATGCATGGTGTGGGTTTGCTTGTCCGATGCGAGGAGCTAGGGTGGGAGGGGTGGAGGAATGCATGGTGGGGGTATGCTTGTCAGATGTGAGGGGCTAGGGCGAGAGGGGTGGTGGAATGCATGGTGGGGGTATGCTTGTCTAATGCGAGGAGCTAGGGTGGGAGGGGTAGAGGAATGCATGGTGTGGGTATTCTCGTCAGATGCGACGGGCAAGGGTTGGAGGTGTGGAGGAATGCATGGCGGGGGTATGCTTTTCAGATGCGAGGGGCTAGGGTGGGAGGTTGAAGAAATGCATGGTGGGGGTATGCTTGTCAGATGCGAGGGGCGAGGGGTGGAGCAATGCATGGTGGGGGTATGCTTGTCAGGTGCGAGCACATAGGGTGGGAAGGATGGAGGAATGCATGGTGGGGGTATGCTTGTTTAATGGGAGGAGCTAGGGTGGGAGGGCTGGAGGAATGCATGGTGGGGGTATGCTTGTCAGATACGAGGAGTTAGGGTGGGAGGGGTGGAGGAATGCATGGTGGGGGTATGCTTGTCAGATGCGAGGGTGGGAGGGGTGGAGGAATGCATGGTGGGGGTAAGCTTGTTTAATGCAAGGAGCTAAGGTGGGAAGGGTGGAGGAATGCACGGTGGGGGTATGCTTGTCTAATGCGAGGAGCTTGGGTGGGAGGGGTGGAGGAATGCATGGTGGGGATATGTTCGTCAGATGCGAGGGGCGAGGGTCGGAGGAGTGGAGGAATGCATGGTGGGGGTATGCTTGTCTGATGCGAGGTGCTAGGGTTGGAAGGGTGGAGGAATGCATGGTGGGGGTATGCTTGTCAGATGCGAGGGTCGAGGGTGGGAGCGGTGGAGGAATGCATGGTGGGGGTATGCCTGTCAGGTACGAGGTGCAAGTGTCAGAGGGGTGGAGCAATGCATGGTGTGGGTATGCTTGTCAGATGTGAGGGGCTAGGGTGGGAGGGGTGGAGGAATGCATGGTTGGTGTATGCTCGTCAGATGCGATGGGCGAGGTTCGAAGGGGTGGTGGAATGCATGGTGGGGGTATGCTCGTCAGATGCGAGGAGCTAGGACGGGAGGGGTGGAGTAATGCATGGTGGGGCTATGCTTGTCTAATGCGAGGAGCTAGGGTGGGAGGGGTAGAGGAATGCATGGTGGGGGTATGCTCGTCAGATGCGAGGGGCAAGGGTTGGAGGTGTGGAGGAATGCATGGCGGGGGTATGCTTTTCAGATGCGAGGGGCTAGGGTGGGAGGTGTGAAGAAATGCATGGTGGGGGTATGCTTGTCAGATGCGAGGGGCGAGGGGTGGAGCAATGCATGGTGGGGGTATGCTTGTCAGATGCGAGCACCTAGGGTGGGAAGGATGGAGGAATGCATGGTGGGGGTATGCTTGTCAGATGAGGGCGTTAGGGTGGGAGGGATGGAGGAATGCACGGTGGGGGTGTGCTTGTTTAATGGGAGGAGCTAGGGTGGGAGGGCTGGAGGAATGCATGTTGGGGGTATGCTTGTCAGATACGAGGAGCTAGGGTGGGAGGGATGGAGGAATGCATGGTGGGGGTATGCTTGTCAGATGCGAGGGTGGGAGGTGTGGAGGAATGCTTGGTGGGGGTATGCTTGTTTAATGCAAGGAGCTAAGGTGGGAAGGGTGGAGGAATGCATGGTGGGGGTATGCTTGTCTAATGGGGGGAGCTACGGTGGAGGGGTGGAGGAATGCATGGTGTGGGTTTGCTTGTCCGATGCGAGGAGCTAGGGAGGGAGGGGTTGAGGAATGCATGGTGGGGGTATGCTTGTCAGATGCGAGGGTGGGAGGGGTGGAGGAATGCATGGTGGGGGTATGCTTGTTTAATGCAAGGAGCTAATGTGGGAAGGATGGAGGAATGCACGGTGGGGGTATGCTTGTCTAATGGGAGGAGCTGCGGTGGAGGGGTGGAGGAATGCATGGTGTGGGTTTGCTTGTCCGATGCGAGGAGCTAGGGTGGGAGGGGTGGAGGAATGCATGGTGGGGGTATGCTTGTCAGATGCGAGGGGCTAGGGCGGGAGGGGTGGTGGAATGCATGGTGGGGGTATGCTTGTCAGATGCGAGAGGCGAGGGTGGGGTGGTGGGAGGGGTTTGGATGAATGCATTCTGGGGTATGCTTGTCTAATACAAGGAGCTAGGGTGGGAGCGGTGGAGGAATGCATGGTGGGGGTATGCTTGTCTAATGGGAGGAGCTACGGTGGAGGGGTGGAGGAATGCATGGTGTGGGTATGCTTGTCAGATGTGAGGGGTTGTGGTCGGAGGGGTGGAGAAATGCATGGTGGGGGTATGCTTGTCAGGGGCGAGGGTTGGAGGGGTGAGGGAATGCATGGTGGGGGTATGCTTGTCAGATGCGAGGAACTAGGGTGCGAGAGGTGGAGGAATGCATGGTAGGGCTATCCTTGTCTATTGCAAGGAGCTAGGGTGGGAGGGGTGGAGGAATGCATGGTGGGGCTATGCTTGTCCAATGCGAGGAGCTATGGTGGGAGGGTGGAGGAATGCATGGTGGGGGTATGCTTGTCAGATGCGAGGGGCGAGGGTTGGAGGCATGGAGGAATGCCTGGCGGGGGTATGCTTGTCAGATGCGAGGGGCTAGCGTGCGAGGGGTGAAGGAATGCATGGTGGGGGTATGCTTGTCAGATGTGATGGGCGAGGGTGGGAGCGGTGGAGGAATGCATGGTGGGGGTATGCCTGTTAGATTCAAGGTATGAGGGTAGGAGGGGTGGAGCAATGCATGGTGGGGGTATGCTTGTCTAATGCGAGGAGCTAAGGTGGGAGGGGTGAAGGAATGCATGTTGGGGGTACGCTTGTCTAATGCAAGGAGTTAGGGTGGGAATGGTGGAGGAATGCATGGTGTGTGTTTGCGTGTCAGATGCGAGGAGCTAGGGTGGGAGGGGTGGAGGAATGCATGGTGGGGGTTTGCTTGTCAGATGCAAAGAGCTAGGGTGGCAGGGGTGGAGGAATCCATGGTGGGGATATGCTTGTCAGATGCAAGGGGCTATGGTGGGAGGGGTGGAGGAATGCATGGAATGGGTTTGCTTGTCAGATGCGAGGGTCGAGGGGCGAGGGTTGGAGCGGTGTAGGAATGCATGGGGGGTATGCTTGTCTAATGGGAGAGCTAAGGTGGGAGGGGTGGAGGAATGCATGGCGGGGGTATGCCTGTCAGATGCGAGGGGCTACGGTGGGAGGGGTGGTGGAATGCATGGTGGGGGTATGGCAGTCAGATGCGAGGGGCTAGGTTGGGAGGGGAGGAGGAATGCATTTTGGGGGTATGCTAGTCAGATGCGAGGGGTTAGGGTGGGAGGAGTGGAGGAATGCATGGTGGGGGTATGCTAGTCAGATGCGAGGGGCTAGGGTGGGAGGGGTGGAGGAATGCATGGTGGGTGTATGCTAGTCAGATGCGAGGGGCTAGGGTGGGAGGGGTGGAGGAGTGCCTGGTGTGGGTATTCTTGTCAGGTGCAAGGAGCTTGGGTGGGAGGGGTGGAGGAATGCCTGGTGTGGGTATTCTTGTCAGGTGCAAGGAGCTTGGGTGGGAGGGGTGGATGAACGCATGGTGGGGGTATGCTTGTCTAATGCGAGGAGCTAAGGTGGGAGGGGTGAAGGAATGCATGGTGGGGGTACGTTTGTCTAATGCGAGGAGCTAGGGTGGGAATGGTGGAGGAATGCATGGTGTGTGTTTGCATGTCAGATGCGAGGAGCTAGGGTGGGAGGGGTGGAGGAATGCATGGTGGGGGTTTGCTTGTCAGATGCAAGGAGCTAGGGTGGCAGGGGTGGAGGAATCCATGGTGGGGATAAGCTTGTCAGATGCAAGGGGCTATGGTGGGAGGGGTGGAGGAATGTATGGTGGGGGTATGCTTGTCAGATGCGAGTGGCAAGGGTGGGAGGGGTGGAGGAATGCATGGTGGGGGTATGCTTGTCAGATGCGAGGGGCTAGAGTGGGAGGGGTGGAGGAATGCATGGTGGGGATATGCTTGTCAGATGCGAGGGGCTAGGGTGGGCGGGGTGGAGGAATGCATGGTGGGGGTATTCTTGTCAGATGTAAGAGGCTGGGGTGAGAGGGGTGGAGCAATGCATGGTGGGGGTAGGCTTGTCAGATGCGAGGGGCTAGGGTGAGAGGGGTAATGGAATGCATGGTGGGGGTATGCTTGTCAGATGCGAGGGGCGAGAGTGGAAGGGTGGGAGGTGTTTGGCTGAATGCATGGTAGGGTATGCTTGCAAGGAGCTAGGGTGGGAGGGGTGGAGGAATGCGTGGTGGGGGTATGCTTGTCTAATGCAAGGAGCTAGGATGGGAGGAATGCCTGGTGGGGGTATGCTTTTCAGATGCAAGGGGCTGGGGTGGGAGGGGTGGCAGAATGCATGGTGGGGTATGCTTCTTAGATGCGAGGAGCTAGGGTGGGAGGGGTGGAGGAATGCATGGTGGGGGTATGCTTGATAGATGTGAGGAGCTAGGGTGGGAGGGGTGGAGGAATGCATGGTGGGGGTATGCTTGACAGATGCGAGGGGTGAGGGTGTGAGCATGGGAGGGGTGGATGAATGCATAGTAGGGTATGCTTGTCTCATGCAAGGAGTTAGGGTGGGAGGGGTGGAGGAATGCATGGTGGGGGTATGCTTGTCAGATGCGAGAGGCGAATGTGGGAGGGGTGGAGGAATGCATGGTGAGGGTATGCATGTCAGATGCGAGGAGCTAGGGTGGGAGGGGTGGAGGAATGCATGGTGGGGATATGCTTGTCAGATGTGAGGGGCTAGGGTGGGTGGGGTGGAGGAATGCCTGGTGTGGGTATTCTTGTCAGGTGCAAGGAGCTTGGGAGGGAGGGGTGGATGAATGCATGGTGGGGGTATGCTTGTCTAATGCGAGGAGCTAAGGTGGGAGGGGTGAAGGAATGCATGGTGGGGGTATGCTTGTCTAATGCGAGGAGCTAGGGTGGGAATGGTGGAGGAATGCATGGTGTGTGTTTGCGTGTCAGATGCGAGGAGCTAGGGTGGGAGGGGTGGAGGAATGCATGGTGGGGGTTTGCTTGTCAGATGCAAGGAGCTAGGGTGGCAGGGGTGGAGGAATCCATGGTGGGGATATGCTTGTCAGATGCAAGGGGCTATGGTGGGAGGGGTGGAGGAATGCATGGAATGGGTTTGCTTGTCAGATGCGAGGGGCGAGGGGCGAGGGTTGGAGCGGTGTAGGAATGCATGGGGGGGTATGCTTGTCTAATGGGAGAGCTAAGGTGGGAGGGGTGGAGGAATGCATGGTGGGGTTATGCCTGTCAGATGCGAGAGGCTACGGTGGGAGGGGTGGTGGAATGCATGGTTGGGGTATGGTAGTCAGATGCGAGGGGCTAGGTTGGGAGGGGAGGAGGAATGCATGTTGGGGGTATGCTAGTCAGATGCGAGGGGTTAGGGGGGGAGGGGTGGAGGAATGCATGGTGGGGATATGCTTGTCAGATGCGAGGGGCTAGGGTGGGCGGGGTGGAGGAATGCATGGTGGGGGTATTCTTGTCAGATGTAAGAGGCTGGGGTGAGAGGGGTGGAGCAATGCATGGTGGGGGTAGGCTTGTCAGATGCGAGGGGCTAGGGTGAGAGGGGTAATGGAATGCATGGTGGGGGTATGCTTGTCAGATGCGAGGGGCGAGAGTGGAAGGGTGGGAGGTGTTTGGCTGAATGCATGGTAGGGTATGCTTGCAAGGAGCTAGGGTGGGAGGGGTGGAGGAATGCGTGGTGGGGGTATGCTTGTCTAATGCAAGGAGCTAGGATGGGAGGAATGCCTGGTGGGGGTATGCTTTTCAGATGCAAGGGGCTGGGGTGGGAGGGGTGGCAGAATGCATGGTGGGGTATGCTTCTTAGATGCGAGGAGCTAGGGTGGGAGGGGTGGAGGAATGCATGGTGGGGGTATGCTTGATAGATGTGAGGAGCTAGGGTGGGAGGGGTGGAGGAATGCATGGTGGGGGTATGCTTGACAGATGCGAGGGGTGAGGGTGTGAGCATGGGAGGGGTGGATGAATGCATAGTAGGGTATGCTTGTCTCATGCAAGGAGTTAGGGTGGGAGAGGTGGAGGAATGCATGGTGGGGGTATGCTTGTCAGATGTGAGAGGCGAGTGTGGGAGGGGTGGAGGAATGCGTGGTGGGGGTATGCTTGTCTAATGCAAGGAGCTAGGATGGGAGGAATGCCTGGTGGGGGTATGCTTTTCAGATGCAAGGGGCTGGGGTGGGAGGGGTGGCAGAATGCATGGTGGGGTATGCTTCTTAGATGCGAGGAGCTAGGGTGGGAGGGGTGGAGGAATGCATGGTGGGGGTATGCTTGATAGATGTGAGGAGCTAGGGTGGGAGGGGTGGAGGAATGCATGGTGGGGGTATGCTTGACAGATGCGAGGGGTGAGGGTGTGAGCATGGGAGGGGTGGATGAATGCATAGTAGGGTATGCTTGTCTCATGCAAGGAGTTAGGGTGGGAGGGGTGGAGGAATGCATGGTTGGGGTATGCTTGTCAGATGCGAGAGGCGAGTGTGGGAGGGGTGGAGGAATGCATGGTGAGGGTATGCATGTCAGATGCGAGGAGCTAGGGTGGGAGGGGTGGAGGAATGCATGGTGGGGATATGCTTGTCAGATGTGAGGGGCTAGGGTGGGTGGGGTGGAGGAATGCCTGGTGTGGGTATTCTTGTCAGGTGCAAGGAGCTTGGGAGGGAGGGGTGGATGAATGCATGGTGGGGGTATGCTTGTCTAATGCGAGGAGCTAAGGTGGGAGGGGTGAAGGAATGCATGGTGGGGGTATGCTTGTCTAATGCGAGGAGCTAGGGTGGGAATGGTGGAGGAATGCATGGTGTGTGTTTGCGTGTCAGATGCGAGGAGCTAGGGTGGGAGGGGTGGAGGAATGCATGGTGGGGGTTTGCTTGTCAGATGCAAGGAGCTAGGGTGGCAGGGGTGGAGGAATCCATGGTGGGGATATGCTTGTCAGATGCAAGGGGCTATGGTGGGAGGGGTGGAGGAATGCATGGAATGGGTTTGCTTGTCAGATGCGAGGGGCGAGGGGCGAGGGTTGGAGCGGTGTAGGAATGCATGGGGGGGTATGCTTGTCTAATGGGAGAGCTAAGGTGGGAGGGGTGGAGGAATGCATGGTGGGGTTATGCCTGTCAGATGCGAGAGGCTACGGTGGGAGGGGTGGTGGAATGCATGGTTGGGGTATGGTAGTCAGATGCGAGGGGCTAGGTTGGGAGGGGAGGAGGAATGCATGTTGGGGGTATGCTAGTCAGATGCGAGGGGTTAGGGGGGGAGGAGTGGAGGAATGCATGGTGGGGGTATGCTAGTCAGATGGGAGGGGCTAGGGTGGGAGGGGTGGAGGAATGCATGGTGGTGGTATGCTTGTCAGATGCAAGGGGCTAGGGTGGGAGGGGTGGAGGAATGCATGGTGGGGGTATGCTTGTCAGATGCGAGGGGTGGAGCAATGCATGGTGGGGGTATGCTTGTCAGATGCGAGCACCTAGGGTGGGAAGGATGGAGGAATGCATGGTGGGGGTATGCTTGTCAGCTGAGGGCTCTAGGGTGGGAGGGATGGAGGAATGCATGGTGGGGGTATGCTTGTTTAATGGGAGGAGCTAGGGTGGGAGGGCTGGAGGAATGCATGGTGGGGGTATGCTTGATAGATGTGAGGAGCTAGGGTGGGAGGGGTGGAGGAATGCATGGTGGGGGTATGCTTGACAGATGCGAGGGGTGAGGGTGTGAGCATGGGAGGGGTGGATGAATGCATAGTAGGGTATGCTTGTCTCATGCAAGGAGTTAGGGTGGGAGGGGTGGAGGAATGCATGGTGGGGGTATGCTTGTCAGATGCGAGAGGCGAGTGTGGGAGGGGTGGAGGAATGCATGGTGAGGGTATGCATGTCAGATGCGAGGAGCTAGGGTGGGAGGGGTGGAGGAATGCATGGTGGGGATATGCTTGTCAGATGTGAGGGGCTAGGGTGGGTGGGGTGGAGGAATGCCTGGTGTGGGTATTCTTGTCAGGTGCAAGGAGCTTGGGAGGGAGGGGTGGATGAATGCATGGTGGGGGTATGCTTGTCTAATGCGAGGAGCTAAGGTGGGAGGGGTGAAGGAATGCATGGTGGGGGTACGCTTGTCTAATGCGAGGAGCTAGGGTGGGAATGGTGGAGGAATGCATGCTGTGTGTTTGCGTGTCAGATGCGAGGAGCTAGGGTGGGAGGGGTGGAGGAATGCATGGTGGGGGTTTGCTTGTCAGATGCAAGGAGCTAGGGTGGCAGGGGTGGAGGAATCCATGGTGGGGATATGCTTGTCAGATGCAAGGGGCTATGGTGGGAGGGGTGGAGGAATGCATGGAATGGGTTTGCTTGTCAGATGCGAGGGGCGAGGGGCGAGGGTTGGAGCGGTGTAGGAATGCATGGGGGGGTATGCTTGTCTAATGGGAGAGCTAAGGTGGGAGGGGTGGAGGAATGCATGGTGGGGGTATGCCTGTCAGATGCGAGGGGCTACGGTGGGAGGGGTGGTGGAATGCATGGTGGGGGTATGGTAGTCAGATGCGAGGGGCTAGGTTGGGAGGGGAGGAGGAATGCATGTTGGGGGTATGCTAGTCAGATGCGAGGGGTTAGGGTGGGAGGAGTGGAGGAATGCATGGTGGGGGTATGCTAGTCAGATGGGAGGGGCTAGGGTGGGAGGGGTGGAGGAATGCATGGTGGTGGTATGCTTGTCAGATGCAAGGGGTAGGGTGGGAGGGGTGGAGGAATGCATGGTGGGTGTATGCTAGTCAGCTGCGAGGGGCTAGGGTGGGAGGGGTGGAGGAATGTATGGTGGGGTATGCTTGTCAGATGCGAGGGGCGAGGGTGGGAGGGGTGGAGGAATGCATGGTGGGGCTATGCTTGTCTAATGCGAGGAGCTAAGGTGGGAGGTGTGGACGAATGCACGGTGGGCTATGCTTGTCTAATGCGAGGAGCTAGGGTGGGAGGGGTGGAGGAATGCATGGTGGGGGTATGCTTGTCAGATGCGAGGAGCTAGGGTGGGAGGGGTGGAGGAATGCATGGTGGGGGAATGCTTGTCAGATGCGAGGGGCGAGGGTCAGAGGGGTGGAGGAATGCATGGTGGGGGTATGCTTCTGAGATACGAGGGGCTCGGGTGGGAGTGGTGGAGGAATGCATGGTGGGGGTATGCTTGTCAGATGCGAGGGGCTAGGGTGGGAGGGGTGGAGTAATGCATGGTGGGGGTATGCTCATCATATTCGAGGGGCTGGGGTGGGAAGGGTGGAGGAATGCATGGTGGGGGTATGCTTGTCAGATGTGAGGAACTAGGGTGCGAGAGGTGGAGGAATGCATGGTAGGGCTTTCCTTGTCTAATGCGAGGAGCTAGGGTGGGAGGGGTGGATGAATGCATGGTGGGGGTATGCTTGTCTAATGCGAGGAGCTAAGGTGGGAGGTGTGAAGGAATGCATGGTGGGGGTACGCTTGTCTAATGCGAGGAGCTAGGGTGGGAATGGTGGAGGAATGCATGGTGTGTGTTTGAGTGTCAGATGCGAGGAGCTAGGGTGGGAGGGGTGGAGGAATGCATGGTGGGGGTTTGCTTGTCAGATGCAAGGAGCTAGGGTGGCAGGGGTGGAGGAATCCATGGTGGGGATATGCTTGTCAGATGCAAGGGGCTATGGTGGGAGGGGTGGAGGAATGCATGGAATGGGTTTGCTTGTCAGATGCGAGGAGCGAGGGGCGAGGGTTGGAGCGGTGTAGGAATGCATGGGGGGGAATGCTTGTCTAATGGGAGAGCTAAGGTGGGAGGGGTGGAGGAATGCATGGTGGGGGTATGCCTGTCAGATGCGAGGGGCTACGGTGGGAGGGGTGGTGGAATGCATGGTGGGGGTATGGTAGTCAGATGCGAGGGGCTAGGTTGGGAGGGGAGGAGGAATGCATGTTGGGGGTATGCTAGTCAGATGCGAGGGGTTAGGGTGGGAGGAGTGGAGGAATGCATGGTGGGGGTATGCTAGTCAGATGGGAGGGGCTAGGGTGGGAGGGGTGGAGGAATGCATGGTGGTGGTATGCTTGTCAGATGCAAGGGGTAGGGTGGGAGGGGTGGAGGAATGCATGGTGGGTGTATGCTAGTCAGATGCGAGGGTCTAGGGTGGGAGGGGTGGAGGAATGTATGGTGGGGTATGCTTGTCAGATGCGAGGGGCGAGGGTTGGAGGGGTGGAGGAATGCATGGTGGGGCTATGCTTGTCTAATGCGAGGAGCTAAGGTGGGAGGTGTGGACGAATGCACGGTGGGCTATGCTTGACTAATGCGAGGAGCTAGGGTGGGAGGGGTGGAGGAATGCATGGTGGGGGTATGCTTGTCAGATGCGAGGAGCTAGGGTGGGAGGGGTGGAGGAATGCATGGTGGGGGAATGCTTGTCAGATGCGAGGGGTGAGGGTCAGAGGGGTGGAGGAATGCATGGTGGGGGTATGCTTCTGAGATACGAGGGGCTCGGGTGGGAGTGGTGGAGGAATGCATGGTGGGGGTATGCTTGTCAGATGCGAGGGGCTAGGGTGGGAGGGGTGGAGGAATGCATGGTGGGGGTATGCTCATCATATTCGAGGGGCTGGGGTGGGAAGGGTGGAGGAATGCATGTTGGGGGTATGCTCGTCAGATGCGAGGGGCGAGGGTCGGAGGAGTGGAGGAATGCATGGTGGGGTATGCTCGTCAGATGCGAAGGGCGACAGTGGGAGGGGTGGAGGAATGCATGGTGGGGCTATGCTTGTCTAATGCTAGGAGCTAGGGTGGGAGGGGTGGAGGAATGCATGGCGGGCCTATACTTGTCTAATGCGAGGAGCTAGGGTGGGAGGGGTGGAGGAATGCATGGTGGGGATATGCTCGTCAGATGCGAGGGGCGAGGGTCGGAGGAGTGGATGAATGCATGGTGGGGGTATTCTTGTCAGATGCGAGGTGCTAGGGTTGGAATGGTGGAGGAATGCATGGTGGGGGTATGCTTGTCAGATGCGAGGGGCGAGGGTGGGAGCGGTGTAGGAATGCATGGTGAGGGTATGCCTATCAGGTACGAGGTGCAAGGGTCAGAGGGGTGGAGCAATGCATGGTGTGGGTATGCTTGTCAGATGCGAGGGGCTATGGTGGGAGGGGTGGAGGAATGCATGGTTGGGGCATGCTCGTCAGATGCGAGGGGCGAGGTTCGGAGGGGTGGAGGAATGCATGGTGGGGGTATGCTCGTCAGATGCGAGGAGCTAGGACGGGAGGGGTGGAGGAATGCATGGTGGGGCTATGCTTGTCTAATGCGAGGAGCTAGGGTGGGAGGGGTAGAGGTTGCATGGTGGGGGTATGCTCGTCAGATGCGAGGGGCAAGGGTTGGAGGTGTGGAGGAATGCATGGCAGGGGTATGCTTTTCAGATGCGAGGGGCTAGGGTGGGAGGTGTGAAGAAATGCATGGTGGGGGTATGCTTGTCAGATGCGAGGGGTGGAGCAATGCATGGTGGGGGTATGCTTGTCAGCTGAGGGCTCTAGGGTGGGAGGGATGGAGGAATGCATGGTGGGGGTATGCTTGTTTAATGGGAGGAGCTAGGGTGGGAGGGCTGGAGGAATGCATGGTGGGGGTATGCTTGTCAGATACGAGGAGCTAGGGTGGGAGGGGTGGAGGAATTCATGGTGGGGGTATGCTTGTCAGATGCGAGGGTGGGAGGGGTGGAGGAATGCATGGTGGGGGTATGCTTGTTTAATGCAAGGAGCTAAGGTGGGAAGGGTGGAGGAATGCACGGTGGGGGTATGCTTGTCTAATGCGAGGAGCTCGAGTGGGAGGGGTGGAGGAATGCATGGTGGAGATATGTTCGTCAGATGCGAGGGGCGAGGGTCGGAGGAGTGGAGGAATGCATGGTGGGGGTATGCTTGTCTGATGCGAGGTGCTAGGGTTGAAGGGTGGAGGAATGCATGGTGGGGGTATGCTTGTCAGATGCGAGGGTCGAGGGTGGGAGCGGTGGAGGAATGCATGGTGGGGGTATGCCTGTCAGGTACGAGGTGCAAGTGTCAGAGGGGTGGAGCAATGCATGGTGTGGGTATGCTTGTCAGATGTGAGGGGCTAGGGTGGGAGGGGTAGAGGAATGCATGGTGGGGGTATGCTCGTCAGATGCGAGGGGCAAGGGTTGGAGGTGTGGAGGAATGCATGGCAGGGGTATGCTTTTCAGATGCGAGGGGCTAGGGTGGGAGGTGTGAAGAAATGCATGGTGGGGGTATGCTTGTCAGATGCGAGGGGTGGAGGAATGCATGGTGGGGGTATGCTTGTCAGCTGAGGGCTCTAGGGTGGGAGGGATGGAGGAATGCATGGTGGGGGTATGCTTGTTTAATGGGAGGAGCTAGGGTGGGAGGGCTGGAGGAATGCATGGTGGGGGTATGCTTGTCAGATACGAGGAGCTAGGGTGGGAGGGGTGGAGGAATTCATGGTGGGGGTATGCTTGTCAGATGCGAGGGTGGGAGGGGTGGAGGAATGCATGGTGGGGGTATGCTTGTTTAATGCAAGGAGCTAAGGTGGGAAGGGTGGAGGAATGCACGGTGGGGGTATGCTTGTCTAATGCGAGGAGCTCGAGTGGGAGGGGTGGAGGAATGCATGGTGGGGATATGTTCATCAGATGCGAGGGGCGAGGGTCGGAGGAGTGGAGGAATGCATGGTGGGGGTATGCTTGTCTGATGCGAGGTGCTAGGGTTGAAGGGTGGAGGAATGCATGGTGGGGGTATGCTTGTCAGATGCGAGGGTCGAGGGTGGGAGCGGTGGAGGAATGCATGGTGGGGGTATGCCTGTCAGGTACGAGGTGCAAGTGTCAGAGGGGTGGAGCAATGCATGGTGTGGGTATGCTTGTCAGATGTGAGGGGTTAGGGTGGGAGGGGTGGAGGAATGCATGGTTGGGGTATGCTCGTCAGATGCGAGGGGCGAGGTTCGGAGGGGTGGAGGAATGCATGGTGGGGGTATGCTCGTCAGATGCGAGGAGCTAGGACGGGAGGGGTGGAGGAATGCATGGTGGGGCTATGCTTGTCTAATGCGAGGAGCTATCGTTGGAGGGGTGGAGGAATGCATGGTGGGGCTATGCTTGTCTAATGCGAGGAGCTAGGGTGGGAGGGGTAGAGGATGCATGGTGGGGGTATGCTCGTCAAATGCGAGGGGCAAGGGTTGGAGGTGTGGAGGAATGCATGGCGGGGGTATGCTTTTCAGATGCGAGGGGCTAGGGTGGGAGGTGTGAAGAAATGCATGGTGGGGGTATGCTTGTCAGATGCGAGGGGCGAGGGGTGGAGCAATGCATGGTGGGGGTATGCTTGTCAGATGCGAGCACCTAGGGTGGGAAGGATGGAGGAATGCATGGTGGGGGTATGCTTGTCAGATGAGGGCGTTAGGGTGGGAGGGATGGAGGAATGCATGGTAGGGGTGTGCTTGTTTAATGGGAGGAGCTAGGGTGGGAGGGCTGGAGGAAATTCATGGTGGGGGTATGCTTGTCAGATACGAGGAGCTAGGGTGGGAGGGATGGAGGAATGCATGGTGGGGGTATGCTTGTCAGATGCGAGGGTGGGAGGTGTGGAGGAATGCTTGGTGGGGGTATGCTTGTTTAATGCAAGGAGCTAAGGTGGGAAGGGTGGGGGAATGCATGGTGGGGGTATGCTTGTCTAATGGGGGGAGCTACGGTGGAGGGGTGGAGGAATGCATGGTGTGGGTTTGCTTGTCCGATGCGAGGAGCTAGGGTGGGAGGGGTTGAGGAATGCATGGTGGGGGTATGCTGGTCAGATGCGAGTGTGGGAGGGGTGGAGGAATGCATGGTGGGGGTATGCTTGTTTAATGCAAGGAGCTAATGTGGGAAGGATGGAGGAATGCACCGTGGGGGTATGCTTGTCTAATGGGAGGAGCTGCGGTGGAGGGGTGGAGGAATGCATGGTGTGGGTTTGCTTGTCCGATGCGAGGAGCTAGGGTGGGAGGGGTGGAGGAATGCATGGTGGGGGTATGCTTGTCAGATGCGAGGGGCTAGGGCGGGAGGGGTGGTGGAATGCATGGTGGGGGTATGCTAGTCAGTTGCGAGAGGCGAGGGTGGGGGGGTGGGAGGGGTTTGGATGAATGTATTCTGGGGTATGATTGTCTAATACAAGGAGCTAGGGTGGGAGGGGTGGAGGAATGCATGGTGGGGGTATGCTTGTCTAATGGGAGGAGCTACGGTGGAGGGGTGGAGGAATGCATGGTGTGGGTATGCTTGTCAGATGCAAGTGGTTGTGGTCGGAGGGGTGGAGAAATGCATGGTGGGGGTATGCTTGTCAGCGGCGAGGGGCGAGGGTTGGAGGGGTGGGGGAATGCATGGTGGGGGTATGCTTGTCAGATGCGAGGAACTAGGGTGGGAGAGGTGGAGGAATGCATGGTAGGGCTATCCTTGTCTAATGCGAGCAGCTAGGGTGGGAGGGGTGGAGGAATGCATGGTGGGGCTATGCTTGTCTAATGGGAGGAGCTATGGTGGGAGGGTGGAGGAATGCATGGTGGGGGTATGCTCGTCAGATGCGAGGGGCGAGGGTTGGAGGCGTGGAGGAATGCCTGGCGGGGGTATGCTTGTCAGATGCGAGGGGCTAGCGTGCGAGGGGTGAAGGAATGCATGGTGGGGGTATGCTTGTCAGATGTGAGGGGCGAGGGTGGGAGCGGTGGAGCTATGCATGGTGGGGGTATGCCTGTTAGATTCAAGGTATGAGGGTAGGAGGGGTGGAGCAATGCATGGTGGGGGTATGCTTGTCAGATGCGAGGACCTAGGGTGGGAAGGATGGAGGAATGCATGGTGGGGGTATGCTTGTCAGATGAGGGGGCTAGGGTGGGAGGGATGGAGGAATGCATGGTGGGGTTTGCTTGTCTAATACGAGGAGCTAGGGTGGGAGGGGTGGCGGAATGCATGGTGGGGGTATGCCTGTCAGATACGAGGAGCGAGGATGGGAGGGGTGGAGGAATGCATGGTGGGGGTATGCTTGTCAGATGTGAGGCTGGAAGGGGTGGAGGAATGCATGGTGGGGGCATGCTTGTCTAATGCAAGGAGGTAAGGTGGGAGGGGTGGAGGAATGCACGGTAGGGGTATGCTTGTCTAATGGGAGGTGCTACGGTGGAGGGGTGGAGGAATGCATGGTGGGGTTTGCTTGTCCGATGCGAGGAGCTAGGGTGGGAGGCGTGGAGGAATGCATGGTGGCGGTATGTTTGTCAGATGCGAGGGGTTAGGGTGGGAGGGGTGGTGGAATGCATGGTCGGGGTATGTTTGTCAGATGTGAGCGGCGAGTGTGGGAGGGTGGGAGTGGTTTGGATGAATGCATTCTGGGGTATGCTTGTCTAATGCAAGGAGCTAGGGTGGGAGGGGTGGAGGAATGCATGGTGGGGGTATGCTTGTCAGATGCGAGGAGCTAGGGTGGGAGGGGTGGAGGAATGCATGGTAGGGCTATACTTGTCT
This sequence comes from Ambystoma mexicanum, assembly GCF_040938575.1. Classification (NCBI taxonomy): domain Eukaryota; kingdom Metazoa; phylum Chordata; class Amphibia; order Caudata; family Ambystomatidae; genus Ambystoma; species Ambystoma mexicanum. The sequence goes on along the minus strand of NC_090932.1, from coordinate 68,614,020 downwards.
AATGCGAGGAGCTAGGGTGGGAGGAGTGGAGGAATGCATAGCGGGGCTATGCTTGTTTAATGCGAGGAGCTAGGATGGGAGGGGTGGAGGAATGCATGGTGGGCATATGCTCGTCAGATGCGAGGAGATAGGGTGGGAGGCGTGGAGGAATGCATGGTGGGGATATGCTTGTCAGATGCGAGGGGCTAGTGTGGGATGGGTGGAGGAATGCCTGGTGGGGGTATGCTTGTCAGATGCGAGGGGCGAGGGTGGGAGCGGTGGAGGAATGCATGGTGAGGGTATGCCTATCAGGTACGAGGTGCAAGGGTCAGAGGGGTGGAGCAATGCATGGTGTGGGTATGCTTGTCAGATGCGAGGGGCTATGGTGGGAGTGGTGGAGGAATGCATGGTTGGGGTATGCTCGTCAGATGCGAGGGGCGAGGTTCAGAGGGGTGGAGGAATGCATGGTGGGGGTATGCTCGTCAGATGCGAGGAGCTAGGACGGGAGGCGTGGAGGAATGCATGGTGGGGCTATGCTTGTCTAATGCGAGGAACTAGGGTGTGAGGGGTAGAGGAATGCATGGTGTGGGTATGCTCGTCAGATGCGAGGGGCAAGGGTTGGAGGTGTGGAGGAATGCATGGCGGAGGTATGCTTTTCAGATGCGAGGGGCTAGGTGCGAAGAAATGCATGGTGGGGGTATGCTTGTCAGATGCGAGGGGCGAGGTGCGAAGAAATGCATGGTGGGGGTATGCTTGTCAGATGCGAGGGGCGAGGGGTGGAGCAATGCATGGTGGGGGTATGCTTGTCAGATGCGAGCACCTAGGGTGGGAAGGATGGAGGAATGCATGGTGGGGGTATGCTTGTCAGCTGAGGGCTCTAGGGTGGGAGGTATGGAGGAATGCATGGTGGGGGTATGCTTGTTTAATGGGAGGAGCTAGGGTGGGAGGGCTGGAGGAATGCATGGTGGGGGTATGCTTGTCAGATATGAGGAGTTAGGGTGGGAGGGGTGGAGGAATGCATGGTGGGGGTTTGCTTGTTTAATGCAAGGAGCTAAGGTGGGAAGGGTGGAGGAATGCACGGTGGGGGTATGCTTGTCTAATGTGAGGAGCTTGGGTGGGAGGGGTGGAGGAATGCATGGTGGGGATATGTTCGTCAGATGCGAGGGGCGAGGGTCGGAGGAGTTGAGGAATGCATGGTGGGGGTATGCTTGTCTGATGCGAGGTGCTAGGGTTGGAAGGGTGGAGGAATGCATGGTGGGGGTATGCTTGTCAGATGCGAGGGTCGAGGGTGGGAGCGGTGGAGGAATGCATGGTAGGGGTATGCCTGTCAGGTACGAGGTGCAAGTGTCAGAGGTGTGGAGCAATGCATGGTGTGGGTATGCTTGTCAGATGTGAGGGGCTAGGGTGGGAGGGGTGGAGGAATGCATGGTTGGTGTATGCTCGTCAGATGCGAGGGGCGAGGTTCGGAGGGGTGGTGGAATGCATGGTGGGGGTATGCTCGTCAGATGCGAGGAGCTAGGACGGGAGGGGTGGAGGAATGCATGGTGGGGCTATGCTTGTCTAATGCGAGGAGCTATCGTTGGAGGGGTGGAGGAATGCATGGTGGGGCTATGCTTGTCTAATGCGAGGAGCTAGGGTGGGAGGGGTAGAGGAATGCATGGTGGGGGTATGCTCGTCAGATGCGAGGGGCAATGGTTGGAGGTGTGGAGGAATGCATGGCGGGGGTATGCTTTTCAGATGCGAGGGGCTAGGGTGGAAGGTGTGAAGAAATGCATGGTGGGGGTATGCTTGTCAGATGCGAGGGGTGGAGCAATGCATGGTGGGGGTATGCTTGTCAGATGCGAGCACCTAGGGTGGAAAGGATGGAGGAATGCATGGTGGGGGTATGCTTGTCAGATGAGGGCGTTAGGGTGGGAGGGATGGAGGAATGCATGGTGGGGGTGTGCTTGTTTAATGGGAGGAGCTAGGGTGGGAGGGCTGGAGGAATGCATGGTGGGGGTATGCTTGTCAGATACGAGGAGCTAGGGTGGGAGGGATGGAGGAATGCATGGTGGGGGTATGCTTGTCAGATGCGAGGGTGGGAGGTGTGGAGGAATGCTTGGTGGGGATATGCTTGTTAAATGCAAGGAGCTAAGGTGGGAAGGGTGGAGGAATGCACGGTGGGGGTATGCTTGTCTAATGGGGGGAGCTACGGTGGAGGGGTGGAGGAATGCATGGTGTGGGTTTGCTTGTCCGATGCGAGGAGCTAGGGTGGGAGGGGTGGAGGAATGCATGGTGGGGGTATGCTTGTCAGATGCGAGGGGCTAGGGCGGGAGGGGTGGTGGAATGCATGGTGGGGGTATGCTTGTCAGATGCGAGAGGCGAGGGTGGGGGGGTGGGAGGGGTTTGGATGAATGCATTCTGGGGTATGCTTGTCTAATACAAGGAGCTAGGGTGGGAGGGGTGGAGGAATGCATGGTGGGGGTATGCTTGTCTAATGGGAGGAGCTACGGTGGAGGGGTGGAGGAATGCATGGTGTGGGTATGCTTGTCAGATGTGAGGGGTTGTGGTCGGAGGGGTGGAGAAATGCATGGTGGGGGTATGCATGTCAGGGGCAAAGGGCGAGGGTTGGAGGGGTGGGGGAATGCATGGTGGGGGTATGCTTGTCAGATGCGAGGAACTAGGGTGCGAGAGGTGGAGGAATGCATGGTAGGGCTATCCTTGTCTAATGCGAGGAGCTAGGGTGGGAGGGGTGGAGGAATGCATGGTGGGGCTATGCTTGTCTAATGCGAGGAGCTATGGTGGGAGGGTGGAGGAATGCATGGTGGGGGTATGCTCGTCAGATGCGAGGGGCGAGGGTTGGAGGCGTGGAGGAATGCCTGGCGGGGGTATGCTTGTCAGATGCGAGGGGCTAGCGTGCGAGGGGTGAAGGAATGCATGGTGGGGGTATGCTTGTCAGATGTGAGGGGCGAGGGTGGGAGCGGTGGAGGAATGCATGATGGGGGTATGCCTGTTAGATTCAAGGTATGAGGGTAGGAGGGGTGGAGCAATGCATGGTGGGGGTATGCTTGTCAGATGCGAGGACCTAGGGTGGGAAGGATGGAGGAATGCATGGTGGGGGTATGCTTGTCAGATGAGGGGGGCTAGGGTGGGAGGGATGGAGGAATGCATGGTGGGGTTTGCTTGTTTAATACGAGGATCTACGGTGGGAGGGGTGGAGGAATGCATGGTGGGGGTATGCTTGTCAGATACGAGGAGCGAGGATGGGAGGGGTGGAGAAATGCATGGTGGGGGTATGCTTGTCAGATGTGAGGTTGGAAGGGATGGAGGAATGCATGGTATGGGTATGCTTGTCTAATGCAAGGAGGTAAGGTGGGAGGGGTGGAGGAATGCACGGTAGGGGTATGCTTGTCTAATGGGAGGTGCTACGGTGGAGGGGTGGAGGAATGCATGGTGGGGTTTGCTTGTCCGATGCGAGGAGCTAGGGTGGGAGGCGTGGAGGAATGCATGGTGGCGGTATGTTTGTCAGATGCGAGGGGTTAGGGTGGGAGGGGTGGAGGAATGCATGGTCGGGGTATGTTTGTCAGATGTGAGGGGCGAGGGTGGGAGGGTGGGAGGGGTTTGGATGAATGCATTCTGGGGTATGCTTGTCTAATGCAAGGAGCTAGGGTGGGTGGGGTGGAGGAATGCATGGTGGGGGTATGCTTGTCAGATGCGAGGAGCTAGGGTGGGAGGGTTGGAGGAATGCATGGTAGGGCTATACTTGTCTAATGCGAGGAGCTAGGGTGGGAGGGGTGGAGGAATGCATAGCGGGGCTATGCTTGTTTAATGCGAGGAGCTAGGATGGGAGGGGTGGAGGAATGCATGGTGGGCATATGCTCGTCAGATGCAAGGAGCTAGGGTGGGAGGGGTGGAGGAATGCATGGTGGGGATATGCTTGTCAGATGCGAGGGGCGAGGGTGGGAGCAGTGGAGGAATGCATGGTGGGGGTATGCCTGTTAGATTCAAGGTATGAGGGTAGGAGGGGTGGAGCAATGCATGGTGGGGGTATGCTTGTCAGATGCGAGGACCTAGGGTGGGAAGGATGGAGGAATGCATGGTGGGGGTATGCTTGTCAGATGAGGGGGGCTAGGGTGGGAGGGATGGAGGAATGCATGGTGGGGTTTGCTTGTTTAATACGAGGATCTACGGTGGGAGGGGTGGAGGAATGCATGGTGGGGGTATGCTTGTCAGATACGAGGAGCGAGGATGGGAGGGGTGGAGGAATGCATGATGGGGGTATGCTTGTCAGATGTGAGGGTGGAAGGGGTGGAGGAATGCATGGTGGGGGTATGCTTGTCTAATGCAAGGAGGTAAGGTGGGAGGGGTGGAGGAATGCACGGTAGGGGTATGCTTGTCTAATGGGAGGTGCTACGGTGGAGGGGTGGAGGAATGCATGGTGGGGTTTGCTTGTCCGATGCGAGGAGCTAGGGTGGGAGGCGTAGAGGAATGCATGGTGGCGGTATGTTTGTCAGATGCGAGGTGTTAGGGTGGGAGGGGTGGAGAAATGCATGGTCGGGGTATGTTTGTCAGATGTGAGGGGCGAGGGTGGGAGGGTGGGAGGGGTTTGGATGAATGCATTCTGGGGTATGCTTGTCTAATGCCAGGAGCTAGGGTGGGTGGGGTGGAGGAATGCATGGTGGGGGTATGCTTGTCAGATGCGAGGAGCTAGGGTGGGAGGGGTGGAGGAATGCATGGTAGGGCTATACTTGTCTAATGCGAGGAGCTAGGGTGGGAGGGGTGGAGGAATGCATAGCGGGGCTATGCTTGTTTAATGCGAGGAGCTAGGATGGGGGGGTGGAGGAATGCATGGTGGGCATATGCTCGTCAGATGCGAGGAGCTAGGGTGGGAGGGGTGGAGGAATGCATGGTGGGGATATGCTTGTCAGATGCGAGGGGCTAGTGTGGGAGGGGTGGAGGAATGCATGGTGGGGGTATGCTTGTCAGATGTGAGGGGCTGGGGTGAGAGGGGTGGAGAAATGCATGGTGGCGGTATGCTTGTCAGATGCGAGGGGCTAGGGTGAGAGGGGTGGTGGAATGCATGGTGGGGGTATGCTTGTCAGATGCGAGGGGCGAGAGTGGGAGGGTGAGAAGGGTTTGGATGAATCCATGGTGGGGTATGCTTGCAAGGAGCTAGGGTGGGAGGGGTGGAGGAATCTGTGGTGGGGGTATGCCTGTCTAATGTGAGGAGCTAGGGTGGGACGAATGCCTGGCGGGGGTATTCTTGTCAGGTGCGAGGGGCTAGGGAGGGAGGGGTGGAGGAATGCATGATGGGGGTATGTTTGTCAGATGTGAGGGGCGAGGGTGGGAGGGGTTTGGATAAATGCATTCTGGGGTATGCTTGTCTAATGCAAGGAGCTAGGGTGGGAGGGGTGGAGGAATGCACAGTGGGGGTATGCTTGTCTAATGGGAGGTGCTACGGTGGAGGGGTGGAGGAATGCATGGTGGGGGTTTGTTTGTCCGATGCGAGGAGCTAGGGTGGGAGGCGTGGAGGAATGCATGGTGGGGGTATCCTTGTCAGATGCGAGAAGCTAGGGTGGGAGGGGTGGAGGAATGAATGGTGGGGGTTTGCTTGTCAGATGCGAGGAGCTAGGGTGGTAGGGTTGGAGGAATGTATTGTGGGGGTATGCTTGTCAGATGAGGGGGCTAGGGTGGTAAGGATGGAGGAATGCATGGTGGGGGTATGCTTGTCTAATGCAAGGAGCTAGGGTGGGAGGGGTGGAGGAATGCATGGTGGGGGTATGCTTGTCTAATGTGAGGAGCTAGGGTGGGAGGGGTGGAGGAATGCATCGTGGGGGTATCCTTGTCAGATGCGAAGGGCTGGGGTGGGAGGGGTGGAGGAATACATGGTGGGGGTATCCTTGTCAGATGCGAGAAGCTAAGGTGGGAGGGGTGGAGGAATGAATGGTGGGGGTTTGCTTGTCAGATGCGAGGAGCTAGGGTGGGAGGGGTGGAGGAATGCATGGTGGGGGTATGCTTGTCAAATGTGAGGGGGTAGGGTGGGAGGGGTGGAGGAATGCATGGTGGGGGTATGCTTGACAGCTGCGAGGGCCAGGGTGGGAGGGCGGGAGGGGTGGATGAATGCATGATAGGGTATGCTTGTCTAATTCAAGGAGCTAGGGTGGGAGTGGTGGAGGAATGCATAGTGGGGCTATGCTTGACAGATGTGAGGGGTGAGTGTGGGAGGGGTGGAGGAATGCATGGTGGGGGTATGCTTGACAGATGCGAGGAGCTAGGGTGGGAGGGGTGAAGGAATGCATGGTGGGGATATACTTCTCAGATGCAAGGGCTAGGATGGGAGGGGTGGAGGAATGCATCGTGGGGGTATGTTGTCTAATGCGAGGATCTAGGGTGAGAGGGGTGGAAGAATGCATGGTGTGGGTGTGCTTGTAAGGTGCGAGGAGCTAGGGTGGGAGGGGTGGAGGAATGCATGGTGGAGGTATGCTTGTCTAATGCAAGGAGCTAAGGTGGGAGGGGTGGAGGAATGCATGGTGGGTGTATGCTTGTCTAAAGCGAGGAGCTAGGGTGGGAGTGGTGGAGGAATGCATGGTGGGGCTATGCTTGTCTAATGCGACGAGCTAGGGTGGGAGGAGTAGAGGAATACATGGTGGGGGTATGCTCGTCAGATGTGAGGGGCAAGGGTTGGAGTTGTGGAGGAATGCATGGTGGGGATATGCTCGTCAGATGCGAGGGGCGAGGGTGGAGGAATGCATGGAGGGGGTATGCTTGCCAGATGTGAGGGGCAAGGATGGGAGGGGTGGAGGAATGCATGGTGGGGGTATGCTTGTCAGATGTGAGGGGCGAGGGTGGGAGCGGTGGAGGAATGCATGGTAGGGGTATGACTGTCAGATGCGAGGTGCGAGGGTCGGAGGGGTGGAGCAATGCATGGTGGAGGTATGCTTGTCAGATGCGAGGACCTTGAGTGGGAAGAATGGAGGAATGCATGGTGGGGGTATGCTTGTCAGATGCGAGGAGCTAGGGTGGGAGGGGTGGAGGAATGCATGGTGGGGGTATGCTTGTCAGATGCGAGGAGCTAGGGTGGGAGGGGTGGAGGAATGCATGGTAGGGCTATACTTGTCTAATGCGAGGAGCTAGGGTGGGAGGGGTGGAGGAATGCATAGCGGGGCTATGCTTGTTTAATGCGAGGAGCTAGGATGGGAGGGGTGGAGGAATGCATGGTGGGCATATGCTCGTCAGATGCGAGGAGCTAGGGTGGGAGGGGTGGAGGAATGCATGGTGGGGATATGCTTGTCAGATGCGAGGGGCGAGGGTGGGAGCGGTGGAGGAATGCATGGTGGGGGTATGCCTGTTAGATTCAAGGTATGAGGGTAGGAGGGGTGGAGCAATGCATGGTGGGGGTATGCTTGTCAGATGCGAGGACCTAGGGTGGGAAGGATGGAGGAATGCATGGTGGGGGTATGCTTGTCAGATGAGGGGGGCTAGGGTGGGAGGGATGGAGGAATGCATGGTGGGGTTTGCTTGTTTAATACGAGGATCTACGGTGGGAGGGGTGGAGGAATGCATGGTGGGGGTATGCTTGTCAGATACGAGGAGCGAGGATGGGAGGGGTGGAGGAATGCATGATGGGGGTATGCTTGTCAGATGTGAGGGTGGAAGGGGTGGAGGAATGCATGGTGGGGGTATGCTTGTCTAATGCAAGGAGGTAAGGTGGGAGGGGTGGAGGAATGCACGGTAGGGGTATGCTTGTCTAATGGGAGGTGCTACGGTGGAGGGGTGGAGGAATGCATGGTGGGGTTTGCTTGTCCGATGCGAGGAGCTAGGGTGGGAGGCGTAGAGGAATGCATGGTGGCGGTATGTTTGTCAGATGCGAGGGGTTAGGGTGGGAGGGGTGGAGAAATGCATGGTCGGGGTATGTTTGTCAGATGTGAGGGGCGAGGGTGGGAGGGTGGGAGGGTTTGGATGAATGCATTCTGGGGTATGCTTGTCTAATGCAAGGAGCTAGGGTGGGAGGGGTGGAGGAATGCATGGTGGGGGTATGCTTGTCAGATGCGAGGAGCTAGGGTGGGAGGGGTGGAGGAATGCATGGTAGGGCTATACTTGTCTAATGCGAGGAGCTGGGGTGGGAGGGGTGGAGGAATGCATAGCGGGGCTATGCTTGTTTAATGCGAGGAGCTAGGATGGGGGGGTGGAGGAATGCATGGTGGGCATATGCTCGTCAGATGCGAGGAGCTAGGGTGGGAGGGGTGGAGGAATGCATGGTGGGGATATGCTTGTCAGATGCGAGGGGCTAGTGTGGGAGGGGTGGAGGAATGCATGGTGGGGGTATGCTTGTCAGATGTGAGGGGCTGGGGTGAGAGGGGTGGAGAAATGCATGGTGGCGGTATGCTTGTCAGATGCGAGGGGCTAGGGTGAGAGGGGTGGTGGAATGCATGGTGGGGGTATGCTTGTCAGATGCGAGGGGCGAGAGTGGGAGGGTGAGAAGGGTTTGGATGAATCCATGGTGGGGTATGCTTGCAAGGAGCTAGGGTGGGAGGGGTGGAGGAATCTGTGGTGGGGGTATGCCTGTCTAATGTGAGGAGCTAGGGTGGGACGAATGCCTGGCGGGGGTATTCTTGTCAGGTGCGAGGGGCTAGGGAGGGAGGGGTGGAGGAATGCATGGTGGGGGTATGTTTGTCAGATGTGAGGGGCGAGGGTGGGAGGGGTTTGGATGAATGCATTCTGGGGTATGCTTGTCTAATGCAAGGAGCTAGGGTGGGAGGGGTGGAGGAATGCACAGTGGGGGTATGCTTGTCTAATGGGAGGTGCTACGGTGGAGGGGTGGAGGAATGCATGGTGGGGGTTTGTTTGTCCGATGCGAGGAGCTAGGGTGGGAGGCGTGGAGGAATGCATGGTGGGGGTATCCTTGTCAGATGCGAGAAGCTAGGGTGGGAGGGGTGGAGGAATGAATGGTGGGGGTTTGCTTGTCAGATGCGAGGAGCTAGGGTGGTAGGGTTGGAGGAATGTATTGTGGGGGTATGCTTGTCAGATGAGGGGGGCTAGGGTGGGAAGGATGGAGGAATGCATGGTGGGGGTATGCTTGTCTAATGCAAGGAGCTAGGGTGGGAGGGGTGGAGGAATGCATGGTGGGGGTATGCTTGTCTAATGTGAGGAGCTAGGGTGGGAGGGGTGGAGGAATGCATGGTGGGGGTATCCTTGTCAGATGCGAAGGGCTGGGGTGGGAGGGGTGGAGGAATACATGGTGGGGGTATCCTTGTCAGATGCGAGAAGCTAAGGTGGGAGGGGTGGAGGAATGAATGGTGGGGGTTTGCTTGTCAGATGCGAGGAGCTAGGGTGGGAGGGGTGGAGGAATGCATGGTGGGGGTATGCTTGTCAGATGTGAGGGGGTAGGGTGGGAGGGGTGGAGGAATGCATGGTGGGGGTATGCTTGACAGCTGCGAGGGCGAGGGTGGGAGGGCGGGAGGGGTGGATGAATGCATGATAGGGTATGCTTGTCTAATTCAAGGAGCTAGGGTGGGAGTGGTGGAGGAATGCATAGTGGGGCTATGCTTGACAGATGTGAGGGGTGAGTGTGGGAGGGGTGGAGGAATGCATGGTGGGGGTATGCTTGACAGATGCGAGGAGCTAGGGTGGGAGGGGTGAAGGAATGCATGGTGGGGATATACTTCTCAGATGCAAGGGCTAGGATGGGAGGGGTGGAGGAATGCATCGTGGGGGTATGTTGTCTAATGCGAGGATCTTGGGTGAGAGGGGTGGAAGAATGCATGGTGTGGGTGCTTGTAAGGTGCGAGGAGCTAGGGTGGGAGGGGTGGAGGAATGCATGGTGGGGGTATGCTTGTCTAATGCAAGGAGCTAAGGTGGGAGGGGTGGAGGAATGCATGGTGGGTGTATGCTTGTCTAAAGCGAGGAGCTAGGGTGGGAGTGGTGGAGGAATGCATGGTGGGGCTATGCTTGTCTAATGCGAGGAGCTAGGCTGGGAGGAGTAGAGGAATGCACGGTGGGGGTATGCTCGTCAGATGTGAGGGGCAAGGGTTGGAGTTGTGGAGGAATGCATGGTGGGGATATGCTCGTCAGATGCGAGGGGCGAGGGTGGAGGAATGCATGGAGGGGATATGCTTGCCAGATGTGAGGGGCAAGGATGGGAGGGGTGGAGGAATGCATGGTGTGGGTATGCTTGTCAGATGTGAGGGGCGAGGGTGGGAGCGGTGGAGGAATGCATGGTAGGGGTATGACTGTCAGATGCAAGGTGCGAGGGTCGGAGGGGTGGAGCAATGCATGGTGGAGGTATGCTTGTCAGATGCGAGGACCTTGAGTGGGAAGGATGGAGGAATGCATGGTGGGGGTATGCTTGTCAGATGTAAGGCGTGACGGTCGGAGGGGTGGAGGAATGCATGGTGGGGGTTTGCTTGACAGATGCAAGGAGCTAGGGTGGGAGGGGTGAAGGAATGCATGGTGGGGATATACTTCTCAGATGCAAGGGCTAGGATGGGAGGGGTGGAGGAATGCATCGTGGGGGTATGTTGTCTAATGCGAGGATCTTGGGTGAGAGGGGTGGAAGAATGCATGGTGTGGGTGCTTGTAAGGTGCGAGGAGCTAGGGTGGGAGGGGTGGAGGAATGCATGGTGGGGGTATGCTTGTCTAATGCAAGGAGCTAAGGTGGGAGGGGTGGAGGAATGCATGGTGGGTGTATGCTTGTCTAAAGCGAGGAGCTAGGGTGGGAGTGGTGGAGGAATGCATGGTGGGGCTATGCTTGTCTAATGCGAGGAGCTAGGGTGGGAGGAGTAGAGGAATGCACGGTGGGGGTATGCTCGTCAGATGTGAGGGGCAAGGGTTGGAGTTGTGGAGGAATGCATGGTGGGGATATGCTCGTCAGATGCGAGGGGCGAGGGTGGAGGAATGCATGGAGGGGATATGCTTGCCAGATGTGAGGGGCAAGGATGGGAGGGGTGGAGGAATGCATGGTGTGGGTATGCTTGTCAGATGTGAGGGGCGAGGGTGGGAGCGGTGGAGGAATGCATGGTAGGGGTATGACTGTCAGATGCAAGGTGCGAGGGTCGGAGGGGTGGAGCAATGCATGGTGGAGGTATGCTTGTCAGATGCGAGGACCTTGAGTGGGAAGGATGGAGGAATGCATGGTGGGGGTATGCTTGTCAGATGTAAGGGGTGACGGTCGGAGGGGTGGAGGAATGCATGGTGGGGGAATGCTTGTCAGATGCGAGGAGCTAGGGTGGGAGGGGTGGAGGAATGCATGGTAGGGCTATGCTTGTCTAATGCGAGGAGCTAAGGTGGGAGTGGTGGAGGAATGCATGGCGGGGCTACGCTTGTCTAATGCGAGGAGCTAGGGTGGGAGGGGTGGAGGAATGTATGGTGGGGGTATGCTTGTCAGATGCGAGGGGGTAGGGTGGGTGGGGTCGAGGAATGCATGGTGGGGTATGCTTGACAGTTGCGAGGGCGAGGGTGGGAGGGCGGGAGGGGTGGATGAATGCATGATAGGGTATGCTTGTCTGATGCAAGGAGCTAGGGTGGGAGGGGTGGAGGAATGCATAGTGGGGCTATGCTTGTCATATGTGAGGGGTGAGTGTGAGAGGGGTGGAGGAATGCATGGTGGGGGTATGCTTGACAGATGCGAGGAGCTAGGTTGGGAGGGGAGAAGGAATGCATGGTGGGGATATGCTTCTCAGATGCAAGGGGCTAGGGTGGGAGTGGTGGAGGAATGCATTGTGGGGGTATGTTGTCTAATGCGAGGATCTAGGGTGAGAGGGGTGGAAGAATGCATGGTGTGGGTGTGCTTGTCAGGTGCGAGGAGCTAGGGTGGGAGGGGTGGAGGAATGCATGGTGGGGGTATGCTTGTCTAATGCAAGGAGCTAAGGTGGGAGGGGTGGAGGAATGCATGGTGGGTGTATGCTTGTCTAAAGCGAGGAGCTAGGGTGGGAGTGGTGGAGGAATGCATGGTGGGGCTATGCTTGTCTAATGTGAGGAGCTAGGGTGGGAGGAGTAGAGGAATGCATGGTGGGGGTATGCTCGTCAGATGTGAGGGGCGAGGGTTGGAGTTGTGGAGGAATGCATGGTGGGGATATGCTCGTCAGATGCGAGGGGCGAGGGTGGAGGAATGCATGGAGGGGGTATGCTTGCCAGATGTGAGGGGCGAGGATGGGAGGGGTGGAGGAATGCATGGTGGGGGTATGCTTGTCAGATGTGAGGGGCGAGGGTGGGAGCGGTGGAGGAATGCATGGTAGGGGTATGACTGTCAGATGCGAGGTGCGAGGGTCGGAGGGGTGGAGCAATGCATGGTGGAGGTATGCTTGTCAGATGCGAGGACCTTGAGTGGGAAGGATGGAGGAATGCATGGTGGGGGTATGCTTGTCATATGTGAGGGGCGACGGTCGGAGGGGTGGAGGAATGCATGGTGGGGGAATGCTTGTCAGATGCGAGGAGCTAGGGTGGGAGGGGTGGAGGAATGCATGGTAGGGCTATGCTTGTCTAATGCGAGGAGCTAGGGTGGGAGGGGTGGAGGAATGCATGGCGGGGCTACGCTTGTCTAATGCGAGGAGCTAGGGTGGGAGGGGTGGAGGAATGCATGGTGGGGGTATGCTTGACAGTTACGAGGGCGAGGGTGGGAGGGCGCATGGGGTGCATGAATGCATGATAGGGTATGCTTGTCTAATGCAAGGAGCTAGGGTGGGGGGGTGGAGCAATGCATAGTGGGGCTATGCTTGTCAGATGTGAGGGGTGAGTGTGAGAGGGGTGGAGGAATGCATGGTGGGGGTATGCTTGACAGATGCGAGGAGCTAGGGTGGGAGGGGTGAAGGAATGCATGGTGGGGATATACTTCTCAGATGCAAGGGGCTAGGAAGGGAGCGGTGGAGGAATGCATCGTGGGCGTATGTTGTCTAATGCGATGATCTAGGGTGAGAGGGGTGGAAGAATGCATGGTGTGGGTGTGCTTGTAAGGTGCGAGTAGCTAGGGTGGGAGGGGTGGAGGAATGCATGGTGCGGGTATGCTTGTCTAATGCAAGGAGCTAAGGTGGGAGGGGTGGAGGAATGCATGGTGGGTGTATGCTTGTCTAAAGCGAGGAGCTAGGGTGGGAGGAGTAGAGGAATGCACGGTGGGGGTATGCTCGTCAGATGTGAGGGGCAAGGGTTGGAGTTGTGGAGGAATGCATGGTGGGGATATGCTCGTCAGATGCGAGGGGCGAGGGTGGAGGAATGCATGGAGGGGGTATGCTTGCCAGATGTGAGGGGCAAGGATGGGAGGGGTGGAGGAATGCATGGTGGGGGTATGCTTGTCAGATGTGAGGGGCGAGGGTGGGAGCGGTGGAGGAATGCATGGTAGGGGTATGACTGTCAGATGCGAGGTGCGAGGGTCGGAGGGGTGGAGCAATGCATGGTGGAGGTATGCTTGTCAGATGCGAGGTCCTTGAGTGGGAAGGATAGAGGAATGCATGGTGGGGGTATGCTTGTCAGATGTAAGGGGTGACGGTCGGAGGGGTGGAGGAATGCATGGTGGGGGAATGCTTGTCAGATGCGAGGAGCTAGGGTGGGAGGGGTGGAGGAATGCATGGTAGGGCTATGGTTGTCTAATGCGAGGAGCTAAGGTGGGAGGGGTGGAGGAATGCATGGCGGGGCTACGCTTGTCTAATGCGAGGAGCTAGGGTGGGAGGGGTGGAGGAATGCATGGTGGGGGTATGCTTGTCAGATGCGAGGGGGTAGGGTGGGAGGGGTGGAGGAATGCATGGTGGGGGTATGCTTGACAGTTGCGAGGGCGAGGGTGGGAGGGCGGGAGGGGTGGATGAATGCATGATAGGGTATGCTTGTCTGATGCAAGGAGCTAGGGGTGGAGGAATGCATAGTGGGGCTATGCTTGTCATATGTGAGGGGTGAGTGTGAGAGGGGTGGAGGAATGCATGGTGGGGTATGCTTGACAGATGCGAGGAGCTAGGGTGGGAGGGGAGAAGGAATGCATGGTGGGGATATGCTTCTCAGATGCAAGGGGCTAGGGTGGGAGGGGTGGAGGAATGCATCGTGGGGGTATGTTGTCTAATGCGAGGATCTAGGGTGAGAGGGGTGGAAGAATGCATGGTGTGGGTGTGCTTGTCAGGTGCGAGGAGCTAGGGTGGGAGGGGTGGAGGAATGCATGGTGGGGGTATGCTTGTCTAATGCAAGGAGCTAAGGTGGGAGGGGTGGTGGAATGCATGGTGGGTGTATGCTTGTCTAAAGCGAGGAGCTAGGGTGGGAGTGGTGGAGGAATGCATGGTGGGGCTATGCTTGTCTAATGAGAGGAGCTAGGGTGGGAGGAGTAGAGGAATGCATGGTGGGGGTATGCTCGTCAGATGTGAGGGGCGAGGGTTGGAGTTGTGGAGGAATGCATGGTGGGGATATGCTCGTCAGATGCGAGGGGCGAGGGTGGAGGAATGCATGGAGGGGGTATGCTTGCCAGATGTGAGGGGCGAGGATGGGAGGGGTGGAGGAATGCATGGTGGGGGTATGCTTGTCAGATGTGAGGGGCGAGGGTGGGAGCGGTGGAGGAATGCATGGTAGGGGTATGACTGTCAGATGCGAGGTGCGAGGGTCGGAGGGGTGGAGCAATGCATGGTGGAGGTATGCTTGTCAGATGCGAGGACCATGAGTGGGAAGGATGGAGGAATGCATGGTGGGGGTATGCTTGTCAGATGTGAGGGGCGACGGTCGGAGGGGTGGAGCAATGCATGGTGGGGGAATGCTTGTCAGATGCGAGGAGCTAGGGTGGGAGCGGTGGAGGAATGCATGGTAGGGCTATGCTTGTCTAATGCGAGGAGCTAGGGTCGGAGGGGTGGAGGAATGCATGGCGGGGCTACGCTTGTCTAATGCGAGGAGCTAGGATGGGAGGGTGGAGGAATGCATGGTCGGGATATGCTCGTCAGATGCGAGGGGCGACGGTCGGAGGGGTGGAGGAATGCATGGTGGGGATATGCTTGACAGATGCGAGGGTCTAGGGTTGGAGGGGTCGAGGAATGCATGGTGGGGGTATGCTTGTCAGACGCGAGGGTGGGAGCGGTGGAGGAATGCATGGTAGGGGTATGACTGTCAGATGCGAGGTGCGAGGGTCGGAGGGGTGGAGCAATGCATGGTGGGGGTATGCTTGTCAGATGCGAGGACCTTGGGTGGGAAGGATGGAGGAATGCATGGTGGGGGAAAGCTTGTCAGATGTGAGGAGCTAGGGTGGGAGGGGTGGAGTAATGCATGGCAGGGCTATGCTTGTCTAATGCGAGGAGCTAGGGTGGGAGGGGGTGGAGGAATGCATAGCGGGGCTATGCTTGTTTAATGCGAGGAGCTAGGATGGGAGG
The DNA here is from genome assembly GCF_040938575.1 of Ambystoma mexicanum. Classification (NCBI taxonomy): domain Eukaryota; kingdom Metazoa; phylum Chordata; class Amphibia; order Caudata; family Ambystomatidae; genus Ambystoma; species Ambystoma mexicanum. The sequence goes on along the minus strand of NC_090932.1, from coordinate 68,598,742 downwards.
GGTGGAGGAATGCATGGTGGGCATATGCTCGTCAGATGCGAGGAGCTAGGGTGGGAGGGGTGGAGGAATGCATGGTGGGGATATGCTTGTCAGATGCTAGGGGCTAGTGTGGGAGGGGTGGAGGAATGCATGGTGGCGGTATGCTTGTCAGATGCGAGGGGCTAGGGTGAGAGGGGTGGTGGAATGCATGGTGGGGGTATGGTTGTCAGATGCGAGGGGCGAGAGTGGGAGGGTGAAAGGGGTTTGGATGAATGAATGGTGGGGTATGCTTGCAAGGAGTTAGGGTGGGAGGGGTGGAGGAATCTGTGGTGGGGGTATGCTTGTCTAATGCAAGGAGCTAGGGTGGGAGGAATGCCTGGCGGGGGTGTGCTTGTCAGATGCGAGGAGCTAAGGTGGGAGGTGTGGAGGAATGCATGGTGGGAATATGCTTGTCAGATGCGAGGGGCTATGGTGGGAGGGGTGGAGGAATGCCTGGTTGGGGTATGCTTGTCTAATGCAAGGATCTAGGGTGAGAGGGGTGGAAGAATGCATGGTGTGAGTATGCTTGTCAGGTCCGAGGAGCTCTGGTGGGAGGGGTGGATGAATGCATGGTGGGGGTATGCTTGTCTAATGCGAGGAGCTAGGGTGGGAATGGTGGAGGAATGTATGGTGTGTGTTTGCTTGTCAGATGCGAGGGGCGAGGGTTGGAGCGGTGGAGGAATGCATGGCGGGGTATGCTTGTCTAATGCGAGGAGCTAAGGTGGGAGGGGTGGAGGAATGCATAGTGGGGTTATGCTTGTCTAATGCGAGGAGCTACGGTGGGAGGGGTGGAGGAATGCATGGTGGGGGTATGCCAGTCAGATGCGAGGGGCTAGGTTGGGAGGGGAGGAGGAATGCATTTTGGGGATATGCTAGTCAGATGCGAGGGGTTAGGGTGGGAGGGGTGGAGGAATGCATGGTGGGGGTATGCTAGTCAGATGCGAGGGGCTAGGATGGGAGGGGTGGAGGAATGCATGGTGGTGGTATGCTTGTCAGATGCAAGGGGCTAGGGTGGGAGGGGTGGAGGAATGCATGGTGGCGGTATGCTAGTGAGATGCGAGGGGCTAGGGTGGGAGGGGTGGAGGAATGTATGGTGGGGTATGCTTGTCAGATGCGAGGGGCGAGGGTGGGAGGGGTGGAAGAATGCATGGTGGGGCTATGCTTGTCTAATGCGAGGAGCTAAGGTGGGAGGTGTGGAGGAATGCACGGTGGGCTATGCTTGTCTAATGCGAGGAGCTAGGGTGGGAGGGGTGGGGGAATGCATGGTGGGGGAATGCTTGTCAGATGCGATGGGCGAGGGTCAGAGGGGTGGAGGAATGCATGGTGGGGGTACGCTTGTCAGATGTGAGGGGCTAGGGTGGGAGTGGTGGAGGAATGCATGGTGGGGGTATGCTTGTCAGATGCGAGGAGCTAGGGTGTGAGGGGTGGAGGAATGCATGGTGGGGGTATCCTTGTCAGATGCGAGGGGCGAGGGTGGGAGTGGTAAAGCAATGCATGGCGGTGGTATGCTTGTCAGATGCGAGGGTGGGAGAAGTGGAAGAATGCATGGTGGGGGTATGCTTATCAGATGCGAGGGGCTAGGGTGGGAGGGGTGGAGTAATGCATGGTGGGGGTATGCTCATCATATGCGAGGGGCTGGGGTGGGAGGGGTGGAAGAATGCATGGTGGGGGTATGGTCATCAGATGCGAGGGGCGAGTGTCGGAGGAGTGGAGGAATGCATGGTGGGGGTATGCTCGTCAGATGTGAGGGGCGACGTGGGAGGGGTGGAGGAATGCATGGTGGGGCTATGCTTGTCTAATGCGAGGAGCTAGGGTGGGAGGGGTGGAGGAATGCATGGCGGGCCTATGCTTGTCTAATGCGAGGAGCTAGGGTGGGAGGGGTGGAGGAATGCATGGTGGGGATATGCTCGTCAGATGCGAGGGGCGAGGGTCGGAGGAGTGGAGGAATGCATGGTGGGGGTATGCTTGTCAGATGCGAGGGGCTATGGTTGGAAGGGTGGAGGAATGCATGGTGGGGGTATGCTTGTCAGATGCGAGGGGTGAGGGTGGGAGCGGTGGAGGAATGCATGATGGGGGTATGCCTGTTAGGTACAAGGTGCAAGGGTCAGAGGGGTGGAGCAATGCATGGTGTGGGTATGCTTGTCAGATGCGAGGGGCTAGGGTGGGAGGGGTGGAGGAATGCATGGTGGGGTTATGCTCGATAGATGCGAGGGGTGAGGGTCGGAGGGGTGGAGGAATGCATGGTGGGGATATGCTCATTAGATATGAGGGGCGAGCGTGGGAGGGGTGGAGGAATGCATGGTGGGGCTATGCTTGTCTAATGCGAAGAACTAGGGCGGGAGGGGTGGAGGAATGCATGGTGGGGCTATGCTTGTCTAATGCGAGGAGCTAGGGTGTGATTGGTGGAGGAATGCATGCTGGAGGTATGCTTGTCAGATGCGAGGGGCTAGGGTGGGAAGGGTGGAGGAATGCATGGTGGGGGAATGCTTGTCAGATGCGAGGAACTAGGGTTGGAGAGGTGGAGGAATGCATGATAGGGCCATGCTTGTCTAATGCGAGGAGCTAGGGTGGGAGGAGTGGAGGAATGCATGGTGGGGCTATGCTTGTCTAATGCATGGAGCTAGGGTGGGAGGGGTGGAGGAATGCATGATGGGGCTATGCTTGTCTAATGCGAGGATCTAGGGTGCGAGGGGTGGAAGAATGCACAGTTTGCATATGCTTGTCAGGTGAGAGGAGCTAGGGTTGGAGGGGTGGAGGAATGCATGGTGAGGGTATGTTTTTCTAATGTGAGGAGCTAAGGTGGGAGGGGTGGAGGAATGCATGGTGGGGGTATGCTTGTCTAATGCGAGGAGCTAGGGTGGGAGGGGTGGAGGAATGCATGGTGGCGCTATGCTTTTCTAATGCGAGGATCTAGTTTGGGAGGGGTGGATGAATGCATGGTGGGACTATGCTTGCCTAATGCGAGGAGCTACGGTGAGAGGGGTGGCGGAATGCATGGTGGGGGTATGCTCGTCAGATGTGAGGGGCGAGGGTTGGAGGTGTGGAGGAATGTATGGTGGGAGTATGCTCGTCAGATGCGAGGGACGAGGGTCGGAGGGGTGGAGGAATGCATGGCGGGGGTATGCTTGTCAGATGCGAGGGGCAAGGATGGGAGGGGTGGAGGAATGCATGGTGGGGGTATGCTTGTCAGATGTGAGGGGTGAGGGTGGGAGGGGTGGAGGAACGCCTGGTGTGGGTATGCTTGTCAGGTGCGAGGAGCTTGGGTGCGAGGGGTGGATGAATTCATGGTGGGGGTATGCTTGTCTAATGCGAGGAGCTAAGGTGGGAGCGGAGGAGGAATGCATGGTGGGGGTACGCTTGTCTAATGCGAGGAGCTAGGGTGGGAATGGTGGAGGAATGCATGGTGTGTGTTTGCATGTCAGATGCGAGGAGCTAGGGTGGGAGGGGTGGAGGAATGCATGGTGGGGGTTTGCTTGTCAGATGCAAGGAGCTAGGGTGGCAGGGGTGGAGGAATGCATGGTGGGGATATGCTTGTCAGATGCGAGGGCTATGTGGGAGGGGTGGAGGAATGCATGGAATGGGTTTGCTTGTCAGATGCGAGGAGCGAGGGTTGGAGCGGTGGAGGAATGCATGGCGGGGTATGCTTGTCTAATGCGAGGAGCTAAGGTGGGAGGGGTGGAGGAATGCATAGTGGGGTTATGCTTGTCTAATGCGAGGCGCTACGGTGGGAGGGGTGGAGGAATGCATGGTGTTGGTATGCCTGTCAGATGCGAGGGGCTACGGTGGGAGGGGTGGAGGAATGCATGGCGGGGGTAAGCCAGTCAGATGCGAGGGGCTAGGTTGGGAAGGGAGGATGAATGCATTTTGGGGGTATGCTAGTCAGATGCGAGGGGTTAGGGTGGGAGGGGTGGAGGAATGCATGGTGGGGGTATGCTAGTCAGATGCGAGGTGCTAGGATGGGAGGGGTGGAGGAATGCATGGTGATGGTATGCTTGTCAGATGCAAGGGGCTAGGGTGGGAGGGGTGGAGGAATGCATGGTGGGGGTATGCTAGTCAGATGCGAGGAGGTAAGGTGGGAGTGGTGGTGGAATGCATGGTGGGGGTACGCTTGTCTAATGCGAGGAGCTAGGGTGGGAATGGTGGAGGAATGCATGGTGTGTGTTTGCATGTCAGATGTGAGGAGCTAGGGTGGGAGGGGTGGAGGAATGCATGGTGGGGGTTTGCTTGTCAGATGCAAGGAGCTAGGGTGGCAGGGGTGTAGGAATGCATGGTGGGGATATGCTTGTCAGATGCGAGGGGCTATGGTGGGAGGGGTGGAGGAATGCATGGAATGGGTTTGCTTGTCAGATGCGAGGGGCGAGGGTTGGAGCAGTGGAGGAATGCATGGCGGGGTATGCTTGTCTAATGCGAGGAGCTAAGGTGGGAGGGGTGGAGGAATGCAAAGTGGGGTTATGCTTGTCTAATGCGAGGAGCTAAGGTGGGAGGGGTGGAGGAATGCATGGTGGGGGTATGCTTTTCAGATGCGAGGGGCTAGGGTGGGAGGGGTGGAGGAGTGCATGGTGGGGGTATGCTTGTCAGATGTGAGGGGCTGGGGTGGGAGGGGTGGAGAAATGCATGTTGGGGGTATGCTTGTCAGATGTAAGGGGCTAGGGTGGGAGGGGTGGTGGAATGCATGGTGGGGGTATGCTGGTCAGATGCGAGGGGCGAGGGTGAGAGGGTGGGAGGGGTTTGGATGAATGCATGGTGTGGTATGCTTGGCTAATGCAAGGAGCTAGGGTGGGAGGGGTGGAGGAATGCATGGTGGGGCCAGCTTGTCTAGTGCGAGGAGCTAGGGTGGGAAGAATGCATGGTGGGGGTATGCTTGTCAGATGCGAGGGGCTGGGGTGGGAGGGGTGGCAGACTGCATGGTGCGGGTATGCTTGTCAGATGCGAGGAACTACGGTGGGTGGGGTGGCAGATTGCATGGTCGGGGTATGCTTGTCAGATGTGAGGAGCTAGGGTGGGAGGGGCGGAGGAATGCATGGTGGGGGTATTCTTGTCTAATGCGAGGAGCTAAGGTAGGAGGGGTGGAGGAATGCATAGTGGGGTTATGCTTGTCTAATGCGAGGAGCTACGGTGGGAGGGGTGGAGGAATGAATGGTGGGGGTATGCCTGTCAGATGCGAGGGGCTACGGTGGGAGGGGTGGAGGAATGCATGGCGGGGGTATGCCAGTCAGATGCGAGGGGCTATGTGGGAGGGGTGGAGGAATGCATGGAATGGGTTTGCTTGTCAGATGCGAGGGGCGAGGGTTGGAGCGGTGGAGGAATGCATGGCGGGGTATGCTTTTCTAATGCGAGGAGCTAAGGTGGGAGGGGTGGAGGAATGCATAGTGGGGTTATGCTTGTCTAATGCGAGGCGCTACGGTGGGAGGGGTGGAGGAATGCATGGTGTTGGTATGCCTGTCAGATGCGAGGGGCTACGGTGGGAGTGGTGGAGGAATGCATGGCAGGGGTAAGCCAGTCAGATGCGAGGGGCTAGGTTGGGAGGGGAGGAGGAATGCATTTTGGGGGTATGCTAGTCAGATGCGAGGGGTTACGGTGGGAGGGGTGGAGGAATGCATGGTGGGGGTATGCTAGTCAGATGCGAGGTGCTAGGATGGGAGGGGTGGAGGAATGCATGGTGGTGGTATGCTTGTCAGATGCAAGGGGCTAGGGTGGGAGGGGTGGAGGAATGCATGGTGGGGGTATGCTAGTCAGATGCGAGGAGGTAAGGTGGGAGCGGTGGTGAAATGCATGGTGGGGGTACGCTTGTCTAATGCGAGGAGCTAGGGTGGGAATGGTGGAGGAATGCATGGTGTGTGTTTGCATGTCAGATGCGAGGAGCTAGGGTGGGAGGGGTGGAGGAATGCATGGTGGGGGTTTGCCTGTCAGATGCAAGGAGCTAGGGTGGCAGGGGTGTAGGAATGCATGGTGGGGATATGCTTGTCAGATGCGAGGGGCTATGGTGGGAGGGGTGGAGGAATGCATGGAATGGGTTTGCTTGTCAGATGCGAGGGGCGAGGGTTGGAGCAGTGGAGGAATGCATGGCGGGGAATGCTTGTCTAATGCGAGGCGCTACGGTGGGAGGGGTGGAGGAATGCATGGTGTTGGTATGCCTGTCAGATGCGAGGGGCTACGGTGGGAGGGGTGGAGGAATGCATGGCGGGGGTAAGCCAGTCAGATGCGAGGGGCTAGGTTGGGAGGGGAGGATGAATGCATTTTGGGGGTATGCTAGTCAGATGCGAGGGGTTAGGGTGGGAGGGGTGGAGGAATGCATGGTGGGGGTATGCTAGTCAGATGCGAGGTGCTAGGATGGGAGGGGTGGAGGAATGCATGGTGATGGTATGCTTGTCAGATGCAAGTGGCTAGGGTGGGAGGGGTGGAGGAATGCATGGTGGGGGTATGCTAGTCAGATGCGAGGAGGTAAGGTGGGAGTGGTGGTGGAATGCATGGTGGGGGTACGCTTGTCTAATGCGAGGAGCTAGGGTGGGAATGGTGGAGGAATGCATGGTGTGTGTTTGCATGTCAGATGCGAGGAGCTAGGGTGGGAGGGGTGGAGGAATGCATGGTGGGGGTTTGCTTGTCAGATGCAAGGAGCTAGGGTGGCAGGGGTGTAGGAATGCATGGTGGGGATATGCTTGTCAGATGCGAGGGGCTATGGTGGGAGGGGTGGAGGAATGCATGGAATGGGTTTGCTTGTCAGATGCGAGGGGCGAGGGTTGGAGCAGTGGAGGAATGCATGGCGGGGTATGCTTGTCTAATGCGAGGAGCTAAGGTGGGAGGGGTGGAGGAATGCAAAGTGGGGTTATGCTTGTCTAATGCGAGGAGCTAAGGTGGGAGGGGTGGAGGAATGCATGGTGGGGGTATGCTTTTCAGATGCGAGGGGCTAGGGTGGGAGGGGTGGAGGAGTGCATGGTGGGGGTATGCTTGTCAGATGTGAGGGGCTGGGGTGGGAGGGGTGGAGAAATGCATGTTGGGGGTATGCTTGTCAGATGTAAGGGGCTAGGGTGGGAGGCATGGTGGAATGCATGGTGGGGGTATGCTGGTCAGATGCGAGGGGCGAGAGTGAGAGGGTGGGAGGGGTTTGGATGAATGCATGGTGTGGTATGCTTGGCTAATGCAAGGAGCTAGGGTGGGAGGGGTGGAGGAATGCATGGTGGGGCCAGCTTGTCTAGTGCGAGGAGCTAGGGTGGGAAGAATGCATGGTGGGGGTATGCTTGTCAGATGCGAGGGGCTGGGGTGGGAGGGGTGGCAGACTGCATGGTGGGGGTATGCTTGTCAGATGCGAGGAACTACGGTGGGTGGGGTGGCAGATTGCATGGTCGGGGTATGCTTGTCAGATGGGAGGAGCTAGGGTGGGAGGGGCGGAGGAATGCATGGTGGGGGTATTCTTGTCTAATGCGAGGAGCTACGGTGGGAGGGGTGGAGGAATGCATGGTGGGGGTATGCCTGTCAGATGCGAGGGGCTACGGTGGGAGGGGTGGAGGAATGCATGGCGGGGGTATGCCAGTCAGATGCGAGGGGCTATGTGGGAGGGGTGGAGTAATGCATGGAATGGGTTTGCTTGTCAGATGCGAGGGGCGAGGGTTGGAGCGGTGGAGGAATGCATGGCGGGGTATGCTTTTCTAATGCGAGGAGCTAAGGTGGGAGGGGTGGAGGAATGCATAGTGGGGTTATGCTTGTCTAATGCGAGCCGCTACGGTGGGAGGGGTGGAGGAATGCATGGTGTTGGTATGCCTGTCAGATGCGAGGGGCTACGGTGGGAGGGGTGGAGGAATGCATGGCAGGGGTAAGCCAGTCTGATGCGAGGGGCTAGGTTGGGAGGGGAGGAGGAATGCATTTTGGGGGTATGCTAGTCAGATGCGAGGGGTTACGGTGGGAGGGGTGGAGGAATGCATGGTGGGGGTATGCTAGTCAGATGCGAGGTGCTAGGATGGGAGGGGTGGATGAATGCATGGTGGTGGTATGCTTGTCAGATGCAAGGGGCTAGGGTGGGAGGGGTGGAGGAATGCATGATGGGGGTATGCTAGTCAGATGCGAGGAGGTAAGGTGGGAGCGGTGGTGAAATGCATGGTGGGGGTACGCTTGTCTAATGCGAGGAGCTAGGGTGGGAATGGTGGAGGAATGCATGGTGTGTGTTTGCATGTCAGATGCGAGGAGCTAGGGTGGGAGGGGTGGAGGAATGCATGGTGGGGGTTTGCCTGTCAGATGCAAGGAGCTAGGGTGGCAGGGGTGTAGGAATGCATGGTGGGGATATGCTTGTCAGATGCGAGGGGCTATGGTGGGAGGGGTGGAGGAATGCATGGAATGGGTTTGCTTGTCAGATGCGAGGGGCGAGGGTTGGAGCAGGGGAGGAATGCATGGCGGGGAATGCTTGTCTAATGCGAGGAGCTAAGGTGGGAGGGGTGGAGGAATGCAAAGTGGGGTTATGCTTGTCTAATGCGAGGAGCTAAGGTGGGAGGGGTGGAGGAATGCATGGTGGGGGTATGCTTTTCAGATGCGAGGGGCTAGGGTGGGAGGGGTGGAGGAGTGCATGGTGGGGGTATGCTTGTCAGATGTGAGGGGCTGGGGTGGGAGGGGTGGAGAAATGCATGTTGGGGGTATGCTTGTCAGATGTAAGGGGCTAGGGTGGGAGGGGTGGTGGAATGCATGGTGGGGGTATGCTGGTCAGATGCGAGGGGCGAGAGTGGGAGGGTGGGAGGGGTTTGGATGAATGCATGGTGTGGTATGCTTGGCTAATGCAAAGAGCTAGGGTGGGAGGGGTGGAGGAATGCATGGTGGGGCCAGCTTGTCTAGTTCGAGGAGCTAGGGTGGGAAGAATGCATGGTGGGGGTTTGCTTGTCAGATGCGAGGGGCTGGGGTGGGAGGGGTGGCAGACTGCATGGTGGGGTTATGCTTGTCAGATGCAAGGAACTACGGTGGGTGGGGTGGCAGATTGCATGGTTGGGGTATGCTTGTCAGATGTGAGGAGCTAGGGTGGGAGGGGCGGAGGAATGCATGGTGGGGGTATTCTTGTCTAATGCGAGGAGCTAAGGTGGGAGGGGTGGAGGAATGCATAGTGGGGTTATGCTTGTCTAATGCGAGGAGCTACGGTGGGAGGGGTGGAGGAATGCATGGTGGGGGTATGCCTGTCAGATGCGAGGGGCTACGGTGGGAGGGGTGGAGGAATGCATGGCGGGGGTATGCCAGTCAGATGCGAGGGGCTAGGTTGGGAGGGGAGGAGGAATGCATTTTGGGGGTATGCTAGTCAGATGCGAGGGGTTAGTGTGGGAGGGGTGGAGGAATGCATGGTGGGGGTATGCTAGTCAGATGCAAGGGGCTAGGATGGGAGGGGTGGAGGAATGCATGGTGGTGCTATGCTTGTCAGATGCAAGGGGCTAGGGTGGGAGGGGTGGAGGAATGCATGGTGGGGGTATGCTAGTCAGATGCGAGGGGCTAGGGTTGGAGGGGTGGAGGAATGTATGGTGGGGTATGCTTGTCAGATGCAAGGGGCGAGGGTGGGAGGGGTGGAAGAATGCATGGTGGGGGTATGCTTATCTAATGCGAGGAGGTAAGGTGGGAGGTGTGGAGGAATGCACGGTGGGCTATGCTTGTCTAATGCGAGGAGCTAGGGTGGGAGGGGTGGGGGAATGCATGGTGGGGTATGCTTGTCAGATGCGAGGAGCTAGGGTGGGAGGGGTGGAGGAATGCATGGTGGGGGAATGCTTGTCAGATGCGATGGGCGAGGGTCAGAGGGGTGGAGGAATGCATGGTGGGGGTATGCTTGTCAGATGTGAGGAGCTAGGGTGTGAGGGGTGGAGGAATGCATGGTGGGGGTATCCTTGTCAGATGCGAGGGGCGGGGGTGGAGGTGGTAAAGGAATGCATGGCGGTGGTATGCTTGTCAGATGCGAGGGTGGGAGGGGTGGAAGAATGCATGGTGGGGTATGCTCATCATATGCGAGGGGCTGGGGTGGGAGGGGTGGAGGAATGCATGGTGGGGGTATGCTCGTCAGATGCGAGGGGCGAGTGTTGGAGGAGTGGAGGAATGCATGGTGGGGGTATGCTTGTCAGATGCGATGGGCAACGGTGGGAGGGGTGGAGGAATGCATGGTGGGGCTATGCTTGTCTAATGCGAGGAGCTAGGGTGGGAGGGGTGGAGAAATGCATGGCGGGCCTATGCTTGTCTAATGCGAGGAGCTAGGGTGGGAGGGGTGGAGTAATGCATGGTGTGGGTATGCTCATCATATGCGAGGGGCTAGGGTGGGAGGGGTGGAGGAATGCATGGTGGGGATATGCTCGTCAGATGCGAGGGGCGAGGGTCGGAGGTGTGGAGGAATGCATGGTGGGGGTATGCTTGTCAGATGCGAGGGGCTATGGTTGGAAGGGTGGAGGAATGCATGGTGGGGGAATGCTTGTCAGATGTGAGGGATGAGGGTGGGAGCGGTGGAGGAATGCATGATGGGGGTATGCCTGTCAGGTACAAGGTGCAAGGGTTGGAAGGGTGGAGGAATGCATGGTGGGGGAATGCTTGTCAGATGCGAGGGATGAGGGTGGGAGCGGTGGAGGAATGCATGATGGGGGTATGCCTGTCAGGTACAAGGTGCAAGGGTCGGAGGGGTGGAGCAATGCATGGTGTGGGTATGCTTGTCAGATGCGAGGGGCTAGGGTGGGAGGGGTGGAGGAATGCATGGTGGGGTTATGCTCGATAGATGCGAGGGGTGAGGGTCGGAGGGGTGGAGGAATGCATGGTGGGGATATGCTTGTCTAATGCGAGGAGCTAGGGTGGGATCGGTGGAGGAGTGCATGCTGGGGGTATGCTTGTCAGATGCGAGGGGCTAGGGTGGGAAGGGTGGAGGAATGCATGGTTGGGGAATGCTTGTCAGATGCGAGGGCCGAGGGTCGGAGGGGTGGGGGAATGCATGGTGGAGGTATGCTTGTCTAATGCTAGGAGCTAGGGTGGGAGGAGTGGAGGAATGCATGGTGGGGCTATGCTTGTCTAATGCATGGAGCTAGGGTGGGAGGGTGGAGGAATGCATGGTGGGGCTATGCTTGTCTAATGCGAGGATCTAGGGTGCGAGGGGTGGAAGAATGCATAGTTTGCGTATGCTTGTCAGGTGCGAGGAGCTAGGGTGGGAGGGGTGGAGGAATGCATGGTGGGGGTATGTTTTTCTAATGTGAGGAGCTAAGGTGGGAGGTGTGGAGGAATGCATGGTGGGGGTATGTTTTTCTAATGTGAGGAGCTAGGGTGGGAGGGGTGGTGGAATGCATGGTGGGGGTATGCTTGTCTAATGCGAGGAGCTAGGGTGGGAGGGGTGGAGGAATGCATGGTGGTGCTCTGCTTTTCTAATGCGAGGAGCTAGTTTGGGAGGGATGGATGAATGCATGGTGGGGGTATGCTTGTCTAATGCGAGGAGCTAGGGTGGGAGGGGTGGAGGAATGTATGGTGGGAGTATGCTCGTCAGATGCGAGGGACGAGGGTCGGAGGGGTGGAGGAATGCATGATGGGGGTATGCTTGTCAGATGTGAGGGGTGAGGGTGGGAGCAGTGGAGGAATGCATGGTGGGCGTATGACTGTCAGATGCGAGGTGTGAGGGTCGGAGGGGTGGAGAAATGCATGGGGGGGTATGCTTGTCAGATGCAAGGACCTAGGGTGGGAAGGAAGGAGGAATGCATGGTGGGGGTATGCTTGTCAGATGCGAGGGGCAAGGATGGGAGGGGTGGAGGAATGCATGGTGGGGGTATGCTTGTCAGATGTGAGGGGTGAGGGTGGGAGCGGTGGAGGAATGCATGGTGGGGTATGACTGTCAGATGCGAGGTGCGAGGGTCGAAGGGGTGGAGAAATGCATGGGGGGGGTATGCTTGTCAGATGCAAGGACCTAGGGTGGGAAGGATGGAGGAATGCATGGTGGGGGTATGCTTTTCAGATGCGAGGGCCTAGGGTGGGAGGGGTGGAGGAATGCATGGTAGGGGTATGCTTGTCTAATACGAGGAGCTAGGGTGGGAAGGGTGGAGGAATGCATGGTAGGGGTATGCTTATCAGATGCGAGGGTGGGAGGGGTGGAGGAACGCATGGTGGGGGTATGCTTGTCAGATGCAAGGGGCGAGGGTGGGAGGGATGGAGGAATGCATGGTCTGGGTATGCTTGTCTAATGCATTGAGCAAAGGTGGGAGGGGTGGAGGAATGCATGGGGGTATGCTTGTCTAATGGGAGGAGCTAGGGTGGAGCGGTGGAGGAATGCATGGTGGGGGTTTGCTTGTCAGATGCGAGGAGCTAGGGTGGGAGGGGTGGAGGAATGCATGGTGGGGGTATGCTTGTCAGATGCGAGGGGCTAGGGTGGGAGGGGTGGAGGAATGCATGGTGGGGGTATTCTTGTCAGATGTGAGGGCTGGGGTTGGAGGGGTGAAGAAATGCATGTTTGGGGTATGCTTGTCAGATGTAAGGGGCTAGGGTGGGAGGGGTGGCGGAATGCATGGTGGGGGTATGCTGGTCAGATGCGAGGGGCGAGAGTGGGAGGCTGGGAGGGGTTTGGATGAATGCATGGTATGGCATGCTTGGCTAATGCAAGGAGCTAGGGTGGGAGGGGTGGAGGAATGCATGGTGGGGCCAGCTTGTCTAGTGCGAGGAGCTTACGTGGGAAGAATGCATGGTGGGGTATGCTTGTCAGATGCGAGGGGCTGGGGTGGGAGGGGTGGCAGACTGCATGGTGGGGGTATGCTTGTCAGATGCGAGGAACTACGGTGGGTGGGGTGGCAGATTGCATGGTCGGGGTATGCTTGTCAGATGTGAGGAGCTAGGGTGGGAGGGGCGGAGGAATGCATGGTGGGGGTAGTCTTGTCAGATGTGAGGAGCTAGGGTGGGAGGGGTGTAGGAATGCATGGTGAAGGTTTGCTTGTCAGATGTGAGGAGCTAGGGTGGGAGGGGCGGCGGAATGCATGGTGGGGGTATTCTTGTCAGATGCGAGGGGCTAGGGTGGGGGGTGGAGGAATGCATGGTGGGGGTATGCTTGACAGATGTGAGGGGCAAGGGTGGGAGGGTGGGAGGGGTGGATGAATGCATGGTGGGAGTATGCTAGTCAGATGCGAGGGTCTAGGATGAGAGGGGTGGAAGAATGCATGGTGTGGGTGTGCTTGTCTAATGCGAGGAGCTAGGGTGGGAGTGGTGGAGGAATGCATGGTGTGGGTATGCTTGTCAGATGCGAGGGTCTAGGATGAGAGGGGTGGAAGAATGCATGGTGGGGGTATGCCTGTCAGGTGCGAGGAGCTAGGGTGGGAGTGGTGGAGGAATGCATGGTGGGGGTATGCTAGTCAGATGCGAGGAGCTAGGGTGGGAGGGGTGGAGGAATTCATGGTGGGGGTGTGCTTGTCTAATGCGAGGAGCTAGGGTGGGAGTGGTGGAGGAATGCATGGTGTGGGTATGCTTGTATTGATGCGAGAGAGGCGGGGTGGCAGGGCCATGGGAGGGCTGGGGAGGAGGTATAGGAGGGGGAAGCTACAAGGGAGAAATGGGGAAAGGTATGGTGGGGGGGTGAAGGACAGGGGGAGTGTGTCAGTGAGTCTGTGTTCAGCAACGGGGTTGCAGAAGGGGCATGAAATTGAGGTTCAGTCTGGACCCCCGTAAAATGAAGAGAACCAGGAAGGCATTTTGGGGAGGGAAAAGAGTATAAAGACTGGTGTAATGAGGGACGAGTAGTTGCATAGGCAGACCACCTGGGGTCGCACTTATGCAATTGCTCATAGGTATTAATGGGAACCGAGCGGTTAGGGGTCAGTTGTGACCAGCCTGTATAAAGGTCAACTGCTTGGTTTTCTATAAGTAGACAAAGAACCTTAATTTCCTTTAATTTCCTTTTTATCACCTTCATGTGCTTTCATCCCTTGGTTCCGCTGTCACTTTCCTCTCTTCTTCTCTTACACCTCTGGTTCCTGTTGCTTCCAGTCTCATTTCCTTCTTGCTGTTCCCAAGCCTCCTTGTGCTAAATCCGGTTTCTGATCTTTTTCTGCCCTGGCTCCTCTACATTGGCCACAACAGAAGAGGTGATGGCTGGGAGATTTAGAATTAGCAGTACGGGCTGGACTGGCCCTTTTGGGGAGGTGCCAATCCTTTTTTGCATATGGTCTTACCCCTTTGTCTAATGGCTTGGCAGGCTGAAGAAGGATGGTCTGGAGGGTTGGCCAGAGCAATGCCAGAGGTTAAGGATTAATTGCAAACCTTTCAGCCATCATCTCTTTTGTTTTGCATAGGTCACCACGAGTGGTACGGGTGTGCCCAGACATGGGTCTCGAGCCTGCAGGGCCTACAGACCCATGGTACTCCTCACTGATGACGCCCAATGAGGCCGAAACATGTCTGGGGATGTTTGTGGTCTTGTGCAGAAGATATGTTACCAAGCATTTCGGGCTGACCTGTTCCTTTTGCGGTGGGACAAGACTGATTTGCGCATGGTATTTCCTCTTTCTGTAATGGCTTGGCAGGTGAAGAACAATGGTCTGGAGGATTGCTTAGAGCAATGCCAGAGGTGTAAGATTAATTATAAACCTTCTAGCCATCACCTCTTTTGTTTTGCTAAAGTCACCCCGAGTAGGACGGCTATACCCAGACATGGGTCCCGAGTCTGCAGGGCCTAGAGACCCAAGCTACATCTCACGGATGATGCCCAATGGGACTGAATCATGTCTGGGGATGCTTCTGGTCTCATTCAGAAGGGATGTGACCAAGCATTTTGGGCTGGACTGCCCCTTTTGTGGTAGTACCATGCCTGATTTGCATATAGTCTTTCCCCTTCTGTAATGGCTTGGCAGGTGACAAACGATGGTTGGGAGGGTTGCCCAGAGTGATGCTAGAGGTGTAAGATTTATTGTAAACATTCCAGCCATCACCTCTTTTGTTGATCTAAACATTGGAACCAGTTGCCTCTTTCGATCAGATCCACTCTCTCTTTTTTCTTTTTCCCCACTAAGCACTTCTTTAGAAGCACTTCTTTAGGAGCACTTACCTACACTTTCTTTTTCTTAGCTAATCCCGATTATTTTAATCTATCTATTTACTTGATATTGTAATGATTCCTTTTTGTACATCACTTTGGCAAAATGCTACATAAGCTTAATGGCATACAAATACAAATCTGCTAAGAGAATATCAGATTATATAAGTCTTATGTAGCTGTTTTGCAACCATTTAGTTACTCTATTGGCAAACAAGTCGATTCAGAGCGAAAGGAGGGCAGTTTGGAAGGGAAAGAGTATGGGAGGCACAAAAGAAGGAGATTTAAGTGTAGTAGGGGCGCATTTATGATAAGCTTTAGGCCTAATGAAATCAATAAAAGTGCCCTGAATCATGCTGTGCCCATCTTCATCTTGTATCCTGGCTTGCAACATTATGTGCTACTACTGACCTCTGCAATTGTATTCGCTCTCCCCTCGTGCTTCTCCACTCTTTTCGACTGCTTACTCTCTGTTCTCTCCTCTCCCTTTCTCCCTTTTCCTAGCTCCTCCCGTCCTCCCCTTACTTTCTTCTATGCACTTACTCTATTAAAATTGTCAGTGGACCTAGTATGATAGCAACCTCGTCTGTCTCATCCCCCCTTCCCTTACCAGTTTCTTTCCTCCCCCTCTCCCCTTCCAGCACTATCTGAAATGCGTCAGCCGAGTACGATAGTTAATTTCACATCCTTACTGTTTATGGGGCCTCATTACGACCCAGGCGGTAAGTTACCGCCTGGGTCGTACCCTTACCACCATGGTGTAAACTACGTTTACACCATGGTGGATGGCAGATTTACCGCCCCATTCCAAGGTGAGTGGGACGGTAAATCCCCATTTCCCATTTTACCCTTCCCTATTCCCATTTTTGACCCATAGGGCATAATGGGAGTGGGGAAGGTGCTAATTACGCCACCGTAAATTACGGTGGCGTAATTAGCACCATGGTCCCTTAGCGCCATGGATTTTAACGCCTGCAAAAAGCAGGCTTTAAAATCACCATGGCGCTAAGGGACCTTGTAATCAGGCATTAAGGGTCGGCGCCGTTTACGGCGCCGTTAACCCCTTAACGCCTGATTCGTAATGAGGCCCATGGTCTGTTAGAATGTCATTGGGCCTCATTACGAGGAAGGCGGTAAGGGGTTAACGGCGCCGCTAAAGGGGGAAATACCAGGCCCTCCAAGGTCGGAATGGCCTGGTATTTCCCCATTCAGGGAACCCGGACCCGGAGTTGGGGGTAGCCAGGCCCTTATTAAGGGCATGGCTAACTCCAAACTCGTAATGAGGCCCATTGTATTTTCCCTTGTTCCCTCCCTTGCCTTGAAGCACTTTGGGGGTCATTACGAGTGTGGGGGTAGCCATGCCCTTAATAAGGGCATGGCTACCCCCAAACTCGGGTCCGGGTTCCCTGAATGGGGAAATACCAGCCAATTCCGACTTAAGAGGGCCCGGTATTTCCCCATTCAGGGAACCCGGACCCGGTACATCCCCATTCCCATTTGAGCCCCCATAGGGCTCAATGGGAATGGGGAGCATGCTAACAACGGGCCTGTTAATGAAGGGCCCGTTGTTAGCATGCTGGGCCGCTCACGTTAAGACCCGCTAATGACGGCTGGAAAAACCAGGCATCCTGAGTGGGTCCCGCGAGCGGACCTCGTAATGAGGCGTTATGGGGTTAACAGCGCCCGCAGCTCTACCGGCGCCGTTAACCCCATAACGCCAGGGTCGTAATGAGGCCCATTGTATATAGGCAATATATAAATAAACTATCATATCATATCAATTGCATTGTAGGGTCAGTTTATCGAAGCGTTGAAAGCGTGTATGCAAAAACCACCCAGTGATGACAGGCAATGTGTAGAAGTGCTAATGAAAGTTCACAGAGTTTGTATTTAAGCAATACACCCCAGGCAGGAGGCCTTACCACTTGATATCAGTCTAAGAACCAAGTTAACAAGTTCTTCAGGCAGAGACAGGTGGTAGAACCATCCTGCTGAGGGATTTATATCTAATAGTACCCCAGGAGTACTTCAGTGGGGAATGGAGAGTGATGGGGGAATAGCAGCAGGCAGTCGAAGCTCAGGTGTGCGGTATGGCTGAGACTCGGCATCATTCAGGGAGTGGGAAACTTGCAGGAGTGAGGAGGTGGTCTGTGGTGGAAGCAGAAGACTTTCATTTTGGAGAGAAGAACGAGACGTCAAGGCGCCACCCCGAGCCAGTGCTGGAGCATGGTGATGGCAGCGGACAGAGGGAGAAGAGTAAGACAGCGAGTGGTGGATGCGGTGAGGCTGATGATGTGGGCTAGACACTTTTCCAATAGTTAAACCTCTGAGTTTAAACCAATCACCATCAAGAACATCATAGATCCAGGTACTAATGTCCATAGAAAGCCAATCTGTGAAGGCCATTGAGATAGTGGCCAATGGCAATCCACGGAAGACGGGGAATGGTGAAACACTTTAGTGGTGGTCTCAGGAGGTCCCAGGCTTAGACTATATGTCGTATCATAAGGAAGATTATTTCCAGAATGCAACATAACACAAAAAGATTTGTCCCACAGGTTAAAAGAGCCCCTTGGTTCAATAGGGCCAAGAAAGTAAAGTAAAACTGGCTGGATTTAGTGGGTAGCCATGAAAGAGTAGCAGAAAAAAGAACAGGAAAAAGTGTGCCACAACATGTTATCTGTGATAGGAGGTTAAGACACGAGGCTTTACTGCTCTTTTCCAAACAAGAGAACAGGAGTCGGTGGCAAAAACGATAGAGCCACTGATCCATAAATCAATGGAAACAATGGATAGGTTCTATACGGCGAGGAAGTCCAATCGAGGCCAGCCAGGTGCCAGAGTTTAGAAAACTTTGGGACATGGACTTCATAACAGTGAAACCATTCAGTCCACAATTGTGATAGTGAAAAACATTAGATCTGGCGATGCAAGGTAGACTGCAACTAACGCAGTAACAGTGATGCCACACTGGGGGCTGTTTCCTGGGGAAGATCAGGGGAGAAACTGGTGTCAACTGGAAAGATCCCAGAGGCATGGATTGCCTCCAGGCTCAGACTGGCCTATAGGGCAGTGCCTGAATTGCATGCCCAACATGCAAGCATCGGCCAGTTTATTTGGTCGCAACAGGTTCGTTTTTTGGCCCAAGTGGGCCACTTTGATGACTTGCTTCACTATGCAGTTACTGAACACATATCCTTTAAAATGCAGAATTTGCAACACATTTGACAACCAACTGCCCCTTGGGTAGTGCTCAATCAGTCTGTCACAAAAGGAATGATTTGCTCTTTGCAACTGTGGCCCACATTTTCATAGGTTCCTGGGCCCATTTTATGCCTCAGTCCGACCCTGGCTCCCTAGAAATCCCAGTTTACACGGGAGGCCTCCGGGTTAATCCAATATCTTTTATGATGACCCCTGCCCTGAAAAGACGTGGGAATGTTTTTGCAAAAGTAACCACCCTCTGGGGATCACCAAGATTATGCCTGACTCCAGCTTTTTGCTCACAACCATCATTTGCTTAATTTCCAATGTGTCCTGGAACTCAGCTCTACCACAGTTGTTATAAAAAGTGGCATCTTTTTTCCTATATTATAGAAAAAACATAAGACCCATAGTCGGGGACTCTCGTTTTTGTAAATATATTGATGCAGAGAAGCATTAAAAAAGTGACAAGCTAACACTGGGAAAAAAGGCCCTGAAGAAGCATTCATTGAAGGTTTCATCTTGCCCATTACTGCGAAACATGTGTCGAAGTGTTCTTTGAATTATTAGGATGCATCTTGGTGCAACAATTCAAAGACCCTTTTAAGATCATTGTAATCCTGGGAACCAAGTTCTCTTTAAAATAGGGACGCATTAGGATTGTTAATTGCGCAGTAAACGCAATTGTAATATAGTATCTAATCCAAACCACTGCAATATATTAATTAAACTAAAATCTATTAATCTGCACACTGATTTAAGGGTATTAGTTACTCGGGTATCAACACGCATTTTGACTCTAAATCTGTAGTGTTTACAAAACATATTTTCCCGTTAATTTTGCCATTTTGAGTCGGCAAAGGAAAGTGCGGGTTGAGGTCTCTGCTTGATGACTTATGATACGTTCCATTGATTACGGACCCTAGGTTACTGCGCCACCGCCCTCCTGCTCTCATAATCCTAAAAACAATGTAATGGTCTGAACCTCTTGTTTGTACTCCCTTGTGCCTGTTTTTACTTCCTTCCTGCCCCGCTGCCTCCCGCCCCTCCCCTAAGGTCCCACCCTCTGCCTCTATGCAAACAGCGCCTGGATACCTGCGGGTTTTGTGCGCTCTACAAATGTAAAAATAAATACATAAATAAATGACCAGCGGCATCACTCCCCTAGAAAGAGCCCAAGGCTGCATTGCTCAGTTTGGAGAGGTAGGTGGCAGTGTAGTCTGGACCAGAAGATAAATGATCTCACCTCTTTCCCAGGAGCATCTTGTGAAGGAGAGGAAACTTATAAGTCAGCCCATGCAATGTTCTAGGGGATCCCAAGGAGAGAGACTATCCCTGATTTCTAGCCTGGCCCCCTGAGATAAGGGCAATCGCTATATGCTCAATGGGCAGACCGTTGGAGACATTCTGGGAAGAAAACCCTGGGGACGGCCATCCGTCTCTTCAATCATAGACTATGCCTGGAGCTCCCGCAATTTTCTCCAAAGCATTGAACAATTAACTATCAAGCCGATGGAAAACAGTGATCATGCAGCTTTGATACTTACCTGGACCGCAGGAAGTAAAAACCGAACAGTGAACCCGTTGGGCACATTAATAATAAACCAAGGGAGAAATCGGCTAAGAATAGCCCAAAGACATATAGGGCCTCATTACGACCCAGGCGGTAAGTTACCGCCTGGGCCGTGACTTTACCACCATGGCGTAAACTACGTTTACGCCATGGTGGTTGGCGGACTTACCGCCCCATTCCGACCTTGGCGGGGCGGTAAGTCCCCAATCCCCATTTACCCTTCCCCATTCCCATTTTTGCCCCATAGGGTATAATGGGAGTGGGGAAGGCGTTAATTACGCCACCGTAAATTACGGTGGCGTAATTAACTCCATGTTCCCTTAGCGCCATGGATTTTAACACCTGCTAAAAGCAGGTGTTAAAAGCGCCATGGCGCTAAGGGACCTCGTACTCAGGCAGTAAGGGTCGGCGCTGTTAACGCTGCTGTTAACCCCTTACCGCCTGGGTCGTAATGAGGCCCATAGAGTCAATCACATCTAAATATTTGGAACTTCTTGAGGCGGGAAACCCTCGTCTTTACTACTCACTTCTGTTATCAATCTATGAAGTGGCGAAGACAGGGTTTAAACACCCATACTTAGCTCAGAAGTGGTTGAGCATTGAAAATGAGTCAGACTTGAGCTCAAACAACGGGAGAAAATTAACAATCCTTCTTTGTCAGAGGCAATAAGAAAATGAAACAACGTTATAGAAACTGTGTAATTTAAAACAATGCGCGATCAGGAGCAGGCAGAGATAATGCTTAAAGCAATATGCAAATCAAATTCGAGAGATACCTGGTCGCTTATCAACCACATAACTGTAGACCAACAAGCCCTATCAAACAGTCGAGTCACGGAAACGCAATGGTGCAATCATTATACCAATGTTTTCGCCCATCCGAACTTCAATATCAGCAGGCCAACAAGAGCAATCAGCAATTCATGGGGGCTAATTCATGGATTATTTGCACCGAAAATAACGAGATTTGTGCGCCATTCTGCCCGCAAATCCCCATTTGTTAAACAGGGATTTGCGGTCAGAATGGCGCACAAATCCCATTTTTTTCGGCGCAGATAATCCATGAATTACCACCACCATGGAGGTTTGACATTGACAAATGTGAAATCAGAAATGCAATTATGAAATCGAAGCAATCACATGCTGCAGGCCCAGATGGATTAACAAATTGCATGTTAAAATCTGCACCAGACTCCTAGGCAGCATTTATTTTGATATTATTCAATCAAATCACTGGTAGTGGTGGACCAAAGCTATCATCGTCCCAATTTTTAAAAGGGGAGCTCGATCAGAACCAGCGAATTATAGACCAATCTACTAGACGTGATTGGTAAACATTTTACATCATTACTTCAAAAACAACCTATAGCCTGAGCTAACAAGGTAAACATCACAGACCACAGACAAACAGGGTTCGCAAAAGGGGTTGGCACGGAACTCAATCTCTTTTGCTTGAATGCATTGAAACTCCAAGCTATCAAAACAAAGTCCACCCTATACTTGGCATTCATTGACTTGCAGCAGGCATTTGACAGTGTGAATAGAACAGAATTATAGGCCAAACTTCGTTCTTGGAACTGCCCCAATGACCACCTGCAAGCAATTGAGGGTCTCCATAAAAACACTACCATACACATCAGACTCACTAACCAAGGAGAACTCTCCAGAGAGATCAAGACAGAGAGAGGGGTCACACAGGGATGGTCACTAGCATCAGCCCTGCTCGATTTATATTTGGCAGATCTGCCAGCAACTCTAAATCAGGTACATTATTTTCTGGCCAGCATATTGCATGCATTTTTCACGCCGATGATCTGGCCCTTCTTAGCCAGACGCAAATTGGGCTGCAGCGAAAGCTAAACCATCTGCAAGAGTGCATGCGTAACAATGATCTAGCGATAAACATCAAGTTATCTAAAATAATAAGCCTCAGACAATGTAGGAGGAAAGTCAACACATCGTCTAAATGGAAATAGGAAGTGAATATGTAGAGAAAATAGAAGCAATCCGATATCTGGGCATCCGGTTTAATAAAAGCATAAGCGAACGACCTTGGATGCTAGACCTACAATCAAAAGCGAAAACGCTACCATTACAGGGTGCAATTTTACGTGCCAAATATGGGAAATTCACCATGATTCCACTAAGCACCTTCTACAACCAGAAAGTGGTGCCAACTTTAACGTATGGGGTGAATCTGGCAAAAATCTGTCCTGGAAAGTATGGAATATTCTTGAAGGTCACTTTTGGAGAAAAATAAAATTACGAGTACCAAGAAGTCTGCCTGTAGTGGTGATTAGATTTGAGTTGGGGCTGCAATCTCTACACTCACTGCTGCTGTGGAAAGCTTTAGCGCTCATAAGGAAAACATCAATGGCAGACACCTCTCCCGCCTATAAAATATTAAAATCTTCTTCTCCTAAAAATCAATCATGGTTAGTGAATGGATGGCGCGACAAATGCCTGGTCCACTTGCAATCCTTAAATACGTCCCAGGAAAACGTAATCACTAATCCAGATGCAGTTAAACAAAAGTTTAGAGCAGAAGATTGGATCAAGACTCACCTCAGAGCAGAGCACAAATTGTTGCTAGATTTGGCATTTGAACCCCGTTCATTAAATAAAATACCAAAATATCTAACGAAGTTTCCGACTCATCATCATCACAATCAGTTTCTGAGATTAAGATTACATTTATAATTTATATCTTACAAAATAACGACTGTACACTCGAAAACAAGATGACTGGCATGACAATGTGTGCCGTTTCTGCAAACATCCAAACACTATGGATTCAACTAACGATCTTATAACATCTTGTCCAGCTTTAAGCAAGAGAGAACACTTCACTTATTAGGAGAGAATTTGTGTATGTGCAGGCATAAACTTTTTAGACAAAATATTACATCTAATTACATGATTTTATTCATGTTAGGATGCTATGAGTAGACAGACACACTGTGAAGGTTTTAACTGTAATCACAAAGAATTCATTTAAAAGATGAGATTTCTTATGAACTCTGCCTGTAGCTTTTGGTTAGGATTGTGTGTCTGTCTTTTGTGTTGTTTGCGCGTCCTGAGGCCTGCGGGCCTGTGGCGCGATGGACTAAACAGTTTAAATAAATGAATAAATAAATAAATAAAGAAATAAGATGTTTCTTTTTTATGTTTAAAAGGTTTGTCATAAACGTACTCAATAATAAAAAAAATACATTAAAAAAGACAAGGGCAAAGCTGCACATACTTGGATAGGGGGTTCCTGTTCACGGGGTGTCCAAAGACACTACCATCCTAGAGCAGGGACAGAACCTCCTTCCATGCTTGATCTGTCACCAGGCAACATGGCTCTGATGCAGCCTGTCGAGCTTCTAGAGAGAATGCGGCTCAGTGTATCCTCTGGAGGGAATTATGCCTCTGGATGCACAGAGGACAATAACTGAGATGGTGCACCACTAGGCCCACACCAGTTATGTCATGCCAGTGGAAGAAGTGTACCAAAAAAAGTAGTGGAACTCTGCTCCCGACCGTTCCCGCTCACTTCGACCACTATGGTTTTTTTCTTTTGTGCATAGCAAGTCTGAGAATAAGAAGAAAATAAGGCATTTTTTAACTTCCGAATTGTGGTGGGTTTACTTTGTAAAGTGGATCACTTCCCATGGGAGCATGTGTATAACATTTAAATGTCTCGGGTGGTGGTAGTTTTGAGAATCTGTCCCAATGCGTATGTATGGGTGCTATGCACATAGTTGTTATCCTGAAAACCTGGTTTGGTTGGGCACTCCCAAAGAGCAAACATAGGGCCTCATTACGAGGACGGCGATAATACACGGGTGCTACCGGTGGGTTGCTGCCGTCCTCGAAACACTGAATCCGTCGCCTGATATCCCGGGACATTACAAGTCCCGGCGGCCCAGGATATCAGGCGGAGGATTCAGGAAGTCCCCATTCCCGTGAAGTCCCAGAAGGCAGAGTTGGAGTGTGGCGGTCCTGAAAGGGTGCTGGTACAGTGCAACCGGCACCCTTATTTCCGGACCGCCACACTTAGAACGAGGTCCATAGTGTCCAGGAAAAGTGGGTCTGTAAAAGGGGTACTTTGATTGAGCGCAGTTGGGGACTCACATATACAGAGATCACAAGGTCAAAAGGCCTACAAGCGGCTGCCTTGAAGATCATGGACCAAACGTTAATGCGCCGTTTACTTCTTGGTAATCTTCAAAATTCCTAGTCATACTCCTCCTTGTCCCAGCACTTACTCATGAACGCACTGTCACTCTCTGACAATGATTCCCCAAAATATATATTTTTTTACAAGATGCCCCAGCCCTCACGCCCTATAAAAGGAATGTACTCATGGTCAATACCAAAGAAGTCAAAGCCACCCAATCCCGGGGTAGTTGGGTCGTTGCAAGTACTGGGGCCAGGAAGTGCAAGACTAGGAGTAATGAAGATTCCTGGTAAGTAATCAGAGCGTAACATCCATGTCCCTCTTAGTGCATACACATGTAGTGTATACAATATCCCATTCACTACCACCAAAGAGAGCCACAAACACAGAAGTACTGCACACCCAGTGAACCTTGTAATCATCGAGTGACCACAGCTCAAGGAAGCGCTGCTTGCAGAACAGGGGAACCAACCAATGATCCTCCTGCCCGAAAAGATGCAGAAGAAGTACAAACGTTAAGGTGGAGGCCAACATGGCCGCTGTACAAATGTCTTGAATTAAGGCCGCCTTGTCACCTCTGCCCAAGAGGTGGCCATGGACCTGGTGCAGCAGCCCTGCATCCTAGGAGGGGTACTGTAAGTGACCCAGTGCACAGGCCAACATGACCATGGGCCTCATTACGAGTTTGGAGGTAGCCATCCCCTTATTAAAGCCGCCTCCAAACTCGGGCCCGGGTCCGTGGTCCCTGAATGGGGAAATACCGGGCCATTTTGACTTTGGAGGGCCCGGTATTTCCCCATTCAGGGAACCCGGACCCGGACCATCCCCATTCCCATTTGAGCCCCCATAGGGCTCAATGGGAATGGGGAGCATGTTAACAACGGGTCCGTTAATGACGGGCCCGTTGTTAACATGCTAGTCCCCTCACGGGACCCGCAAAGGACGTCTGGTCTGACCAGATGTCCAGAACGGGTCCCGCAAGGGGACCTCGTAATAGGGCAGAATGGGTTTAACGGCGCCGGCACCTTTACCGGCGCTGTTAAACCCATACACAACCCAACACAAAGGCAAGCATTTGCCCAATGGGTACACAGGGCATGGAACACCCTAGCTATGACATATGATCTGATATGGCATTTTTAATGCACCTATGCACAGGTGTTTCAAAGCTCGTGTTTCAAAGCTCTTCACATTTGCACTGCACCCCATCACCATTTTCAGATAGAGCGTGAATATATCCCTTTTCCCCCACATAGCCCTGCCCATCCAACTCCCCTGCTACCGCCTGTCTATCCTAATCTTTTGATCCTATCCTGAAAACATTTTGTAACTTTTGTGCGCCTCCCACCTTTTTACCCTTTGAACTTTGTAAGTTGCTCCGAGAGCCTCTGGGTAGGGTCAGCGCTGAACATAAATTCTCATGAAATAATAAAATAAGCTGGTCCGACTGGTATCAAAAATATTTTGTGGCACCACAAAGGTGGCCCTTATTAGCCATTAGCACTTTGTCAGTTTTCACATCACTGTCTTGGAGAAGCGCATGTCAACTGTTGCACTTTCAAGCACATGGCCCAGTGTCATCGGCCACAGCTAGTAGCTGCACAGCGCACTAAGGGCCTCATTACACGGACGGCGGTAAGGGTTAACGGTCACCGTTAATGGCAACGGTGACCATTAACCCTTACCGCCGTACTACGAGGTCCCTTTGCGGGTTGGAGGATTTAACGCCTGCTTCTTGCAGGCGTTAAAATCCAACCCGCTAAGGGACCTCAGAGCTAATTACGGCACCGCAAAATTGCAGTGGCGTAATTAGCGCCTTCCCCATTTCCATAGAGCCCTATGGGGCAGAAATGGGAATGGGGAAGGGCAATGGCGGAAAGGGGATTTACCGCCCCTCCAACCTTGGAATGGGGCAGTAAATCCCCTTTCCGCCAAGGCGGTGCCGGTATTTTACCGGCATGAGCCATGGCGCTAATAGCGCCATGGCTCACCGCCTACCGTGTAATGAGGCCCTAAGTCATTAAACTGACCCTCGCCGGTCTTCTGGACCATTCCTTCGGCCATTGCACTCTCGGCCTACAGGCCAGCCCAAGCCTGCAGTCTCATTTTGAATGAGGAAGGCATGAGGTCTCTGTGAGAGTGAAATCCAGCCCTGCAGCTTAGGACTGAACTGTGAAGAAAAGTACACTGAAGCGTCCGCCACACCCACAAACTCCCCGGACACCATTTAGACACAATCCCTTGTATAGAGTCTGATGAGAGAGCCGAGAACTAGGCTCAGGAGGGCAACCTTCAGCAGACAGTTGACCTGGACTATTCTTTCAGCAGAGAGCAGGTTTTGTTCACAACAAAGGTGTCTGGAAGGAGACTTTATCCCTTTGTCACTGCCTTGTTAAGCACTTCCTGTTTTCAATTCCAGAGTGAAGGTGAAAGGTCACACGTCTTGTCATTGGTTCATGTATTCCCTCCTTTCACCTTTGCTTGCTAATGAGTAAAGAAAAATATCAACCCTATTCAGAAGTACACCGGGCACGCCTGCTTCAGGGATCATATATCTCCTGACTTTGATGTGAGTTTTCATATGTTTTGTAGTAAAAATGTAAAAAGTGGTTCCATGTCATTCCACCATTTCTTTTCGCTGAGTTTTTGCTGCCGATTTTTGGCCAAAAAAACTCATTGATTTTTTTTATTTGGGGGGTTCTCTCCTAATCACCCTTCCCAGTTATTTACTGCCTAATCCAAACCCCAACTGGAAAGGTGGATGGGCAAAACAAACCAAGAGTAGAACGATGCGCTTGCACCATAAATTAGGTAAACGGGGGGCTGCAGTGGACTGGATGTTGAGGATACCTCAAATTCCGTCATTTTAGACCACCAGGTCCAAACTCTTCACTGAAGAGATTTCCGCAACAGCGAAGCTATAGAATTAATAAGAAATAACACTTGCAAGCCAAGGCTTCGTCTAAACAACTTTAAGCCTCACATGAAGAGCAAGAATCGCTTGAAACACGTGTCAGGCTGTTTTCAAACCACAATAAACCTGCAATTGTAGCAGTTTGTAGTATCTTTTGGTGTCGGCGCAGCAAGACTGGAAAAACCCCCCTTCTTAATCCAAACCCCATACCCGTACTATACCTTTATCCATCCTGCCCCCCATATTTTTCGATGAGTATTTTTGGCCAAGGATCGGCAGCAAAAAACCTTGCGTTGAATGAATGTCACACCGGATGAAGTGTACCTCTCCTACATGTAGATGTACAGCTCATATATAATTTGCACATTCATTCTGCCGGTTCAATAGCACAGCGAGTAGAGTGCTTGCTTTGACATCAGGTTTGAACCCCGGTAGTGCCAAACTCAGCCTTTCATCCTTCTGAGGTTGATAAATGAGCACTACACACCGTGGGTAATAATAAGCAGCGCTCAGATACCTTAGGGTTTGCAGCAGTATATAAATGCAAAATGATTATTATTATTAATATTCTGTGCACGCCTGATATAGAAATACATCTTAAAACGTTACTATTCCGGAATTGGCGAGCACAATTTTCAAAAATATATTTCATGGCTTCAAATCCTCTCAAGATGTTGATGCAGGCCAAAAATCCAAAAAATGGAAGCAGCCAATTTTGAGATATTGTGTCAGATTTGTTTTCGTTTCACTGCAGCATAACCCCATGTTAACAGCTGTTCAAAACACAGTTAAAACACTTCCCAATACCAAAACGAGATTCCAAGTCTGGCACCCCGGGAAGTCAGGTGCCGGCAAATTGTTAGTCCCCATTCCCATAGAGTCCTAGGACTCTATGAGAGTGGGCACACGGAAGCACCGGCAGCGTTAGCAATGGTGCCGGCGCTCCCGTGAACAGTCTGCCTACCCTGGCCGCAGTGCCCAACTGGGTCAGACCTGTGGGGCACAGCGGCCATGGCAGGCAGACTCAGAGACTGCTGATCCGGAACTAAGGGTGCCGGTGAGGTTACCGGGACCCTTGTTTCCAGACCGGCAAACTCCTACTGAGGCCCATTTTCTTTTAAAACTATGAAGCTGTCCCAGTAAAATTCAGCAATGTTCCAGGTTGATGCGGATGCCATCATAAAACAACCATAACTCCTCTGTCACTCAGGACATCTCTCCATATGATAATTCCCTTGGACATTCCGGTCTCCAGTTTCCTTTACTATAGTCCCTTTTTTGTGTTGTCCTTCATGTAAAATGTAAACAAATCTAAACTTTTTTTTCCTTCCTGTCAATCACATGAAATATAAACAAATCACTTGTCTTCTTCAATTATGCCTATTTTGTTGCTGAAACCCAGTTCACAGTTTGGTTATGTACAATTTATTTATTTATTTATTGTTCTCTTGCTAGGCGCTTATACAGCAAGACAATTCTGTTTCATAGCGCCCAGCGGGCAACTGGGTGGGGTCATGGGAATGAGACAAAAACATACATAAAAAATGTAATCTAGTGGAGAGGAAATAAGGACGAACCTACTACGCCTTGAGAGGTTTCAGAACGTGCAAGTGCAGAAGGGCGTTTGTGGGGTTGTGAGTTGTACAGGTTAGCGGCGCAGTTACGGTTGCATTAGAAACCATAACTGACAAATATTTTGGGGGGGTTTGGTTTCTTGCAGTGCCTCCATAAGGCCCTTTTAAGTGAGGGATTTCACTGGATGTCATGGGTTCTACTAGATCAATACGGCTATTCCAATGATTTTGAGAGTTTATTTAAATGATACACAATACCACATCTGCAGGTGCCACCAGTAATGGCCCGCCTGTGGCTGTGCCTCATGGGCACTTTATCCCAGACATGCCCCCCGGCCACAACTCATGCACCACCCAGCAGCTCAAAGTGGCTCCAGCAGCCAGGGCCAGTGGGCATTTTACACACACTGGGCCTCATTATGACTGTGGCGGCCACGGTATGAACGGTGCCAGTAAGGGACCGGCACCGTTCATACCGGGCCGGCCCGCCACATTACGAGTTCTGCAGTGGGTCCCGCTCTGGATGCCTGGCCAGACCAGACGTGCAGAGCGGCACCCGCTAGCAGAACAGGATGCTAACAACGGGCCCGTCATTAACGGGCCCGTTGATATCATCCTCCCCATTCCCTTTGAGCCCTATGGGGGCTCAAATGGGAATGGGGACGTACCGGGTCCCGGTCCCGCGAATGGGAATTACCGGGCCCGCAAAGTTCGGAATGGCCCGGTAATTCCCATTTTGCAGAACCCAGACCCGAGTTTGGGGGTTGCCATGACGTTAAAAACGGCATGGCTACCTCCAAACTCGTAATGAGGCCCACTTTCTGTCCACGGTCACTTTGGCCAGGGCATGGCCAACAAGCCACCTAAATTAGCTACTGTTTGCTGAGGTGTGGCTTATGGTCACGCCCCAGGGTTTGCCGAGATAGCTGAAGTAGCCGCTGAGCCTGGCTGCTAGCCACATTGCCTGTATGCAGGTCACTGGCCATGGCTTGAGGCCTGGCCAGTGACCACTTTGCTACCTCATATCACATGACCATTCCACTGTCAGTAGACAGTTCATACATGCTTTACATGCACACATCTGAGCACTGTAGCCAATGCAATCACACAGTACATATCAACAGTGACATGACATCCCCTTCAGAAACTCACGTGTGTCAAAGGAATTAGACATGTAAAGTGTGAGCACAAGTCGCAATCAAGTGCCCAGTAATTCACCTAGAACCTGTGCACACACATCATAGTGAGCATCAGTGTTGATGCGTGCACTCTGCAGCGGGCATAGCCGGCGAACAGGTCACATGTACCATATGTCAGGTCCATGCCACCAATCATATAAAACACACATCTCACGTAAAATCAAGTTTCAGTGCACCTTAACATACCTGATCACCAATGTTATACTTTTCACAGAGGTCTGAGAATTGAGGACATTGGATATGAAAGACAGCGACTATTAAAATACTCAGAAGTAGGAGGAACCTCTTATATAAAAACCTGACATGGTTATTCGGGTGAATTACAGTGCTAACCTTTACCTGGTGTGTGGACTTTCGCAGGACATGTTGTATGTGGTCAATGTTTATTCTTTCCACCCAGAAGCAGCGGTTTTGGTCAAAAACAGCAGCATCCGTGTGAATGATGAGCCGAGAATACAGATTGCCACAGCAATGCATGTCCAGATTAGAAGGCCTGGCGCCTCTTATCTGCTAGGCATGTCACAAAGTACCAGGTGAGAATGCGTGAGTCAACACGTCGCCCCCTATGGGCATTTCTCTAGGTAGCATGCCATTCAATCATGTTTTCATCTTATTTTTCTTATGTGTATTTAAGCGCACAGCGGGAGGGCATCGCAGTGCTGTTACAAACCAGTTACATCTGATCGCATTCAAGTCAGAGAAAAGTCAGAAGTGCAGAACACAGCTGGATAACTTTGACATTGTCTTGGGTGACGCATAACTTGGATCATTCAAAGAGCCACGTTTTGAGGGTCCTGGGGAAGGCCCAATCATACCACTACAGAAGCGAAACAAGCAGATGCTCTGTTCTGTAATTGGGTGTTTTTTTATACAGCAGAGCTACTGTCATTTTCATGATCTCTCGCCGCTTTCCAAATCTCTCTCTACTGCCCCCTCAAAGGAGCCCTGCAGTCAGGGGTGGACTGGCCTACGGGGAACTCTGGAGATTTCCTGCTGGGTCTCTGCGCCCAGTCCAAACTGCTAGCCATTACCCCCTCTGTAGGTTAACAAAAGCAGCCCCGGGAATGAGTTGGGACTGCTGGTCCTCACCAGTGAGCTGAGGCGTGTTTCCCAAGGAACAGGCAGCTCAGGACCAAGGTCTGGTTGTAGCCATCCTCCTTTGCTGCTCATTTCTATGCACCTCTGTGCCAGTCTCAGGAGAGTGGCGCAATACTGTGTGGCCTTCTGGCACGCAACACTGCAGCGCCTCGAAGCAGTATGATGTACTTGGAGCTACACTTGCTAATTAAGCCATGCAGAGTTTCCCCTTGAACACCTGGATCGCAGAAGGCCGCAGTGGATAGGGCCCGGGGCGAAGCAAGCCATGGAAGGCGGCCTGCCACACTGTGACCTATTGTTCCACATACGTGTCGTGACAATATCTCCCTGCGCTCCTCCCGTCACCCTATATGGCTCCATTCATTTCCAGCCCAGGGGGCTTTGGTTTGTCCGCGAACCCGTCTCTCACGCCCCGCCCAGGTGGAAGCAGGACAGGCGACACTGGGGAAAGTTAGAATACACTACATGGCGAGTCTGCCTGGCGGGGAAGCTTTCGCAAACGGGGGATACCAGACTCTTCTGCAACACCTTGCTCGGGGACACATGTGAAGTCTGGGTTGAGAGGGCAGCCAGGTTGCCTGCCTGCTTTTTACTAGTGCCATGCGGATCGCCTATGTTTGTGTGATCGCCTTCGCCTTGGCTGGTGCCACGAGGAGCCAATTCATAGGTAAGTGATCACCGGTCGTTTTTGGATGCCAACACCGAGTAGGACTAATAGGTGAAGTCTGGGCAGTACAGAGCTCTGTAGATGTTGCTGTGCTAGTGATTTTGGGTCTGATTGATGGAATATTTTGCACAGTGCAAAGTAATTTTCACTGGTGCAAAGTGAGTTTGCACCGCCAACAAACCCCCTGATTCATGGAACAGTGCAGTGTCTTTTTGCCGTGAAAAGTCACTTTGCAGGCAAAAATACACTTTGCACTGTTCCACCCTGATTCGTGGAACAGTGCAGTGTCTTTTTTCCGTGCAAAGTCACTTTGCACTGCAAAAATACACTTTGCACTGCTCCACCTTTATTCATGGAACAGTGCAAAGTGTCTTTTTCCCGTGCAAAGTCACTTTGCAGGCAAAAAGACACTTTGCATTGTTCCATGAATCAGTCTGTTTGTTGGCAGTGGAAAGTCACTTTGCACCAGTGAAAAGTACCTTGCATGTGCAAAATATTCCACGAAGCCCTTTGTGGGTTTTTTTCTCCGAAATCCTGTACCAATGTATGTTTTTCGGTTATGTGCAGTATATTGTAGTACATGATTCTGTATGCTTCACTGAAAAGGGCTTCGTTGTGCTCTGTTATGTTCTGTTGATTTATACAGCGCACGGATGCCATCCAAGGGCTCTCCAGGCGCTCTATGAGTGCGGACCGGGTTATTACAAATGGAAGAGCCACGTCGCCAAACGCTGGCGGGATCGATGCCAAGGGATTTTCCGCGCACTGTGGT
This sequence comes from Ambystoma mexicanum, assembly GCF_040938575.1. Taxonomy (NCBI): domain Eukaryota; kingdom Metazoa; phylum Chordata; class Amphibia; order Caudata; family Ambystomatidae; genus Ambystoma; species Ambystoma mexicanum. The sequence continues at coordinate 68,566,578 of NC_090932.1, read as the reverse complement.
ATCCGAGGTCGAGATTTTCAGAGTGTACCCAGAGTTCTAGTGATAGGTTTGTTCTAACCCTGGGATGGCAGTAGTTAGGGCCAGCTTTCAGCACGCAGGGAGTATTCGGGGCAGAAAGCAAACATATGAACGCATGAATGGGGTTCGTATAGCGCCAACCCAGCTGGGATAGAATGGAGTGCTGAAAAAAGCGTTCTAGGTCCTTTGGTCGAGTTTTTTTTGTCGAATTAAAATTCATCGATTGTTTTCTCTTTTAGCCAATTTGGCGGCAAATATATGGGTCGCGGGGAGACCCCCGCACCTCCCCCCTCTATTTATTATCAAGATACCCCCCCAACTTAAATATGGAGCCACATTTTGCCCAAAAAAGCGTCAAATTAGAATCTGACGAATTCTACCCCGCCCAAATCTCCCTATCCCGAAAAAATTAGCAGAATACAGCGAGAAAGGGACAGAGGGAGCGGCGGGAGGTGGCGGTGGGGGGAGTGCTAAAAGGGGGTTAATGGTCGAGGAGTTCCTTGAACAGAAGAGTCTTGACTCCCCCCAGAAAAGCAGGAGATATGGTGCTCGAGTCGGGTGTGTAGAATGAGAAGACCAGGTGTCTTGCTCTCGCTTCTTGTATCTGTTGGATTTAAGTCCGGCGATAGGGGTGCTGTTGAGGCCCTTGGAGCTTCTGGCTTCTGCTGGTATAGAACATTGGCGTGGCCCTTAGAGCTCCTGGCTTTAGCTGGGATAGAACATTGGTGCGGCCCTTAGAGCTTCTGGCTTCAGCTAGAATAGAACATTGGCGCGGCCCTTAGAGCTCCTGGATTCCGCTGGGATAGAACATTGGCGCGGCCCTTAGAGCTCCTGGATTCCGCTGGGATAGAACATTGGTGCAGCCCTTAGAGCTTCCGGCTTCAGCTGGGATAGGACATTGGCGCGGCCCTTAGAGCTCCTGGATTCCACTGGGATAGAATATTGGTGCAGCCCTTAGAGCTTCCGGCTTCAGCTGGGATAGAACATTGGTGCGGCCCATAGAGCTCCTGGCTTTAGCTGGGATAGAACATTGGCGCGGCCCTTAGAGCTTCCGGCTTCAGCTGGGATAGAACATTGGCGCGGCCCTTAGAGCTTCGCCCTTAGAGCTTCCCGCTTCTGCTGGGATAGAACATTGGCGCATCCTTTGTGCGTCCCAGGCCGTTTTGCAAGTGGTGCAGGCTTGGTGGGCGAACCAGCACAGCTGCCTGAGGGTTGGGGTGAATGTGGGTGTATTTCTACAGACCTGTGAGGAGACGTGTCAGAGTGCACTGAGCAAGCACAGTGTAGTGTGGCCGGGGCTCCATCAAGGACAGCCATGCGGGAAAGGAGGCGGGCTTGTACTATAAGTGCCTATAGCTCATCAAATCTCCCCCACAACTGAAGCCAGAAGTAGATTTGTCTGAGCACCATAAAATAGCACACTGTACCAGTGACCCCTGCCCTAAAGGTCAACAACCTGCACCCCAATATCATCTTTAAGCCGGGTCTGTGGCTCGGTGGATTAACGCATCCACTATAGGTGCCTGTGTTTGACCTCTTGGTTACAGGTTCCAATCCCTTCATCCTTCCGAGGTCGATAAAAGGAGTGCCATTGAGTTGGGTAGCAATAAACATGTGTTATCTGTCAATAGCGCCAAGATGCGCCTGTGGGGGTAAGTGTGCGCTTTACAAATACACCTGTAACGTTATCAAGGACTCAAAACGTATCCCTTTTATTTTTTCTCTTATCGTTCCTGTAGCGCTGGAATCCTTGCGTAGGCAAGCGCCACAGGCAAATTAGAAGCATAGACCACACATTTCCGAAAGCATGCGACTGCTTAAATATCTAGAAAATAAAGGGGCGAGTGGGTACCCCCAATTTCAAAAGATAGGTATATCAAACGCATGTACGTACAGATCAAGTAACAGGAGCACCGTAGAAAGCCAGCAACGTTCTGGGTTTTGAGGAAAGGCAAGTCAAAGTGCTGCACTTTAACGCAGACGTTTTGTGAGCACGCAGCATTATAGTGCCCCCGCTATAATATTTCTTGCGGAAATATCTGGAAAAGCCGTTGCTTTCGTCTTTTGCTCAGGATCATATTTTTGTTCTGGTTTTTTCAGCTCCATGGCACCTGAAATAGCTTGGTTTTACCCCCCTGAGACTACAGATAACACCTGGAGACCTGCATCTGGAAACACCAGGCAGAACGAAGGGCCCTGAAGGGAGCATTGCTATACAGCTTTTTGAGACCACAGAGTGGAAAGTGGTTAGGAAGATGCGTGCACCAGTTATAGGAGCACGCGCTGTACTCTAGCGCTACTTGCTACCCTGTGCTGCGGTGGCAGAGGTGGTGAGATGTATGCGCACCTGTACCCGCCCATCACCACCCTTTCCATTGACGGGACACCGGCACCTGCCGCTGCCGGGCGATTCCAGTATTCTAGTTTGATATGATATGATATGATAGGTTATTTATAACGCGCTTAATACCCAGAGGTTTCAAAGCGCGGACCCGGGGATTGAACCTGTGTTGTTCCATGTCGTTTTGCTTCCAATGCGAGCACATTGCCCCTGAGTTATCCTCCCGAAACTTGGCTGCTGTTCCTGCCTTGACTATAATTGGCTTATTGGCTGGACTCAGTTTGGGGGTGTTGTGATCTTATGAATTTGTGTATATCAAATGCACAGAGCATCTGTTGAATGGGCTCCATGGACAGGTACATGTCCATGGAGCGCCCCTCCACACCCCCGTGGCAACTGCTGCCACATCATACATTCTATGTTCCACCAAACAGGACAGACATGCACCCATGCTATCACAAAGCATTCTCCCTCCTCTTCTTTTGTGATTTCATGTCACCCTAGCCCCCACCACCATAAACCCATTACCCCTTTCCCCAAGCTGACCATCTGTTTGTTTTTTTCCATTTTTATATATTCATTGAATTTCATTGCAATGCACATACTGCAATGCAATCACTGGGCACCATCTGGTTAAACCTGGCTGGGCACAATATGCCAACTCTCTGACAAGCCTAGGTGCTCTGAAACTACTACGGTGGCAATTTGGTGCAGTATACAAAGCTATTGGCATAACTTAACATAACTCGACAGCACGGGTGTGTCAGTGGACCAAGAGTCACAGTGGAGATTGGCCATTCCTTGTCCCACACTGCCAGTGACCTCTGCGGAGCAGGGGTGATGGGCAGTAGCGGGAAGTGTGGGGCACATGCATGGCTACTGCTCATGCTTTGGCAGACATGTTGTGCAGTGGGTGAGTGGTTGTGGGTATCAGGGCTGTCTGCACAGCATCAATCTGCAGAGCACAAAATCCCAATTCAGATATGAGGCCCGACCTCTCTCCCTTCCTGCCTTTAATCATCCTGCTAGGTGTTTGGGGGTACTGCAAAGTGCTGCACACCCTGTTTATTTTGCAAGGAGAGGGGGTGGTGCTATGCAACATTTTCTAATGACCAACTGAAGGTCCTGCTAGGAAATGTCCATATTAATGCAACCATGTGTATTCAGGGGTCTGCATCCTGGCCAACTTGGCTATGTCAGTTAATTACTAATCATTCCACTTGGGTATGTCAGAGTAATTGCTAACCATTCCACTTGGGAAAGTCAGGGTAATTACTAATCATTCCACTTGGGTATGTCAGGGTAATTACTAATCATTCCACTTGAAATAGAAAATAGATGGCGGAGTCAAGGCTGCAGAGTCAAGGCAGTCCGTGGCAGTCTCTCTACAGTTGCTGTTTCAGCAAGGCGTGTCTACAAAACATCAACCTTACCGCGGAGCGGGCCGCGGAGTCAAGGCTGCAGAGTCAAGGCAGTCCGTGGCAGTCCGAGTCAGGACCACCAGGGGCGGTCCCCACGTCCAGACAAGATGAATCATGCGGCTCGCGTACCAGAAGTAGAAGCACACTGGCTAAGAAGTCAGAGAACCCGCAGTGAAGACAGCGGGCTTGAGCACCATAGCCCTCACAAACATTTGCCAAGAAATAAGAAAACACAGGATGCGAGGCCGCCTATCCCCTCCCAACAGATGTATAAACACTTGACAAACCTCCAAAGCCAAGGGGAATGGGGGTCACTGGTGCGACCAACTGGGGACCTCAAGTCGGAGACATACCGCTTGCCTGTGATCCCGCAAGCGCACCCGCAAGCTACCCAGCCGCACTCGGAAGAGCGGGAAAGGCCCGCTATTTACACAGTGCCGGCGGTGCCGGGGGTTGCCTTGACGGAGAAAGACAGGCAGGCCGGGTCCCCCCCTCAAATCCGGGCTGGTCTGGGAGCGTCTGCTCGACCGCCAGGACCTGAGGTTCAGGGGGGGCCTCTGGACGATACCCTCAACTCCCTCACGGTCCTCCCACAAGCCTCGATGGGACAGGGAATGGCGGTTCGTGCGCTAAGGACGGAGGATCAAAACCGAGCCGGGGAGGGCATGAACTCTACAGCACCAGCTTATAGCCTTCCCCTGGACGGTCTGGTCGCCTCAGCTCGACTGCCTGGAGACAACGAGCTGGGCAAGGAGATCGCGGAGGCAACCCAGCCACAGCAGGACGCCACAATCATAACAGACGGTCTGGGAGCGTTGGCTCGACCGCCAACCGCAGCGTCTGATAAAAGGGAAGACAGAGAGGATCGCCCACCCCCAAAGCCCTACCCGTACCTACCTATTGGTCTGGATGCGCCGGCTCGACCTCCCCAGATTGTCGCAGGGGAGGTCACGCTGGGCCCACCCGCGGGACGCGTGCAGATCCCTCCGCTGCTAGCAGGCCACGGGGGCCGGGTCCATTTCAAGGAGACAGTCGCCGAGGGTGAAGTTTCTCCCGGTGTGGCGAGTCGCCCTACGGGCGGACCCGCTGAACCAGGAGTCGCCAGCGAGGGGTCAGTGGGCGTGAGCTCCCCGGCGCGGACCGGCTCAACAGGGGCGGGCCAGGGACTCCAGAGCCCGGGTTGGGAGGGAAGGGGCGCTGTGCCAGATCTAGCGGCGCCACAAGACCCATCCAAGAACTTGGAGTGCACCACCACACCTGAGCTCAACAAGGGCTCCGACTCCAAAAACGTGATTAACAAAGATGCCCCCAATGACGGGGCCAACAAAATTAAAATCGAATTTGAGATTCATCCAATTGTAGCAAGAGAGGATTTAGCTAGCCCTCCCTCCAGCTTGGGAAACTTGGAAACAGTCTGGTCGGACGACTGTTCTTGCTCTTCAATAGAGGATTCAGAAAACGATCCCATGCTAAACCAAGACCCAGCATTTCTGCCAGTCATCTTAAAGGCAGCGCCATCGGAGCTCTCCGAGAAGGACCCCTTATCCACTATCGACAGAATGCCCCAGAAAGTTCTAATCCCAAGGGAGCACAAACAAGCGCCGGAGAAGGAAGAAGAAACCACCTCAGGCAAAACGACCATAACAAACCCCCATACGCGCAAGATACTAAAGAATTACCAGCTGCCAGCTCCCACAAAGCGGAGCAAAGAGGTCCTGAAGCCCCTAGCGGGCACTCTGGACAAATTCTTTAGCAAACAAGGAAAAAGAAACCAGAACGAGAAAAGTGAGATTTCAGACGCAGACCTTTTGGAGGGGTCCATAGAAGAATTAGCTCACTTCAACTCTCCTGCTATTCCAATGAGACTTACTTTCAACGTACACCCCCCAAACCCCAATACCTCGAGTCCTCAGTCTCACACCAATAAAAGATGGCATTTTGGGAAACCGCCGGCAAAGACCATGGAACTTCCAGCTTCAGACATTCCCGTACAGACCTCAGCTCCATCATACAATTTCAACAAGGCAAATCTGCCTAAAGAAAATTCCTTACACGGGGGGGTGTTAGAATCAACACCCACAGTGACCAAATCAGACAGTCTCAGTTCGCCAACCAGAAACCTGGACCTAACAAATCCTAACTCGATGAGACCTACAACGCAACCCTTGCTTTGTAAGCAAATACAAGCCAATGCTCATTCGGAGCACTTGATAACGCTTAAAACGCCCACGACCAGTCGACAATCGGAAACTCAAACTCCTAACCCGCGCATGTCAACTCCTCCGCTAAAGAACAGGAGACAAAGCGAAATTGTGGGAAATTCAACAAAAGAAACACCAAACAAAAAACCAGACTTAATGATGATAATGTCAGCTATCACCATAGCCTTAGCTCCATTCACAAAACTACACAAATCATTGAACGATTCTGTAAAGGACCAAGCATCATTGGCGGCACTGGCTCAAACAAAACTTACGTTTCTAGAAGGATTCATCACTTCAAAAATTGAAAATAGGAAGACTTCAAAACACGCCAGCACACAAACAATGGACCAACAACATCGAGAAACGAAAGTAGTTCAGTCCCAGACTGACTTCCCTTCGGAGAAAATATTCAATTTCAAAGCAGGCACTGATGACAAGACTAGCAACGCTGGCTTGGAGGCTCACGCCAACACCCCAGCAGTGCCCAAGACCATGGGCAAATGGAGCATAAAAACACCTCTCCTAAGTCTTAACTTTGAGCCAACAAAGAAAGCACATGAAGGCCACAACAGTGGAAACCAAAGCAGTCTTAACTTCTCAAAACTCTCAACGAGCAAGACTTTAAAAAAAACTAATGGTTGCATCATCAATGAGAAAGACCAAGATCTCAGAGTCTCCTCGGTTGACCCTCCTACGCTTCTGGCCCCAACAAAGAAAGTAAAAAGCGGACCACCTGTGCAACCTAAATCGGCTATGGCCCAACCCCAGATCTCGAAAAAATCCTCATCATCGCCTGATAGAAAATATATCAAAATTTGCCCTAAACCGCCGACTCCAAAAGCCACCCAGCAAACTATTGCCAGTCAAAACTTCAACAGATCTCCCTCTTGCACCGAAAGCGACCTAATGGAAGACGCCTTGGAACTCGCGTCTCAATGGCGGGCCAAAGATCCAAAACCGGATAATAACCGGGGAGCTAAAAGAAAAACAGTGTCTTTTGAACGAAGCCATGACAACGACACACCTCCAAAGAAAATCAGACAGTTGGAGCCCAAATTTGCAGCACCACACAGGGCGGAAGATGTGAAACAAACGTCCTCGGCCGGGACCAATCAAAGACATTATTCGAGCCCCAGAAAACGGGAGGAAGCCATTAACGGGAAAAACAAGCACTCTCCCAACAGGTGGAAAACTCGAGTGCACACGAAACAAAAAAGAGACTCCATAGATCGTAGTCAAAAAAGGGAAAGATCCGGGCAGATCCCTCCGAAAATCCGTGAAAGAGAATGGAAACGCACCTGGTTAACGAGAAACAATAGAACAACAGACACGCGCTCTTTCTTCCTGCAGCCCAGCCTTAAATCAAAGCATAATCAGGTTCTAAATAGAACCGTAATATTGGACCTATTTCATCAAATCCCGGCGCTCAGATCAGTAACATCTGACTGTCTAGACGTCATTGAATTCTCGGGTCCCCACAGCATAGACAGCGTATATATCCACATATCTTCAGTCAGCACGAGACTCAAACTCAAGGCGGAGGCCAAAGCCCTCAAAGAACTAGGCTACTACTTGGAAGAATTACACGGAGACAGGGTGAATCCTAGCCACACATCGATTGGACTAAAGGATAGAGACCACACATCCACCAGAGGCCGTGTGCCCCCATATAAGACAGTCACTTCCCCAAGAGACCGAGTTTCACATTACGCTTCTCCCAATTTTCACCCAGGAACTAAAGCTCAAGTCAGGAGCGAAAGGAAGACATCTGAGGCCAACCAAGACGATCCCGCACGACATCGGGTCTCACATTATAGACCTTATCAAAACGTCGAGGAAACTAGAACCTGGGACCATGAAGATAAGAGTCCACTCGGAAAACAGCACAGAAGGGCACCTAACTGGGAGACGAGAAGAACCCTCAACTACAGAGACAGATGGGAATTGCAGTTCACTCCAATTAAAACCCAACAATGGCATAAAAGTGCTCCGAGCGGGTCCAGGAGCGAACACAACGAAAAACGGAGTAACATGGTTTCAGATCGTGACCGGAAGGGATCCCTGCAGAACTGGAACTCACCAAAGGACCAAGTACACTCCAGAAATAGTACAAGCGAACTATACAATCATCCACGACCTCATCGGCAAGATTCGGAAAAAAAAGAGGGTCCGGGATGCAGGAAAGACTCTTAACAGAAATAAGAAGATAGCCACGATCGACCACGAAAGGAGTCAATGAAGAATCCGGTGACCTTCATCAGACCGCAAGCAAATTAAAAATGGGGTCGTGGAACACAAGAGGATTCTCCCACTTGACACTCAAATCAGACGTGCAACTGGGGTCATTCGACCTTCTTTGTCTACAGGAGACGTGGCTCCTCAAGAAACCAACAATAGACGGCTTCGAAATCGACTTCTCTCCAGCTACACAAGGAAGATTGGGAAGGCCCACCTCAGGCCTCTTGACAGCAGTCAGAATCTGTAGTGGCCTACAACTTAAACAAACAATATTATCGAATATGTCAATCCTAGCTTCCTTCATATCAGAACCGTATGTCAGGGTAATTTTCTAATCATTCCACTTGGGTATGTCAGGGTAATTACTAATCATTCCACTTGGGAATGTTAGGGTAATTACTAATCATTCCACTTGGGTATGTCTGGGTAATTACTAATCATTCCACTTGAGTATGTCAGGGTAATTACTAACCATTCCATTTGGGTATGTCAGGGTAATTTTCGAATCATTCCACTTGGGTATGTGAGGGTAATTACTAATCATTCCACTTGGGAATGTTAGGGTAATTACTAATCATTCCACTTGGGTATGTCAGGGTAATTTTCGAATCATTCCACTTTGGTAAGTCGGGGTAATTACTAATCATTCCACTTGGATATGTTAGGGAAAATACTAATCATTCTACTTGGGTATGTCAGGGTAATTACTAATCATTCCACTTGGATATGTCAGGGTAATTACTGATCATTCCACTTGGGTATGTCTGGGTAATTACTAATCATTCCACTTGGGTATGTCTGGATAATTACTAATCATTCCACCTGGGTATGTCAGGGTAATTTTCTAATCATTCCACTTGGGTATGTCAGGGTAATTACCATCAATCCACTTGGGTGTGTCAGGGTAATTACTAATCATTCCACTTGGGTATGGCAGGGTCATTTTGGAATCATTCCACTTGGGTATGTCTGGGTAATTACTAATCATTCCACTTGGGTATGTCAGGGTAATTACTAACCATTCCATTTGGGTATGTCAGGGTAATTTTCGAATCATTCCACTTGGGTATGTGAGGGTAATTACTAATCATTCCACTTGGGAATGTTAGGGTAATTACTAATCATTCCACTTGGGTATGTCAGGGTAATTTTTGAATCATTCCACTTTGGTAAGTCAGGGTAATTACTAATCATTCCACTTGGATATGTCAGGGTAATAACTAATCATTCCGCTTGGGTATGTCTGGGTAATTACTAATCATTCCACTTGGGTATGTCTGGATAATTACTAATCATTCCGCTTGGGTATGTCAGGGTAATTACAATCATTCCACTTGGGTATGTCAGGGTAATTACTAATCATTCCACTTGGGTATGGCAGGGTCATTTTGGAATCATTCCACTTGGGTATGTCTGGGTAATTACTAATCATTCCATTTGGGTATGTCAGGGTAATTTTCTAATCATTCCACTTGGGTATGTGAGGGTAATTATTAATTATTCCACTTGGGAATGTTAGGGTAATTACCAATCATTCCACTTGGATATGTCAGGGTTATTTTTGAATCATTCCACTTGGGTATGTCAGGGTAATTACCAATCATTCCACTTGGGTATGTCAGGGTAATTACTAATCATTCCACCTGGGTATATCAGCGTAATTACTAATCATTCCCCTTGGGAATGTCAGGGTAATTACTAATCATTCCACAGAGAACACGGGAACGAAGCAGCAATGAGTACCTGGGAAGCAACTAGTTCATGTCTGTATTTACGTTCGGGATATTCTAATTTTTTTATATCATTTTGTGTGATTTACAGCAGGACCCACAGGGTTTTTTTTCTCACTTCACACACATATTTTTCTGCATCTTGTGCTTAGAATTCTCAAAGATTAGGTGCAAATGTACTGTTTAGATTCACTAGAAATGAGTAAATTGGCATGACCTTTTAATTGTTAAAACCTCCTCCCACGATGATCGATGCAAGGCTCTCTTCCCCTACTTGATGTGTCCTTTCCAAGAACCCCCTTCTCCTGGGTAGCATTGCCACAGCTTTTCCCACAGTCGGTGCTCTCTGAAAGCACAAATACAGCAGTTACTCATCTTCACTCTGCTTAGTCCTATTCAGAGGCACATCCAGGAGTGTCAAACAAGTGGGGCCCGAGCATCGGGTCCTAATGATGGTTCCTGGGACAGGAAACAAAGCTTAGGGCTGTCCCTGACCTCTCCACTTACTGAAGAATATAGCCACTCCTCTGCTGCGCCATCTTAAGGGGCTTTGGATCCCTGGGCACAGACATAGCCCCCCAAACACAGATTTGATGGAATCCTAGAATCTCTGTTCACACCCTCCTACCCCCTTTTATTCCAGACACAACCTATTGCTCGATAGGTGGTCTTGGCAGATATAAAATAAATCTGAGCCCTCCCTGGTCTCCTTTATCTGTGCTGGAATCTGAACAGTGATCGAAGTGAGCGGGTACAGTCGGGAGAGTGTTCCACTACTTCTACATTTTACCTGTTTACCATTCCTCTACTTTTTACGGCCATATTCACCATTCTATATGGAGGATTTGTCCATTCATCTGTGTAATGGATTTTATGACATGGCACATTCCCGCCAGGGACTTCTTCCACTGACAGTGAATGCGGCAAACAATAAAAACGTTTTTTTAATTTGAAACCTGATTTCTTGGTTTGAGTAGGCACCCAACCCCTCTCACACCCACCTTAACAAATACCCTGTGTCGCAATGCACTATGAACCAGGCCGGTGTGCAACAATGAAATATTTATTCATTTTTAGAGTTCAAAGAAAATCAGGCAAATCAAAATTAGGGCAGCAGCCACCACTGTGTGGCAGTATACATGCAAAAATCCCCCAATACAGTTACTTCACACTCCTAACATAAGATACATAATCTTTAATAGAAACGGAAACAAAATTACTTTTCTTCAAAATACAGATAGCACGCAGGTGAAACACTCCCCCTGCAACACTTTGCCCAAACACCTGCTGACTAAATTCTTTGTGGATGGAAAGCAGTGGCAAGGAGTCAGAAAGAAGAGGGAAACATCAGATTGAAACTTCAGCCCACCACCCCGAGATGGGAGGCCAGAAATGAAAATAAATGAAAACCTTCAAAAGGAGCAAAATATCATACTTGGATTTTACTAGTTACTTTTATATCAGTTTACAATTGCGGTATGATAGCTAGGACAGAAATTTGAGTGGCTGGTCTTAAATGATAAGGAAGTTTAGAGATTACTGAACAGGGCACCAAGGCAACGTGACACAGGTAAGAAAATCAATTTTGAAAGGGAAACAATGCAGAAGGAAACACACACAGCAGAATTGCAACTCTTATTTTACACAGGCTTTAAAATGACAAGCATCTAAGAAAAGTGGCTTACCTGTCAAAATCGGAAATCAGTTTTTGGACAAGAAACAAAGGCACATAACAGACAGGATTCTGAGGGAAGGGGAATAGTCTTAATGGGATTATGTTTGGGTTTTTTATGGGAAAAAGGCAAATTGGAATTTAGAGAAAAGCACAATACATGGGCAAATTTGGTGTTGGTTGCACAATGAAAGGTTCTACTGAGGCTGTATTTTAATGACTATATTATTAAGGAAAGACACTGCGTACAAGGGGGTTAATTTTGAATTTTAACTTGTTTGCACTGCGTACTTCCTAATAGGGGAATTAATTAATTTATTTCAAAATGGTACTACGGATTTACACAAATAACTTTAATAATTATAAAAGGAATACGCTAACATATATGGACTAAGACAGATTCTTCTAAGGAAAGGTGAATAGATGATACTGGCAATTTGGGATTTTGTATGTGATTTTATTAGGATTTGAATAGGATGCAAGGGTAAAAGAGCAGGATATGCAGTTTTTGGGTGTGATACTTACAAGGTAAGCTTGAGTTTGGCAATTTGGACAACCAGCGAGTTCTCTGATCTGGTCACGGGGGCAGCTGTGCTCTCCTGAATGGGACCAGCTGCCTTTCCTCCTTTCTCCCTGGATTATTGGGTATGGCTGGATCTGGAGGGGTGGTTCTGCATGGATCTGGATGGACCTGCCTGGATGCAATCAGCTGCCTCTAGACCTGGTTTTTGAGTTTTTTTGAATCTCTTGAATATCCCTTGTGTCTCTTTGTCTCTTTGTCTCCTGCTTATATAGGCAGAGTGACATCATAGAATTTAACAACTGGGGGAATTACTCTGCATGTACCCCTCTACTGGGATAGGCCAGGCTACTGTGTTCCCTCCTCCCTCCAGGCTGATTGTTTCAGGGGAAATGACATCATTTTTTTTGTGTGCATTTAAGACTTCCTTTGTTTCCCCAAAGTTACCTTTTACAAAAATAAGTTATGGAGCAAATCTTCAAATCTATACTAGTCACCATCATAAGAAACAGATAAGCAGATTTCATATTTCACAGGGAATCAGACAGTCCGATCACCCATTCTGTGTGTTGTTGCATCGTCCTTTGGCACAATGGCCATTTTCAAGAAGAGAATACTATTTAAAATTACGCAACTAGCTACACACATGGCCACTAGTATTTGGCATTAGTATTTGGCATTTTCACCAAGTTTTATGTCTGTGTCATTTATACTTCACCCAGAAATTCATTATTCCTGCAATTCCAGTTCCCCAGGTGCTAGCAACATGCACCGGGTCTCATTTTGCTTGTTTAAAAATCCCATAAAATACTGGCATAATATATAATAATTGCTTATTTAGGGTGCTGAAACAAATGTCTTCATGTACAATAGTTCTTTTAAATTCAATGGGCTGGATTAGCCACGGTGTGGGCGGTGCTTCTACCCCCACAGCCAAATTGTCTTCCCCTGGGTCAGCCTGAAGAAAGGGTTTCCATGATGCCCTCTGAAACCATGCAGTTGGGGATGGGGAGGGATGTCAAAGGAAATCACACCTCTTGGTGAAAATGCTAGTTCCCCTTGGGTCCTTTGTTCCTTTTTGTAGGGATGCTGGCCAGTCTGACAAGGCTGAACATTTTCACACTTTGGGCTTTTCATATGCCCATGGGGGCTGGTTCACTTGTGGAGGTAATTCTTTTCCCATGGGAGGCAGTGCACCTTTGAAGTAAGTGCCTGGGCCAAACCTGTTCTGCTCATTTCAAAGTTGTTGTTTTTTCTTTCTTTCGACAGAAACCAAGTATTTTTGGGAATAAATATAAAATACGTTTTAGAGCAAAACTCCCCCATCCCCACCTATTCAATCCCATTTCAATGTGAGCACAGGCTGTAATTGTATTTAACTTTTAAACGGCATTCTCCTGATTGGTAAAAGCACTGTTTTACACATGAGTTCATTTTTCTTTTATGTCAAGTTTACAAATGCGGTTTCTGCCATACACAGTTTCTTGTCAATTAAACCTCTGGAGGGCTTTAACAGATACGGTCAGTTTCTGGAAACAGAGAGATATACTGGCAAGCATTTCTTTGAAATTGACATGGGACAAGAGAGAGAGCCGCACTATTGCTTTCCTTTGCAGTAATTTGAGTACACTGGTCTATTTCAAAAGGAAATCATAGCCGTGTTGACTGAAACAGAATTCTTGCCCTGCATGAACCTTCTCAGTGAAATTAATGCTGTTCTGGAAGGTATTGGCTTACTTCATGGCAATCAGATGAAATACATAGCAGGGCTGTGTTTAATGGAACAAACCCTTGTGGTTTTAAAATGAAAGGAGGACAAATTTCAATGCCGTCTTGATTGCAGGTCATTTTTCTTGTGCTTGATTTGAAGCAAAACAAATGCAGCCGTTCTCTGGGGTGGATGTGTTCAAAGCACTTCGCACATGTGCCAAGGAGAACACAACACAGCTGTTTTTGGGTGAAATGTTTAGATGTGGTGTTGTGATGAAGGGAATTTCTGTTAGGGCTGGTAAATGTACCGGGTCTCATTTTGCACATGACCCTGTGAAAGTGTAAAGCTATAATAGGGGCCGTAGATAATAGTCACTTAGACTATTGCAATGCTCCGGCTGCAACACCTTGTCACATGTTCCACTGTGCTTCCACCTACCCTCTCCCCTGGCGAGACACCTTGTCACAGTTCCACTACCTTTTCGGGTAGACTTCTAACAATGATTCTGAATAACAAACAAGTAACAATGAGGGTACTTCTTTTCCAGAACATTTTGTAGCAGCCTCTCAGAAGGCTGTAGTAAAGATGAAGGACACAGATCATGGTTCCCGTAGGCCTATTTAAAAGGGGACTTACCCGGGCCTACATACCGCGCTCTGATTAGCAGCCTCACGGAATGCACCGGTGCTCACGCACTGACACAGCAGTCAGATTGCAAGCAAAGGGGAAAGCACTCAGGGAAAGTACTCATGTTATTGCATAGATTGAGAGAGAAAAGGGATTGGAAGGTACCAGGAAGGTGCATAAATTCAAGCACAGATTGAGATTCGTAGAGGTTTATACTTGTGGTTTTCAAGTTGTGTTGCCATGAGAAAACAAAGGCAATTTTGGTGTACAAAGTATGAATGGCCACGGACCACGGACCACGGAAGAGGCTACATTGAGAACTAAAGGCCTCATTCATGGAACCTTTAGCATGGTGCAAAGTGACCTTTCACTGGTGCAAAGTGACTTTGCACGGCCAACATGATTCACAGAGCAGTGCAAAGTGTATTTTTGTGGAGCAAAGTCACTTTGCACTGCAAAGGTATTCTTTGCACCACGCTAAATCGGCAGTTCAAAGAGTACTTTTGTAGTGCAAAGTCATTTTGCATCCACGCTAAACGTTTCAAGAAATAGTCCCTAAATCAATCTTAGGGCTCACAATTTTGGAATATTTAAGTACTGATTATTTTGCTAGATTAGGCACTATTAGACAAAATGAGTTACAATGTGGGCACTTGAACACAATGTTTCCCAGTTGTTGTGAAGGATTGACTTTCAAGAACTAAATTAATACCCTATTTTGTAGAGCTGACTTGGAAAGTACATAAATCACATAACAAACCAAGATGACAACATTTGCAAAAAATATCCTTATAGACACATGCTGTGCAGAAGTAGCATACTTGTAGCTTTAGTTTCTCTGTCAGAAAGGGATGCCTACAAGTACCAGAAAAATAAAGAAAGCTCATATGGGGTTTACTACTTAATTTTACAGATTGAAATTCACCAAGCAGAAGACATAGGGCCTCATTATAAGTTTGCCGGTCCGGGAACTACGGTACTGGTAAGCTTGCCAGTACTGTAGTTCCCGGACCGGCAAATTATGAGTTGTGCTCATGGGTGCCTTTCTGCCCGCCAGATCACACCTGGCAGGCAGAAAGGCACCCGTGAGCACAGCATGTCGGATGCACCGGCACTGTTATAAACAGTGCCGGTGCATCCGACCTCCCCATTCAGCCCTATGGGGCCGAATGGGGAGTATCTTTTTTCTGGCACCCACAAATGGGCAATTACCAGGTCTGGTGGGGCCGGAATACCTCAGTAATTGCCCATTGGTGGGCGCCGGGAAAAATTGCAAGTTTGGCGGCAGCCTGCCTGTTTTACCGGCAAGGCTCCCGCCAAACTTTTAATGAGGGCCATGTGTGTGACCTGCTTATAGTCATTGTTTGACACAGACTTGCAGATTATTATTCATGATGTGAAGAGGAACATTTGAGATTGTAGAATAAAGCAAAACGTTTTTTTGTGTCAATTAAGCATGCCTGAAAATAAGTTTTTCGGTGCCTGGATATTTGCTCAGCTTTCTTTTTTCTAAGGCTCCTTCAAACTAAATGGCCTTCTTGAAAAGAAATAGGCAATGGGCTAAAGGCCACCACCAGAATGGGAACAGGGGAACATTTTCACTGAAGAAGGCACATCACTATGCAGTGAGATTCCATGGTCTGCGTGGGATGACAGTATTGTCCAGTAGCAAAGCCTGGATGTGATCCTCAACACTGTCTTTATTAAGCCTTTATAATCACCCTTATGTGTAGAGCTGCAGTATTCCAGTATTTTTAACTAGTGCTTTCTGGTGCGGACATGTTGTTTTCCAACACAGCAGGTGTTAATCTAATCCAACAATATAATAAAAGGCCAGACATATGTTTTTCCTGTATGTTTGTCGGGTGCAGTAGCTTTGCCTTTTGCCACCTCTAGAGGGAGCTGTTGCCTTAGTGGGAGCTGTTGCATTACGATATATAGAGAAAATTTCAATTTGCATAGCTTCGCCTGTTGTCACTGCTAGAAGGAGCTGTTGCCTTAGGATATGTAGTGCCTGTTGTCAACACTAGAGGGAGCTGTTGCATTAGGATATATAGTGGTCTTACTGTATATGAAAACCTGCACTTTGGCCCATGTACACAGACCATCATTTATAAAAATCAAGCTTATCCACCTCAGAGAGAGGCTAGACAGCCATCCTTACAGAGATTTGGTAATGTGATCTGCCATATAATCATGGATCTCCGCCACAAGTGCTTAACACTCTGAGCTGTCTTTTTAACCACTGTGACACCGAAACCTATCAACACACATTTCAACTTCAGTAACTGTACATCACCAATATAGTCCCAAAAGAAAGGTGAAAATGGTGCACAAGTTGTGCTATAGGGAAAGCACAAATTCACTCTATTACCTACCGCCAATAGAATATGCATTACAAAATGAATCGTTCTGTTCAGACCTTTGTTGCCAATAATAGGCTGGCAGCAGCCCCAGAGCCTCAGCAGCGAAGTACGCAATATCATGACTTGTGCCATTTCTGTTTTGTCAGAAATGTGCACTGACTTCTTTGCATCAGGCAATGTAGGTGCCTCTCCCATTGTTTGGTCTGGTGAACTTGCCCCTTTTTCTCACCAATCAAACTGCTTCTATTTCTCAGAACCCAAAAAGTGCTTGAGGGTGTGTGGTAGGTCAGACAGTGGAGGCAGACATTGAGGCATAGTTTAACATGGCTTTATTAAGTAGATTAAAGGAAAAACCTATTATAAGCCCTACTTTTAAGATGGGTTCCCTTTGCCTATGTTTCTGAGCTTCACCCCCGAGTTTGGTGAGATTAGGGTGTTTCAAAAAAGAAAAAAAATGTCCCGAATGAAAAGATTTCTTTTAAAGTTCCTCTGGTGCTCAAAACATTATCGTCCTCAAACGATAGGATTGTGTCCCGTCGTCAGGGATATGCGAAATTGACACTGTGAGTGCCTGTAACTCAAAGATACTTTGTTCATGGGCCCTAATGGGCTCCCAGGCTTCACATCCTCATGCAGACACCTGGCTTCCTTGCTCCCTTAAAGGGTTGTTTTTTTGCATGCTATGGCCTTCTATGACACTTTTACTGATTCCTTTTGGTTTACCCTATCTATGGGTGGGTTCTCGATCAGCCCCCTCACAGGCTATGAGCTTCTCTTTCCTCTTTGTTTGCTCTTGTTAGTTCATCCCCTCTTGGGGTGTGCTCTCGGTAGATCCCTCACAGACTACATACTTCTCTTGTCCCTTTGTATGCCTTTCCTCGGTCGTCCCGTCCTGGGATATGCCCCCAGGAGGCCCTTCTCCGGCCACATGCTTCTCTTGCCCCTTCATTTGCTTTCCTTCATTCGCTCTATCCTGAGGTATGCTTACGGTAGGCCCCTCTTGGGGTTTGGGATTCACTTGCCTTTCTGTTTGCTCCATTCTGGGGTATGCAGTTGGTAAGCTCCTCTTGGGCTTCACTGTCCCCTTTGTATTTTTCACAGTTTTTTGGCCTCCTCCTGGGGTATGCTCTTGGTTGGATTCTGTGATGAATCTGGACTATTTATCACATCTCCCCTTTGAGGCTAGGGAGATGCGCCCACTCAGCAAGACCCTCAACAGAGGTCTGGGCAAGTGGGACCTCACTGGGAGTGACTCCCCTCTTAAGGACGAGATCTCCCATTCCTGCAAGGAACACCCTGTCCAGAACACACTATCCACCTACACGGGAATCAGAAAGACTGTTGTTAACCCTTACTGAATAGGGATATCTTCTTCAATCTCCTTGGCTTCAGGTAATGCTGGATTCTGCCTGAATGCCACAACCAAAGAAGAACAACAAACCTCTTTTGGTTGTGATGATGTACATAAAACCATAAGGAACTTTAAATGGAGGAGAGTGAATCCTACGGAGAGGCAAGCCTCTGACCGGAAGACATCCTGGAGGGGCGCAGCCACGCTAGACCGCAGCGAGAGTGGAAGCATGAAGAGCAAGCAAATCGCTCGGAAGACGCCAGAAGGCTGGCGTCCTGACTGGCGCAGAAGCCAAGAGTAAGAAAGAGACGAATACGGCAAAGTGACTGCCTCTCCTGGTGGCGCGAATACAGCGAAGCCCTGTTGGGCCTGGGGCCCGTTAACCGATGCCAAGACCAGACTGCATTGGAGAGCCCCAATCCCAGAGCTCTGCACAAGAAATGCATTAGCTGCCGAGTCGAGCAGAGGAAGGGAAGCAAACACTCCCCAGGAGGTAACGCTGTTGAGAGGGGTGAACTTTGACATTCATGGCTGGGAGGGCCACAGCGGTTACTGGAGCCTGATAAACTCCAGCAAACAGACGTCCTACATAAATTGAGTTGGGACAAGCCTGTCAGAGGGTTTCAGAGAGCCCTGAGAAACTGAGAGACTTTAACATTCGAGGCTCGTAAAGCCACAAGGGTCACGGGAGCCAAGAAAGCCCCAACGTGCAGATGCCCCCTCCGCCTCCAAGACCAAGATGAAGTAAGCCTGTCAGAGGGCCAGAGGGTTTTGGAAAACTCAACAACCACGAAATATAGTGAACTGAACTGGAGAGAGAGAGAAGGTGGAGAGTTTAAATCATTAAGTACAAAACAACAACATTGTCGAGTACCAAGTTGTAAATGGTGCAATCATATTAAGAACATCTTTTTTTCCTGGAAAGAGAGAACTGTATGGAAGTAAGGTTTAACATATAGAAACTGCAGAGAGGTTGTGAACTGTGTTACGAGATGAACTTTTAAAACCTATTGAAAAGAGATCCAAGTTGTTGATCCAGGCAGAAGCCAAAGACAGAGGCTATTGCTCCGGCTTCCTTTTTCTGTAATATTTTTTCTTAAGTGGTAGGGGCTAGCTAGCTGATGGGATTTTGACCAAGGGCTATTTCTTTTGGACTTTGATGAGCACCCTTGCTTTTACTTGGTTCGGCAGGGAACTTCCCTCATAGCAGTCGGATTAGATAGGCATTTTCATTCTATTTAAACAAAACATCTTTAAAATGTCACATCTTAGTCTGAGTCCTTCTTCTGGTTCACCACACTTGCCCGGCCCTTTCAGTCTCCTTGCTCCAAGCGATTTCTTCCGGCTGGGTGCATAGGCATCTGGGCTCCATGACACGGGTACCTCTTGCCTTCGGTGGTGATGGCACTTCCTGCATCAGCGGCCCCTCTCTGTCTTGAGGTTCCACCTTTGTCAAAGCTACAGCATTCCCCATGCTCTCTCTGGTTTCTTCCTACCACGGTGTCTGCTTCGTCCTCGGCTCTTCCTCTGTGTGGCTTTGTGAGGAGCCCGCGTTCATCACTCTACGGCAGATGCTTTAAGTTCCTCTCTGGAACAGAAAAGAAATCTGATTGGTGCTGGTTTGACGACAAATGCAGGTCATAACTGAGCCTTCCACATTAAAGAGACACTGCACATTAATGGTCCCCTTCCCCGCCAGTTGTACACCTGCACTGCCTCCCTGGCAATAGACTGTTTTCTGTATCTGTATCCCTACAGTCCCCTACCAGCACTTGAAACCTGATGTCTGCACTTACCCCTGCACTTGCCACCAGCTGGCCGCACTTTATTGTTTGCTGTTATTTATTCTATTTATTGTTTATTGTTGATCCCTTGTACTGCAGTGTCCCCTCCCCCTCAACCCTGCACTTTTTCCCCTTCTACCTTCCCCTGCACCTGCGCGATCTCGAAGACACCTGGCCTAGTAGGATCGTTGTCTTGTCCTCCCTCTGTTCCCCCTCCCTTGCCTTGTTGCGCCCTGAAACACTTGTGAATAGGTGCGTTATAAATACCATATCATATCATATCACATAATTATCGTGACCAGTTCCCATGTAACCAATGTCAGACTGGAGAGAAAGAAAGGGAAGGTGAGGGTGTTTTTCTGCTTACAGCTTTCCTTGTCCCCAGAGGGGGCGTTGCCTCCAGTGAGTTCCCGCTTGTACTGAATCCTAGGGAGGGTGTTGCATAGCAGGCTCACCATCCTACTCCTAAAGAGGGAGGCTCGCCTTTCGGGAGAAGGGAATGAATTCTTTGTTTTTGTCAGAGGTGGCAAAGCATTTTCTCAGAGATGTACATTGCTTTCTCACTCACTAAAGCTGTCAGCACATCTCTGCTGGGATGGGCGTGTATTCTGTAATTGTACCCTCTTGTGGAATGTGGGGAGCCGAAGGATCACTGGGACCTGACTTCATTGTTCCCCATCTTACTCAAGGCAGGCACAGGTGCTCCCCAAGTTCTCGCTGACTTCATTAAAACCAGGTATTTGCAGCTCCCTCTGAGCGTCACTGTCCTGCTTAATCTTTCACAACCTCCTACCCACGTCCTCCAACCAGGATCTCCTTAGCCATCCAAAACCCAAGCGGCTCCTTTCCATGCTCTGCTCTGCCCTCAACTCTGCCAAGTCATGCAGCCGCATCAACCTCATCTGTTCTACCCTATCTTACCCCGCGAGCCACCCTGGATCCTCCAGTCCATGATCGCCAACCTTGACCACTCTCCAACCCACCCTCTGCCAATGAGTTTGCCAGCTCCCTCTCTACTAAAAACCACAAAAATACACCCACACTATCCTCCTCTTCGCCCCCTCCTTCATCCCACCTCTGTACTACCTCTTTTCTCACATTCTCTATTCTTTCTGATTTCCCCCACAACTCTGGCGCAACTGGAATCCATCCTAGTTTGCAAACCCCTCTTGTGCTCCTGCAGACCTCTTCGAGACCCAGATTATAGAGGAGCTGACACCCTTTTCCTGAATCTACCTTCCCCCCACTCTTTGACCTCTCCCTATTCTGACGAATCCATCTACTCAGGAACAGCAGGGACCCCAGGTCATATCTGAACTATAGGGGGAAAGGTCAAGAGACCCATGATGTTGAGAGAGCCTGAAGTTGCTGTTCACTTTAAATCTTCCTGATGCGCTACCAGAGGAAACATTAGGAAGAGCTTATGAAACTCGCAGAGTCTCAAACAAATATATTCATGCACTGTAGCAACAAAACAAGCCAAAGAAAACAAGTGCCTATTTCCCTCTCAAATTTAAAATGGAGCGACCATTATTCTTCCACTCAGAAACTGTGTGAGTTACAATGCTACAATTCCTGTGCAGGTCATAAGTGCTGACACCAACAAACTCTTCATCAGGTTTATCAGTGAATACAACACATGCTATGATGGTGATGATAGTGTGGAAACAGAGAAATAATATGAGGCCGGGAAGCCCAAAAAGAAACACACCAACACAGGTTACAAAGAACATACAAGAGCTTTATTTAAAAGCTACAACAGTTACCAAAGTCAATTGACAAACGGATAGCTATTCGGCTCTCAGAGTAACATAACGAACTACAACGAGGGTTCGATGCGTTAGTGAGAGAGGGAGCACATTGAAATACCTGAGTCTTTTATACAATTTATCCAGCCCTTGGCCAACCCTCTCGCGGGTTAACCAATCTGTGAGTCGGGCCTATGGGTTCCTTGCCAGGCCAATCCTTTAATATATGCATTTTGATTGGTTTCACTGATATAGTTGTACAGTTACATATAGGTCAACGGTAGGACAAGGACTCAGTTTGCAACCCCAACAAGTGGCCTGCAGGCATATTAATTATTCATGTGTACAGAGGTCACAACAGCCAGAATCTTACTCAGAATGTCATTCGCCTCCATTTTGATATTCAGGGTGACTTCCATATAACAAGAGAACCTAAAATGGCGGCTTAATCCAAGATGGCGACTTACATTGCTTTCTCTAAGGTCAAGACCTTGCCATGGAGTTTGTTCGCATATGATGTTTAGACAACTTGGCGTAGGCCAATACACATACAATTGTTACGATAGGTGGCATAATATTGTTTCAATTCCGACAAACCCTCCTTTTGGCCTCTGCCAAGTGCTAATATCATTTCTAATATCTTTGTAAATAACTCCATGCATTGTCGTCTATACATCCTGAATCATTATCTGTAATATCTATAGCCATTAGGTCGTTCACCAGAACCTCTTGTAACACAAACTCTTTAGATGCTGTATCTGGGGTATACATTTTGTGCCCTATTGTGCTCACTGCAAGAGCACAACATCCCCCTAGCATTGAACATATACTAGGTAGACATTGAAAACAGCAACAAAGGAATAGCAGAATTCCCAAAAATAACCAGTATAACAGAAAGCACCTTCCAACCCCAGGATCGTAAAGAATCCCAGAACCAGGCGCTAATATTCCAATCTCCCACAGGAACATTCACTTCAGAACTGAGGATGTGCAAGTTCTGTATTGCTTTGAAAATTGTCGGTGAGGAATCTGGTACAAAAACACAGCAAGCGGACCCCACTAATTTGCATACTCCACCACGTTCTGCCAGGATGACATCTAATGGCATCCGATTTTGGAGTGCGACCAATCTTGTTGCCTTTTGTTCTAGTGTCATATTGTAGAGTATATCCGTGGTCCGATTGATGGTTCTCTCCAGTACCCTTGCTAGTCCCCTAATATTTTCAGAATTTGCTATCTGTCCCCAAAATGGCACAACTGATTTTGCTATATCTCCCAATACTTGCCCAGGGGTATCTCCATTCTCGTCCCGCTGTGGGCGAGCCTTAGAGACTTCCAATGTACTAGCTATAAATACCCCAGGTAACAGGATTCCTAAATAACAGGTTCCCTGCCAATCCTTGGGCAACCAAGGAAATGCTGTACTACCACAAACGAAATAGACAGGCCCCCCTACATACAGAGGCCTGTTCTCCCCGGTCAAATTTACAATGTTCACACAACCTTCAAAATCTCCCATTGACCGAGTGCCATTTCTTTGTACACAAAAGGGGACTGAATCGGGGCTATGATTAATAGAGTAGGAAGGAGGTACAGCGTCCTTATTGCCTATCAGAGCCATTTTAAAGGAAATTAGAGTTTGAAAAGGAAGAGATAGTTTATCAGATGGCCTAATAGAAGCAACATTAGGTTTACTCCTATTTGCAAAAAGCGAGCATCCCAGGGGAGTCAATTCACGTTTCTCAAAGTCATTTAAATTAGTTCCATCAAAGTTCCCTGAGATGCTATCATTCCAACGGCCAAAGAATAGTGCTCTAAGAGAGGCATAGCAAGCAGTCGTTAAAGGTAAAGGGTGAATATACCATCCTAGCCCCTTGTTCCCATGTTGCGGTAAATGAGTACAAATCCAGCAATTACTCTTATTAAAGATGGCATGCGTTGAATTCATTATTATCATTAAAGTGTTATTATGGTACTTTCGTCTATGCTGGGAGTCTCTAGGTGACAGAGTATGAAGGTGTACAGAGGGAGTCAAAGCAGTAGGTACAATCTCAATTGGCAGTAGAGGTTTTAGAGGGTAAATTTCTTCGAAGTACCAAAGTCCCACAGCAGTAACTATACAAATTCCAATTATTATTAACACAACACAGCAATATGTTTTCGGGGCCCAGGCACATTGTTCGTTGTCCGAGTTGGTCACCCCCTTATTTACAAGTCCAATGCGAGCAGCAGCGGTGGAGGTGGCCGGCATCGTGGTTTCTCAATCAACGACCTCAATGTTCGTTGCTGGCGACACTACGGTCGTGCGACTTCTTAGTCCTTCCCCAACCCTAGCCAGCAGAATCCCTTTTTTCCTTTTGTTCAAAAGGAACTTTCTTTTACAAGAGAAAACCTTCAATCACTTCTTCTTTCCAAATGCACAGGAAAAACCTGTGCCGCAGTTCTATTTTCTTTGTCGAAGGTGGTACCCAGTACTGTTTGATCCGGAAATAAGGTAACGTCACTTCCCGAGGGAAGCAACGTATCGGAGGCGACGGAAGTCGCAGAACTTGAAACAATGTTTTCCGGAAGTGATCTTTTCAAAGACTGTGGAGACGAAATGGACTGTTCCCCAAGCTCCACGGGCTCAGAGAGATTCTCCGACACACTCACAGCGCTGTTTGCTACTCCAGGATCAGAGATTGTAGCATCAGCGAGGGGTTCTGCTTCTTCTGTAACGTGTGGCGTCGGGTGAGGAAGTTTCTTGACATGTGTCGCGTGGATCCAATGCTTCTTTCCGGCCACCCACACTGCTGTTTGGGTGATCAACAGCACCTGGTAGGGTCCCCGCCAGCGAGGCGCGAGACAGGAAGACCTTTCGTAGGCCTTCACCAGGACCCAACGTCCGGGCGGAATATCGTGACCTGGGCCCGTATACCGTACAGGTAAAGCTGATTGGACCTGATGATAAATGAGATACAGATTTTTAGTCAACTGGTTACAGTAGTCTACAAGCAATACATTTTCAACCTCCTTCAGGGTTTTGGGCTTCGGAAGGCCCCAAATGTTAGCAGGTCTCCCCATCACTACCTCAAATGGAGAGAGCCCAGTCTTAGTTTGAGGTGTGGTACGCATGGCTAACAATGCAATAGGTAAGGCTTCTGGCCATTTCAGTTTGGTGCCGGCACATGTTTTTGCAAGCTTATTCTTTAGGATACCGTTATGTCTCTCTACCAACCCAGCACTTTGAGGATGTCCAGCCGAGTGAAATCGCTTTTCAATGTGTAACGCTGTGCATATCTGCAAAATTACTGCTGCAACGAAATGGGGACCGTTGTCCGACCAAATTACCCTAGGTAGCCCAAATCGTAGAAAGAATTCCTTTACCATAGTCTTTGCAGTGGTCATGGCAGTAGCATCCTTAACGGGGAAAGCCTCAACCCATTTACTAAAGGTACAAATAATCACAAGAACATATTTTAGATTGTTACACCGTTCCATCTCAATAAAATCAAAGTGGATGACCTCGAAGGGAACAGAAGGGGGCCCAAAGCTACCCCTTGGAGTTACTGTCCCCTTCCCCACATTGTGCTATAAGCAAATCATACAATTCTGAACTAGTCGCTGTGCAATCTTAAAAATGTTATCATTCACCCAGACTTGTTCTAACATTTTCGTGATCTGCTGAGCACACACATGCGTAGGACCGTGTGCCATCGTAACCATTGCCAGCACATATGAATCAGGGAGCAACCATTTCCCTTCAGATGTATCCACCCACCACCCATCGTCATCCAGTTTCCCCATCCCTTCGGCCCACTTTTTAGATTCTTCTATTGTGGCATCAGTTTGGATATCTCGCACAGACCCAATACCCTCATCAATTACATAGGCATCTTTTGTTTCCCTTAGAGCATACATGTCTGCGCTAAGGTCTGTGGCCGTTTGCCTGGCTATCTGGTCAGCAAAAGCGTTCCCTTTTCCCACATCATCTATGACCTTATGATGTGCTGCACATTTCATGATCGCTAGTTGCCTAGGGAGTGAGAGTGCCGAGAGCAATTGCACTATCAGGGGACCAAGCTGAATCTTGGTCCCATGTGAGGTTAGGAACCCTCTTTCCGACCAGAGCCTCCCAAAGTTGTGAGCCACCCCAAAGGCGTACTGGCTATCAGTATATATGTTTACTGTATGCCCTTCGGAGAGTTCACAAGCTTGGGTCAACGCTATAATCTCTGCGGCCTGCGCGGAGTCATGCGGAATTCTCTTCGTTTCAACAACCGTATTCAACGTAGTAACTGCGTAGGCAGCTGTAGATGTACCATCTGGGAGTTTGAAGCAGGAACCATCACAAAACAGCTCCCCTTCCGCATTGCCCAAAGAAGTATCTATAAGGTCTATCCTGCCCTCCGTTTCCTGTTCAGTAGTATACAGGCAGTCATGTAATTCTTCGTCACCGCAAACAGTATTTTGCGGGAAAGGTAGGAGTTCAGCCGGATTAAGAACACAACACCTCTTAATTTGAATGTGAGGGGCAAACAGAATTAATTCATACCTTGTCAGCCATGCAGAGGTGAGGTGTTGCGTTTGGGTTTTATTCAATAGGACATCTACAGAGTAAGGTACCATCAAAACTAAATCATCGCCTAGGACCATTCCCTCACTCTGTTTTACCGACGCGGCAGCAGCAGCGACAGCTCGCAAACATCTTGGCAAAGCGCATGCGACAGGATCAAGGGCGGAAGAGTAGTAGCCGCACGGCCTATTTTTCCCTCCGTGTTCCTGTGTTAACACAGCCAAAGCACATCCATCACATTCATGCACAAACAACACAAAGGCCTTGTCATAATTTGGAGTACCCAGAACCGGTGCAGAGCATAACGCAGTTTTGAGAAGCTCAAATGATCGTTGATGTTCCGATTTCCATGGCAGCGGCAAAGAAATGCCCTTCTTCGTCAAAGCCAACATCGGTTTTATCACTAGTGAAAAGTTTGGGATCCACAACCTACAGTAAGAAGCCATACCTATTAAGGCTCTGACTTCCTTCTGTGTATTTGGAACAGACATGCCAGAAATGTGTTTTATTCTTTCAGGTGTCAATCTTCTCCCCTCCTTTGACAGGAGGTAGCCTAAATAGGCGACCTCCTGACAACAATATGGACATTTTTGAGCGAAGCTTTATGACAGTTTTTAGCCAGATGAACACGTAACAATACAGTGCCTTCTTTACAAGCACTTTCAGAATCTGCAGCCAAACGCAAATCATCAACATACTGAAGCAGTGTACAAGTAGGTGGCTATTCAAGGGTATCAAGCTGCTCTTTCAAAGCTCTACTATAAATACTTGGACTTTCAGTATACCCTTGAGGTGCACGAGTAAATGTGAATGAACGTCCTCCCAAGGTGAACGCGAACAAATATCTACTCTCCTTGTGTATAGGAATACTA
Organism: Ambystoma mexicanum; assembly: GCF_040938575.1. NCBI lineage: Eukaryota > Metazoa > Chordata > Amphibia > Caudata > Ambystomatidae > Ambystoma > Ambystoma mexicanum. The sequence continues at coordinate 68,539,420 of NC_090932.1, read as the reverse complement.
AAGAAAGCATTATTTAGATCCACAACACTAAAGTGCGTAGCTGTAGCAGGGATCATTGTTAGTATCGTTGTTACATCAGGCACAATTGGAAATTATGGGGCGACAACTTTGTTAATAGCACGTAGATCAATTATGAAACGGTGTGGGATTGCATTGTCGCCTTTCTTGTATACAGGCAAAATCGGGCTGTTACATAAACTACCTGCAATCTCTTCAATCACTCCTCGATGCACGAAATCGGAGACAATGCACTTCAAAGCATGCTCGACCCTCAACTGATATTTTATATTGCGGAATGCGTGGTAGTTTAACTCCATGTTTCAAAACTATTTTAACGGGCTCAATCTGTAGCACCCCGACATCATTGTCGTCAACCGCCCACAAACATTCCGGAACAACACTAAACTCAGGAGGCAATGGTCGAGTCAAAAACTGAGAATTGGGAAGTTGCTGTGGTGAAACCGTCAGTCGCACTCCGTCAGAGGAACAATGAATTACTGCATTCAGTTTCTTCAACAAATTTAACCCCAGCAAATTCTCTCCACAGTTCGAAGTCAGGAGGAAGGGACAATGGTCCGTGAAGGGACCCAACGAAACAGGCACCGGCGAAGAAACCGGGCAAGCAATTGGTGTGCCAGAAAACCCTACAGAAACATTTGTTTGCCCTGACAGTGGAATGTTTGGAACCTGGGAATGATCAATGGAGCACTTCTGTGCTCCAGTGTCTATCAAAAACTGATGTTTCCTATTCCCCACTAACAATTCAACGTAGGGACCTTTCTGATTAACGGGAATAGGTGAAAGTTCCAAACCCTGCTTCGGGTAGTCCTAACGAAATAAAATGTCGTCGGAAGGAAGCTCTTCAGAAAGGTAGGCAGCAGAAGGGTGATCAAATATGTTTCTCGTGTCCACACTCGAAGTCTGATTTTCCCGTGAAAAAGGTTGCTGAGGATCTTGTGAGAACTGACCTCTATCAGGGCGACCTCTAGGTCGTCTACCCATACTCCCAAATGCATTGTTTGACCTTTGTCGAAGGACGGGGCACTGTGCTCGCCAATGACCTTCCTGGCAGAAAAAGGCACATTGATTGACATTCACAGGACCCAAAGGAGTGTTACCTTTTGGGACATACTGACCTCTGGTCTGTGAAGTACCTCCTCTGGGATTTCTAACAATTTGTTGTAACAATACTTTAGTCTTCAAATCTCCTTTCCTCTTCTCAATTTTTTCTTTCTCATTATTAACACGGTTCTCATAGTACTGAGCCATGTGCAAAACTTCAGATTGGGATTTCGCCTGCCAAGCGCTCTCAGAGGACATAATCTGTGACTGGATGTCGGGCAACAATCCACGTACAAATTTGTCCACAAACAACCTTTTCCTAGACTCTGTGCCCAAGTCCTGTCCACTGAAGTCAGAGAATACCTGTTCGAATCTATTAAAGAACTCGGTGGCACCTTCAGTTTTTCCTTGAACACAGGCCGTAAGCTTGTCCCAAATAATTTTTTTCTCAGGAATTATTGTTTTCAATTTTGCAACAATTCTATCAGGCAAAGTAAGTATTACCTGAGGTGGTTTCTCACCAGCTGGTCTTTCCTCATCAAACCTAGTCTTGTTAGCCCACGTATCTCCCAACCCTGGCACATCGTCTATTGTTCGAACCTGCTTCCATAAATCTACGGGCAGGAGTACAGGGAATAGCAAGTCAATATCACTTAAGGTGAACACAGAGGACTGCAAAACGGACTCTATCTCTTTGTAGAATCCTGTCGGGTTTTTCCTAATATCGGGAATTGATTGTCTAATAGTGTTCACTTCCTGTCGTGAAAACGGGACGTGAACAAATTGCGATACATAATGTGCAGGGATGTCCACAGCGGGTGCACCAGTCCCAGCGTTAGCGGGAATCTCAACCTTTGGGACAAATGTCGGAGGAACCTCTCTCATAGGCAACTGAGATACAGGTAACTCTGACCGCTTACTAAGTAACAGAGCCAGGTCGAGCGCTAAGGCAGCTGAAGAAGTGTCGGGCGAAAAAGCCCTCTTACAAATACCCAATAACTCTATAGGACAACTAACCTTTTTCCTTACACATTCATCCTGCAGGTACTGTACCATTACCTGAATCACCTTCCTCTGCATTTCTACTGTATACTGACTATACGTGTCATATACTTCATCCGGCGGTATCGATGAATCCGAGATCCATCTAATCGCATCTTTGGTACAAATTCGTACTTCCTCAGATGCCGATCTACGACAAGGAAGGAACCGTTTCTGCACATACATACTGTCGTCTTCACCATCCTCATCCCGTAATTTCTCAAAGTCCCTCCTATACTCAAACAATCTCTCAACATGACCATGTACTTTCTCCTCTGTGTCCCTCGAAAGTGCTAAAGTATTTAGATCCCTCACCCCTTGTGGGAGATCCGAATTATGTAATCTACTCCACATTTGACATAAATGAGTCCCCAAACCTTTGATAAAAACATTTTTCTCGGGAAAATTGCCCATATTTGCTAAAGTGGAAAAAACGTTAGCTTGATCACCTCTCTCCATACAGTGCTTAGCCCATGCAAATAATTCCCGTTTCTTGTCTGTAGAAACAGTATTTCGAGTAACAATCATTGACCCCGCACCCCGATCAACTTCAGTCAATACAGAACCACTCGGGAGGGGAGGTGTGGGCAAATTCAATGAGGGTGCAACTATCGGTGCAAGAGGAAGGGGTGGTAGGATAGGTGGAGGAACAACAACTGGAGGAATAGGAACAGTAGGTTGTACAGGGGGAACAGGAATAACAGCAGGAATAACAGCAGGAATGGGTAGAGCACCAGGGAGAGGATCACACGGAGGTGGCGCAGAGGCACCAGGCCTGCGTTCGTTTAACAATTTTTCAATAAATTCTTCAGAAGCATGGAAATCTTTAGAGGGATACATTTTCTGGATACCGAGTGAGAAAGCCCTATCCATATTTTTGACTGACTCCGAATGTTTTTCCTTATCATATAACAACGCCTTTTCGGCATTTGTTTTATGACGGCGTGCATGTTTATCCCTACTTTTAAGCTGCTGCAACGCTTCTTTTTTCCAATTCTGCAAAATATCAAATGCTGCAGGTCTGGCCTTCTTTTTTAGCAAGACCGATTCTAGGTATTCAATACGGGGGATCTCGAAACTACCATTGATTGGCCACTGAGATTCGGAGGCATGTCTGGTTTGTCTTTGCCAAATATCATTAAATGCTATACTTCCAATGCCATACTTACAGTACATAGTACATGCCGGCGACCCCTCCTGTGGTGCTGGGTGGCTAAATTCCAAAGATTGTCGATCGCTGCGGAACAAAGCCCTAAAACAGCTAGACAATTTCCCAGGCATTTCACAAAAAATTGGTGTTACCTGGTCAATAATTGTGTCTGCAGATACAATACGCCAAATTCAAATTGTAAGGGTTAAATTAAGAGTCGGGTCACGACTGCACCTGACCAAACCTAAGGAGGACCGTACAGTTTACCAAAGAACTTACCTAACGAATTTTACCTTGTGTTTGGTGGTTTCGACAAATCTGCCTGCCTCAAAAATGGACCCTCGTCAAGATGCCGTGTCAGACCACACGACTATAGTCCAAGGATCGGATCGTGCAGCGCTGCCGAGGTATCGTGTCTCGTTCGGTCGGGCCCGCAGAATCACACCGTCCGATCCCAGTTCGATAGTCTGCCTCAACCTTCAATGATCCGGCATCAATCTTGAGGGTCCCTGTTCGGGCGCCAACTGTGGAAACAGAGAAATAATATGAGGCCGGGAAGCCCAAAATGAAACACACCAACACAGGTTACAAAGAACATGCAAGAGCTTTATTTAAAAACTACAACAGTTACCAAAGTCAATTGACAAACGGATAGCTATTCGGCTCTCAGAGTAACATAACGAACTTCAACGAGGGTTCGATGCGTTAGTGAGAGAGAGAGCACATTGAAATACCTGAGTCTTTTATACAATTTATCCAGCCTTTGGCCAACCCTCCCGCGGGTTAACCATTCTGTGAGCCGGGCCTATGGGTTCCTTGCCAGGTCAATCCTTTAATATATGCATTTTGATTGGTTTCACTGATATAGTTGTACATTTACATATAGGTCAATGGGAGGACAAGGTCTCAGTTCGTGACCCCGACAAGTGGCCTGCAGGCATATTAATTATTCATGTGTACGGAGGTCACAACAGCCAGAATCTTACTCAGAATGTCATTCGGCCTCCATTTTGATATTCAGGGTGACTTCCATACAACAAGAGAACCTAAAATGGCGGCTTAATCCAAGATGGCGACTTACATTGCTTTCTCTAAGGTCAAGACCTTGCCATGGAGTTTGTTCGCATATGATGTTTAGACAACTTGGCGTAGGCCAATACACATACAATTGTTACGATAGGTGGCATAATATTGTTTCAATTCCGACAATAGGTTATTTATAACGTTCTTAATACCCAGAGGTTTCTAAGCGCCGACCCGGGGATCGAACCTGTGTTGCTCCGTGTCGTCTTGCTTCCAAAGCAAACGCATGGCCCCTGAGCTATCCTCTCGAGAAGCAGAGGTAAAACAGTTAGTCCCAGCATCAGCTGCAGGGTAGAGGTGGAGACCACAGCATAATTCTAGACCCTGCAGCACAGGTGCAGCCATTGTTCCTAAGCACCGCCTAGGAGGAGGCACGATCAGCCTTTGAAAGATAGCCAGCCCAGTCAGTCTTGGTCAGTTCATGGTTGAGCTAGAAGGAGGAGGATAGCACACCCGGAAAAACTCCCAAGTGGTGAAATGTGGAGAGCAGAGATCCCAAAGTTGGAGTCTTGGAGGGGTTCATCGTGTGTGGTGAGGTGAAAGAAGTGTGGGAAGAATTTGGTTTAGAGAAGGGAGAATGTGCAGAGGGTATTGCGTCCTTTTGCCGACACCCGTTTTTCCGCCTGGTGTTTTGATGCAGGAGTTTTGCTGAAAATGTCCATCAAATTTATTTTGGGGGGTGGGAAAGGTTAAATAAAGGGCTGGGGGTGAAGGGAAATAAATAAAATAATTGCATTAAGGGTGGGTTCAGGGGGGAACCCCCCAAACTAATGTAAAAAAAGTCGATGTATTTCGGCAAAACTCCCACGGCAAAACACCTGTTGGAAAAAAGGGGGTCGGCCAAATGACATCTAACCGTGCAGGGGCGGCGGATGAACGAGATGGTACGACTATGCCGGAGGACAGGAATGACAGCCCAGGATTATTCAAGAAAGAAAAGGGGCCCAGTGAGGACCCTGAGGGGAGCAACTAGTGAAAGAGGAGAGTAAGGCTATGCTTCCCTACCAAACTGTACCTGGGCACACCAGATCCACCTGGAAGTGACAATCTGCTTCCCACCTGCCAAGACGCCATTTCCAGCCCAGGAGGAGAGGTCCCCAGGAGAAAATCCCTAGGAGACAGTGAGCAAGGGGACCCTAAAATCATCCACTGACTGGATGACCTCCACTGTCTGACACTGTGGAATCAGGTATGTTACTCCGGGGATTTAACTATTTATCTTTTGTTGACCTTTTCCTTTGCACTCTCACTTGGCCTGGATGGTTTGATTTATTTCTGGAACTCGGTCAGACTGAACATTTCTCAGAGGGGAGGGCCCTATTTTGTTGACCCACCCAAATTACACACTGAAACATGGAGATGCGACCATCCTGACAATTTGGCCATTGAGATGTATCACTTTTGTAGACAGACAGGGTGATGGTGATAGAGGTTTCCAACTACAACCTGTTGTCTGAGCCTCTGTTCCAGGAACACAGCCAGAGACCAATGACCCGCCAGCCTGTTGCACTATCTTCTGTGATGGCTCTAACCTGCCACAAGGTTGCCACCATATTGCCCCTTCAAGAAACCTATGCTACTATAACCCTGCTATCAACCTTTTTCCCTCCTCCTTCACTTTTCTAAATGTCTTGAGTAAGTAATGTTCAACCACATCATTGCAAACTGTAAAACACGAAGACAGCAAACTCCTCCTCAGTACCTGTCACTCCACAGAACCAACACTCACCCATGACTCTAAGCACTGCACCTATTCTAACCCGCCCTGATCTTTGTGGTGACTTTGATACAGGGAAATGCCCTTCTGTCCTTTTAACTCTCCCTCTCCTCCGTTTCCACGGCGCAGTCATAGCCTGGATTGCCTCCTACTGAAGGATGCTCCTTTTCCATCTTTTGGAATACCTGATCATCCTACGCCACCTCTCTACCAGTGGTGGTCTCTCAAGGGTCACAAGGCCCCAATCTATCTTACAGAGCGTCTGAAGCCTTAACTGCCTCCTTGCATTCTTAGGTCACAGGAGCAGGCAAAACTTGTTCAGCCAAGATTCAGGCTTGCTAGACACGGGGGACAAGCTTTGATGTCTTAGCCCCCCTTATCTGGAACTCTAAATCTCCTGATATAAAAAAAAACGACTGAGTTAAAAAATAAAATAAAAAAATGAAGACCTTTTTGTTCAACGTGCCCTCAATTTAAGTCAACTCCGATCTCTGCCACTCTGACTCCGACCTGCCTGTTGCCTTGTATTATTTGTTCTTTTCGCTCCCTGAGGCCCTCGGGCCAGTTGGCGCCTCACCAAAAATGCTAATAAATAAATAAATAAATAAATAAACCTTGTTCCTCTCCTATTCCATTTCTACACTGCATGTCTTTGCCTGGTGAGCTCATCTCCTTTGAGTTCTCATCTCATCTCTGCTGATGACACATGGATTATTTCCTCCTTCACCCATGAGCTTTCTTCCTTTACTGCATACCACATGGCCACCATATGTCACTGGGTGGTGCAATGCTGCAGGGTGGTTTCCTCCTACCAAACTGAGATGGTCTACCTCCCAACTTATAATGGGCCACCCTCCTCGCCTCTTCCACATCCTGTACTTCTGACACCCCCACTCCATCTCCTGTTGCTCGCAACATGATGTTCCCTTTGGCTACGATCTGAAACTGCAACCGTTCATCACCTCCACTGCGATGGCTGCCAGGTGTAACACTGTAAACCTCCATATAATGAGCTCCTATCTCACATGACACTCCATTGTGATGCCCATCTCCAGCCATGTCCTCATCAGGCCGGCCTACTGCTCCAGGCTCCTGAGAGGGCTCCCTCATTACTCCTTACACCCACCTGACAATGTACCTCACTGTGTGTTACCTGCACCGTCTTCAAACTCCCTCGAGCGTCATCCACCTCCATGGGAATAGCAGAACAATCTGCTATTGTTCTCTTTTTTAGTTCCTCCGTTTTGTCTGCATATCCCTACAAGGGAAAGCCCTTCCCCAGAACCTGACAAACCCCTCTCCCCCTTGTACTCTGAGATCTCACGTCTTCCTCAAACTCTTGATCTGATATCTTCCCTGTGCTACCTCTCGATTTCACTCCGAAACCAAACTCACTCCTAGTCTCAACGCCTCTGTGGTAGGCTTCAGGGCGACTCGGAAGAAGTGCTTCCATTCCTGGAAGGAGCATCTTAGCCACCTGGCGGCATCACCGCCCCTGACCATACTCTCTCCTGCCCTAAGGATGTAAATCCTGCAAACGGTAATCATGTTATAGACTTGCCTGCACTCACTGCACACAACTGCCTGTGCAAATGGATTGAACATACAAACCATGTATTTGTTTTTGTATTTGTTTATTATTTATATTGCACGCCGCACCCGAAGGTATCTGGGCGCATTACAAGAATATGCACTTTCTTAGTTACACACAAAAATATAAGAAAAGGAGCAATGGGTAAAGGGAGACCTCATGACAATAAATAGTGTGGCAGCTAAGGAGTTACAGAGCTACGCTGCCATAACTGGGAAGCTGCAGCCACCTGCTTTTTTGAGTTTGTACCTGGTGCCCTTGCAGACAGTTAGAATTAGAAGACCTAGTCAGTCGGCCATGGCGATTTTTGGTGAATTTTTCCATTAAATATTGAGGGGCTGCCTTATTGAGGCTTTAGTGAGTCAGGGAAGCTGTTCTTTAAGCTGTATTCTCTCTTTGACGGAGAGCCAGTTGTTGTCGCGTCTGATGGTCGAGATCTGTTGTCTACGTGGTATACTCAGAGCAGTTGTAAGAGCATTGTTTTGTAGGATCTGGAGTTTTTTAATGATGTATTTGCTAGTGCCTAGGTACATCGCATTGCAATAGGCGATTTTGGATAATACTAAGGCTCTGGCTAAGGTCGTACAGCTCTGCACAGATAGTTTGCAGGATCGAATGAGTTTGCATGTATACCCTGTAGCAGAGGCTGTTGCACTTACCTGATTGTGCAAATTCAAAGAGGAGTCCCAAGGTTTTTACCTCCTTGGCAACTTTGATGTTTTTGCCATCAATGCAAAAAGGAACGGTATTGGTCACTCAATTTATTTATGTTAAAGGGAGTGGCTAGGAGGATAAGCTCTGTCATCTCATCATTCAGGCAGAGGCCGTGTGTGGCCAGCCAGGCATGAATGATGAGGTATATTTTATTTCTAAGGATGAGTTCTTTGTTGTAGTCACCAGTCAGAGGTATGATGATCTGGGTGTCATCTGCGTAGTTAGTGTAGGTGACACCCAGTGAATCCAGATCATCAAACAGTGGTTTGGTAAATGCGTTGTACATGGTTGGCGAGACACAGGATCCTTGTGGAACTCCGCAGGAAATTGGGATAGGGTCTGCTGCGGCTGTGGCAGAGAAGACTCTCGTGGATCTGTTTAAAAAGGAGTGGATCCATGCTGTTGCTTCTGTTGAAAAGTGTATCGCTGTGTAGAGGTGCTTACATAAAATGTTATGATCAATAAGATCAAAGGCGGCAGACAAGACCAAGAGGGCAGATTTACCTTTATCTTTCAAATCGTCAATCTGTATCTTTAGGTCAATCAAGGCTGTTTCAGTGCCGTGTTGGGGCCTCAAGCCAGATTGGCAGAGTCCGAGTAGTTTGTTGGTCTCTAGATAATTTTATATTTGGTTGTAGGCAGCTTTGTCGATTTTCTCTAGTAAGAAGGGGACTGTCGTGAAGGGTCTAAAATTTGTAGGTATATTTGGGTCTAGAGATGGCTTCTTTAGTAGGGGTAATGCCCATGCATTCTTCAGATTAGTGGGGACAGACCCGCTGCGGAAGGAGGCATTTATCAGTGAGGTGATGAAGGCAGCGAGTACACTCGCTGCTTCTTTTATGACGGTGGCAGGACACACGTTGCCTTGGCAGTTGGAGGGTTTAATCGAGGATATCATTGTTTGCACTTCTTGGGGATACACACTGGAGAATTTGAAGTGCTCTGTAGGCTTAGGGGTAGTAGAACTTTGAGTTCTCATATTTTCTTGGGAGGGTAGGTTTAGTTTCTTGGTGGCTATTTTATTTTGGAGCATAGGGATTTTGTTGGCTAGTGCATCTTGAATGTTGGTGCACCATTTTTGAACTTTAATGCAGTTATCTGTGGGGGGTGGGAGATTCAAGTGCTCTTAAGATGTTAAAAAGTTCTCTAGTACTGGAGCTTGCTTTGCCAATCCTGTTATTATAGGTTTCACGTTTTGCTAGGAGAATTTCTTCTTTGGAGGTGGCTGTCATTTTTAGTAGGGTGTCTTTGTTGGCTGTGGTGGGTTTTTCTTTCGAGATGGATTTGAGGTTCCTTTTTTCATTTCTTAGATCCTTGAGCTTAGAAGTGAACCAGGTGTTCAAGTGTGCCCTGGGTTTGCTTTTTCACATTTTTAGTGGGGCGATAGCATCCAAGGCTGAGGTAATGGTTTGGTTGTAGAGGTTCACAAGCTCTGCCGGATCGGCAAGAAGAGGTGGAGGTTTGAGCAATGGTTGGACGAAAGGTTTAAAGTTGTCTAGTGTGATATTTTTCTTATTCCTAGTGGGAATAGGTGGGGCTAAGGCTAACTCTCTGGAGGGTAAGTTACAGTCTTGTAGGTTGAATGTCAGGAGAAAGTGATCGGTCCATGATTGTGGTTCAATAGAGGTTATGTTAGTACCACAATTGAGGTCTGCTACCCAGTCTAGGGTACATCCTTTAGCATGTGTGGGTGAGAGGGCTCTCTGAGTAAGGCTTAGTTTGGATAGTGATTTGGCCATATTTGGTGCTGCTTGGTCTGTAGGGTCGTTGAAGCCTAAGTTAAAGTCGCCTAGTATGAGGAGTTGCGACGATGGCTTTGTATTAGATGAGAGCAAGGTGTTAATGTCTTCTTCGCAGGAGCCTATGGGTCCCGGGGGTCTGTAGATCAAGTAAATATTTAAGGAGCATGATGCAGTCAGTGGAAGCTTGATAGTCAGTGATTCACATGATGATATGGGGTTGTGTGGGACAGTTCTCAGACGTAGTGAAGCTTTGGCAATGAAGGCGATGCCACCACCTTTAGAGGATTCTCTGTCCAATCTGATCACTGTGTAGCCGTCAGGTGTGGCTATGATTAGGGACGGGCCTGCTGCAGCATGTAGCCAGGTCTCAGTGATTGCTAGGAAATCCACTTTCTTTTCATTATTAAGGTTGGCAATCTCTACTGCGTGGGCTACCAATGATCTAGCATTGATAAGTGCTCCGTGGATAGTGACAGGGCTTTTGCTGTGTGCAGGTGGGTTTAGAGTGCACTGGGTTATTTTTGTTTTAGTGAGCAATTTTGGGTTGTTTTTTTGGAGCCTTTATAGGTCTATGTGGGGGATTGGGGTAGTGGTAGTGGAGGCATAAGGGAGATTGTAATCTTTGCCTAGTCTAGAGTCAAGCCTGGCATTTCTGACTATAGTTGGGCATGGGCATATAGTGGTCGGTGATGAGTAGGTTTTCAAGGTTAGAGAAAGAGATGCTACCTTGATGGTGGGAGTGGCGTACATTGATTTCAAGCGAGCAAGGAGGGAGTGGGTTAGATTCAAGGGAGGGAGGAAGCTGGTGGGTTTGAAGTCACAGTTGGTGGTACAGGGAAGGGCCATAGCCGGTGTGTCCTTGTGCTTGTCGGGGTAGTCGGTGTAGTTATAGGCTTGGTGGTGTAGGCACTTAACAATAGACCGTAATATGCAGGGCAGTATGTAGTAAGACAGTGGGCCTCATTCCGACTTTGGAGGTAACCACGCCGCTATTTGCGGCATGGCTGCCTCCAAAATCGTTCCGACTCCGCCCTGGTGAATGGAGTAATTACCGGTCCATTCCAAGGTTGGAAGGACCGGTAATTCCCCATTCACCATGGCCATTCCCCATTCCAATTTGAGCCCTCATAGGGCTCAATGGGAATGGGGAAGGCACTAATAACGGTACCGTAAATTACGGTACCGTTATTAGCACTAAAGTCCCTTTGCGGGTCCCGTCCTTAACGCCTGCTAAAAGCAGGCATTAAGGAAGGACCCGCAAAGGGAACTCGTAGTAGGGCGGCAAGGGTTTAACGGCTCCGGTCTCGTTACCGGTGACCGTTACCCCTTACCGCCCTACTCGGAATGAGGCCCAGTGTTATAAAACAGCGAGGCATACACGATTATAAATCACAGTGGCTAAGGCAAAATATAGGCATTCGACACTACAGGTTGCAGGTTAGTACAGGACAAGATTTGCAGACATGTTACGTTTCAAGCACTGGCGTAACAGGGGGCCCCGCAGCCCCCACAGTGCGGGGGGCCCCGCCAGAACATGTCCTGGGAGGGGCCCCACTTGTAGAAAAAAAAAGCAAAATATTTATGTTTTCCCCAAAAAATGTTTTTTCTTTTTGAATTCACTCTGCATTTATAAAGAAATTATTTCTGTAACAGAAATTATTTCTTTATGAAGGCAGAGTGACTACAAAAAGAAACTTTCTTTTTGAAGTCTGAGGGATGTGCACTCCACATGGCATGGAAGACCCTAGGATGGAGGCCTCCATGTCATGGGGCCGGAGGAGCCCTATGGCTTCAAAAAGAAATAGTTTATTTTTGAAGTCACTCTTCCTTCACAAAGAAATTATTTCCGTTATGGTTCGGTCCTTAACGGAAATAATTTCTTTATGAAGTCGGAGTGATTTCAAAAATAAATGATGGGCCTCATTATGGGTTTTGCGGTAACCGTGCCGATGCTACCAGCAGGTTGCCGCCGGACCCATAATGATTTACCAGCGCCCGAATTCCCGGTAACACCAGGGGATTACAACCCTGGCGGTCTGGGAAGTCAAGCGCTGGCAAATGATAAGTCCCCATTTCTAAAAAGTCCTATCGGACTCTATAGCAATGGGGACCACAAAAGCACCGGCACTGTTAATAACGGTGGCAGTGCTTCCGTGAAGACTATGCTGGCGGGTGCCGTTCTGCCCGGCAGGTTTTACCTGCGGGCAGGACGGCAACCGCCCGCAGAGCTGTAATATGCTGGCCCGGAAACAACGGTGCCAGTAAACTTACCGGCACCGTTGTTTCGAGTCCGGCATAGTTGTAATTCTTTTTTAAGTGTTAGGGCTCCCCTCAACCCCATGACGTGTGCGTGTGTACTTGTATGGTGAAAGGGTGCACACTTAAATGTATAGGTGGCTGCCTGTGAGTGTATGGTGAAAGGGTGCACACTTAACTTAAATGTATGGGTGGGTGCCTGGTTGTGTGTGCCTGTATGGAGAAAAGGTGCACACGTAAATGTATGGGTGGCTGCCTGGGTGTGCCTGTATGGTGAAAGGATGCACACTTAAATGTATGGATGGCTGCCTGGGTGTGCCATTATGGTGAAAGGATACACACTTAAATGTATGGATGGCTGCCTGGGTGTGCCATTATGGTGAAAGGATACACACTTAAATGTATGGATGGCTGGGTGTGCGTGTGTGTATATAGTGAATGGTGTGTGTGCTTGTGTTCAGGGGTGCAACAAAACCCAGGCTAACCCTTCAAATGTTGGGAGAGGCGCTAACTTCATGGGTGGAGGGGGAGGGACAAACTTGTTTGTTTGTGGCATCTGATTTCTTTACACATTTTAATCAGACTATTCTAGTGCAGCTTCAGTGTTACAAGCAGTTAACTCTCTCTTTTAAGGTTAAAAGCATCCACTTATGGACTGCTGTGAGAATGAGTGGTCTCCTGTTCCCTCTCTACTCTTCCAATCACTCCCCTGGCATGCAAGTATTAAACCCACATCACGATTTCAATTGCCTAAAAAATGTGGCATTTGAATGCAGGTACAAACAGTGAAATGCTTTATGTTAGTAATTGCCGGGTTCTTGTTAGCAGCCAAACCCAGGTGCCGTTTAACATCTGTGTCCTGCTCTGTCTGGCAACTGCTCTGAAGGTTAGCCAGGTCGAGTCTACATAGCCCACAATTTCGGGGGTGGGGGGTAGAGGGCGTGCTGAATTCCAGTCATCTCAATGGTGTTGCACCAATACTTGTGTTTAATGCCTGGATTACTTATTGGTAATCTTCATTACTACTAGCCCTATTCTTCCTCGTCTCAGTTTGTATGAGACAGTACTTGTGTATAAGGCACTCTGCCTCATAAACAAGTACTGGGATGAGGTAGAGGTACATGGAGGCAATGCCTGACTTAGCTACCTGTAATCTTCATTACTCCTAGTCCCACTCTTCCTCATCCCAGTACTTACCTATGAGGCAAGGAGCCTCAACCGTAAACTCTGGGGCAAGGAAGAGGGACGTGGAGGTCATTCTGGGCCAAGGAGATGATTTTGGTGGTTGGGGTGGGAGGGAGAGGGGATGTGTGGGGGGCAGGATTGTACGACAAATAATAATGGCTGTTCATGTCCAGGCTAAGCAGGCATGATATGTGGTATTAGTGGCTACAGAGGCATTTTGGTGCAGCCAGTCTAGTCATTCCTCAGTTTGGTAAGATTTTTTTTTAACTGGGCATTTCTGATAAAGCAGTCCTGCTAAGTGAATTACCTGGCTAGACTGCCATTTGGGTGCTGCCAGTCTAGCCGTTTCTTTCTGCGGCAATGTATATTTTTCTGGGCATCTGTGATCAAATTATATGATATAAGTCATTTATAATGCGCCTGCACACAAGTGTTTCTAGCTGTGACAAGACAAGGGAGGGAAGACAGAGGGAGGACAAGACAAACGATCTTACTAGGCCTTGTGTCATTCAGATCGTGTAAGTGCGAGAACGAGAAGTGCAAGGGGAAAGGGAGGGGGGAAGTGAAAGGGAGAGGGGAGGGAGAAACAGGGCAGCAATGCTCCGAGTAAGTGCAGCCAGCACAGCGTGGCTCTGGGTAGTGCAAGGAGAACATGGGACTGTAGGGTTACAGTTGCAGCCCCTAAGTGCATGGTAGGCCCAGAGACAGTGCAAGCGTGACGGATCAAGAAAGTGTCTGGACTCAGTGAGACTCTGAGGGTAGCCAAGCAACCAGTCAGTACAGCAGACAAGTAGGTCAGGTAGGCCAGCAGGGGAGGGAGAGAGAGAAAACAGAAGAGAAGAGGAAAGTTTTGAGCTGCTTCCGGAACTTCAGGTGGTCCGGCTCAAGTTTGAGTGGGGCAGAGAGGCTATTCCAGAGGGAGGCACCTGCAGAGGAGAGAGATCTACCCCCACTCTCTGCCTAGAGAAGCATCTAACCCTTAGAGAGTTGTGGGTAGCTGAGCAAAGGGCTCGAGAAGGAAAAACATTTGGAAGAGAGTGTTGGATGTAGTGGGAACCCCGGGCCCAGAAACCCTTGTGGACAATGCAAAGGGTCTTGAACTTGATACTTGCAGCAACTGGGAGCCAGTGGAGAGATTCCAGGGCTGGAGAGATACGATCCCTGGGCTTGAGGCCAAGGATAAGTCTTACAGTCCTGTTCTGGATTAGTTGCAGAGGCTGGAGAGTAGAGCAAGGCAGATTGGGAAAGAGGCTGTTGCAGTAGTCCAGCCTAGAGAGAACCAGGGCTCTGGAGACAGTGAGCTTCTAAGGGAAAGTGAGAAAGGGAAGATTCCCTTTGAGGAGGAGCAACTGGTAGTAGGACCTCTTGACGACGTCCGAGATGTGAGGAGAGAAAGAGAGAGTGGAGTCAAAGATGACACCAGTGTTGTTTGCCTCACAGGAAGGCAAAAGAAGAGGGCCCAAGGCAGGCAGCCAGAGTGAGAGAGGGAAAGCAGGGGCAGGAGTCCAAATGAGAAGGATCTCCATCTTACTGACATTAAGGCAGAGATAGTTGGAGGCACACCAATCCTGAATCGCGGATAGACAGTCGGGAATGACCGAGAGAGGAGAGGAGTCTGAGGGGAGCCTGAAGGAAAGCAGAGTGTCATCTGCATAACACTGAAAGTTAGAGGAGAATGTAAATATCTGGTGGGCCAAAGGGGCCACGTAGAGGTTGAAAAACCAGAGTGAGAGGATGGAGCGGAGAGAAGGGGACCAAGTTGGACCTGGGAGGGGCAGTCCAATAGGAAGGAGGTCAGCCACTCAAGGGCCTGATCTGTGATGCCCAGGTTCTCATGGAGTCGATTGATCAGGATTGATCAGGATGGCATGGTTGACTGTGTTGAAAGCAGAGGAAAGATCAAGGAGGATAAAGGAAGAAAGAATGCTGGAATCGGGTATAGAGAGCAGATCTTCACAGGTGTTCAGGACAGCAGTTTCCGTGCCTCTGGCAGCTCTGACGCCAGACTGATGGTCATGGAGACAACCAACAGATTCCGTGTGGAGAGTAAGCTGGGAGATGGCCAGCTTTTCCAACAGTTTGACCAGGAAAGGGGTGATGGTGATTGGGCGATAGTTTGCCGGGCAGGTAGGATCGGTAGACGTCTTATTGAGGAGTGGTTGCATTAGGGGGTGATTAACTGGAGAGGGGAACGTTCAAGTGGCGATAGAGTGATTACAGAAATTGGTCATGGCTGGAGCAAGGGTGTTAATATGGTTCTTGATGGTTCTTGTGTAGCAGGAGAGCACCTGTTTGGATGAAACTTTCATAGATCGGACTTGTCTAGAAACCTCGTCAGGTGTTGCCAGAGAGAAAGAGGAGAAAGGAGGAAAAGAGGTAGAGGTGGCCAAATGGGGGGCCAAGAGAGGAAGAGGGAGAGGAAGAGGAGACGGAGCACAGGATGTCCTGGTTTTAGCTGAGAAATGAGATGACAGAGCCATACAGGGGACCTGGGAGGGAACAGGAGAAGTAGAGACCGCAACAGGATAGACCAGTTCCTTTCAGATTTTAAAGAGTGTGACCGTGTTGTTAGAGGCCACAGAGACAAAGGCTTGAATGTGTGTTCTCTTCTTGATGAGTGTTATTGCTTTGACTGGCATTTTGGTGCAACCAGTCTAGATAGGTCTAAATGTGGCCTGGCAAGCTTTACTATATTGTTATTACGGGTCTACACTTGTCTACATTGTGCAGCCAGTTGGACATGTTTTCATTGTGGCATGGCATTTTTTTATAGCAAAGCATTAAAATGCTCCTGTGCTCTGTTGGTGACTTGCATCTATTGGATTGGTGTTACCCTACAAACCCATTGCAAACACTCTGGATTTTTAGGCAATTTTGGTCAGAAAGAGCGCTGTATATCATATTAAAACACATGTATATCTTTCTCCTAGTGCAGTGTGCAGCATATCCCTTTAGCAGCACGTTTGTGCGTATTGCGCATGTGTGATAATCTAGGCTGGCCCAGAGTGTGGCGCGACCCTTGATTTGTTGCTGAGTTGAGGGGGGCCCCCTCAGCATGGCTCGCAGGGGGACCCCCATATTTTGTGTTACGCCACTGGTTTCAAGCAGCGAACATTTGGGTGGATTAGATTTCTAATAATGCTGAAGGGTACACCTTTTACTCTCCTGGCAGCTCAGTCTTGAGAACAGCTAAGCACATGCCACTGAGGCGTGGTTACTAGTAAAACAAAATCGGCTTGTATCTTTCTAGGGCCACGTGGATACATAGGCAAATGCTATTGGCAGTACTGCAAGGCAAGTAATTTAGCAGTTAGATGATCTGAGGAGTAGACAACCAAGGTCTGCGTCCGATGGTATATTAGCAGAAATAAGGTAGTGCGTTGACAGGATGGATGTCTGTTGTATACACTAACAGAGTTTACAGGCAGTACAGTAGCATTCACAATGATGGTAACGTACGCTTGCCTAAGGCGGTACGACTTCAGTGAGCTATGTTAGGCTGGGACAGTTTTAAGATTGTAAGTGGTGAGGATAAGGTGAGAAAGCAGATTCGCCAATTAGTCCGTTGCACCCTGTGGCAAACAGGGCCTTTTCCTGGCCCTCTCCGTCGCCAGGTTCCGCCTGCCGGTGGATCGGATTGGCCAAAAAAGCTAGGCAGGTTGCTTAGCAACGCAATGCAGCCTCGTGTGCATGATTTGTCATATTCCACTGCAAATTAGAGAATGGCAAATTGTGCGTCCTGTGGCATTAATGGCAAAATGTGCTGTTTGAGCGAGGGCGTGCACTTACAGAAACAAAGAACCTGGAATATTTGTACGGCGTTGATACTAATGTTTCTTTTCAAATATGACATTTCAAGGTCCAGTTATGTAATTGTTGGCACTGTTACAAACATTCAACATCCAGAATTGTATAGATGAGTCCAGCTCAACAGGGCAGCCTGGATCGTTTTTTTGGGCCAATAGGAGTCAGTTCAAGACCTGGTACACCTTGCAGCTGACTGGTTTCAACAATGTTCCCATCCAATCACCATCGGCCACGAATGTGCCCAAAAATGTGCACCTCAGCAGTGCTCCAATGGTTTGATGCAAAAGTCACAAATTGCAATTCACGAATGTTGGTCAATGTTTGATGCCATGGGCTATTTTCCACCCTAATTTGACCCTTTATAAAAATAACTGACAATGTTTGGCCAATTTTCCAAAGGGCGGAATCACAGTGAAATCCTAGCATGCACCATGGCACTGGCAATACCTTGCAATGGCATGTGTAGAGTTGACTTGCAACCATTATGGACAATGGCCTGCAAGAGATCTCCTGGAAATGTTTGGGATGCAGGTTTGGACAGGATCTCTTGGAACAGTTAAAATGTCGGCATGCTTAGGATCCCATGGAGCGTTTTGGAATGTCAACATATTCGATGCGATCCAACATTTTAGAGTTCACATGGCAACCGTTTGAAGTGTCGAACTTGAGCAAATCTTCTGTTGCTCTGTTCGATGCCAGCCTTTCGAGCATCTCATCCTTTTGGGATGATTTAGGGCCACTGAACCAAATCAGGAGATACCCTTAGCCTCTCAGATTGGCTACTATGACCTTACACTAAATTCGAAAACTATTGTTGCAACTGGAGTAAACATGAAGCCGCATGGGGGGGGCTTTCAGCTCTCAAAGTGCAGATGCGATTCAGAAAGATTTGCTCGTGGGCACCCAGGGGTGCCACGGGCTGCAGAAGATTTGCTCGCCCGCATCTCCGAGATGCCACAGGCTGCAGAAAATGTGTTCGCGGGTGTCTCAGAGATGCCACAGGCTGCAGAAGATTTGCTCGCGGGCATCTCAGAGATGCCACAGGCTGCAGAAGATTTGCTCGCCTGCATCTCCGAGATGCCACAGGCTGAAGAAAATTTGCTCGCGGCTGTCTCAGAGATGCCACAGGCTGCAGAAGATTTGCTCGCGGGCATCTCAGAGATGCCACAGGCTGCAGAAGATTTGCTCGCGGGCGTCTCAGAGATGCCACAGGCTGCAGAAAATTTGCTCGCGTGTGTCTCAGAGATGCCACAGGCTGCAGAAGATTTGCTTGTGGGCATCTCAGAGATAACACAGGCTGCATAAGATTTGCTTGCGGGCATCTCGGAGATGCCACAGGCGGCAGAAGATTTACCTGCAGGGATCCCAGAGATGCCACAGGCTGCAGAAGATTTGCTTGCAGGCATCTCTGAGATGTTACAAGCTCAGAAGATTTGCCCGCGGGAATCTCGAGATGCCACAGGCTGCAGAAGATTTGCTCATGAGCATCTCCGAGATACCACAGGCTGCTGAAGATTTGCTCGTGGGCATCCCAGGGATGCTACAGGCTGCAGAAGATTTGCCCGTGAGCATCTCAGAAATGCCACAGGCTTCTGAAGATTTGCTCACGGGCATCCCAGGGATGCTACAGGCTGCATAAGATTTGCTTGCGGGCATCTCAGAGATGCCACAGGCTGCATAAGATTTGCTTGCGGGCATCTCGGAGATGCCACAGGTGGCAGAAGATTTACCTGCAGGGATCCCAGCGATGCCACAGGCTGCAGAAGATTTGCTCGCGGGCATCTCAGAGATAACACAGGCTGCATAAGATTTGCTTGCGGGCATCTCGGAGATGCCACAGGCGGCAGAAGATTTACCTGCAGGGATCCCAGAGATGCCACAGGCTGCAGAAGATTTGCTTGCAGGCATCTCTGAGATGCTACAAGCTCAGAAGATTTGCCCGCGGGAATCTCGAGATGCCACAGGCTGCAGAAGATTTGCTCATGAGCATCTCCGAGATACCACAGGCTGCTGAAGATTTGCTCGTGGGCATCCCAGGGATGCTACAGGCTGCAGAAGATTTGCCCGTGAGCATCTCAGAAATGCCACAGGCTTCTGAAGATTTGCTCACGGGCATCCCAGGGATGCTACAGGCTGCATAAGATTTGCTTGAGGGCATCTCAGAGATGCCACAGGCTGCATAAGATTTGCTTGCGGGCATCTCGGAGATGCCACAGGTGGCAGAAGATTTACCTGCAGGGATCCCAGCGATGCCACAGGCTGCAGAAGATTTGCTCGCGGGTATCTCAGAGATGCCACAGGCTGCAGAAGATTTGCTTGCGGGCATCTCTGAGATGCTACAGGCTGCAGAAGGTGCTCCAGCGAAAAACAAATAACAGAACTCTGAGGTCTAATACCTTAAATCAACTGAAAATACCAAAATGTAATTTTAGCCAATCGATGAAAGGTGCTTTTTATGTCGCTGTACCAAGAACATTGAACGATATTCATTTTGACCTCAGAAAAAGCGATTCATTAGAATCATTTAAAAATGGAATTAAAACCTTCTTGTTTAATCAAGAAATACTTCCAAACGTTAAAACTCATACTTCAACAGATCTCTTTATGCTATACTCTCTGTTCTGCTCCCTCACGCCTCCGGGTTTTATGGCGCGTGATACAAATAAAGTAAAGTAAAGTAAAAAAGAGGAAAGAAAAAGGTGAAGGGGCGGTGGATAGAAAAGGGGCAGGGGCAAGGAAGGGGATAAAGGAGGATAGGAGAGGGGCTAAAGAGTATTGGGGCAACAAAAAGGGCTGGAGACTCGTGTTAAGTGACAAGGCTGCTGTTTTGGGGAGCATCAGAGGTCTGGGTGAAGAAAAAGGGATAGTTGCATTTTGGGGGAGTACTGACGCACTTGGGAAGGGGAGCCAGCACCAGAGGAGCACAAAGAGTTAGTAGACACTGCCTTCTAACTCTTTGTGCTTACTTACCTACAAAATGCCGCCAGTCTCTGCACGGTTGGTACAGGAAGCACTCCTGTTTTAGCCCAGCCATTCAATGAGTGTATGTGGCGAGACAGGAAGTCAGGTGGCCTGAACCGGAAGTCAGGCAGAGCGTGATATTTATTTTTTATTGCAGTTTTCCAGGGGCAGCCAGCAGGAATCATCGTGGCTGGCCTCTGCTTTGGTCATGCACTGAACCAAGAGGAAGGCCAGGACATTCTCCAAGCTTTGACCCGGGCGGACCCGAGCCCCGTTGGGCTCTCCCAGCTCTACTTTATTACAGGAAAGTTTTTGAGCATAACAGTCTCAAGTACAAAGCGTGCCACGCAGAATGTGGTCTCTTCATTTGCGGTGAGTGGTGGGAATTTCATTGGGCCAGTTGCCAATGGTTTCTACCAGCTCCTGATGCTACACCCAGGTTTTTGGACCACCACACGCCCCCCCCCCCCTCTCAATACTTCCTGACAAGTGCGTTGTGATATTTCTTATTCATTACTCCAATTTTGCCCATTATTGAAACCGCTCTCATTCTCCAAATGGTTGGTAGTCGTGTGACAATTTGTTCAGCTACAGCAAAAGTTTCTATTTATTTTTATGGACCTTAAAAGGGCCTCTTTATTTGTATTTATCTAAAACTCAGGATATCATTTCAAACAGAAACGACTTACAGAGTAAACAAGCGTTGGCAATGTCAACAGTTTGGGCTTCTGTGTAGGCATGGAAAGGGTACTTGCCATAGTGGAAATAACAGGCCATTTATGGTAGCAGTTGCAAAATGATGCGAGTACCTGGGCATCTAATAGCAGTGCCTGGCAAATATCTAATATTTTTACACAAGCCAAACCTGTTGGCTTTGCCAATGCTTGTTTTTGACAGGGCTTCAAGTGAAGGACGCCCATATTGCTTACAAATCGAGGGCTGAAGGGAGACATGGTAAACATATTAGTATTACACCAGTAGCCGGTTTACAGCTCCAATTAAGTCATTAACTCTCAGAAGACTGCTTTGAAAAAACATTGGCAGGTACTTTGAGTGCACATTTTAATGTAAGGCCTGATTAAAACGAGCTCAAAGAGTTCCCAAGAGGAGATACTTTGGGCAGGGAAGGGCAGGAACTGGGAGGGAATGGCCATATGGATTTAGCATGGCCATGGATGGGCAAACAACCAAACACCACCTACATGCTGTGTCACCCCTCCTCATATGCCATTTCTCCATATCTGTACTCTAATGCAATTGTTTGTGCTTACAGGTGGCGCAAGCACCACCTAATATTGAAAACTAAAAATACAGAATACTGAGACATGGCCTAGTTATGGTACCATTGCAAACTTTTTTGGTAGAATGGATGAGATAGATCATGCGATGAAAGGGTACAAAGAGAAGATGAAACGGAGACAGGGACTAGGGCACATATAACATGAATAGCCTGCCAATCAGAGCATAGGTCCATTATTTACACAGAGTTCATTTTCCGTTGCATTTTCCCGTGAAACACTAGCACGAGCGGTTTGCCGAGTGGGCAGTTCTGAAAGAGGTGGGATGCAAGGAAGGCTTCCTCACTTTTTAACACGTGAAGCTCAAGTCGGCTTTTCAAGAGTTCCACCAATGAACACTCTCTGGTGTCCTAGGGAACGCCTTCCAGGAGAGTGGAGCCAGTAAAGAAAAGGAGGGAAAGTGGGAGGGGAGATCAGTCAAGCGACAGATAGGTCAGTGAGAAAAGAAGAGGAGAGTACTTTGATATGCATTCAGCATGGCAGTGGGGTAGCAGACAATGCGAGAAGAGCAACGTATGAGGGGGGTGCAGTGATATGCAGTCTGCAAGGTATTGGGGTAGCACACAATGAGAGAAGAGGAGCAGAGTATGAGGGGGGTGCAGTGATATGCAGTCTGCAAGGTATTGGGGTAGCACACAATGAGAGAAGAGGAGCAGAGTATGAGGGGGGTGCAGTGATATGCAGTCTGCAAGGTATTGGGGTAGCACACAATGAGAGAAGAGGAGCAGAGTATGAGGGGGGGCAGTGATATGCAGTCTGCAAGGTAGTAGGGTAGGGATGTGCAGTCAGTGAAGTAGTGGGGTAGCAGACAATGAGAGTAGAGGAGCAGAGTATGAGGGGGGTGCAGTGATATGCAGTCTGCAAGGTAGTAGGGTAGGGATGTGCAGTCAGTGAAGTAGTGGGGTAGCAGACAATGGAGAAGAAGAGCAGAGTATGCACAAGAGAGTACAATGAAGGAAAAATGCTAGTAGGGCAGCTGACAATGGCTGGGTTTAAAGACTGCAAATAAGAACATAAATAGGGAGCTATTTTGCATGGATAGCCACCTAACTTGTCGATGGTAGGTATATGTGTGGGATGATATGGGCAGCTTGAAAAGTGTCGGTCTAGGATTTCACAGAAATCCTGTTTGCTGAGCACTATGGTGGCGATCAGAGTGTTTGGTGAGTGATGCTTGAGATGCTGCAAGATCTTTCTGCTTTTGAGGAAGTTGCATCTGGTTGTGGTGGCAGCAGCTCTGATGGGCTGGGAGAGTTTTGGGCTGCTATTAAAGCAAAGCCCGAAGGTTTGCTAGCCAACTGCGAAGGGTTAAGGAAGTCAAAGGGAAAGTAAAATGTGCTCTTGCACCTTGATGCATCTCATGTGCTAGATGGAATTACCAATAATGATCTTGGACCCAAGTAACCGGACAGACTCAAAGAATATGGCAAAGTACTACTTTATTATCAGCATAAAAATAAAGCAGGGCAATCTGGCGAATAACAGGCAGTAATGCACGCACTCATGCCCAAATGTGATTGAACAAAGTTTTTATACCTCGATATGCGTCATCTATGATATCATCCTATGAGGCGAACTGAAGCCTATTGAAGTCTGTAAAGCATGTCGGTCATGGAGATTTCCACTGCAATAGTGGCCAAAGGGTGTAATCTCACCAGATCAGGCAAACTGATACACGCAGGTGGGCTGGATTAGAAGGATTCCCGAGAGGAGCTGGCCGTGTGGCATTGTGTAAGGGAACATTTGTACCTACAGTACATGTAAGTGTTAATAACTTCATTGGCTGCCCCTTATCTGGTGGGTACGCCCAAACCACCTCTAAACCCAAACCACCTCTAAATACGTATTATACTGATTGTAGCAGAAAAATGGCAGTGGGTTGGTCTTTGCATTATTCTATAACATGTTGCTACATAGACCCTCTGATTGGTTCGCATGCTTTCCTAATCTTGGACTTTCGGCTCATTAGCAGCACGTAAGCAAAATTAAACTCAGGTGCCGCAAGCAACATCAGACTACTCCCTACTGGCCCAATTAGTCCATTGTCTCTCATTGGTCAGGCCCCAAGCCAAGGCTTCTCCTTTGTAGTTGACCTCAAAGCCTGCTTCCTGTTCTGAGACATTCAAGGGAGTGTAAGCACACTATTATCTTCATTTGGGCTTAATGAAAAGCCCTTGTTTTCAAGTTCCGAATCACGTGTGAGGAGGCCACAAATGTGTCCATCTCAACCTTCTATCTACTGCTGTTTGATTCAATTGGATTGGGTGTCAGTACCCTCCTTGGCCTCTACAGATTTGCTCACTCCATCTTACATGGGTTTTTTTATGCATCTTTAAGTGTCTACTACTTGACTCTTGCAGATGTTTTCTCCTTCACTTAATCTAAGAGATATACGTCTTACATACAAGGCTTATCCTTTAGACTCCCCCCTTGCCTTGCAATTATTCCTTGAAGTAGCATTGTTGATCCCAGACCAATAGACTCCTCTTTATTCCTCACACAAAGCTGTTTTCCATCGTCTCCTGACTCTGCAGCCCTGGTCTTTCTCTGAGGTAGCTTGAATGGTTTTAATACAAGTCCAACATCCATATTTCTATCATGATCACTCTAGGCATGTTATGTTTTCCCCTGCAGCAAGCTTCTATGTTTCTCTTCTACCTTGCATTTCTGTGTATATACATTTATTAATCAGCAGGTTACTCTATCTTCTTTGCATATACTATTTCTTCATATTTAATTACATGTTTCTCTTGTTACTTCAGTTAAATCTTTATTCTTTGAGTATTTGTATATCGTTTCAGTAAATCTCAGCATCTTTCCTCTATGATATCACTCTGCTCTTGTCATATTTCACTTATAGTTCTATGATGTCCAACGGTGTGTGCAGACATCCTTCCACCGTCTCAGTGCAAGGGTACATTCAATATGGTTGTCTGAGTGCATATCGTCTCTCATATACTCAATGCAGTATTGGGAGGATACTGTCACAACCTTACCCCCACCGTGGGGTAACGAGTCCTGAAAGACCCTATTTGGCCCCCCTCAGATCCCTTGGAGCCAGTCTTGGTGCTGTTGGCATCGGAGGCACATATTGGGACGAAGTTTCAATGGGCTATGGGCAAGCATGGCCGCCCCATGAGGACTAATGGGGAACTGCAATCAGCGGTCTAGCATCCAGGCCCTCCCCGAAGGCACCTGGGATACCTGCTGGCTATTTAAACCACACCCAATTAGAGGCACGCGCTTCGCGTTATTCTGCACTTGCAGCGTGACGTTCACCGGGTCCTGCTCTGCATCCTGGCCTGCACGGGCGAGAGAAGTCAAGAACCATCGTCATCCTTACCTGCCCAGTGGCATCCTCCATCCATCGAAGTCATCCAGCGATCATTGTCTTCTTCCGGCAGTATCTCTGGAAGAGGAAGCGAGAACAAAATGTTGAGTAAGCTACTTACCTGTCCGTCAGTAAGGCCATCGTCTCCAGTACATCGTGCCTCAGCCTTTGTTCCGGAGAACCATTCTTCCTGGAATTCTTCTCAACCTGCAAGACAAACAATAGCACAGGTTAGCCAATTGCAAGCGCGCTTTTAGTGCCGCTTGGCGACTCCATCCTACCTTCTCGAACTCAGCTTCAGCATCCATCCTCTTCTTTCAACTTCTGTAAGAAAAGAGGAGAATATTATTTGGTGCTTTAACCAATATAGACATTGCTCTCATCCTAAAAGACTTACCTGAAAAGAGGAGTCTCAGCCGGTGTGGACTCCGGCCCACGCCAGTGAAGAAACTCAGTGGAACGGTGCCATTGACAAGGCGCCCCTGCCCAGCGCGGCAGGATGGAGAGCGCATCCTTGTAGAAATCAAGGTGAGAGACGTCTCCAGGGGAACCACAGGGGGAACCCGCGAGGTGGGTCGCAAGGGGAGGAATAGCAGTTAAACTTCACCTCCTGTCTTCTAGAACCGATCCTCGACAGCACAACCTCCAGTGAAGGTGAGGAGTCCCAGAGAGCATCCTGGCCAGTCAAGGGGCGTCCCCGTGGATACAAGGTGAGCGTTACAGATACCTGGTGTCCCACATAGGGCTTTTCTCCTACTGAACCCGTATTACAGAGGTGAGGGGCGGGAGATAGGGATGGCATGTCCACTTGATCTTCTACATTCCCCCCTCTGGTTGAGTCCTCAACCACCTCCTCTTCTTCAATCTTCTTCATCCCCTTTTCACATCTAGGTTTCTTTGGGATCCATACTTTTGTCACTCCCCTCCCCCTCACGTCACCCTCATTCTTTATATGCTCATCCACACTCCAGGTCATGTGACAGCATTCTCCAGTTGGTTGGCCAAATACCCATCATTCTACATATTTCTTGTGATCCTTAAGGTAGTAAAACTTTGTTCATGGGGGTGTCAGGGGACTATTATTTACATTCTCACTGGTGGTATCTGCAGTCTGTTGTATGTGATCTCCATTCACATCAATCATTATCTTCATGCCAATAGCTTTCTTAGTGGTTTTCTGGCATTGTCCCAAAATGATCCTTATGAGACAGAATCCTTGCAATACCAACAATAGTATTGTTCCAAGTAATTTGAAGGCATTTGCAAGCCAGGTTGGAATCCACAAAAACTAGTAATCTCCTGCTGTCTCATCAACTTCATCTTCCATCTTCGTATGCAATTCTCTACATCAGGGGGTGGAATAATGATAGTGTGGCATAAATGGTCAACTTCATATCAATACTGGAGGGGGAACATTTCATACTTTGAACCACTTCGAGCCACTGTGTGAGAAATCAGTCTGCACACCCGGCAAAAGTAAAGATGCGAAAAAGGATTCTGCTGAGCTGATGAGCCTGTATTCTCCGGGTATTTCAGCAAGCAATGCAGACAAATCTTTGGGTATGTAATTTGCTCTTTTCTCCCTCTTTAGTTGTTGGAACTTTCCTTTTCCTGGCAGGATGGAGTGCTCTTGTAGGGGTTAACAGGTCCTTTTCTTCTTTTTCAAATGTGGGGAGACTAGTTGGCTCCTCGACAGGCAGTGCTCCCCCTTCAGGTGTTCTTCTGGTATTACTAGTAGTGCTGAGTGCAATGTGGCCAGCGAATAACAGCCCCTCCATGATGGTCGGAGGTGCAAATAAGCTTGTTGGCCATAGACCCAGTAGTAATCCATCACCCCCACCATTCCCTTCTTCATGTGTGCGAACAGGAGAATCTTATTACAACGTTTGTTACAACCGACAAAGACTGTACCCTTGCCGTGGAAACAGAGTCGATATTCTTCTTCCTTGTGCACTCACACCCACTTTTCCATCGCTGCAATCCACATCAGCTTTGTGATATGCTCTTTCCAGATTTGTTCACAGAAATTGTCCACCCGTGCTATCCCTTCCTTGCTATATGTTACCAGTCCTTCTGCCAGGCAAGGTAACGTGGTGTCCTGCCAGTTGTTATTGACATGTTTATGCCCTTTTACCATCAGATAGGGTAGCTTTGGATCGTCGTTGCACTTCACAAAATCTGTACCCACCATTTGCTGTTTCACACTATGTACTTGGAACGTTCCTTTTATTTTGCATAGTGCAAGATGAACTAGGCATTGTGCCTCTATAACTGGGACTGCTTGCTGTACTAACACCTTGGGAGCTCCTGACATGTGCCGAATGAGTGAACACAAATAACAGCTTCCATTCACAGCGTTTCTTCCCACACTCATGTCAATATACCATGAGTTGGTAAACTCGGGATGGCGTATATCCTCAATCACATCCAAACCCAGCCCCTGATACGTATCATACTTATTTTGTACTTCTCTTTTAATTATTCTATACAAGCTCTCAGGGGTGCCAGTTTTAACAGTGCTATCGAAAATTACATCTTATTGCTTCGAATTATTAGGCAATCTTCGACTTGCTGAAAACAACCTTTTCACTGTTTCCCCTATTGCCAATTGTGCACATACCTTTGCGGTCATGTTGTACCTGTTATAATTATTACTAATACTTGTATCAGTACTATTGCTACTCCTATATTAATTTCCATTATTATTGCTAGCAATCACAATGTTACTATTGTATGTAGACAAATGTGGATGTGCTACTATCAATGTGCTTGTTAATTGTGATATTAACAATTCCTTTTGTTTGGAATAAAGGAATTGCTAATATCACAATTACATGTTATATACCTTTCTTGGACAAGCACATTGATAGTGGCACATCCACATTTGTCTGCAATTTTCTACTAGGCTGGGGTTAGACTAGCAGTGCCACTGTCTGCAGCTATCAAGTTCTTTGGAGTATAACTATCACCATACAAACTCTTAGGCAGAACACACATTCTTACCTGTTATACCCCGCATTCTCTTTCCCACTAATCTATGTAGATCTGCTAATATTATTAACATTTATATGTACTGTGCCATTTGGATAATATACAATCCCACCTCCCCTCCTTTATAGGACCTCACCTATAACAGCATGTCCCCAATACAATCCCAATAGTACCACCAATATCACTCAGAGGCCTGCAATAATGGTCAACCCACAATAGTAAGCACAGGTCCATATTATCTCATTTGTGCTTCAACACCTTAGATCACTACTTAACAAACAATCATTTACATTAGTTACGTCCATCTACTTCTCTCCTAAAATTAAAGCACAGACACCCAACACAACAAAAAGGAGAGACATACAAGATGTACTTTTTATACAAAGAGAGAGAGAGAAGAAAAAGAGAGAGAGAGAGAAAAAGAGGAGAAAGAGAGAGAGGGAGAGCGAGAGGAAGAGGGTGAGAGGAGAAAGAGATAGGAAGAGAGAGAGAAAGAGAAAGAGAAAGAGAGAAAGAGAAAGAGAAAGAGAGAAAGAGAGAGTGAAAAAGAGAGAGAGAAAAAGAGCTCCTGAAAAAAGCAGGCTATGGAGCTAGCAGCTGGGCTTCGGCTCATCAATGGAGTATGACACCGCACACGTATCGTGCCTGGCCAGTCTGGTGAGGTAGATGGGGTGCAGGTAATGCTGCCCCTCTTATTAAGATAACTGATGTATCAAAGTGCTATATGGAGGTGCCCTGCGGACATCGGAGAGGTGGACCCAATATTGCAAGCCCTTTACTTTTACCATGAGGGAGTACAAAATACCACTTTGTAGGGCCCGTGGAACCAAGGGTTGTTCCACCTGGGCATGAAATTGTGAATGTACATAAAATAACCAGGAAACAGTGGTTGTGTGGTTATGGGCTCGGGATCTGTCACTGTCCTGGTTGCTACGTCAGGTGTCTCTGTCGTCTCAATCCTGGGAGGTGCAATCTGTCAGGCGGCACATTTAATTGCCCTTGTTAGTGTGGTGAAATAATCTTTGAACTCATCACCTAACACCGCTGCTGCCCTATGTGCATCTGAAGCTCTTCTTACAGGAGTTATGGGGGTGTGCATATGCCGACCAGTGACCACTTAGTGAGGTGACAAATGGTGGTCTTTGCTGGGCTGTGTACGTAAACCGAAGAGGGCCAGTGGCAAACAGTGCACCCAGTTCTTCTTCAACGTGGTACACAGTTTGGACAAATTACTTTCTGTGGGTGGAAATTGAACACATGCAGTGCTTAATGCCAAATAGTGCTGTGACGTGCTGAAACTGTACATTGAAAAAATGTGTGTCGTTGTCTGATCTTAAAACCTCACACACGCCACATTGAGGGAAAACCTCACATACCAAAAATCTAGCAGCACATTTGGCATCAGGATGTGCACATGGCAACGCCTCCACAGACCTTGACAAAGGGCAAACCACTACTATAAGGTACTGGGAGCCATTGCAACGCTCACCCATATCAGCATAGTCTATGTGTAATTCATGGAACGGCCAAGTAGGGTGGGGAAATGTGCCCATTAACATCCTTAGTGTCATCCCTGTACTGAAACCTTGACATGTGGTGCAATGTACGACCATCTCAGTAACGCTTTCCTGGATGTTTGCGATATATATTTGCAATGAAGTGCTGCTTTGAAGTGTGAGATGGGTAGTGTAACTGTTCAAATGCTACTGCTAACAGCTCCTGGGGCATTATTGGTTTCCCAGAGCTCTCTTGTCTCCATAACAGATCTGTTGGCGATTTATTGCATCCCCTTGATAGCCATAATTCTTTCTCCCTTCCTGGTGCCCTTCCTCCTAACTCAATAATCTGGGAGATAGGCAATGTTGTATAAAGTATTGGATGTTCGCTTGCTGGTGGGGTGGTCACCATGCACTCATGCACACAGTAGGCATTTCATTTGGCAGATACGCCCCCATTCTGGCTGCTGCATCGGAGGCTGCATTCCCCATTGATATTCCATCTCTCTTGTGAGTGTGGGCAGTGTACTTGATGACTGCCACAACAGATGGCTGGGATAATGCTTCCATCAGTTTTTCTGTCAGTGCTGCATGCTGTACCGGGGATCCATCTGCCCTCCGAAACCCCCTCTTCTTCCAGAGGCATAGACCGGCATATACCGTTGTTGTGACATATGCCGAGTCTGAATATATTGTGACATGGCACCCTTGGGATGCCCTCAAAGTTTCAATGAGTGCTATGAGTTCCGCTGCCTGTGCAGAATAATGCTTGGGAAATCTTTTCATGACCACTGTCTCATACTCCCCTTCCTCAGGTCGTCCACTGCTGCTCCTGTATTTCTTTGTCCACTCTCCAGGTCAATTGTGTGTGACCCATCAACAAAGAGTATCTCACCCTCTGACAATGTGCAGACTTTCGCTTTGGAGAAGCCTTCTTCCTCCCCCTCATATGTGTCACAGTTGTGCACCGTTAAATCCTCTGTAGTAGGCATGTCTGTTAGGAAGGTGGCAGGAATCACTGTTTTGCATCTAACCACATGAATTTGGGGTTTGGAAATGATAATCTCATACACAGAAGACCTTTGTGTAGTCAGGGTATATTTTGAGCTCTCCTGAATGGCAAACAAAGTGTGTTCCACATATAATGTAATTGAGCACCCCATTACAATTGTAGAACATTTTTCCTTTGAAAAAGCAGCAGCTGCTGAAGCTGGTTTGCACACAAACTGCCCTTCCATCACTGAGTGCCGATGTAATAGGCCAATGGCTCATGGCCCATGGTGCTTTGCTGTGTTAATACTGCTGTCATGAGCTGGCCATCTTAATATGAGAATAAGTACAATTCCTGCATGTAGGAACTAATGACTTCTTTTAAATTGTTGAACTGTTTGATCATGCCTGCAGTCCACTGTAACATATGCTTTTGTGCTTGCCTAAGGGCTTGCAAAAGTGGTCTCATGTATGCCGCATAATCTAAGATCCATGCCCAACAGTAATTACACAGCCCCAAAAACGTCTGCATTTTTTTAACTGATGTAGGCGTGTACTGACACTGCCCTATCTGGTAGTATCCTTTTACCATTCACTGATATTAATTTCCCTAGATAAAGCACCTCCTGCTGGCAGTATTGCAATTTAGCATTATCAACCTTGTACCCCTTATAGGGCAGCAATTGTAGTAGCGTAATGAAATCCTTTTGGTAGTGTTGCTCACTGTCACTACACACTAACAGATAGTCCACATACTGGATAATCATACTGGGCACCTGCATATTCCCTAAATCATAGTGTAATATCCAGTTAAAGGTGCTTGGGCGCTCACATACCTCTGAGGTAACCTAGTATGCTTCAATCACATCTGGCCCTGTGCAAATGCTGTGAGGTACCTTGATTCAGGATGGAGTGGAATCGTGATGAATGCACTTTTCAAGTCCACTACAGTGAAGTATGCAGCTTCTTTAGGGATACTGCACAAAATTGTCACAGGATTAGGAACATCTGTAAATTCTTTTTGCACCACGTCGTTTGGGGGCATAAGACCTAGATCATTCTCCAATTGCCCCCTGTTGAATTTTGAACAGGATATATCACAGTGTTAGATGGAGACATTGATGGTACAATGATCCCATGGTCCAGTAGGGCCTGTATTGTCTTTCTACTACCCTCCTCCGCCTCCCTTGATAATGTATATTGTTTTACTCTGTGTAGAACCGTACCTGGCTTCAATGGTATACGCACAGGGGTCACGTCTTTCAGTAGTCCCACATCGTGCAGCATCGTAGTCCACAAATGCATAGGCATGTGTTGTAAGTCTTCATCAAGAAATAGAGTTGGGGTTAGCACTGCCATTAGGGGGCACTGTACCCTTTGGTATTGTACCAATATCTCGCAGAGGATACAAATCTCTAAAGTTATTTTCCCATCTTTGTCATTGTTCATCATCCATCACTTCCTTTAATTGTACTGTTGGATCTATAAAGAGCACTGTGTGCCACTCACACCCATACCTGTCAATTCCTAGCAGGATAACACTCCTGTCAGAGACCAATAATCCTTGTAAATCCAGTGACAATATTGTTCCTGACACCACCTCAGGTGACACAACTGGACGAAAAATTTAAATCTGTGGGCACTCATTAACACTGCTTGGGGCAATCTCAGGCACCACCTCCACAAGCAGCGTAATACCATAAACGAACAGGTCTGGGTCCACGTGAATCCCACAATCCACCACCTCCCTTGTCATTGTGTGTATTATCAGCATTACCCTTTTCACGCACATCCCAGGTGTGATGCAAACTATACCGCAATCAGTAAACAATATTGTCATGTTTAATTTGCTGAGCAGGTCCCTTCGGAATATAGCAAGGGAGCCCACACCACCTTCCCTCCCACTTTTACATCTCAGTCTATGGAACCTTGGAAATAGCCCCAAGGAATCTCTGAGTGCCAAGATATTTGCCTGATAATGGAAAATTCCCCTCCATGATGCATGGAGAAAATTCCCCTCCATGATGCAAAATCATGCACCAGAGTCCACCATAAATATGAACTGCTTGTTTCCTATCTCTGCCCCCACGAAGGGCTCCTCTTCAGGGTGGATGGTCATGGACAAGACCGGACATGCGAGTGCTCTCTGTGGGCTGTCCTAATCAGGGTATATTTTCATTACAGGGACCAAGAAGGGGTTGCCCCCCATTACTGCTACTCCTCTGAAGGGAGCGGTGGTCCCACTCAGTACCCTGTTGACTGGGGCAGCACTGCCCTGCTGCTGCTGTGGTGGGTGCCACACCTGTATAACAGATGTTTGAGGCTGCTGAGTATATGTTTGGTGTTGCCCCTGTGAATACCCTTGGTTCAGATACCCTTAACCCTGTTGCGGACACCCCAGCCATTGGGGCCCTTAGGGCCCTTGGGACCCTGGGCCCTGCTGCTGCGACCCATAGTTGTACCCCATTGCAGGCCTACTCCTGCACTTCCTTGCGAAATACTCAAACCTTAAACAATTCCAACATTGCAATGGTCCAAACCCACCTCCTTCGGGTCCAAATGCTCCTCCTCTTGCTCCTCAGAAATCCCCCTGTTGCTCGCTGCGGTAATCCCTGCTGCCACTGTGGGCTGGGGTACTGTTGCCCCAGCCCCACTGTCCTTGTCCCCAATCTGCTCTGGCACAGCGATGGTGGCACTCACAACTTTTTGGGTACTCTCTGTCCCCTCCACCTGTACAGGCGTCGACACAGGTACCTGAACAACAACCTTTGCCAAACTCTTTTCTACCAATTTTGCTCCCTCTGCCTGATGCCTTTTAGCTGTTTCCCTCTCCCGCTCCTTAATCCTTTTGCAATGGTGCACTATTATACTCTGTATCTCCGGCCACGCCTTTGCTTCAATACCCACAATCCTATCTCACGCTTTCTCCCCTTCTTTTGGCAATCCTCTCTTTATAATGAAATTGTTACAACCTGCTATAAACGTTGGTCTTTGTGGCATCGCGGCAGGACGTGCCGTTCGGCATTTGTGAACACCCCCAGCATGGTGGCGTAGCTTTCTTGCTATCCTTTGAGTGCCGGTCTAGTTGTTTCACGCACTTCTAAGATGTCGCCAGCGGGTCATGTGACCAGATATAAGGAACCGAGCGCTTTGCCTCCGCGCGTCGCTACTCCTTTAGCCCAGACGCTTCGTAAGGGATCGCCTTCTAGGGATCTTTACTCTCAGACTTGTGTTCGATTGCTAACTGTTTCCCTCTTGTGTGCTTTAGTATTGACTCTTCCAGAATTCAGGGATTCTTTGATTCCAACTGCCAAGACCTCCTGCAGTTTATCTCTGGACCTCTATCCGCATTCAGCCCAAGCACTTTCATTCTATGGTATTTACTTTAAGGTCCTTTCCTCTCCTCTTTTCCTAGCCCCGTCATTCTACTAACCTTCCTCCTCTTCCATACCTTCCAGGAGTGTTCCTTCCATCCCTTCCGCCTTCCGAGTTCCTGAAGTGCAATTTGTCTGCACTATAACATCCAAGGCAGATATAGGTAGGCACAGGGATTCTGGGTAACTCTCCTCCTCCGACGTTTACCTCTCTCATCAGCTCTTTCTCATTTCTACAGAACTCATCCATCCGAACTCGTACCTCAGCATCACAGTTCCCGCAAGATTCCAGGACATTGAACCCAGCCAGAACCAGTGTCTTCAGTGCCGCGCAGGTTTTTTTTTCCCATAGAGGGTTTCCCTGGGGGCACAGTCCTTCCTTCTCCTGGTTGTTCAATCCGGGTGGGGAGTGATTGGGCTTAAAGGGAAGCCTTCACAATCATCAGTACCTTTGCCTTTCATGGTTACTGCTGGATGTGCAGGTTAGTGCGTTCTTCTTTAAATCTCTAATCGATTCAGCTAACAGAAATAGAAAAATTATATTGAATGATCCCTCGGTCGTCCCATTTCAACTCTTGTAATTGAAGAATGAATTTAGCTGGGTCCTCATCATCACCCAATGTCACAATAATCCCTCCTGAGGCCACGGCATGAGTGTTTTATTAGTCGTGCCTCTGACCCACTCTGCGTGATACTGTCTTCTCTTGGGTGTGTATCTTGGCAGTGTCCTGCATAGGTGCAGAAGAGGAGTGTCCCCATGATGATGAGTTGATCCCGACTATCGTTACTTACCAGATCTTTTATCCTCTTATTAACTTTATCAAGTATACTACACTGATTCATTTGAGCAGGCACCATCAATCGATGCTTTTTAAAAAAGAAACATTTTGTAACCACTTTATAAATCTATGCAATCATGTTCTTTTTGTTCCTTTGTTTACACATTTTATCAATTCTACCTGTTTCTTTTTTTATTATTGATGTTGTAACAGTCTCTTCTTTATTTATTTATTATTACCCTTTGATTTGTATCCTCCTGATTGATGTCAATCTCTTCATTTTTTACTATCGTTTTATATGTCTGAATCTAGACACAATAAAAGTGTTATAGAGACATATTTATAACCCCATACACATGAGTACTTTTACATTTTCTGCCTACGCCTTCCTTTACTATCTTAAGTAAATGTATTTCATCTGACTTTTTACCCCATTTTGGAGTTTGGTACGCACTCTTCTTCTTGGCTTTGCCTCAAGAATACTTAAATAATGCCCCTATATTGGGAATGTTAGTGCGTACCCTTCCACCCCTCTTGGAACCAGGAATCGAGGTATCTACTTCTGTTCTTTCTATACCCCCAAAATCCTGTCACTTCTATACATATATTTGCAACACAGCCCCCCCCCCATTATTGCAACCTTTGATGTTCTACCAACATCCTTGGCTATGCTTGAGTTCCTCGGCATCGACTCTTCCCCAATAGACCAGTTCGCCTTCAGTCCACAGGGCACCTGTGGGAACCGTCGGACAGGAATTTTGTCAAAGTGGCTCCTGTCAACCCGAATCTTCTGTGTTTTTGCTTGCCGATCTCCACAGGAATCTCCACATGCTTTTGACTAATTGTGGAATCAAACAAGAGTCAAAGAGTCCAGATCTGGGCCTAGGTCGATTAGACCAGAACCATCCGCACTGCTACCAAAATGTGCTCTTGCACCTTGATGCATCTCATGTGCTAGATGGAATCACCAACAATGATCTCAGATCCAAGTAACTGGACAGACTCAAAGAATATGACAAAGTACTACTTTATTATCATCATAAAAATAAAGCAGGGCAATCTGGCGAATAACAGGCAGTAATTCACGCACTCATGCCCAAATGTGATTATATAAAGGTTTTATACCTCTATGTGCATCATCTATGACGTTATCCTACGTGGAAAACTAAAAGGAAACATATGTACCTATAGTATATATATAAGTGTTAATAACTTCATTGGCTGCTCCTTATCTGGTGGGCACGCCTCGAACCACCTCTAAATACATAAAATACTGATTATAGTGGAAAAATGGCAGCGGGTTGGTCTTTGTAACACTGTGTAGCATGTTTCTACGCAGACCCTCTGATTGGTTGTCATGCTTTCTCAACCTTGGACTTTTGGCTCGTTAGCAGCACGTAAGCAAAACGAAACTCAGGTGCTGCAAGCAATGTCAGACTACTCCCCACTTTCCCAATTAGTCCATCGTCTCTCATCGATCAGGCACCAAGCCAAGGCTTCCACTTTGTAGTTGACCTCAAAGCCTGCTCTATCTTCTGGGACATTCAAGGGAGTGTAGGCACACTATTATCTTCATTTGGGCTTAATGAATAGCCTTGTTTTCAACTTCTGAATCACATGTGAGGAGACCACACATTTGTCCATCTCAACCTTGTATTTATTGCTATTTGATTCAATCAAATTGGGTGTCATTACCCTTCTTGGCCTCTAGAAACTTGCTCACTCCATCTTACATGGGTTTTCTGCATCCTTAATTGTCTAAAACTTGACTCTTGCAGATTTATTCTCCTTCACTTAATCTAAGAGAAATATGTCTTACAGACATGGCTTATCCTTTTGACTCCCCTTGTGCATTGCAATTATTCCTTGAAGTGGCATCCTTGATCCCAGGCCAATAGACTCCTCTGTATTCCTCACACAAAGCTGTTTTTCCATTGACTCCTGACTCTGCAGCCCTGGTTAGTCTCTGAGGTAGCTTGAATGGTTTTAAATATGAGTTTGACGTCCATCTTTCCATCATGGCTGCTCTAGTCATTTTATTATTTCCTCTGAAGCAAGCTTCTATGTTTCTCTTCTACCTTGCGTTTCTGTGTGTATACATTTATTCATCAGCAGGTTACTTTATCTTCTTTGCATATATGATTTCTTCATGTTCGATTGCATGTTTCTCTTGTTTCTGCAGTTAAATCTTTATTCTTTGAGTATTTGCATATCGTTTCAGTAAATCTCAGTATCTGATGTCACTCTGCTCTTATCAGATTTCACATATAGCTCTATGATGTCCAATGGTGTGTGCCAACATCCTTCCACCCTCTCAGTGCCAGGGTACATTTGATAATGTTGTCTGAGTGCATATCGTCTCTCATACACTCAATGCAGTATTGGGATGATACCTGGTGTCCCACATATGGCTCTACTCGTACTGTTGCAGTATGACAGAGGTGAGGGGCACTAGCTAGGGATAACATGACCACCTGCTCCTCCACAAAATGGAGAGTGGAGAATGGGCTTTGCACTAAAGACTGAGAGGAAGATGACATATGTCTTGGAGGGATTTTAGTATTAGACCATCCAGTGGTAAATGGCAATGCAGTTGGTTATATGTTCATAAATAGCAGGAAGGAAAAAAGGGATGGTGAGGAAGATCTGGGTATCATCAGCTAAGAGGTGTCTGTAGTAGCCAAATGAAGAAATTCGTTTTCCTGAAGAAGGAGTTGTGGACGCTGAAAAGAAGTGGCCTAATACTAATTCTTGGGGAACACCCACTAGAAGAGGTGTGTGAGACAAGGTGTTGCAGTGCCATTGGGTGGGAAATTAGCAGCTAGAGAGATTGAAGGCCACCCAGTCAAGCATGGTGTCTTTAAAGCGAAGGGAGGAAAGAGTTTGAAAGAGGGATGGATTGTGAAGGCAAGTCCCCTTTAACGTACACTACTGAATAAATACAACCCTCTATGGAAATAGGCCAAGAGATAGCTTGCAAGGATAACAAGGCTTTAATTGTACAGAATACAAGATATCAGCAAAGGACCCTGCTGCTCGAGAGTGCTCTGGCTCTCCTAATACAAGCAGGAGCTTAAAAAGCCAAATATCGCCATCACATACAGTACACACTGGTGCCACTGATTGGTGTGGCCCTACACATGGGCCTGCTCTATAGGGGATTTCAGGCAACAGTTGGTTGGTTCTTCCCCGCTGATCAGGATTCATGTGCGGCAACTGGGCTCATCTTTGCGGTGAAGGTCGAGGCACTCCTAAGTACAATGTTGGTTTCTAAACTAAACATGTTAATCCTGCTTACTATATCACTGTGGCATGCACCTGGGCAGTTTGGAGAGCTGGTGCCAGGGTGAAGGGAGGGTAAAATACAGTCATGCCGACTCACACATTCAGGGCTTCGTTGATACCACACCCCCAACACTCAAGGTCTCCACCCTGGGTTTGATCTTTAATGTATCCCTCCCTGTACCTCATGTTACAAAGGATGCATTTTATGCTGGGAGAAAAACAATCATGCATGCTTAGATCTTTTATGGCCGTTTGATTTGTGTTTGGCCAGGAGGGTCGCTTGCTTATCATGGAATGCAGAGGTGTGGGGGTCGGGTCAGTGATGTGGAGCTGACTCTGGCCTGCCTGGGTGTGGGTAAGAGGCTTGCTGGCAGCTTAGTGGTGATGAATGGACGCTGAGCAGAGCCTGATGTTGTCTCACGCTCTTGCAGGGCGCATTCTGATGAACGATACTAAATGAATGCAACAGTAAAGGGACATGGGAGAAGTGGACTTCCGTGGGACCTAGTGGTGTGCATTCGCTCTGCCGTGAGGGTGTTGGGCCTAGTGAAATCTTTCCATGGAGTTCATCTGGTACTGCGCAGTCACACAAGCCTGTATTTTCACCATAACTACAAAATGGCGCTTCTTTCAATGTGTCTCCTAATGACATGCATCTGCTGTTCACGCTATGTTACTTTTGCACCGAGTTTCATAGTGCGGTTTTCTCCCCCCTCATACACTACACTATCTCATAGGGGATTCGCCTCACCTGAAAGTGCTTGGGGGGGCTGGGATATACTCGTTTCCATCCCAACAATAGCCCACCCTGTCAAAGGCTGGGGAGAGGTCAAGTACAATAAAGATGCAGGAGAGGTGAGAATGGTGAGCAGTAGCTCAGAAATTGGGGACATGAGTGAGAGCCGTCTCATGGAATATAACAAGAGTCTAGTACATGCTCTTAGGCCCTATTGTGTGTAATGTGGCATGTCATGCATAACTAGTGTATTGAGGTTACACCCTTAATCCCAAATGTTGCATACAGTTAAATGATTCTACTAGTTAATTGCCCTTGCCCCAGACATGGGGCCTCATTACAACCCAGGCGGTAACCATGGTGCTATTTGCGCCATGGTTGCCTCCAAAACCTTACCTTACCATTCCAAGGATGGCGGGGGCGGTAATTCCCCATTCACCATGGCCCTTCCCCATTCCCATTGAGCCCCTATAGGGCTCAATGGGAATGGGGAAGGCGCTAATAACGGTACCGCTAATTGCGGTACCATTATTAGCTCCAAAGTCCCTTTGCGGGTCCTGTCCTTAACGCCTGGTAAAACAAGGCGTTAAGGGAGGACCCACAAAGGGACCTCGGAATAGGGCGGTAAGGGATTACCAGCACCAGTGCCCTTACTGGTACCGGTATTCCCTTACCGCCCGGGTCGTAATGAGGCCCAAGGTCTGTACAGAAGGAAGAGAGAGCGCCAAGAGGGTGATAAATGATCAGAGACGTGATAGGGTAAGGTTGAGAAAAGGACAGCGCTGTTGTGAGAAAAGCTATTTGCGCCATGACTACCTCCCATACCCGGTCCGGGTCCGACCTGCTTCAATGGGGGTTTACCAGTCCATTCCCACCCTGGAGAGACCGGTATGTCCCCCATTGAAAAATCAATTCCCCATTTCCATTTGAGCCCCCATAGGGCTCAATCGGAATGGGGAAGTAGCTAATAACGGTACCGCAATTTGCGGTACCGTTATTAGCTTTCTGGTCCCTTAGTGGTTCCCGCTAAGGGCGCCTGGTAAAACCAGGCACCCATTGCAGGACCCGCTAAGGGACCTCGGAATAGGGCGCAAAGAGATTACCGGCACCAATGTCCTTAACGGTGCCCGGTATCCCTTTGCGCCCACCTCGGAATGAGGCCCAAAGAATAGTAAATTCAAATTGAGGAAAGTATCAAGAAGAAAACGAGTTTTATTGCAAACAGAACATGCATTACGGCGTGCTAGGTGGGGCACCACTCAGTGGGTAAATGCGTATCAGTTATGGGAGCCATAAGAAGGGCGAGAGACAGAGTGAGATGACAAGTGCACTGGTATAAATGCGTGCATTGTTAGGTAAAGAGTAGTGAGAAGAAGAATAGTCTTTTTGAAAGGAGGAATGGCAGGCCGGAGATGGATGGAAAGATATGTCATAGCCTTGAATGGGCCAAAGGGACGAAGCTGGCTTAGGCTGGAGGGGGACATCATGGCCAAGATGGAAAGGTCATTGCTGATGGAATTGAGCAGGTCTGTGTCACTTGTCGCTCCAGTCACAAACAGGATTGAACTGGAAAGACAGGGGGCCTCATTACTAGTTTGCCGGTCCGGTAACGATGATGCCGGTAAGCTACCGGCACCGTTGTTACCGGACCGGCAAACTATGAGTTCTGCTCGCGGGTGCCTTAACCAGGTCTGACCTGGCGGGCGGACCGGCACCCGCGAGCAGACCATGTCCGATGCACAGGCACCATTCACGAATGGTGCCGGTGCATCCGGCCTCCCCATTCCCGTTGAGTCCAATAGGACTCAACGGGAATGGGGATTCATTATTTCCGAAACCCGGGAATGGGCAATTATCGGGTCCACCGGGGTTGTAATACCCTGGTAATTGCCCATTACCGGGCACTGGAAAAAAACGACTCCAGCAGCAGTCGTACTGGTTTTACCGGCACGGCTACCGCCAAAGTCGTAATGAGGCCCAGTGTCCTAAGAACTGCTCCCTTTGACGGGACTCGCAGGGCTAAAGACACTCTTGGAATGACCTCCTGACATGCAGTCACGTGAGGATTCACATGACTGCCGCTGCACATCATGGGGAGGGGGCGGGCCAGATGGATTAGCTGCGGCTGTGGCAGTGATATGGCTGTAAAAGAGTGAGGAGAGGCTCCTCACCGGCAAGATGGCAGTCTCCAGGGAGCTGGCAGAGATGGCAGGCAGCAGGCAAGTGCAGTAGAGGGGGCCAGTGGCAGGTGCAGACTCCAGGCATCTTGTAGGCCAGGAAAGACTTCCTGCTATGTGATCATGGGAGGATTCACATGACTGCTGCTGCACGTTAGGGGAGGGGGCAGGCCAGATGGATTAGCCACGGCTGTGGCAGTGGTATGGGCACAAAATAGTGATCAGGGGCTCCTCACCCTCACTGGCAGGACGTTAGGCTCCAGGCACTTGGCAGAGATGGCAAGCAAGTGTAGTCCATGGGACCAGATGGCGGGCCCCAGATAGTAAGCCTGTAGCAAACAAAAAACAGATAAATGGACCTGTAACAACCAAAAAACAGATATTGGGCTGATAGTGATCACACAACAGAATGAGGAGCTCGGTCGCGACTTCACGGTCAAATATTGGGTTGTAGCTACTATACAATTAATCGGTCGGTAGAGGCCGAAAAACTGTAACGTTTACCATGAGCTTTATTGATACATGCAAGCAGTAATGTTGCTTGCGGCCTCCATTTCTGCTGCAGGGGGGGATCCATGGGAAGTAAAGGTCGAGCTTTGCAAAGAGGCCAAGTGGTGATAGCCTTTGCCAGACTTCATTCCTGCAGCCGCCTCGGTGAGTCCTCTCTGGGAAAGCTAGGCAAGATAATGAGGGCCTGGTCACATGGGTCTTCGGTAACATGGGTCTTTTCACGTTCTGTCCTTCATGGGTCTTCCTCTAACCAGACCTCCTCGGTATCTTGGGCTGGGGAATATTCCGCTTCTTTTCCTCAGTTATACAGAGTTCCAGAAGGTTCCATTTTAGATCCTTAATTTTCTGTATCTATTTCATTTCTTTTATCTATTTATTGGCTATTTATAATGTGCCTATACAGCGAATGGTGTTTCAAGGTGCAACAAGACAAAAAAGGGGGAGTTGAGACCCAACAGGGAAGAAGAAAATACAAAACGGGCCTACTAGGCCTTGAGACATATGGATCGTGCAAGTGCGGTAACAAGAAGTGCAACGGAGTGTGGCGGAGGGGGAAGTGCTGGTCAGAGTGGGATGCGTTAATTCTAAGGCGGGAAAGTAAGTGCAAGGCGGAGTGGCGAGCAAGCCAGTTGCTGGGGGGAGGAGGGAAGAGGGAACCTGGGCTAGGTGAGTGCAAGGGGAGGCCAGGTCGACAAGTGCCAGGAGAATGCAGAGAGTGCAGGGGAAAGAAGATCAACATGCTAAGTGCGAAGGAAGGGGCTGGATGGGCTAAACAGGGGTGCAGGCCCAGCCAGACTAGTGCAGGGGGACGGAGCCTGGAAGGGCACATGCAGGTAGGGGGCTCAGGGTAGACCAAGTGCTGGGGTAGACTGGTAGAGAGGGCCTGGTGCCCTGTAAGAATCAGAAGGAACCAGGCAGCCAGTCAAAATGAGGCAGAGGGGGACATTAGCAGGGGAGAGGGAAGGAATAAGAGAAAAGGAAGGTCTTGACAAGCTTTCGTAACCTAAGGAGATCTGACTCAAGTCTAAGCAGGGCAGGGAGGCCATTCCAGAGAGTGGCCCCTGTGGAAGAGAGAGATCTACCCCCGAACTCTCTGCTTGGAAAAGCGTCTGGTCTGCAGAGATTTGGAGCTAGAAGACCGAAGGGCTCTAGCAGGGAGGTATTTAGTGAGAGAGAGTTGGATGTATCAGGGTCTCAGGCCCCAGAAAGCCTTGTGGATAATGCAGAGAGTCTTGATCTTGATCCTTGCAGCAACCGGGAGCCAGTGGAGAGATTTTAGGTCTGGAGAGATGCAGTCCCTGGGATTGAGGCCAAGGATAAGTCTCACAATCCTATTCTGAATTAGGTGAAGGGGGCAAAGGGAGGATTTAGACAGATTGAAGAAGAGGTTGTTGCAGTAGTCCAGCCTGGAGAGAAATAGAGCTCTGGAGAGAGTGAGCTTCTGGGGGAAGGTGAGAGAAAAGGTGGAATGCCTCTGAGGAGGTGCAGCTGGAAGTGGGCCTTCTTGGCAAGGTCAGTGATGTGAGGAGAGAAGGAGAGAGAAGAGTCAGAGATTAGACCAAGGTTTTGTGCCTCAGAAAAGGGTGAGGGGAGGGGGCCCATGGAGGGCGGCCAGAGAGTAGGAGGGAGTTGGGGTCCCAATGAGAAGGATCTCAGTCTAACTGGCATTAAGAAAGAGAACATTAGCAGCACACTATGCCTGATTAGCAGTCAGACGATCCGAAATGAGAGAGGAATAAGAGGAGGCAGTGGAGGGAAGCTTGAAGGAGAGCTGCATGTCTTCTGCAAAACACTGGAAGTGAGGAGAAAGGGAGAGATAAAATGGTCTACAGGGGTAGGGTAGATGTTGAAGAGCCATGTCGAGAGGATAAGGCTTTAAAGGACACCTCAGGTGGAGCATGTGATGGAGAAGAGAAAAGGGCCCAGTTGAACCTGGGAAGGCCAGACAGAGAGGAAGGAGCTCTATACTGCCACTCTCTTTGTAAACAAGTCTGGTTTTAATATCTCCTGCCACTTTTATGCTGATGTCTCTCTGATCTTTCTATCTTTTCCAACTCCTGTGGAGCCACTGTACTCTCATGTATCCTCCTGTTTCTCTGCCATGCAATCATGGCTTCCCAATCACTCTTTTCACCTTAATCCCACTAAAGAAGAAGTCCTTTATTTCCCAGCATTAGTTCCTCCATCTTCCCCTCCTTCTTCCATCTTCTCCCCCACATCTGATCTTTTGTTGTCCACTTCTGCTCGTAACCTATGTGTCCTGCTTTATTCTTCACTTACTTTTTCATGCCATATTTCTCTTGCTGCATGTTGCGATTCTTTTTTTCTTGTACAATATTTACAAAATGTGTACTTTTCTTGCATATGAAGCTACCAAAGTCTTAATTACGTCTCTTATCTTCTCTAGCTTGGACTGCTGCAG
The DNA here is from genome assembly GCF_040938575.1 of Ambystoma mexicanum. NCBI lineage: Eukaryota > Metazoa > Chordata > Amphibia > Caudata > Ambystomatidae > Ambystoma > Ambystoma mexicanum. The sequence continues at coordinate 68,495,722 of NC_090932.1, read as the reverse complement.
GGGCTTCTCATTGGTCCCTCTTGGATACTATCTTGCTCCTCTTTGCTCAATCTTTATTGCCTCTAGACGTCTTCTGTTTCACTTGTCACCTCCTGTCTCTATTTCTTCATCTCTCACCTCGTTCGATAGGACCCCATTTCATTCTTGCATCCTCTTTCCTTTCCTTTGTATTGTCTTTAAAAAGGTCCATGGCTTGGCCCCTCCTTATCTCTCTTCTTTGATTGCTTCATAGGCTCCATCTCGCTCTCTTCATTCTGCCTCTCAGATTCTTTTGTCAGTCTCTCAACACTTTTGTGCCAAATCTCGGTTTTAATCTTTTTCACTTCTTGCTCCCAAAAACGGGAAGGCTTTCCCCTTTAATATTTGTTTTGCTTCTTCTCATGACTGTTACTCCCTTTACTCAAAAAACATCTGATTTCCGCTGCTTCATCTTCATAACCATTTGTAGTGTTATCTAGTAGATTTTCATTCATTTTAACATCTATCGCACCATTTATTGTTGGAAGGGACTGTGGTGAAAGCACTATTTAAATCAATAAATACAATACAATACAATACAACCAATCTTTTGAGGCCTCCAGAGAGAAGGAATGAGGAGTCTGGAGAGCTGTAGGGTTGCAAGCGAGAGTTGTGCTGTGAGTCACCACAATGGAAGGTTGTTTTAGTCAGTTCCAGTGCATGCACAGATGATACCACCCACACCCCTCAACTCCCATGTTCCACCATTAGCAGAGGTCCAGGTGTGTTGATGGAGTCTCCTCCTCCCCCAACTGCTTGAAAGTGTGCAAGGAGTGAGGATATCAAAATGGCTGTACTTTTGGGGGAAAGCACCATTGAAAGGTTGGGTCAACAAAGGGTGGGTGTGCACGGCTTTGGGATTGGTTATATTGTGGGGGCAGACACCTAATTACCTTAGCCCAAACCGGGTCCACCACCAGAGGAATTAGTGCACGTTTTGTACTTAAATCAAGGTTTATTGTCAAATTATCCGGGGAGCAGTTAGATGGTACTGTAGGACCAAACTAACCCAAGTTTCAATGAACCACACCAATTGATAAATGTTTATACATTTTAGCAGCAGTTAGAAGACTCCCAAAGATTGTATTTCCACTCACCCCTCAAACATGATTGGACAAAACATTTACAAAGAAGTTCCATCTTTTCTCAATTCATCCTCTCTCAATGGTCATTGACAATCTTTACTACCATCTTCAGACCATGCTCGAAGTCTGCCTTTGCTGGGGATTGGTCAGTGGTAAGTCGTGACATCATGGCACAATAAAACATTCACATACATCATAATTCATTACTTAGTAACAACTGGCCAAGCGCCCTTTAGCCTTAAGTGTGATTGCACATGGTCCGCTCAGATATCTTAGCAATATGAGAAGGGCTGAGCAAACAGGTTCTCTTTCAATTACCGATTGTGATTTCATCTGCCCCAGCCTCCTGGCTCCTCTTAAGACATTCAAATTCATGCAACCACTACTCCAAGACGTACAGCCTCTAGTTTCACCCCAGAAAACAATTGAACACTGGACAACTTGGCCTCAGGTCCATCTTTATTGCTGGTGCAAGCAAATGGTAAAAACCTCTCTGAGTTACTTTAATGCGATGGGCAAGATTACATATGTTCCTTGTGCAACTGTTAAGCCATAAACCTGCATCCTGTTCGATGGCTGATCTTCTACTGGATGACTCATTCTCCCTCCGTCAACCCCCAAGCCTGCAAAACCAGAATCTCCTAGCTAGCTAAAATTTATCGTGCAACTGTTAACTGCAAAGTCCGAATAAACTCACAAAACCTCACTTCATGCAGATTTACATAAACTACTTATTAAAGTCTTTTTATATGATCCTCCAAGTGTAGGTCTTATAAATATTATTCCTTCTTTATGGCAGGATTTTAGGACAGGTTCCCCTCCACATGCGCATTAAAACCCTCTCCATCTCCCAGTTTCCACGTACTTCAGAGCACCCCATGTGTAGATCGCACTTATGTTACATTTGCGGTTTTAACATTGTATCTTTTTACGTGCGTGCAAATCTAATATGTATCAGTTCTAAACAAACAGTAACACTAAAAGTAACATATCCTGTCCATAATTAACTACACTCGATACATATTAAATTTGCAACCTCATGCCCATTTCCCTGCCACCCCCAGTCATCAATATGGCGCATGTAACATGAACCCCTTGTGATCACAGGGACGGACCCTTCCTGACCACTCCAACAATACGCACCTTTGTTAACCAATTTTCTGTTACCTACTTCATTGTGTGTATGGATTGCATTTGTCTGCATGGGATAAAAGGCAGTGACTGAAGTGGTTGTCTAGGAGATTGTTGTAGGACTTTCATATTGATAATAATGTGTTACTGATAAACTTTCTTGACTACAGGACTTGCAACCATACAGACAAACTGTTTGCTAAAGGTGTTTGGTAGGTGTCTTCCCTGTCTGAGAGCAGAATTATGGTAAGTGAGACAGGGAGGTAGTATTTTTAACAAGGACTCAACTGAATTAAACAGGAAAGTGTAGGAAGTTACCTTGCAGCAATGACACCTTTATTAGGTTAATTTCATATTTTTGTCTGCTAACCTTTAAGACCAGATGGGTCTCTTCAGATAGGCCTTTAGGGTACTGCTCTCAGCATATATCCACACTTTGACTCTTCTTTATAAAATGGAGGCGCACCACATGTGCTGTCTGTGTGGGAGCTGAACTCCTGTGCATGAGAGCTGGACGCATGACTGAAGGAGATAACACCATGCAGGAGTCCAGTGGGACAGCTTGCTGCCGAGTAGCAGTGCCAAGTTAAACACAGTGAGAGCAATGACAATGCTTAAGACCAGGCTGGGGTATTCAGCAGCCATGACTGTAATGGAATGAGGTGTGGGACAAGAGTTGCCTTTAATCCTGAGCATAGCAGGGTGGTTAGGTTGTTGAATCTAGAGTTGCAATTCCCTGTGCCAGAGGGTGACCTGCCACACCCAGGAATCACCTCTGCCATGCATGAATCCATTACTCTATAAAGACATGCCAAGTGAGAGGCAATTACCTTAGCCTGGGATGGAGTATCGGGAGGTCAAAACAGGATGAATAGCCTCACCAGGGCAAGTCACTTAAAATAACAATAGGAGGGACATTTTCTTACTTCACCACTTTAGCTAGGGTGTCAGATAGGACTCAAGATTAATCTGTGTGCAGATTCCGCACAGGAATGTCTAGTGTGCTATTAGGTAGGGCTTTCTATTGGGGTTTAGTATATGCTTCCTCTCAAGGGGTACTTACGTCCAGTTCTGGTGCAGTTTGCCAGATGCTACAAATAGGGCCAGAGCAAGTGGGCTGTAAAAAAAGACAACGCTGGAGCATAATTGATGTATTAGGAACATATACATATGGAAACTACCAAAGAGAGGACAATTCAGAGAATCCAATATAATCTGAAGTAATGAGGATTGACTTGACCCTCCTAAGAGAGACACGTAAACAACAAATAAAAAGAGGTGTTTATTTACCAGAGAGGTGTGGACAATGTTTGTGTTGCCGTGCCTGAAAATAATACAATATTTCAATGGTGTTTTAGACCAAATTTGTTGTTTTGAAAATTGAAAATACTTTATTATCGTGGGGCGGGGTGCCTATAGGTGTGATATTATATATGTAAAAGATTGGTATGATGCATTCCTACTTAACTTTTACTTCTTTTTGGGGCGTAAGATACAATTTGTGCTCAATAGAATATACTTAATGTAATAATTTGTTCTGGGTAAATGTTCCATGGTAGAATTCTGAATTGGTGTTCAAGAAGATTACTATCTTTTTTACTCTTTGATATTGTTTCATCATTAGCCACTTGTTTGGCTTCACTTCTAATCTTCTAATAGCGCGAGCTAAACGTATTTTCAATTTTCCCATTAATCCTTTCAGAATGTAGGCTTTCTTTTGCCTCCAAATCAAAATTGTCTAAAATTCTATCCTTCCAAGTCTATGTAATTTCTTTAGACTTCATTATCGTTTTGGCAGTCTGGAAATAAGGGTGCGGGTAGCAATGTACCCGGAACCTTTACGGACTGCCAAACTACGAGTCTGCCGGCAAGGACACGGTACTCCCGGCAGGCCTGACTTGCTGGGAGTTCAGGCCCCTACTGCCTGCATTTTCGCTGAGGCACCGGCACTGTTAGCAACAGTGCCGGTGCTTCAGTGCCCCCCTTCCTGTGGAGTCTATGGGACTCTGCGGGAATGGCGATTTACCGTTCCGCCAACGCTTATGATATCCCGGTAGCAACGGGATATCAGGTGGCAGAAACAGTGTTATGGGGTCGGCGGTAGCCTGCCGCCTACCGGCAGGTTTTACTACCAACCTTGTAAAGAGGGCCAAAAGGAATCTTCATGTGTGCAAAGACCTCTTTTGAAGTGGCACATCTACCGTCTTTCATCAAATTCTCCAATTTTCGTACTTTATATACTTTAGTAGTGTTTATCGATTCTGCTTCATAAATATTTTTTGGGGTTCAGGTTTATTCCACAGAGGCGTGGACATAACCTGATTTATGGGGAATTGCACAGTTTTTGGTCAAATGGTTTCAGAATACTTCAGCCATCCAATTATTGATAACGTATCCTCCCACTGATCCATTTGAAAAGAATTCATAAGAAAGTATACATCATATCATCCTCAATATATATGTGACATCAGAGATATGGGAGATTAAAGTCATACATTAGTTCTTGAAGTTTAGCTAAATATCCAGTGATGTCTCGGGAGGATAGCTCAGGGGCAACATGCTCGCCTTGGAAGCAAGATGACACAGAGCAACACAGGTTCGATCCCCGGGTTCGCACTTAGAAACCTCTGGGTAGTAACCGCGTTATAAATAACCTATCATAATTAACCTATCATATCATAATCAAATGTTAGGTAGTCATCACACTTCTTGCAATTTTGATTGCGATTGAAAACCCTACTGTTTGATTCTGATTGATAGACCTTCTTTAATGTGTAGTGTTTTCTCCATGTATCTGGTCGAGCGCTGTAATGGTTGTAGTGCCTGTTTGCATTGTTCAAATAGAAAGTGATTTGTGGCCTCTTTCCTCCCACCCCCGACTAAGTAAACTGTTTAACTTCCACCTGGCAGTCTGTGTCAATGTTGTTGTACCTGTCAATTTTATGGTAGTAGATGGCAATGGTGATATTACCTGGATATTTGATGACAATATTTGACAATGGTGTGAGTATCTAAAGTACAATGTCCACTTAATGGCAATACCTGGCAAAACCCTGCAATACAAGGCAAATGCTGACAGTACCTGGGCACATTTTGGCCAAACCTATCAATTGGGGTGAGCGCCTGACCAAATGGATGACAATACCTGGTAAATGCTGTGAATAATTGGATACCTGATAGCACAACCTGGACATGGTGTGAGCAGTTTGGAAAATGGTGGCCAAATACGGTGTATGGTTTGGGCATCTGGAATATTTTCATTTCAAGGACAAAGGAGGTTTCAGAGTGCTCAGATAAGCAAGACAGAAGATGGAGAAAGGGTGTCGGGCAGAACACAAGGATAACTATAGATGTTGATCAAATAAAAGTGTTTGAATCCTTCTACGTATCTCACTTACATCGGAGTCTATATTATTTCAAATGGCAGGCTGAACCATGCTGGCCATGATAACCTGGTGGAGTCCTTTTGATTGAAAGATAATCTGGCTGTCGCCTGGGAATAAGTCTGGAATGCGACACCCAGATTTACGAATTGGTCATGCAAAGGTTTAATATAAATCTTTAATAAAAAAGAAGAGATGCTTTGGCCCTGAGGAACATCTCACAACATAACCTCAGATTCAGATTTAATCTCTAAAAGTTATTTTAGTTAGAAAATACTCAAACCAGAGTGCAGTCCCATCTGTCACAAGGACAACTTCCTCTAGTCGCTGCAATAAGAAGGAATGGTCTAGCGTATCAAATGCTGCCGACAAATCAAGTGACACCAGCAGACCTGCATCACCCTCATTTGTGATCTTAAGAAGAATGTCTCTACGTCAATCAGTGTCGTCCATGTACTTCTATAAGGGCGAAATCCTTACTGCCTATATCCTAGCAGCTTCCTTGACAACAGGTGAGCCTGGAGTTGAATTTTTGCAGCCCTGTCCAGGATCTTGTAAAGGAACTTCCATGGGTGATATCAGTACCTGGTGTTGCCGATAATGTGAGTAACTTTGCATGTAATGGCAATATCTCCCAATAATGTGAGTATGAGGCCTTTTGATGCTAACACCTAGCAGTGGCGCATGTACCTGATGTTTTGATGGCGATACCTGAGTGTGAGTAGCAGGCCTTTCATCATTCTATCTGAGTATAAAGCCATATCATGATAATACCTGGCATACAAGGGCAATGCCAGGGCTTAGAATGGCAAAGGCTGGCAATGTGTGATCACCTGGCCAATATGAGTTCAAAAGAAAGAAACGATTGGCTTTGCCCATGTATGCTCAAAATGAAGGCCCTGTTACACTATTGCTGAAAAGGGTGGTGCATTTAGAATGGACTTTCGTAAAGATGTTTGAATTTTCATGTTTATAGTCATCTATAATGCAATATCTTCCAGTGACCTCATAGATGCTCTTGGGCAAATTCCTTGAAAGGTGAGCAGTAGATCCTATTTAACCTTCTCTGTGTCTCTCTGGCTGAATTGCATCCTTAGTTTAGGACTTTGAGACGTGTCTTTCAGGTTTTGGAGGGCAGCACGCATATTGTGGGTATCAGAGGATCTCAATAACTGTGCTCCTCGATCTCTCTGTGCATTGTCACATGGTGAGCCATCACGTTTCGATGAACGTCTGCTCCGACGCATGGGTTTGGCTGGTTGTCTTCAGCACTGGTAGGTCTCCTGTCTAGAGGACTGCAACTATATGTACGTGTGGACCATCCTGGTCAGGCCCCTTCTTGATGTGGTGCGGTTTCCCTCCCACCTCTCCTTTCTAACATCTCCCTCGAGACGCTGGAAGATCTGGTTGCCAGGTTGGACATATCCGTATGCTGACGACATACAACTCCATCATCAAGTGTCATATTTGGCAGACCTTCATTGCCTGCAGGACTTTCTCAGTGCCGTTGAAGAATGGTTGTCCTCCTTTTTTTGAAACCTAACTCTACAAAAGCAGAACTTCTCTTGTCCTTCTTCGGTCTCCTCTCCTATTCGTGAATGGCTTTTCTTACTATCTTCTCTTCCCATTAATCTTTCCCTGTCATCCTTTGAGAATTCTTTATTCTTTATTCTATTCGTAGCCTTGTCCCACTAGATCTTGTTGCTTTCATTTTTGTCTTCTTATGGTATCACTTCCTTTGCTCCACCCCCCTTTGATTTCCAGTGCTTGTACGATCGCGACTTGATGGAAGGGCCGCTCATTCTCCCCTTGGTGCCATTGATGATCGCACGCCATTTTGTAGAACTTGAGAATAGTGGAATGCGTAGATTCAAGCACCTCAGATCCTTTCCTCTTTCCCTAATCCCCATGCGCACTTTCTTCAAGATCTGCTTCACCTGCTACAAGCCTGTAATGTTGGGTCAGCCGGCTTGCTTGGCAGCCAAGCTCTAAAAATCAGGAGGCATGAGATACTCTGAAGTTCTGATACTTTGAGATTAACCATTTCAACAGTTGACAGTTCTGTTTCTCTGCCCAGGATTTTTCTGTCGCTGTAAAACAGACATGGATCTCTTTGCCCAGTTCAGTCCACTCCCTTCTGTGATTGAATTCTGCAAAGCTCTAAAGAGTGATTTCCTAACTTCATTCTACCCATAAGTATTGTTCCACTTTGTCTTAGTCTTTCGTGCTTACTGTATAAGGGTCATTATTACTTTACTGTTTTGATCTGCATCAGGTGTAATATTCTGTTTGTATGTATATATGTTTTCAGTGGATTCAATAAAGAGTATTCTGTTACTTATGGGTCAACATGCAATTTAAAAATGAAATAAAGAATGTATCTCACTACTGCAGAATAAGGCCAGGATAGGGCCGGCATTCTTTTTAAGTTGTTCAAAATTTGGGAAATTGGATGTGTTCAGTACAGTGAGGGCTTCATTAGAAATTCAGAGGTACAGAAAAGAAATGGCAGCACAAGGGCGGTGACATAATTTCCACCAATTTATCACCACTTTCTTGAACTGCAGACCTACAGGTTGGCGGTGAAGTAGAGGTTTTACTCTTAGCGTGAAACTGGAGGTAAATCCTCCACTTTACCTCCAAAAATCTGATCGACCGTGACAGAGGTGCCGCTCAAAAATCCCTGTGGCATCTTCTGTACTCCAAAAATGGAGATTAACACCACTTTATGACCACTTCCAATGTGGAGGTATATCCGCCAGACTGAGTGGGCGTAATGGTAAACAGGTTTGGTAGTCATTTTGCAGTAAAAATTGCGGAATTACTGACAAACTTATGATGAGACCCTACGATCAGAGCCAGGATTGTCAAACAAGTGAGGCCTGAAGCTTATATATTTGGGCTCACCATAGTGACATTAAAATCTGTAGATGCTCACACAGTGCTGCTAAGTGGGCATTTGCAAATTTTGAGAGGGCCTTGCCCACTCAGGCCCAACCCTAACTACGCCTTTGCGTACGATTTTTATTGTTTCCAAAATAGTAGGATGCAGTCTGCAAGTAAGAGTCAAACTGGTGTTGTGCTCCCGATGGCAGGAGTTGGGAACTGAGAATAAGCCACCAGCTTAGTGGATGTAATGGATTTTCGACTGGCTAGCAGTAAGAAGGTGGCTACTACGGAAGCACAGTAATAGCCTATAATGTTCAGTTTGTTGTTTGTAATGAAGTAACATTTCCTGGCCTTTCATTCACCAATCTAGTACTTGTTTCTCTATCCCTCTATCTCCCTCTCTTTCCCCCTCCCCCCTCTCACTTTCCACCTGTATGTATGTATGTATTTAATTTTTGTATAGCGCCGGTAGCCCAAGGGCATCAGGGCGCTTGTACATAAAACACTGGTACTGCAAGACGGACAACAAGTATGAGACGGACGATGAGTACACATATCTATTGCATAACGAGGTCCCTGAGAGAAGTCCTATGCCCAGGTTCTCATCTGAAGAGGTGTGTCTTCAGCATCTTCCTAAAAGCAGAGTGATTAACTTCAGACCTGAGGGATTCGGGGACGCTGTTCCACAATTTAGGAGCCAGCACAAGAAAGGATCTGCCTAGCCCTGTTTTTAGCTTAAACTTGGGCACGTGCAAGAGGCATTTTCCACCCGAGCGTAGGTTTCTGCTGGGGTTATAGGGCACTATATGTGTTTTTAAGTAGGCAGGCGCTGTGCCATAAAGGCACTTGTGTACCAGGCAGAGAGCTTTGAACTTGATACGCTCTTCTACTCTGAGCCAGTGCAGAGCAAGCCTCTCTTCAGTAACATGGTCTTTCCTTTTCAGATTTTTCACTAATCTGACCGCGTTATTCTGGATAACCTGACAACTAGATAGGTCCTTGGATGTGGCCCCCAACAGCAGGGCATTTCCGTAGTCGAGCCGTGAGAGAATAATGGCTCTGGCTATCGTTGCCCTGTTTTCCTCATTAAGGAGTGGTTTGATTGCTTTCATAAGCCTGAGATAGTATGCTGAGTTTTTTTGGAGGAAGTTTGTCTGGGCGTGAGAGTCAACCGCTGAATCGACCATCATACCCAGAGTCTTCACCTTGGGAACCACCTGGATAGTGGCATTTTTAATTTGAAAAAAGTTGTACTCTGCCCCTAGTTTTTCCAACTGACGACTGGAGCCAAACAACATCAATTCGGTTTTAGAGTCGTTCAGGCACATCCAGTTTGCCTGCATCCAGTCGTCAATTAACTTGTAAACCTTGGTGAGCACTTCACTGTCCGTGGCATGGTTCCTACCCCCAACTCCAATATGAGTTGGGTGTCATCTGCGTAATTTGTAAATGACACTCCAGCTTTCACCAGAAGGCTACACAAAGTGCGCATATATATGTTGAAAAGCATAGGAGATAAGCTAGCCCCTTGAGGCACTCCGAATATGATGTCACATGGGTCGGAGAAACTGCTACCCCAATGTACTCTCGCTTGGCAGTTAGAAAGAAAGGATAGGAGCCAATCGATAGCTCCCTCCGAGCAGCCAACGTTTTCCCTAAGCGCCTTGATGAGAAGGTGGTGATCCACCAAATCAAACGCTGCACTAAGGTCTAAAAGCATCAGCATTCCCAATTTGTTGTCATCCAGCATAGTCAACATCTGATTCTGCAGGTCTAGCATAGCTGTTTCAGTGCTGTGGGATGCTCTAAAGCCAGATTGTTGCTGGTGCAGAATCTCCTGGTTCTCAACAAAGTGTTGGAGTTGCTGTGTAGCTACCTTATCCAACAGTTTGCTAACAAAATTTGAGTTTGTTATGGGACGAAGATTTGCGGGATCCTTGCGATCTAGTCCTGCTTTTTTTTTTTTAAGTGGGGTGATAGTGACTCTCTTCAGATCTTTACGCACCATGCCCTCATGAAATGAAGCATTCACTATTCTCCGGAGGATGGGAGCAAATATATCCTTGTGTTGAAGAATAATATCAGGGGGCAGAATATTTTCTGCGCAGGTGGTAGGTTTCATATTATTCAACACCTCTAGCATATCTGCTTCTGAGATAGGGTCAAATTTAAAGAGTTGTTCTCTGACAGATAGATTCCCTTCGGTGGGGCAGATCTCTTGATTTGAGGAAGTTCTGGCCTTAATAATGTTTTGTCTCGCCTTTTCCGTTTTGGCTTGGAATGCATTGAGCACCGTATTACAGTCCTCCTCAGAAGGCGTGAATGGGGGAGTAAGAGATGCAGGTTTTTCTATACTCTTCAAAATATTGAAGAGTTTGCTAGTATTGTTATCAGCATGCTCGATTTCCGCGTTGAAGAAATTAGCCTTGGCTGACTTAATTTTCTCTTTATATTCCCTATTCTTCCTTTTCCAGCTCGCTTTACTATCTGCCGATTTATCTGTGATCCATTTTCTTTCCAAAGTCCGTTTTTCCTTCTTCAATAGAAGAAGCTCTGGTGTGTACCATTTTTGGTTGTTACTGTTCCTCCTAGTTAACTTGGTGGTGAGCGGCGCCACGGTTTCTACTAACTCATGTAAGTGTTTGCTATATTTGTCTAGCAATTCGGCACATGAGTCCTGATCCTGAAATGAGCACAGAACTTTCTCCAAGCAAGGCTTTAGCTGGAGTTCATTTAGATGTTTAAAATTTCTGCCTTAATGTGAGGATTTTGCTTATGTGCATAGCAGGGCATCTTTAGGTTGGCGGATATCAAATAATGATCGCTCCAAATGCAGGGAGTGGTGCTACAGTTTTGCAAAAAGATGTTGTTACCACACAGCCAGTCCAACTGGTTTCCCTGGGGGGTAGTGGGATCTTTATTGAGGACTTTGAAGTCAAGATTATTCAGAGCTTTTTCCGATGCTATAGCCCCTTTGTCCCTCTTATTGCCTCACCAAAGGTTTCAGTCTCCCATAGCAACCGTGGACGCGTTGATGGATCTCAAAGTGTTTAATTGAGAGCAAAGTTCCAGTGAGAAATCTGAGACCAATGATGGTGGTCTATAGATAGCTATCAAGTTGAGACAATTGTTGGGGGAGAAAATCAGTTTGAGGTGTAGTGCTTCGCACCCTCTAAAACCTACAGATACCTTGAAAAGTTTGAGGCTGTTCTTGGCAATAATTGCTACCCCACCTCCCCTACCCTGTACTCTGTTGTCGTAGTAAATAGTATAATCTGCTGGAATGGCCTGCTCACATGTGGGCCCTACTGGGTCTTGGAGCCAGGTTTCTGTTATGCAGAGAATGTCGAAATTGTTGGAGGATATCATGTCTTTGATGTTGATAGCGTGTTTGGTTAGGGAGCGTGTATTGAGAAGACCAATGTTCAGGCACATCCACTTTTCCATACCATCCCTGAGGGTGTCGACAGACGAGTTCCCCTCCCTCTCATGGCTAGTGGCCTCCTCCCCCTCCCTCAGGCTCACTTGTGTGTCTACAATTGGTGTATGCATGTTTCTCGCCCCCGCTTACCAAAACACTAGGGCACCAGGTGAGTTCGAGAATCTCGTGGGACAGGTAGAGGAGGATTATGGTCCCAACTCGGAGTTGCACCGAGCGCCGACACGTCCGGCCACGGACCGGCACAGACCGGCTTGCCCCCTTCGCGCCGGCGCGTTCACGCCGGGTTTAAACAGATAAGGCAGCCAAAAACTACAAGGCTGCTGGGAAGTGTAGTTCCACTACCCAGGTAGCACGAGTAGGGAAACAATCAAGTTGCAGTCAAACTGCGCAAGGTAAAAACAAGTACTGGCACGTGATCAGCAAGCACACTGTTAAAAAATATAAGAGTGAATTCTTAAAAGCAAAACTATTAAATTTTCTATATGAAACTTCTTAAGAGCAAAACTAGAATTACCAGATGCGACAAATTACGGCAGCGTTTAAAATGAGGATCCTTAAAATCCTATCCCCTCTTCCTCTCTCCATGTCCCACCTCTCTCAATCTCTCGCTCTCTCTTTTTGTATTTCTCTCTTTTTCTCTCCCTCTTCTCCCCTTCTTCCTCTCTCTCTCCCCTCTGCTCTCATTCTTTCTCTCCATCTGCCCCCTTCTCTTTATCTGTACCTCTTTCTCCCGATGCCTTTCCCTCGTGCTCACTCTTTCTACTATTTTATTTATTTTTATCTTTTACATTTGTAAAGTGCAGAAAGCAGCCCTTGGGCATCGTGGCGCTGTTACAAGCAAGGCTTTCTTAGTTACAGGAGACAGAAAGAAAGAGAGCCTTTTTTATGGTTCGTGGTTACATTGAACCTAATACCAGACAGGTAACGGTTAAACGTGTAATGTTACAGAGGATGAGGCGCTCAGCGCTTCAAGGTTTACAGGAGAACCGGATACAACTAATACCTTCATGAATATAAGTATCGAAGGGAAGAGCCTAAGGGTGTGGGTTTCTCTTTATCTTTCTCTGTCTATGCCTTAGTGGGAGAGCCTGGCTGACCTTGCCCCCTCCATATCTCCCTGAAGGTGTCTTGGGATGAAGCTAAGGAGGGGTTGAGCAGATGATTGGTCTGTAGCTGTCCAGGTGGCCTAATTCTCTTTTAGTATTTACTTGTGGTGTGCTAGGTTGCTATAGAGCCTTGCAGGTTTTTGAAATAGTGGGGCAGAGAGGGGAAGCCAGAGCTGCATAAGTCATTGGGCCTCATTATAAGTTTGGCGGTAGCCTTGCCGGTAAAACCGGTATTTGAACATTCGCGGGCGCCGGAAAAGAATGCTCCCCATTCCCATTTGAGCCCCATGGGGCTCAATGGGAATGGGGAGGTCGGATGCACCGGCACCATTCAGAATGGTGTCGGTGCATCCGACATGCTGTGCTCGCGGGTGCCGCTCTGCCTGCCAGGTCAGACCTGGCAGACAGAAAGGCACCTGCGAGCACAACTCGTAGTTTGCCGGTCTGGGAACTACGGTACCAGCAAGCTTACCGGTACCGTAGTTCCCGGACAGGCAAACTTGTAATTAGGCCCATTGTAATTGTTTATTTGTAAAGCACTTACACAAGTGAAGTGCTTCAAAGCACTTCAAGGCAGGAAGGGAACAAGGGACTACAGTCATCATTCTTAGGCCTTGAAGATTCCAAACGATCTTAACAAAAATAACTAGCATACTAGGACAGAGGCATTTCTACTTCTGCAAGTGCATGACAGAAAAGAATGAGAAAAGGGGGGAGGAGGAGAAGAGCATACAACCAATAAACTACCGTACTATGCCTAGCGACTTGGCAGATAGTACATGTGCATAGCAAACAGTAGGGAGAGAAAGGGGGAAGGGAAAATGACATACAGAACAATAAACTACTGTACTAGGCCTGGCGACATTTCTGTTTGATTGGTGGTTGGTCGACACTAATACACCTATGCTCGAGTATTTCAGGTACAACAAAGCAAGGTAGGGGAGACAGAGGGAGGACAGGACAGACAGACTTAATAAGGGCACGGCTAACCCCAAACTCGAGGGCGGGTCTTGCAATAGTGAATTTACCGGGCCATTCTAACCTTGGAGAGCCCAGTAATTCCCATTCGCGGGACCCGGATCCGGTACGTCCCGATTCCCATTTGAGCTGTCCTTGGACAACGTAATCCACGTATCGTTTTGGGAAACAGAGCATTCTTTAATAAAGTGATTACACAGGAAAAACAAAATAATTCTGGGAAACTTTGTAGCTGCAGTACTTCAACAGTCTGCATGCTTAACAAAAACAATGAGTAAAATTAGACACATTATAAAACTTGCTTGGTAGGCGGGGGAAAATCTTTGGTTTCGGATCAGGTGTCAATCATGAGCAGCTTTAATCTCAACAGAAACGAACCCCATCGATCTCACTTTCTTGACACAGATATATATATTGCATTGTGATAATGCTTGAGAACAGTTACAAAGACACCTGCATGACAGATGGAGGGTGCTTTGCTCTTTGATTGGATCTTATGTGAATTACATGTGTATATGTGTATGCATGTACTTTACTCAGGCTCTGTGAGCAGTGCTTATGTGGAAATCTGATAGGCACTTAGGGCCCGATTTATGGAATTATCAGCTCAGAAAATAGGGTACCTGCATGCATAACTGCGTGCAAATCCACCTTCGTCTATTCATGGAATCGAATGTGCCGTATTTTTCCTGGACTTGCGTGGAGTTTGCACTGGCTGGGCACATTTGTGCGAGCCGTCGAGTACCTTGTGCGAGAGACTGCAAGCAGAGTGTGGGCGTGGCTTGCGCAGAGGGCTGGGAAGGGGGTAGAAAAATTGGGGAAGAACGTACAAAAAAGTGGGCAGTCCCTCACACGCCCACAATTGTGCAGCATGGCATGTATTCATGGATTCGATCGTGCAACGTCCGGCTGGGAAATGGCCATACAAGTCCTTCATATGATCCACCAACCGAAGGCAGGCATAAGTACACTTGCAAGTAGGATTTGCAGTGTGGAGGGGGGTTGCATGTCAGATTTCGGAGTGCATGTACTCAATTGGGGTGCCGATGTAACTTAGGGGTGCATGTAGGCAGTGTAGCAGGGTGCAGGAACAGTTTACAGGGGTTTGCATGCAGATTTCACAGGTTATTGCTGAGTTACGATTTTGTATATGCATGTTGTCGGGGTGCCGCATATAGTTACGGGGGACCCTTCACCGGGTGCCCGAATCGCAGGCCTGCTTAAGGAGGGCCCCACGCACTGTTTGAAGGGTGCATGTATTTGTGCCCGGGGCAGCGTGCAAAGGTAGCTGTTCTGGCTGTTTATGCTTTGCATGAGGGCCCGTCAGGGACATTACGGGTGCAACTTGCGAATAGGGTTACTTTGCTCTGTGAATTCCATGAATACGTGGGGCACACATTTTTCTTTCTGCTTGAAGACTTGCACAGTGTCCTTCTCAACGCATGGCCCATGCAGGATTTCTGTGCACATTTCCATGAATCAGGCCCTTAATCTGTGGCCGTATGTCTTTCTCACTTGCCCGTTGGTCTTTAGGCCGTTCTAGTGCTTCTCAGATTCATTACGCCTATGGAATGGGCTTCGACCGGCAGGAGCTCGGGATCACTTGCGGGGTCCCTATAATGGATGTTCACTACTTTCTCTGGGATGCAGTGCTTGTGCTTCTACAATCAATGTTTAAGTCCACTGCGTGCCGGACAACCATAGGGGGATTCCAAACTTGCTCTTGCAGGAAAAGTTTTTCTTACTGTCCATTGCCTCAAACAGACACCCAACAGAAGGAAAACCAGGTCCAAAGCTGAAGCTATAATTGTTCGTAACAATATTGAGAACAATGTAAATACAGCAACATAAATGAAAATAAATCAGTTGGTTTGTTTAAATATTGAGTGCAAACAAAATTCACAAGACAAAGCAATCAAAATAAAAAATCCATAGTGTTGAGATAGTATACATGAAAAAGCATGCAAGATTCAAAACAGAACAAAAAAATAAATATATAATCAGTGCCACAAATCTCAAAGTAAGTATCCATCACCAGGGAAGCGCATAACCTCAATGCATCAAGTGCAGACTGAAGAAACAATAATGGGCAGTCCCAGACTAGGACAAATACCTAACACAAGTTACACCTTGAGCCACACTTGTGTGTTGGCTCAGCAACAAAAGGTGTCACGGACTGATAGAATTGCACAAAACAACCATGAAGTCTCCAGTGTAAACAACAAACTCCCAACTCGAGTTTCGGCTAAATACGTCTGGGGTTATTTCCATGCCCAAGTCTTCCTCAGGGCAAACAAAAATATAGACCAAGTCTGGGCACTGAATTCCTTTCTGGAAATGTAAATAAATGAGAATTAGCGCCACTGAGTTTAAAAAGTCTACAGCAGCATTCCGCATTGTTGAACAATATGGTGTAGTCCACACTGAAATGATCCTAAAAATGCTGACAGCGAATCCTCAATTGCCGACAAGTCGTCCCATTGCCTCAAACAGTCCTGGCTCTGCCTTGACCACTTTGCTGAAAGAGTGTTATCCTCCGGTGCTGACGTAGTTTACAGAACACGGCACAGATACTGACAACAAAGGGATTGATTAACAAAGACCTTATTGTGAGTAACTGACTCATGTTTACATTTACTCTTGCAGAGGGCTATTAGATTCACAAAGAAGTTATTATGAGTAACTCATGCATGCTTCACTTACTCATGGAAATGGCTATTAGATTCACAGACGCAGCTGTGAGTAATTCTGGCCTACTGTGAGGTTATCATCTGACTTGCTTGAGGCTTACCACTGCATACAATGAGAAAGTCACTCATAACGTAGAGTTTCTCAGAGCAATTTCCTTGTGAATACGTCTTACAATTAATACGGCTGTGCTTAATGTTGTGCCATGAGAAGCACGGCAGAGCCAGAGGGTGTTCATCAGATGGTACACCACAGAAAGGTTATCAAATGATTTGATAGGCCTTGGCTGTCAGGAAGTATGCTAAGAATTGTGCGGCAGAGCCTGTGCCATGAACTATCAGATGCTGGCACTGGTGTGTTATGCCCTGTGGCACCAGTTGCCTAGCCCGTAAGTAACCTATTTGATAAATAAGCAGCAAAGGAATCTATGTCATTACTATGTCATCACTGCAATCCCCATTACTGCGACCTCGAAAATGCAGACTTTCTTTTTAATAATCGACCCCTTTTACACCACATATAAATATGCAAGGTGGAGACCTCCCTCATCCCCCTACTTGTAATATATACCATGCCCCCTCCCACATATATTTGTGGTGTAAAGGGGGGTCAACAAAAAATGTTGGCATTTTCGGCAGTAGGGCGGGGGTGGGGGTGTCTTGCTGCAGGGGGGGGTCTCACCCCACATATATATGTGCTATAAAAGGGGTAGTATTTCAGTTGCTTTTGGAAGGAAGGTGGCATGGTACTGTATCATACCAGCTGGAGACGATGTTCATTCTGACCTGAGCTGGGCAATCTGGAGGGCAAAGCAGTGGCTTACTGTACTAATACAATTAAACCAAGGGATTTGAGATATGTGCCAGCTTTTGTTCACGGTGCAGGGACCCAGAAGGTAGGGCTCTTGTTCGGAGAATGCAAGCCCAAATTCCTTAAATGTTTCTCGGATAATGCAAAGTGCATTACACATTATCTGATTGCTCACTGGGAACTCACATAATGAGGCAAAAACAGGAGGGATGGGATTAGCTAGAAGACATTTGGTAAGTAGCCTACCGCCGCCATTGCACAATCGCTGCAGTTTATGAGCGGCATTGTCTGGTTCTCCCGATTAGAGACCATAGCCATTGTCCATTCAAGACTGAACCGGGGCAAATATTGCTTAGACGTGATGAGGGAAAGTAACATATGGATATATCTGTATCAAAGCACAGCGTGAGGGGTATTAATCCACTACTCAAGCTGTGTAAATGTTCCAACGCTGATGACTAGCTGCGAAGCCAAGGGCCAGTGTAGGCCCTAAGCTCTAGGAAGCAAGACGACACCGGGCAACACTGGTTCGATCCCCGGGTCTGCGCTTAGAAACCTCTGGGTATTAAGCACGTTATAAATATCATTTATCATACCTGTGGATATCACCAACACAACTGAGCCCACCATCAAATCACTCATGCTATGCTGTGTTGCAGCGTATTAATCAGGGGAGGACTGGCACCTATTAGCCTGGTACATGGAAAATCATAATAAGGAAAAGCACACCTAGTGTGTTATGGCAAGGGTAAGAATATTTCAATTCCAAGAAGGATTGTCTATAACTCTACTCAGGGTGCACAGGAGAAATATGTGACTCTGGAATAAGAAAGCACTCATTGTACTGAAAACAAAGTGTCCACAACTTATGCACACTGCCATCCCATGCACACCTATCTGTAACGAAGCAAAACATCAATCAATGTTTAAGTCCGTGGGGGTCATTACGAGGTAGGAGGTAACCATGCCGCTATTAGTGGCATGGCTACCCCCTTACGGGGTACCGGGTCCGGGTTCCTTGAATGAGGAATTACCAGGCCATTCCAACCTTGGAGGGCCCGGTAATTCCTCATTCAAGGAACCCTGAACATCCCCATTCCCATTCGAGCCCCTATAGGGCTCAATGGGAATGGGGAGCATGCTAACAACGGGCCCGTTAATAACGGGCCCGTTGTTAGCATGCTGGGCTGCTCGCGGGACCCGCTAAGGCCGCCTGGTAAAACCAGGCGTCCTTAGAGGGTCCTGCGAGCAGAACTTGTAATGAGGCGTTAATGGTTTGACGGCTCCGGCATCTTTACCGGCGCCATTAACCCCTTACCACCAGGGTCGGAATGACCCCCTGTATCTTGAAACTTGGTACTCAATAACGTTTTGTCTATAAAGAAAGTACTCTATAGATTAGTAACTTTGTGTTAATATTCACTTTTCGCAGCTAGTCATCAGCGTTGGAACACCTACACAGCTTGAGTGGTTCAATCTTGAGTGGACAATGGCTATGGTCTCTAATCGGGACAACCAGACAATGCCACTCATAAAAGTTGTGGATACTTAGTTTGTTTTCACCTATTAGCCTGGTGCCAAGTATAATTTTCTAGCCCATGGTGCAGTGGAGTGGCCCAAGCTCACAACTAGGAGGCCCCAATTTACAGAACAAGTAAACTCATTACCAACCTCTCCCCCTCCCACACGTTCTCAAGTATATATAGTATACATTATTGACATTCCTTAAAGACCTAGAATACATGAAACCCGCTCACATACCAAACATGAGAACATTATTTGACCAGGATAATAGAATTGTTGAAATGGGAAAGCTATGATCCGAGCCCTGGTTCCCTGGTGTCCCAGTTTACAATTTGACAGCAGGACACATCTCCACCCTTCGCATCAGATCCCATCTTTTGATTGAGACCAATGTAAAGGGAAGGGATTTCATTGGTAGAGTTGAGCCATTGCTGAATTAGGGGGTCTGGATTCGCTCTTAGAGCCAGACATGTGCAGACGTGGCAAAAGACCAATACTAGGTTTCCTGCCTCACTAGCCCCCAACACAAAACCAACACTAGATTCCCTGGCCCCCACCATGCCCCCCAAAACATATGACCCTCAACAGTATGCATCAAATACATGGTTACAATTATAATTATTTATGGAGTAACACTATAGATCATCCATAGAGCCATATTAGTGAGACTTTCTCTACAGATAGTTAAGGAAAATAAGGCATAGGGCCTCATTACGATTTTGGTGGTAGCCATGCTGCTATTGGCGGCATGGCTGCCGCCAAAATCGGGTCCGGGTTTCCAGAATGGGGAATTACCGGGCCATTCCGAGTTCGGAGGGCCCGGTTATTCCTCCCTCCAGGAACCCGGGCCGGACCTTCCCCATTCCCATTTCAGCCCCCATAGGGCTGAATGGGAATGGGGAGGGAGCTAACAATGGGCCGATTACGACCGGCCTGTTGTTAGCTACCCCCTCCCCTCACGGTACCCGCTCTGCACGTCTGGTGAAGCGGGTACCGCGAGGGGACCTCGTAATGTGGCGGAATGGTGTTAACGGGTCCGCATCCTTTTGCGGCACCCGTTAACCCATTCCGCCACTCTTGTAATGAGGCCCATAGTGATGAAAAGTGATAGGCTCAGGATCACATAATATATGATGTGTGTGAAAGGTGGGGATTTGAGCCAATTCCATCTTCAATATTAGTACCAGAAAACACTTTCTGCAAAGTAGTTTTTCTGGCCCTAAAGTGGCACACTGTTTAATAAATGTGGCTTTCACATGAGGGAAACCTATTCATTGTCTGAATCCTGAAGCGAAAACCACTGAGAGCACACAAAACTGCACAGACAAAGGTTATAATGATAATGAAAAACCCGTGTACAGTATAGCTGGAATGATGTCTCTGTGCTCATGTGACTTTGAATCTATAATATACATGAACATTTTGTTGATTTGCATGTCTTTTTTAATGGGTCACGTAAGAGTGTTCAGGACAAGATAATGGAAAAAGGATCACAGGCTTATAGGGTCATTCAGAGCTGAGTGGGAAGGGTAAAATCAACAGTATTTGGAAAATACAGCAGATTTTATCTCCCACCCAATTAAGGGTTTGATCAAATTCCATGGGAATACCGGGGGTGGTATTTTAGGCAGAATTTCTACAGACAATCCACCTATATTTACCACCATCACCTAACAGGTAGAGGTAAAACATCCAAACAGGCCCCCACATGTTTAAACACTTTTTTTTACTGTACAGAAGGGGAGTACAGGTGCTTCCCTTCAATAGAGTGAAAAAAGTGTGCACACAGGGCCATGTTAACGGGTAAAAGATGGGCCTCTCTGATTGCCCCACCTCTCACCACCTTACCCATGTAATGCATGAAAGTGTCCGAATGTACCCTTTCCTACATAAACAAGCTATAGTATGGAATGAGTCACTATGGTATGTTTATGTTTATTCATTTATATTGCGCGCCGGACCAGAAGGTATAAGGGCGCAGGAGCATCAAGGTTATTCTCAGCTTGGTTACATTGCTCTACAGTAATTACAGTGAGTACATGAGTGGTAGCAGTTACAATATATGTGATATATGCGATGAAGACAATTTACAGATATACATATTTACAAACTTCACAAAGGCAAGGTACATTATATGTCATTGTTCTTTATCCATTGAATGTAATTACGTCTAATGTGGGGGTAGGATTGAGGTGACCTTAAGGCGGGTGGAAGGGAGTTCCAGTGTTGGGCTGCTTTCACCTGGAAGCTATTGCCGCCTGTTTTGAGTTGTTATATCCTAGGAACTGTGAGCAGGTTAGCATTGGCAGTTCTGGAGGGCCTGTATGGGGTGTGTCTTGTTATTCTGTCAGCTAAGTATTGAGGGGCTGCATTGTTAAGGCATTTGTGAGTTAGGGAGGCTACTTTGAGCATTATTTTGTCGGTGGTAGTGAGCCAGTTATGGGCTCTCCTGAGGTTGGAAATATGTTGTCTCTTGGGGATGCAGACCGCTGCTCTGAGAGCATTGTTTTGCAGTGTCTGGATTTTATTTGTAACATATTTGTTGGCTCCGACGTAACGGGTGTTACAATAGTCTAATTTTGAAAGTACAAGGGCTCTGGCAAGGGTAACGCAGCTTTGGGTAGATAGGAAGGGTTTGGCTGCTCTTATAAGCTTACAGGTGTAGGCTGCAGAGGAGGCCATGGAGCTAACCTGTTTGTGGAAGGAGAGGGTGGAGTCTAGGTAGATACCAAGGGTTTTCACCTCCTTGGCTACCTTGATAGAATTGCCGTCTATGAGGAAACTGGAGTAGTTGTAATCCGAATTTGTTTAAGTTAGTGGTGGATCCGAGGACGATGAGTTCCGTCTTGTCATCATTCAGGCATAGACTGTGGGAGGCCATCCATGCCTGGATGATGAGATACACCCTGTTCACCAAGGCCAAATCCTTGTTATCTCCCGTCAACGGGATGAGGATCTGGGTATCATCAGCGTAGTTAGTATAGGTGATACCCAGACCATCAAGATCATCAAAAAGGGGCTTAGTGAACACGTTGTACAGTGTGGGGGAGACGCATGATCCCTGCGGGACTCTGCAAGTGATGGGGATGGGTGGGGTCAGCTGATGCTGTAGTAGAGATAACACGCATAGATCTGTTGCTCAAGAACGACTCAATCCAATTAATGGCTTCTTGAGAGAAGTGGGCAGCCGAGTCCAGGTGGTTGCAGAGAATTTTGTGATCTACTAGATCAAATGCTGCAGAGAGGTCTAACAGGGGCAGTAGAGCAGTTTTCCCATTGTCTCTCAGGGTGTCAATTTGAGCCTTAAGATCTATGAGAGCTGTCTCTGTCCCATGTTGGGGTCTGAAGCCAGATTGTCGGATTCCCAGGAGATGGTTCAGTTCAAGGTATTTTTGAATTTGTAGATAAGCTGTTTTATCTAATATTTTGAGGAGGAAGGGAACGGTGGTAACGGGTCTGTAGTTAGTAGGTGTAGAGGGGTCGAGGGAGGGTTTTTTGAGTAGGGGGGAGGACCCAAGATTCTTTTAGATTGTTAGGGAAGATGCCTGAGGAGAAGGAGGCGTTAATGAGTTTGGTAATGAAAGGTGAGAGGTCTCTTGCCGCATCTTTAATAATTTGTGACGGGCATGGGTCGCCTTGGCAATTTGACAGTTTGAGACTCAGGATGATTTTTTCCACTTCTAGTGTGGAGACTTTGGAGAAGCTGAAGTGGTTGAGAGGGTTGGGTTCTGGGGTGCGGGATGAGGGGGAGTGTTGGTGGGGTTGATAGGGTTGGTTAGGGATTCTTTTTTGTTATTGGTTTTGGTTTGTAGGCCTGTGACTTTGTTAGAGAGGGCGTTTTGGACGCTAGTACACCATTGTTTGTCTTTCACGCATGTGTCTGGGACTAGGATGGGAGTTTCCAGCTCTTTAATGATGGTAAACAGTTCTTTGGTGCTGGATTTGGCTTGTGATATTCTTGAGTTGTATGATTCTTGTTTAGCGGTTATGATTTCTTTTTTGTAGGAGGCTATTTTATTGAGGATCAGCTTGTTACTGTCTATCAGAGATTGTCTCCAGGCTAGTTCCTTTTTGCGTTTCTCTAATCTGAGGGCTTTTAGGTGGGCAGAGAACCAGGTGTTCAGGTGTTTTTTTCGGTTTGGATTTTCTTAGTTTTAGAGGAGCAATAGAGTCTAGGGCCGTGTGCATGATTTTGTTGTAGCCTTCTACGAGGTGGTGAGGATTGCTGACAGCTGAGAGATGGTTCAGAGTGGGGAGAATGAGGGGGATAAGTTTTTCCACTGTAATGCTTTTCTTATTTCTCGTGGGGACAGCTGTGGCTAGTGAGCTGTTGGTGATAGGGCTTGAGGCTTCGAGGTTGAAGGTGAGGAGGTGGTGGTCGGACCATGGTTGAGGGGAGCTGGCAGTGATGGAGGCCACACAGTTGTGATCTGCTACCCAGTCGAGGGTTCTCCCTTTATTGTGTGTGCGGAGAGACACTCTTTGGGTGAAGCCTAATTCTGACAGGGTATTCTTAATGATAGTAGCCTGGATGCCTTTGGGGTCTTTGAAGCCTAGGTTGAAGTCTCCTAGAATGAGACTCCGAGAGATGTTTTTAGGTTGTTTGTGAGGATAGTAGTGAGGTCTTCCTCGAAGGAGCCTAGGGGTCCAGGAGGTCTGTAAAGTAGGTGAATGGTGATAGTTTGGGAGTTGGCAGTGGACAGTTTGGCAGTGAGTGATTCACACGAAGGAAGGTTGTAAGCGTTGTCAAGTCTAATGTTGTTACGCTCACCTGGCTCCCACAGGGGCGTCAGTCGGACCCGGACAGCTGCGGTCTCCACCCACGTGATGCATAGTGCAGCGATGACTGACTGGATCTGCCCACCTAATCTTGTCTGCTTAACCCGTAGAAATATTCTCCTGCAAGTGGTGAGATGGATTTAGCCACTTGTGGATTCAAGTGATGGCACCCCCACAGTCCTCCCCAACTAATTACCTCCGAAATGCCCTCACAGCAATCTCACCTTGTATTCTTGAAAGATGAGCTTGCCATCCTGCGTGGATTTGCAGGGGCGCGTCGCTTCCAGTTACTTCACTGGTTTGAAGGTAAGAGTCTGTATTACCCGGCGCTGTCTGGTAAATGTTGCACGAGGAAAACGTGTTGTTTTGTCTCTCTTTACAGATGCGGCACGTGAAAATATGGAGAGTCACAAAAGGATTCCTCCGGTGGTAAATCAGGTAAGTCTATGGTGGTAAGAATTATATTTGTTGGTTCCCTTGGCTTGTGGTTTTCTTGTGGTTTTCTTTTGTCTCCTAGGTGCCGAAGTTCGGCGAAGAAATGAAGGAGGCAGCGCTGACCCAAAGGATGCTGTGAAGACTGGTGAAGACTGGTGAGTATGGCGCGGCGCTGCAGCTGGAGGTGCGGCACGTGCAGAAATGATGTTCTTTACAGGTCCGGAGACAAGATGGATCCAGAATCAGGTGTGGAATAGAAATAAGTTCATTTTCTAACCTTGTCCCTTTCTTTCCTCATTGTTTTAGGAGCTCTGGATTCGAGGCGGGCGTGGCAGAAGACTGGATGCAGGCTGCAGGCACGGTGAGTGTTATGCTGCTGGATGCAGAATAACGCAAAGCGTGTGTTGCTGGTCGGGTGTGGTTTAAATAGCCTCAAAAGTAGTCCCAGGTAAGAAGTCCCTAGAACCACACCCGAGTAAAAAATAGTCCCTGTCGAAAAATAATCCCTTTCAGGCTTCATGTTAGATTGGAGTCATTTGCAGCATGGTCTGCCTGAGGTAAGTAATGACTATGAGCCTGGCGCCTTAGGCGCCAAGACTGATTCCTACTATGAGCCTGGCACCCAAGGCGCCAGGACTGAACCCAGATAGCCCCTAGCCAGGGCTGCTGAGGTTTTACTAAATGTCTAGATGCCTGCTCCCGGGGCTGATGGGCTTGGTCCGGATGCCTGGGGGTAGGCATTATGACAGCACTCCTCCCCAAGGCCCCTCCTAAAGTTGTTCTTCCCCTGGGCCCTGGTTTGTCTGGGAAGTTCCGATGGAATCTTTTCACCAATCGAGGTGCATGGATGTGGTCCTTAGGTTCCCATGACCTTTCTTGTGGTCCGTAGCCCTTCCAATCGATTAAATAAAAAAGTTTTGATTTAACCATCTTGGAGTCCAGGATATCTTTTACCTCAAATTCAGGTTCTCCATCTATCAAGATGGGGTCGGGTGGTTTGGTTAATCTTGTTCCTGGTTGAACTGGTTTTAAAAGTGAAACATGAAAGACAGGTTGAATGCAGATATTAGAGGGTAATTCCAATTTGACGGCCACCGTGTTGATAATGGCCTTAATAGTGTAAGGTCCCAAATATCTAGGGTTAAAAGTCCGAGTTCCCTTCAGAGGTATGTGTTTTGTAGCCAGTCAAACTTGATCCCCAATCTGGTATTGTGGAGTTTCACTTCTATGTTGATCAGCATTTTTCTTATATTTCTCTTTTGCTTGTTTCAAATGTTCTGTTGCCTCTTTAAAGGCTTGTGTAATACTAGAATGCAAATGACTAACTGCAGGCATTTCTAAATGCTCAGGCGAATCTAGTTCTGAGGTTCGAGGGTGATGCCCATATATGGTATAAAAGGGGCTTTGTCCGGTTCCTGAATGTACAGAGTTATTGTATGCATACTCGGAAATCCATAAAATATCTTTCCAATTACTTTCGGTCTAGTGTAGCATGCAACGTAGGTACTGTTCAAGGGTCTGGTTGGTCCTCTCTGTCTGACCATCGGTCTGGGGATGGTGACTGGTTGATAACCTCACGCCGATTTGCGCCAGTTGACAACATTTCTTCCAAAAATGTGAAATGAATTGACTACCTCGGTCAGAGACCAATACGGAAGGAAATCTGTGTATTCGAACAATGTTTTCGAGGAACTCCTTGGCCAGAATTGAAGCAGAAGGTAATCCCTTTAGAGGAATAAAGTGGGCCATCTTGGAAAAAAGATCCACAATAACTAGAATGGTGTTAAATCCATTACATGGAGGTAGATCTGTAATAAAGTCTAACGATAAGGTGTGCCATGGTGTAGGTAGAATATCCAAAGGTTGTAAGAGGCCAGCTGGTTTTTTCTTCTGACTTTTGTTTTGGGCGCAAATGCCACAAGACATTACAAATGACTTTACGTCTTTTCGCCAGGTGGGCCACCAGAATTGTCTCTTAATTTTAGCTTCAGTTTTTGCGATACCTGGGTGTCCTTCCATCAGGGTGTCATGATAATTGGAGATGACTAGTTCTTGTAGTTCCTTGTGTGGTAGAAATAGTCGCCCTTGATAATAAGGTAGGTCATTGATGACTGAGTAGTCCGGGCCTTTCTTCACCCAGTCCTGCAGGGCTGTTGGATCGAAGAGTTGTTGGATCTTTACTTGAATATCCTCTAGTGTCTGTAGAGTGGTTATGCCAAGAATTCTTTGTTCTGAAATTATAGGTACCGGTTCCGGGTTCGCATATGCTTCTCCCATCCCTATTCGGGATAAGCCATCTGCCTTCCCATTTTTACAACCTGGTCGCTAAGTGATCATGAGATCGAACTCGGCAAAGAACAATGCCCATCAAAGTTGACGCGACGATTGAGCCTTGGCTGTTTTTAAATACTGCAGGTTCCGGTGATCGGTGATTACCGTAATGGTATGCCCGACACCGAGAAGATAATGCCGCCAAGCCGTGAAGGTGGATTTGATGGCTAATAATTCTTTATCGGTAACCGCATAGTTTAACTCGGGTGCCAAGAACTTTCTGGACCAAAATGCTACTGGGTGAAGTTGACCGGTTTCAGGATCCTTCTGGGACAGGACAGCTCCCATGGCTAAACTGGATGCATCAGTTTCAACTATGTATGGAAGTTCGGGGCGTGGATGCTTTAAGACAGGTGCAGACATGAATTTCACTTTCAGCTCTTGGAAGGCCTTTTCAGCTTCTTCGGTCCACAAGAAGTGTTTGTTTTTTCCCAAAAGTGCTGTGATAGGGTGTACAACATGTGAGAAATCCAGAATGAATCTGCGGTAGAAATTAGCACATCCGAGCATACTTTGTACCCCTTTAACTGAACTGGGTGATGGCCACTTGAGGATTGCGTCCACCTTTCGAGAGTCCATTCAGACTCCTTTTGGAGGAATTCAACTTCCGTAGCATGAAAAACGCATTTTTCCAATTTTGCATATAACTTGTGCTGGCGTCGTTTCTCAAGGACTGCACGAACGTGCTTCACATGGTCTGATTCTGAAGAGGAGTACACTAGAATATATTCTATGTATACAACAACACAGACGTCAATGAGTTCACGAAGGACATCGTTCATAAAATACTGGAAGGCTGCTGGTGCATTGCACAACCCGAAGGGCATCACCTGATATTCGAATAACCCGTACTTAGTGTGAAAAGCAGTCTTCCATTCGTCGCCTTTCTTTACACGTACCAGATGATATGCCCCTCGGAGATCTAATTTAGTGTAGATGCAAGCGTCCTTTACTTGGTCTAGTAATTTGGGGATCAGAGGCAATGGGTATCGGTTCTTAACCGTGATCTGATTTAATGCGGAGTAGTCTATGCATGTTCTGAGATCACCTTCCTTTTTAGGCACAAAGAAAAAAGCTGAAGATGCAGGGGACTTGGATGGACGAATGAAGCCATTAGCAAGGTACTGGTCCAAGTATTGTCGTAGGTGAAGGTTTTCGGGTTCCGTAAGGGCTTAGATCCTACTACATGGAGGTTGTGCACCGGGTATGAGATCGATTTGACAATCGTATGATCTGTGAGGTGGTAGGGTGTTTGCCTGTTCCTTTTGGAAAACATCCTGGAATTCTTGATATTCCTGAGGTAACTGCACGACTGGAGTAGCGACTATGGCCAGGCCTTGGTTCAAGGTTTTTTTGGGGTAACAAGTATGTGCACAATCCGGGAAGATTATTCTCTTCTCTCGCCTTTCAATAAAAGGATTATGTGTTTCCAGCCAAGGTATCCCCAGTATTATTTGGAACTGTGGGGTTTTGATTAAATCAAACACAATAGTCTCTCGATGCCCATCCTGACCCAATAGTGTCATCTCTGCGGTGGAATGAGTTACAGGCCCAGAGGCAATTTCAGTTCCATCGACTGTGGTGATGACATCCAAAGTGGTCTTTTTGCAGAGAGATAGATTCATCCTAGAAGCCAACTCGTGGTCCACATAGTTTTCTATGGCCCCGCTATCAATGTATGCCCTCACTGCGTGCATACGTGATGGCTGCCTTGGATCTATAAGGACCATTATTATGATGAAGTGCGAGGTCTGAGCATCCTTCTTCAAGCTCGGCAAGCGGACCTCTCCGCTTGTCGGGCGTGGTCGTTTCCCGAATCAGGCTCTGTTTGATTTTTATCAGCAACTCCGACTAATTTTTTAGATGTTTTTATAGGGCAATCCCGTAGAAAATGTCCTGAGGCCCCACAGTACAGACACAATTGCATCTGCCGTCTTCTTTCTCTTTCCTTTTGAGTTAAGGGTCCCTTGACCCCCCGATTTTCATCGGTTCTGATACATCTGTTCCTTTGAGGGTAACATTGGGTTTAACCAATACCCGATTCTCGAACTTAGCTCGATCAGCCTTTCTATTCTGAAGTCGGTGGTCTAACTGGACCACTAAGTCTATATATTCTGCACAATCCTGAGGTGGGTTCACAACTTGGGCCAAAACGTCTTTGAGTTCACCCCGAAGTCCACGATGAAATAATGTAATTCGTTTTACCTCTGGCCATCCGGTTTCCACCACTAACCTATTGAATGTGGCGATATAGGTTAGTAGATCCTGGTTACCGTGTCATAATGATAAAAGTTTGTTATCCAGGGCCTGTCCCTGTGAATGTCTGGCAAATAGTCTTTCCATGCTCAATTGAAAACCTTGAAAATCCCGAAGAAGAGGGTCATCCTGGTTAACTAATGGAATTGACCAATCCGCTGCGCTGCCACTAAGATATGATAGTACAAAGGCTACTTTGGTTTGGTCATTCGGAAAAGCTTCAAGTCTGCATAAAATGTGCAAGCGGCATTGGTTCATAAACACGGCAAACTTTTTTGGGTCCCCAGCAAAACATTCGGGTGGAGCTAAAGGAATGCTCCCTGGTAGAACCACTTGCACAGGATTGCTCGATGAAACAGGAGTTGGATTCCCCCGAGTCCAGGTAATGGTATTTGCGCAGCTTGGGTTTGCAGTAATTGTCTAGCAAGATCATCAGTGCGCTCCTTTGACACAATTAGTTATCTCCTGAGGGCATTAGTCTCTTGGTGCGCGGAGTGCACTTCTGCCCTAAGTTCCCCTAACAATAGAGCTAGTTGGTCGGTTTCTGAGGTTTCCATAACGCCCAGGTGGGGATTTGTAGATAGGCTTCGCCTTCTGTTACGCTCACCTGGCTCCCACAGGGGCGCCGGTCAGACCCGGACAGCTGCGGTCTCCACCCACGTGATGCGTAGTGCAGCGATGACTGACTGGATCTGCCCTCCTAATCTTGTCTGCTTAACCCGTAGAAATATTCTCCTGCAAGTGGAGAGATGGATTTAGCCACTTGTGGATGCAAGTGATGGCACCCCCGCAGTCCTCCCCAACTAATCACCTCCGAAATGCCCTCACAGCAATCTCACCTTATATTCTTGAAAGATGAGCTCTCCATCCTGCGTGGATTTGCAGGGGCACGTCGATTCCAGTTACTTCACTGGTTTGAAGGCTCGGGAGAGTTCCGGAGAGTATTGACTCTGAGGTTCCTGGTGAGGACCAGTAAGTATTAAGTTTATAGAGTTCAGTATGTCCGATGTTCACTCTTGTTCCCCCTTTCCTTTCTTGTCTTGCAGCTGGCTTGTGAAAAGATGCTCTTGTGGCAGCTGGTGGCGCTCAGGTAGTAGTCTGTATTACCCGGCGCTGTCCGGTAAATGTTGCACGTGGAAAATGTGTTGTTTTGTCTCTCTTTACAGATGCGGCACGTGAAAATATGGAGAGTCACAAAAGGATGCCTCCGGTGGTAAATCAGGTAAGTCTATGGTGGTAAGAATTATATTTGTTGGTTCCCTCGGCTCACCTTGTTCTTTTCTTTTGTCTCCTAGGTGGCGAAGTTCAGCGAAGAAATGATGGAGGCAGCGCTGACCCGAAGGATGCTGTGAAGACTGGTGAGTATGGTGCGGTGCTGCAGCTGGAGGTGCGGCGCGTGCAGAAATGATGTTCTTTACAGGTCCGGAGACGAGATGGATCCAGAATCAGGTGTGGAATAGAAATAAGTTCATTTTCTAACCTTGTCCCTTTCTTTCCTCTTTGTTTTAGGAGCTCCGGATTCGAGGCGGGCGTGGCAGAAGACTGGATGCAGGCTGCAGGCACGGTGAGTCTACGCTGCTGGATGCAGAATAACGCGAAGCGTGTGTTGCTGGTCGGCTGTGGTTTAAATAGCCTCAAAAGCAGTCCCAGGTAAGAAGCCCCTAGAACCACACCCTAGTAAAAAATAGTCCCTGTAGAAAAATAGTCCCTTTCAGGCTTCATGTTGGATTGGAGTCATTTGCAGCATGGTCTGCCTGAGGTAAGTAATGACTATGAGCCTGGCACCTTAGGCGCCAGGACTGATTCCTACTATGAGCCTGGCGCCTAAGGTGCCAGGACTGAACCCAGATAGCCCCTAGCCGGGGCTGCTGAGGTTTTACTAAATGTCTAGATGCCTGCTCCCGGGGCTGATGGGCTTGGTCCGGATGCCTGGGGGTAGGCATCATGACAAAAGTTGAGGTGTGTTTTGGCTGTTATGGTGAGGCCTCCGCCACTGGATTCTGTTCTGTCCACTTGAAGGATGGTATAGTCATCGTCGGGGATTGCTAGTGAGAGAGCTGGGCCAGCGGCTGCATGGAGCCACGACTCAGTGATGGCTAGAAAATCTAGTTCTTCTGTTAGAATGAGGTCTGCTATATCTGTGGCATGGGCTACTACAGAGCGCGCATTAATTAAGGCGCCTCTTATGGGTGGGGCAATAATTTTGGTGCTGGTAGGTAGGGTGCTACGGTATGAATTCTGTGCTTGGTCGTGGTATTGCTTAGGTTATGCTTGGATCTATCCCTTGGACAGTTAGTGGGAGAGCTTGTGTGCATAGAGGGATGGGTCCGGTTAGTCTGGGCGGAATCCCTGGCACGTGGCTCATATAGTTTGGGTAGTCTGGCACGTAGTCTGGCACGTAGTCTGGCATGTAGTCTGGCATTTCTGTCGGATGGACTGCATGGTGTAGAGCGGTGGGGCAGAATGGGAGAGGGTGTAGATAGTAGTAGGGGGTGGACATAATGCATAGTGAGATGGGGACTGGGGCATGTAGGGGCAAGGCTACGAGTGAATCTTGGGAAACTGGTTGAGTGGATGAGGTAGATAATTACTCTCAGCAGTACTGAGTAGATGCCTGGTAGGAACATTCTGTTGGGAGTGAGAGGGGCGTATCAATTGAAAGGCAGGGTAGCTAGGAGCTGAATGTGATATTCAAATGGAAGGGTAGCTAGGTGCTAAAAGCGATATTCAAATGGCAGGGTAGCTGGGAGCTAGATACAACATTCAAATGGCAGGGTAGCTGGGAGCTAAATACAACATTCAAATGGCAGGGTAGCTGGGAGCTAAATACAACATTCAAATGGCAGGGAGCTAAATACAACATTCAAATACAACATTCAAATGGCAGGGTAGCTGTGAGCTAGATACAACATTCAAAAGGCAGGGTAGCTAGGAGCTGAATACGATATTCAAATGGAAGGGTAGCTAGGTGCTAAATGCGATATTCAAATGGCAGGGTAGCTGGGAGCTAGATACAACATTCAAATGTTAGGGTAGCTAGGTGCTAGATGCGACATTCATCTACACCATTCAAATGGCAGGGTAGCTGAGAGCTAAAAACAACATTCAAATGGTAGGGTAGCTGTGAGCTAAATACAACATTCAAATGGTAGTGTATGTAGGTGCTAGATGTGACATTCAAATACAACATTTAAATGGCAGGGTAGCTGGGAGCTGAATACAACATTCAAATGGCATCAAGAAGCAGTGCAGTAGTCAGAAACAGTATGGCAGAAATCAAACAGTTAGAAGGCAGCTGGGTGCATAATTCAACTATCAGGTATAGCAGTCAAAAGGCAGGGCGTAGAGGTGGTACACAGATTACACAGTGCGAGCGAGCTATCTTAATGTCCTCACAAAGCTGGTATAGCTGGCTTAGTGTTTGTGGGAGTCAATGGTGTGCGGGCTCTTGCATGAGGCATACAGGAAAGGCTGTACACGAAGTTGCATGAGTGTCTGAATAACCAGAGACATCGGAGTGAATTTAAAACTTTAATTAATTAATTAGCGGAGTAGCTACGGCGAGTTGTAGCCGGTATCCTGACTTATTGAGTGCTAAATGCTAATCGTCAGGATTAGGCTCTCACAGTACCGTGCTCAGGTTTTTTACTCAGTCAGCACGTGCCAGAAGCGCTGGATGTTTGCTTGTAGAGGCACCACCAGGAGTGGTAGGGCTGCAAGTTGAGGGGCAAAGAGTCTAGCTGCACGCAGCACAGCGGCACAAACAGGCACTAACAGGGGTCTTGTGTGTGGGTCTTTGGTGGGGGCTGGCGTTCGGCTGCCGGCTCCCTATTGGTCCTTTTGAAGCGAGTAAGGACCAATCCTGATGGCACCCTGGTACATAATGCACACCGTAGATAATAATGCCTGAAAAAAAGTAAAGAAAATATCTTTGTGCAAGGCATTCCTGAAATTGCTCTGGAACTATTCCAGGAATTCTTTTTATTTTTATTTTATTTATTTACATTTATAAAGCACACAAACAGCCCTTGGGCATCGTGGTGCTGTCGCAAGAGGCTTACTTAGTTGCGAGCAGAGTACAGAATAAACAATGCAGACAAATATATACAGAGGCAGTTGCAAGCTACGTGGTGGGGTTAGCCAGGCGTTCCTTGGTTACAGTGGAACTAGACCTTGGTGGCTTATGCAGTGGAGAAAATGTCAATGAAGGGAGGTAAAGCAATGAGCATGACATTAGAATTACAATGACAGTAGAAGTGTGAAGGGCATGATGGGTCCTTGGTTACAGGGGGACCCGATCAGCCGCACAGAAAATATTTAGAGATAAGCTAATTACAGTTCCTGAGGAGTGCCGGACATCTAACGGACAAGAATTATTTGAAGAGTCTGGTCTTAAGAGCTTTGCGGACAACGGTGTATGATGCTTCCTTTCTGAGTGATGTGGGTCGGGCATTCCAGTTTTTGGGTGCTATGTGTTGGAAGCTGGATCCTCCCGCGTTAGCTCTTTTGAATGTGGGGATGTATATCTGTTTGGAATGGTGCGCTCCAATGGGTCTGGTGAAGGTGACTGGAGTAATTTTATCAGATAACGGGGTGGGGGGGAGGAGTGCAGGACAGGCACTTGTGTGTGATGGCCATGGTTTTGAATAGAATATGCACTCTTTAACTGCCAGCCAGTGCACATCTCTTCTAGCCTGTGAGAGATGTTACTTTTTAGGAATGCTCAGTGCAGCTCTGAGGGCATTGTTTTGAGTGAATTGTAACCTGTTGATGTTCTTAGAAGACGTTGCATGGAAAAGGGCATTACAGTAGTCAAGTTTGGCCTCAATGGTAGCCCTGGCTATTGCAAGACAATTTTTGGTTCACAAGTAGGGTTTGACGACATTGATGGTTTTGGTGGTGAGAGCTGCAGAGGATGCAATGGCACTGACTTGGCGCATCATGGACAGTGAGGAGTCAATGAAGACCCCTTGGGTTTTGACTGCCGATTACACAGTCATAGGCGCATTTGCATTGTTGAAGGTCCTGTATTGAGGGTCAAGTTTGCTGAGCGCTTCATTGGTGCCTACCAGGAGTATCACAGTTTTATCTCAGTTGAGACATAGGCCATTCGCTGCCCTCCATGTCTGTATGGCTGCGTATATGTTGGCTAGAGCAGCTCGGTCCTGTTCATAAGAGCCGGTGAGAGGGAATAAGACTTGAGTGTCGTCAGCATAGTTTGTGTACGCTATGCCGCGATTATATAAGTCATTGAAGAGAGGTAGGGTAACTATATTGTATAGAGTGTCGGTGCGGTACAGGATGCTTGCGGGACACCACAGTGTATGGTGGTGGGGGCTGCGCATGCATGGTCCGAGAAGACTAACATGAGTCTCCGTTTAAGGAAGAAGGAGATCCAAGATATGGCTTCGGGAGATAAGTGGGCAGCATTTTTGAGTTGCTTACATAAGATATCGTGGTCAAAGAGGTCAAACGCAGCCTACAGATATAGTAGGAGGAGAAGTGCTGGCTTACCTTTGTCCATTATGTCGCAGAGTCTACCACAACACTGGTGGTAATCTTTGAATTGGATGGATTTCAGAAATAACACTAGTGGAGGTGGTAACTTTCTCAAGTGGTATTTCAATAAAGAAGTTTGTGGTGCACTAATAATCAATACCTGAAGATTATATCTTTCTGTATCCAAGGGCGCTGTATCCAAGGGTGCTATTAAAATATTTTTGCCACCAGACCCGTAAATATTTACCAGCGCCTGACTTCCCGGGAGTCCCCGGGAGATTACAACCCTGGCGACCCGGAACGCCAGGTGACGGTAAAATGTAAGTCCCCATTCCCATAGAGTCCTTCAGGACTCTATGGGAGTGGGGACACAGAAGCACCGGCAGCGTTGCTAACGGTGCCAGTGCTTCTGTGACCGGTCTGCTTACTGTGGCCGCTGTGCCCGGCAGTCTATGGTGACTAACCACCAACTCAATCTTCCATTCATGATGCTATGGAGACTCTCTACCACCTCAATCTTCCATTCATGATGCTATGGAGACTCTCTACCACCTCAATCTTCCATTCATGATGCTATGGAGGCTAACCACCAACTCATGATGCTATGGAGACTATCAACTCAATCTCCCATTCATGATGCTATGGAGACTAACCACCAACTCAATCTTCCATTCATGATGCTATGGAGACTATCAACTCAATCTTAAATCATGATGCTATGGAGACTAACCACCAACTCAATCTTCCGTTCATGATGCTATGGAGACTTGCTAACAATTCAGTCTTCCATTCAGAATTCCATAGAGAGTCAGCACAGCCCCACTAGTCTCTTCTTGCTTCCGGAGACCACATTTCAGTCCAATGTCCACTTCATGATTTATTGGAGAATTTGTGCAAATTTATTTTCCATTTGGAAAGGCTCTCAAGTCAGATTAAATGTTCCTTCAATGATTGAATACGTTTCACAGTCTCTCACTCACATTCTCAGAGGGCGTCCAGTGGAAGGCCGCAGATTTCTACAGGGGTTGCACAACTTACATTGTTCAAAGGAATGTGATCTGGCATGTCAGGATTATAACCCTTTCTGCACTTTCTGCATTTCCAAGGTAAATGACCACCGTATGGGCATTTTCTAAATCCCATACATTCAACACAGCATTTGAGGGTCATTAACTGTTTTACAGGTTCCTGATATTTCACAGCTTCTAAGGATTCTTCTACCTCACGTGTCTTGCTGATCTTCGGACAAGTTCAGGTAACTTTCGGGTTTCCCCTAACTATTAGGCTCAAAGTCCTTTCAGGGTTCTAGGTTCACTTGTTATATCCCTTTCAGGGGTTCACAATGCTTTCAGGGTTCACATTGCCTCATAGGGTCAGATGGCTCTCCAGAATTATAGGATTTGACAGGGCCAAAGTCTTCCCCACAATTCCAGCAGTTCATCAGATCTTCAACAAGTAACACAATATTTCTTCCTCCAACTACAGACATCTGCCTCTCCCAAAACAAATGTCCAGGTCTTTTTCTACCGCTCCTTCTGGGTTCGGATTGGCAGGGACAGTCCATTCCTGTCTCTGAGCTTCATATTGGGTTACGGTCCCACAGCCCTCCTATTCTTTCCATCTGGAGTTCTGCCCCATCACATGACAATGGAATCTTGGACTCTAAAAGCTGGTCAACCATTAGGATTTCTCAGTCTTTTGCTTGTCCTCCACTGGGTGGCATGACTGTGTTGCCACTCCAGCTCGTGGGTTGCCTCTCCAAGACTCTACCATTTCCTGTTCATTTCAAGCTTCAAAGACTAAGCTTCCCAGGACCAAGGGTGGATTTGGGTGGGGTGGCAGAAATATATAGTCAGCAAAGCATATAGTCACAATGATGAATTTTAGAATTTTGAACCCGGGTAAATTGCCGGAGGAGAATTTCAGGAAAGTGGTGGAGTTGTTCACACATCTTTGAAATGAGATCAAGCTACATTGCCTGTTCTTTAATGTCTCAAGGACGAAGATCCTACTCCTGCGTTACGGGGCTCCCACCGCCAAACTCTTTAATTGACCGTCGTCTGTGTCACTCTCCCCTTTCACCTTAGACGCGGCACAACCGGGGAATTCAGATCTGTCCTTCAACCTGCAAGTCATCACTGTAGCAAGAAGACTACCCCACCTTGGTCATTGCTCCACATACGCCTCACTTAGACTGTTGCCATGACTACTGGAGTACGCCTCACATTTATAACTGGTAAATAGCAAGCGGATTCCTTTGGAATCCTTTACACAACACTGCCTGCAAAGCTTATTTGCAGGCAGTGTTTTCTTTTTCACAAAGAGAAGAATGAAAATGAACAGAAAAGGGGATTTTCCCTTGATTTACTCTCCACGATTGTTTTGTCTGTTGATAATTGCAGCACACACATGTTAACATTGGTGGTCGTCTGCATGCAATGTGCATTGTTTGGAAAAGGACCCCCTGTCTGAGCTACTCATGGCTGACATGGCAATGCTTGAACACCCTGAGATTGATGCTGAATGAAGTCTTCTTTGTGTGAGCAGGAATTTCAGAAGGCCCCAGCTCAGCCAAGGCAGAGATACAAGACGCAGTTAATAGGAAAGACTCATTACGACCCTGGTGGTAGCTGTGCTTACTGCGTTCTTAAAATGCCACAAACTGTCTCTAACTTTCCAGAGATTTCCATCCAGTGTGTCCCCATCCTCTGCCTGGCTTTGTGTCTGTGTGAGACCAATGCATTGACTGTGGACTTGTATAAACCTGACTTTCATGGATGGATTTGAAACCAAAGGTGTCCCTGGAAGTTCGATCAAAGTGGGCCCATATTGCACAAGTTTAGCATGCAAACCCAACCTTTCTAGGGCGATTTGGTGGGATATAGGGAATTGACCCACTGGGACCGGGCAAGGCCCATCCATCTCCACACAGCATGAAAGCATCGGGTACATAGAATATCAGTGATACAATTAGGTGCAATCGGGATATAAAAAGCCTTGGTCATCCATTCGTAATCAGGCATAGGACTCTGCAATCAATGCTTGTCACAGCATAAGCACTCGTATATGCACTCAGC
Organism: Ambystoma mexicanum; assembly: GCF_040938575.1. NCBI lineage: Eukaryota > Metazoa > Chordata > Amphibia > Caudata > Ambystomatidae > Ambystoma > Ambystoma mexicanum. The sequence goes on along the minus strand of NC_090932.1, from coordinate 68,458,291 downwards.
TCAGCTCAGCTCAGCTCAAGCCTCTGGGTTCAGTCTGCAGTACACAGGCTCATCCCTTTATCCTACCAAGGTTTATAAGTTGAGTACCATTAAAATGGCTAATAATGAAACCTTTTATAGTGCATAGAAGAAGATGGAATCAAGAAGGAAGAAATTGGAGTGCGGTGCAAGTGTTCATCTGGAATGGGTATGTGAGAATCCAAGGAGACAGCAAGAGACAGAGAGCCCAAGGGAGAGATCTCCGGACCTGAGAATGGCAGCGAGGGAACCATACCCCGGGCCCATCTTGCATAAAACATCAAAACAAACAGGTGCTTTCAACTATAGGGCATTCTTGCCAGTGCTGTTACCTTGCACACACATTGAATTTGAATCATGTATGACAGAGGAGATATGTAACACTCATGCTGGATACTTTTCTGTGCGCTTCCTAGATTCAACGAGGGCTGCGCTCAGCCCTTGCTTACACCATGCCTGGGAGTATCAGAGCAGCACCCACACCGCTAGCTCTCTCTGAAGGAGCTATTGGCTCGCTGCTGATCATGTGACCCGCTCCCAGGGACCTGCTGCTATAGCATATTAAAGCAATCACCCTCTGCCTTCTGCCAGGGGCGTCCCGGGTGGGCAACGACCAGCCAACATGAGCTTAGGCAGGCCCGAGTGCAGCGAGGACCAGCCAGCGTGAGCCTAGGCTGGCCCAAGTGAAGCGAGGACCAGCCAGCGTGAGCCTAGGCTGGCCCAAGTGAAGCAAGGACTAGCCAGCGTGAGCCTAGGCAGGCCCGAGTGAAGCGAGCACCCGCCAGCGTGTGCCTAGGCAGGCCCCAGTGAAGCAAGGACTAGCCAGCGTGAGCCTAGGCTGGCCCAAGTGAAGCAAGGACTAGCCAGCGTGAGCCTAGGCATGCCAGAGTGACGCGAAGACCAGCCAACATGAGCCTAGGCAGGCCCGAGTGCAGCGAGGACCAGCCAGCGTGTGCCTAGGCTGGCCCAAGTGAAGCAAGGACTAGCCAGCGTGAGACTAGGCATGCCAGAGTGACGCGAAGACCAGCCAACATGAGCCTAGGAAGGCCTGAGTGAAGCGAGGACCAGCCAGCGTGAGCCTAGGTAGGCCCGAATGAAGCGTGGACTAGCCAGCGTGAGCCTAGGCAGGACAGAGTGAAGCGAGGACCCGCCAGCGTGAGTCTAGGCTGGCCCCAGTGAAGCAAGGACTAGCCAGCGTGAGCCTAGGCAGGCCCGAGTGAAGCGAGGACCCGCCAGCGTGTGCCTAGGCCGGCCCCAGTGAAGCAAGGACTAGCCAGCGTGAGCCTAGGCAGGCCCGAGTGAAGCGAGGACCCGCCAGCGTGTGCCTAGGCAGGCCCCAGTGAAGCAAGGACTAGCCAGCGTGAGCCTAGGCAGGCCCCAGTGAAGCGTGGAGCGTGCCACGGGCCACCTTCAAAAAATGGCAGCACCTCGGGCAGGGCCTCAGATGGCTGCTAGAATGAGGGAAGGACACTGGAAGTACTCGCTTGTGTTTCCTGACACCTACCTGGCTGAGTGCAATTTCCCAGGTGCGAATGTGTGTTCTTTGCAGAATCATAAATCACAGATTTATTTTTTATCTCTGCCATTGTAGTATGGGTGCAGCCCCGCCAATTGATTATTGTACTCATTAGTACTCATTTTACTGTAGACAAGCTCAGCAGGCCATCAACAGCCCTGTGATGTCTACTGTTGTAACAGATCCAATGAGATGACACCGGGTAAGGGTAGGTTGTGGGTCGAGTGGTGGTTCCAGTGCAAGTCAGATAGACGGGGGATGAACTGGAGTACAGAAGTGGGGTAAGAGAGCACCTGAATGCAACAAGTCCCAAATGTGAGGCAGGCCTGAGAAGGAAAGCACCTGTAAATGAGACCAGCTCCAGAATGCTGTGTCAAGAGTTGCAGTAATGTCATGCAAAGAAGCACTGTACACATGGTGAGCGCTCCAACGGAAACGGGTTAATACATTATTTACCCAATAGTCAAGGCGCTGCTTGGATATGATCTGGCTTGCTTACATTTAGAAATAGCAACAGTCTCCACTGTTCCTCCCCGGCCCCGTCTCACTATACCACTGGAATGCAATCCCAGAGGCCTGAGGAACAATACTGCCATTCACACATTGTTACGTGAAGGCATGCATTTAAAACATCAGAGCACAGAGCATTCATCATTTACAGAGCATTCCTTCCTCATTCACTCTCAACTTCAAACACACTCATCAACATTCATTATTTAAAGAGCATTCATACTTCATTCACTCTCCCATTCACATGCATGCATCAGCATTCATCATGTATGCAGCATTCATTCTGCATTCACTATCTCTCTCTCTCACACACACACACATTCATCATTTATACAGCATTCATTCTGCATTCACTCACACACATACACACACACACACACACACACATTCATCATTTATACAGCATTCATTCTGCATTCACTCACACACATACACATACACGCACACACACACACACACACATTCATCATTTATACAGCATTCATTCTGCATTCACTCTCTCATTCTCTCTCACACACACACACACACATCCACATTCATCATTTATACAGCATTCATTCTGCATTCATTCACTCACACACACACACACACACACACATCCACATTCATAATTTATCCAGCATTCATTCTGCATTCACTCTCTCATTCTCTCTCACACACACACACACACACACACACACACACACACACACACACACACACACACACACACACACACACACACACACACACCATTTATGTAGCATTCATTCTGCATTCACTCACACACACACACATCCACATTCATCATTTATACAGCATTCATTCTGCATTCATTCACTCACACACACACATCCATATTCATCATTTATACAGCATTCATTCTGTATTCACTCTCTCTCTCTCACACACACACACACACACACACACACACACACCATTTATACAGCATGTATTCACACACACACACACACACACACACACACACATCCACATTCATCATTTATACAGCATTCATTCTGCATTAACTCTCTCATTCTCTCTCTCACACACACACACATCCACATTCATCATTTATCAAGCATTCATTCTGTATTCACTCTCTCTCTCTCTCTCACACACACACACACACACACGCACGCATATACACACACACATCATTTATACAGCATGTATTCACACATCCACATTCATCATTTATACAGCATTCATTCTGCATTCACTCTCTCATTTTCTCTCTCACACACACACACACACACACACACACACACACACACACACACACACACACACACACACACACTCATCATTTATACAGCATTCATTCTGCATTCACTCACACACACACACACATCCACATTCATCATTTATACAGCATTCATTCTGCATTCAATCACACACACACACACACACACACCATTTATACAGCATTGACTCTGCATTCACTCACACACGCACACACACCCACATTCATCATTTATACAGCATTAATTCTGCATTCACTCTCACACACACACACACACACACACACACACACACACACACACACACACATCATTTATACAGCATTCATTCTGCATTCACTCACACGCACACACACATCCACATTCATCATTTATACAGCATTCATTCTGCATTCATTCACACACACATCCACATTCATCATTTATACAGCATTCATTCTGCATTCACTCTCACATCTGTTTTCATTAACTTTATTATTTTTATACCAGAAAATGGTTTCTAAGCACGTGATCGGGATTCAAACCTGTGTTGCGCTGCGCTGTCTTGCTTCCAAGACAAACGCATTGCCCCTGAGCTATCCCCCTCACAACTATACAGCATTCATTCGTCATTCAATTTCACATGCACACTCAGGCATCAGCATTCATCATTTGTACAGTGTTCATGCTTTATTGGCTCTCATATCACATACACATTAACATCCATCATTTATACAACATTCATTCATGATTCACTCTCACCTTCAAACACACACATCAGCATTCATCATGTGTACAGCGTTCATGCATTATTCACTCTCACATCGACATACGCATCAGCATTGTGCCAACACAAGTGTTTCCGAGTGTTTCAAATGATTCAGCATTCATCATTTGTACAACATTCATTCTTCATTCACTCTCAGATTCACACACGCATCAGCATTCATCAGTTGTACAGCATTCACTCTTCATTCACTCTCAGATTCACACACGCATCAGCATTCATCAGTTGTACAGGATTCACTCTTCATTCACTCTCAGATTCACACACGCATCAGCATTCATCAGTTGTACAGCATTCACACTTCATTCACTCTCAGATTCACACACGCATCAGAATTCATCAGTTGTACAGCATTCACTCTTCATTCACTCTCAGATTCACACACGCATCAGCATTCATCAGTTGTACAGCATTCACTCTTCATTCACCCTCAGATTCACCCACGCATCAGCATTCATCAGTTGTACAGCATTCACTCTTCATTCACTCTCAGATTCACACGCATCAGCATTCATCAGTTGTACAGTATTCGCTCTTCATTCACTCTCACGTTCAAGCACACACATCAGCATTCATCAGTTGTACAGCATTCACTCTTCATTCACTCTCACGTTCAAGCACACACATCAGCATTCATCAGTTGTACAGCATTCACTCTTCATTCACTCTCAGATTCACACACGCATCAGCATTCATCAGTTGTACAGCATTCACTCTTCAGTCACTCTCACGTTCAAGCACACGCATCAGCATTCATCAGTTGTGCAGCATTCACTCTTCATTCACTCTCAGATTCACACACGCATCAGCATTCATCAGTTGTACAGCATTCACTCTCAGATTCACACACGCATCAGCATTCATCAGTTGTACAGCATTCACTCTTCATTCATTCTCAGATTCACACACGCATCAGCATTCATCAGTTGTACAGCATTCACTCTTCATTCACTCTCACGTTCAAGCACATACATCAGCATTCATCAGTTGTACAGCATTCACTCTTCATTCACTCTCAGATTCACACGCATCAGCATTCATCAGTTGTACAGCATTCACTCTTCATTCACTCTCAGATTCACACACGCATCAGCATTCATCAGTTGTACAGCATTCACTCTTCATTCACTCTCAGATTCACACACGCATCAGCATTCATCAGTTGTACAGCATTCACTCTTCATTCACTCTCAGATTCACACACGCATCAGCATTCATCAGTTGTACAGCATTCACTCTTCATTCACTCTCAGATTCACACACGCATCAGCATTCATCAGTTGTACAGCATTCACTCTTCATTCACTCTCAGATTCACACACGCATCAGCATTCATCAGTTGTACAGCATTCACTCTTCATTCACTCTCAGATTCACACATGCATCAGCATTCATCAGTTGTACAGCATTCACTCTTCATTCACTCTCAGATTCACACACGCATCAGCATTCATCAGTTGTACAGCATTCACTCTTCATTCACTCTCAGATTCACACACGCATCAGCATTCATCAGTTGCACAGCAATCACTCTTCATTCACTCTCACGTTCAAGCACACACATCAGCATTCATCAGTTGTACAGCATTCACTCTTCATTCACTCTCAGATTCACACACGCATCAGCATTCATCAGTTGTACAGCATTCACTCTTCATTCACTCTCACGTTCAAGCACACACATCAGCATTCATCAGTTGTACAGCATTCACTCTTCATTCACTCTCACGTTCAAGCACACACATCAGCATTCATCAGTTGTACAGCATTCACTCTTCATTCACTCTCAGATTCACACACGCATCAGCATTCATCAGTTGTACAGCATTCACTCTTCATTCACTCTCACGTTCAAGCACACACATCAGCATTCATCAGTTGTACAGCATTCACTCTTCATTCACTCTCAGATTCACACACACATCAGCATTCATCAGTTGTGCAGCATTCACTCTTCATTCACTCTCACGTTCAAGCACACACATCAGCATTCATCAATTGTACAGCATTCACTCTTCATTCACTCTCAGATTCACACACGCATCAGCATTCATCAGTTGTACAGCATTCACTCTTCATTCACTCTCAGATTCACACACGCATCAGCATTCATCAGTTGTACAGCATTCACTCTTCATTCACTCTCAGATTCACACACTCATCAGCATTCATCAATTGTACAGCATTCACTCTTCATTCACTCTCAGATTCACACACGCATCAGCATTCATCAGTTGTACAGCATTCACTCTTCATTCACCCTCAGATTCACCCACGCATCAGCATTCATCAGTTGTACAGCATTCACTCTTCATTCACTCTCAGATTCACACGCATCAGCATTCATCAGTTGTACAGCATTCACTCTTCATTCACTCTCAGATTCACACACGCATCAGCATTCATCAGTTGTACAGCATTCACTCTTCAATCCCTCTCAGATTCACACACGCATCAGCATTCATCAGTTGTACAGCATTCACTCTTCATTCACTCTCACGTTCAAGCACACACATCAGCATTCATCAGTTGTACAGCATTCACTCTTCATTCACTCTCAGATTCACACACGCATCAGCATTCATCAGTTGTACAGCACTCACTCTTCATTCACTCTCAGATTCACACACGCATCAGCATTCATCAGTTGTACAGTATTCACTCTTCATTCACTCTCAGATTCACACACGCATCAGCATTCATCAGTTGTACAGCATTCACTCTTCATTCACTCTCAGATTCACACACGCATAAGCATTCATCAGTTGTACAGCATTCACTCTTCATTCACTCTCAGATTCACACACGCATCAGCATTCATCAGTTGTACAGCATTCACTCTTCATTCACTCTCAGATTCACACACGCATCAGCATTCATCAGTTGTACAGCATTCACTCTTCATTCACTCTCAGATTCACACACGCATCAGCATTCATCAGTTGTACAGCATTCACTCTGCATTCACTCTCAGATTCACACATGCATCAGCATTCATCAGTTGTACAGCATTCACTCTTCATTCACTCTCAGATTCACACACGCATCAGCATTCATCAGTTGTACAGCATTCACTCTTCATTCACTCTCAGATTCACACGCATCAGCATTCATCAGTTGTACAGCATTCACTCTTCATTCACTCTCAGATTCACACACGCATCAGCATTCATCAGTTGTACAGCATTCACTCTTCATTCACTCTCAGATTCACACACGCATCAGCATTCATCAGTTGTACAGCATTCACTCTTCATTCACTCTCACGTTCAAGCACACACATCAGCATTCATCAGTTGTACAGCATTCACTCTTCATTCACTCTCAGATTCACACACGCATCAGCATTCATCAGTTGTACAGCATTCACTCTTCATTCACTCTCAGATTCACACACGCATCAGCATTCATCAGTTGTACAGCATTCACTCTTCATTCACTCTCAGATTCACACACGCATCAGCATTCATCAGTTGTACAGCATTCACTCTGCATTCACTCTCAGATTCACACACGCATCAGCATTCATCAGTTGTACAGCATTCACTCTTCATTCACTCTCAGATTCACACACGCATCAGCATTCATCAGTTGTACAGCATTCACTCTTCATTCACTCTCAGATTCACACACGCATCAGCATTCATCAGTTGTACAGCATTCACTCTTCATTCACTCTCAGATTCACACACGCATCAGCATTCATCAGTTGTACATCATTCACTCTTCATTCACTCTCACGTTCAAGCACACACATCAGCATTCATCAGTTGTACAGCATTCACTCTTCATTCACTCTCAGATTCACACACGCATCAGCATTCATCAGTTGTACAGTATTCGCTCTTCATTCACTCTCACGTTCAGGAACACACATCAGCATTCATCAGTTGTACAGCATTCACTCTTCATTCACTCTCACGTTCAAGCACACACATCAGCATTCATCAGTTGTACAGCATTCACTCTTCATTCACTCTCAGATTCACACACGCATCAGCATTCATCAGTTGTACAGCATTCACTCTTCAGTCACTCTCACGTTCAAGCACACGCATCAGCATTCATCAGTTGTGCAGCATTCACTCTTCATTCACTCTCAGATTCACACACGCATCAGCATTCATCAGTTGTACAGCATTCACTCTCAGATTCACACACGCATCAGCATTCATCAGTTGTACAGCATTCACTCTTCATTCATTCTCAGATTCACACACGCATCAGCATTCATCAGTTGTACAGCATTCACTCTTCATTCACTCTCACGTTCAAGCACACACATCAGCATTCATCAGTTGTACAGCATTCACTCTTCATTCACTCTCAGATTCACACACGCATCAGCATTCATCAGTTGTACAGCATTCACTCTTCATTCACTCTCAGATTCACACACGCATCAGCATTCATCAGTTGTACAGCATTCACTCTTCATTCACTCTCAGATTCACACACGCATCAGCATTCATCAGTTGTACAGCATTCACTCTTCATTCACTCTCAGATTCACACACGCATCAGCATTCATCAGTTGTACAGCATTCACTCTTCATTCACTCTCAGATTCACACACGCATCAGCATTCATCAGTTGTACAGCATTCACTCTTCATTCACTCTCAGATTCACACACGCATCAGCATTCATCAGTTGTACAGCATTCACTCTTCATTCACTCTCAGATTCACACATGCATCAGCATTCATCAGTTGTACAGCATTCACTCTTCATTCACTCTCAGATTCACACACGCATCAGCATTCATCAGTTGTACAGCATTCACTCTTCATTCACTCTCAGATTCACACACGCATCAGCATTCATCAGTTGCACAGCATTCACTCTTCATTCACTCTCACGTTCAAGCACACACATCAGCATTCATCAGTTGTACAGCATTCACTCTTCATTCACTCTCAGATTCACACACGCATCAGCATTCATCAGTTGTACAGCATTCACTCTTCATTCACTCTCACGTTCAAGCACACACATCAGCATTCATCAGTTGTACAGCATTCACTCTTCATTCACTCTCACGTTCAAGCACACACATCAGCATTCATCAGTTGTACAGCATTCACTCTTCATTCACTCTCAGATTCACACACGCATCAGCATTCATCAGTTGTACAGCATTCACTCTTCATTCACTCTCACGTTCAAGCACACACATCAGCATTCATCAGTTGTACAGCATTCACTCTTCATTCACTCTCAGATTCACACACACATCAGCATTCATCAGTTGTGCAGCATTCACTCTTCATTCACTCTCACGTTCAAGCACACACATCAGCATTCATCAATTGTACAGCATTCACTCTTCATTCACTCTCAGATTCACACACGCATCAGCATTCATCAGTTGTACAGCATTCACTCTTCATTCACTCTCAGATTCACACACGCATCAACATTCATCAGTTGTACAGCATTCACTCTTCATTCACTCTCACGTTCAAGCACACACATCAGCATTCATCAGTTGTACAGCATTCACTCTTCATTCACTCTCACGTTCAAGCACACACATCAGCATTCATCAGTTGTACAGCATTCACTCTTCATTCACTCTCAAGATTCACACACGCATCAGCATTCATCAGTTGTACAGCATTCACTCTTCATTCACTCTCAGATTCACACACGCATCAGCATTCATCAGTTGTACAGCATTCACTCTTCATACACTCTCAGATTCACACACGCATCAGCATTCATCAGTTGTACATCATTCACTCTTCATTCACTCTCAGATTCACACACGCATCAGCATTCATCAGTTGTACAGCATTCACTCTTCATTCACTCTCACGTTCAAGCACACACATCAGCATTCATCATTTGTACAGTGTTAATGTTTTATTGGCTCTCATATCACATACACATTAACATCCATCATTTATACAACATTCATTCATGATTCACTCTCACCTTCAAACACACACATCAGCATTCATCATGTGTACAGCGTTCATGCATTATTCACTCTCACATCGACATACGCATCAGCATTGTGCCAACACAAGTGTTTCCGAGTGTTTCAAATGCTTCAGCATTCATCATTTGTACAACATTCATTCTTCATTCACTCTCAGATTCACACACGTATCAGCATTCATCAGTTGTACAGCATTCACTCTTCATTCACACTCAGATTCACACACGCATCAGCATTCATCAGTTGTACAGCATTCACTCTTCATTCACTCTCAGATTCACACACGCATCAGCATTCATCAGTTGTACAGCATTCACTCTTCATTCACTCTCACGTTCAAGCACACACATCAGCATTCATCAGTTGTACAGGCATTCACTCTTCAATCACTCTCAGATTCACACACGCATCAGCATTCATCAGTTGTACAGCATTCACTCTTCATTCACACTCAGATTCACACACGCGTCAGCATTCATCAGTTGTACAGCATTCACTCTTCATTCACTCTCACGTTCAAGCACACACATCAGCATTTATCAGTTGTACAGCATTCCCTCTTCATTCACTCTCAGATTCACACACGCATCAGCATTCATCAGTTGTACAGCACTCACTCTTCATTCACTCTCAGATTCACACACGCATCAGCATTCATCAGTTGTACAGCATTCACTCTTCATTCACTCTCAGATTCAAACACGCATCAGCATTGATCAGTTGTACAGCATTCACTCTTCATTCACTCTCAGATTCACACACGCATCAGCATTCATCAGTTGTACAGCATTCACTCTTCATTCACTCTCAGATTCGCACACGCATCAGCATTCATCAGTTGTACAGCATTCACTCTTCATTCTCTCTCAGATTCACACACGCATCAGCATTCATATGTTGTACAGCATTCACTCTTCATTCACTCTCACGTTCAAGCACACACATCAGCATTCATCAGTTGTACAGCATTCACTCTTCATTCACTCTCAGATTCACACACGCATCAGCATTCATCAGTTGTACAGCATTCACTCTTCATTCACTCTCACGTTCAAGCACACACATCAGCATTCATCAGTTGTACAGCATTCACTCTTCATTCACTCTCAGATTCACACACGCATCAGCATTCATCAGTTGTACAGCATTCACTCTCACGTTCAAGCACACACATCAGCATTCATCAGTTGTACAGCATTCACTCTTCATTCACTCTCAGATTCACACACGCATCAGCATTCATCAGTTGTACAGCATTCACTCTTCATTCACTCTCAGATTCACACACGCATCAGCATTCATCAGTTGTACAGCATTCACTCTTCATTCACTCTCAGATTCACACACGCATCAGCATTCATCAGTTGTACAGCATTCACTCTTCATTCACTCTCACGTTCAAGCACACACATCAGCATTCATCAGTTGTACAGCATTCACTCTTCATTCACTCTCAGATTCACACACGCATCAGCATTCATCAGTTGTACAGCATTCACTCTTCATTCACTCTCAGATTCACACACGCATCAGCATTCATCAGTTGTACAGCATTCACTCTTCATTCACTCTCAGATTCACACACGCATCAGCATTCATCAGTTGTACAGCATTCACTCTTCATTCACTCTCAGATTCACACACGCATCAGCATTCATCAGTTGTACAGCATTCACTCTTCATTCACTCTCAGATTCACACACGCATCAGCATTCATCAGTTGTACAGCATTCACTCTTCATTCACTCAGATTCACACACACATCAGCATTCATCAGTTGTACATCATTCACTCTTCATTCATTCTCACGTCCAAGCACACACATCAGCATTCATCAGTTGTACAGCATTCACTCTTCATTCACTCTCAGATTCAAAAGCATCAGCATTCATCAGTTGTACAGCATTCACTCTTCATTTACTCTCAGATTCACACACGCATCAGCATTCATCAGTTGCACAGCATTCACTCTTCATTCACTCTCACGTTCAAGCACACACATCAGCATTCATCAGTTGTACAGCATTCACTCTTCATTCACTCTCAGATTCACACACGCATCAGCATTCATCAGTTGTACAGCATTCACTCTTCATTCACTCTCACGTTCAAGCACACGCATCAGCATTCATCAGTTGTACAGCATTCACTCTTCATTCAATCTCAGATTCACACACGCATCAGCATTCATCAGTTGTACAGCATTCAATCTTCATTCACTCGCAGATTCACACACGCATCAGCATTCATCAGTTGTGCAGCATTCACTCTTCATTCACTCTCACGTTCAAGCACACACATCAACATTTATCAATTGTACAGCATTCACTCTTCATTCACTCTCAGATTCACACACACATCAGCATTCATCAGTTGTACAGCATTCACTCTTCATTCACTCTCAGATTCACACACGCATCAGCATTCATCAGTTGTACAGCATTCACTCTTCATTCACTCTCACGTTCAAGCACACACATCAGCATTCATCAGTTGTACAGCATTCACTCTTCATTCACTCTCAGATTCACACACGCATCAGCATTCATCAGTTGTACAGCATTCACTCTTCATTCACTCTCACGTTCAAGCACACACATCAGCATTCATCAGTTGTACAGCATTCACTCTTCATTCACTCTCACGTTCAAGCACACACATCAGCATTCATCAGTTGTACAGCATTCACTCTTCATTCACTCTCAGATTCACACACGCATCAGCATTCATCAGTTGTACAGCATTCACTCTTCATTCACTCTCACGTTCAAGCACACACATCAGCATTCATCAGTTGTACAGCATTCACTCTTCATTCACTCTCAGATTCACACACACATCAGCATTCATCAGTTGTGCAGCATTCACTCTTCATTCACTCTCACGTTCAAGCACACACATCAGCATTCATCAATTGTACAGCATTCACTCTTCATTCACTCTCAGATTCACACACGCATCAGCATTCATCAGTTGTACAGCATTCACTCTTCATTCACTCTCAGATTCACACACGCATCAACATTCATCAGTTGTACAGCATTCACTCTTCATTCACTCTCACGTTCAAGCACACACATCAGCATTCATCAGTTGTACAGCATTCACTCTTCATTCACTCTCACGTTCAAGCACACACATCAGCATTCATCAGTTGTACAGCATTCACTCTTCATTCACTCTCAAGATTCACACACGCATCAGCATTCATCAGTTGTACAGCATTCACTCTTCATTCACTCTCAGATTCACACACGCATCAGCATTCATCAGTTGTACAGCATTCACTCTTCATACACTCTCAGATTCACACACGCATCAGCATTCATCAGTTGTACATCATTCACTCTTCATTCACTCTCAGATTCACACACGCATCAGCATTCATCAGTTGTACAGCATTCACTCTTCATTCACTCTCACGTTCAAGCACACACATCAGCATTCATCATTTGTACAGTGTTAATGTTTTATTGGCTCTCATATCACATACACATTAACATCCATCATTTATACAACATTCATTCATGATTCACTCTCACCTTCAAACACACACATCAGCATTCATCATGTGTACAGCGTTCATGCATTATTCACTCTCACATCGACATACGCATCAGCATTGTGCCAACACAAGTGTTTCCGAGTGTTTCAAATGCTTCAGCATTCATCATTTGTACAACATTCATTCTTCATTCACTCTCAGATTCACACACGTATCAGCATTCATCAGTTGTACAGCATTCACTCTTCATTCACACTCAGATTCACACACGCATCAGCATTCATCAGTTGTACAGCATTCACTCTTCATTCACTCTCAGATTCACACACGCATCAGCATTCATCAGTTGTACAGCATTCACTCTTCATTCACTCTCACGTTCAAGCACACACATCAGCATTCATCAGTTGTACAGGCATTCACTCTTCAATCACTCTCAGATTCACACACGCATCAGCATTCATCAGTTGTACAGCATTCACTCTTCATTCACTCTCAGATTCACACACGCGTCAGCATTCATCAGTTGTACAGCATTCACTCTTCATTCACTCTCACGTTCAAGCACACACATCAGCATTTATCAGTTGTACAGCATTCCCTCTTCATTCACTCTCAGATTCACACACGCATCAGCATTCATCAGTTGTACAGCACTCACTCTTCATTCACTCTCAGATTCACACACGCATCAGCATTCATCAGTTGTACAGCATTCACTCTTCATTCACTCTCAGATTCAAACACGCATCAGCATTGATCAGTTGTACAGCATTCACTCTTCATTCACTCTCAGATTCACACACGCATCAGCATTCATCAGTTGTACAGCATTCACTCTTCATTCACTCTCAGATTCGCACACGCATCAGCATTCATCAGTTGTACAGCATTCACTCTTCATTCTCTCTCAGATTCACACACGCATCAGCATTCATCAGTTGTACAGCATTCACTCTTCATTCACTCTCACGTTCAAGCACACACATCAGCATTCATCAGTTGTACAGCATTCACTCTTCATTCACTCTCAGATTCACACACGCATCAGCATTCATCAGTTGTACAGCATTCACTCTTCATTCACTCTCACGTTCAAGCACACACATCAGCATTCATCAGTTGTACAGCATTCACTCTTCATTCACTCTCAGATTCACACACGCATCAGCATTCATCAGTTGTACAGCATTCACTCTTCATTCACTCTCACATTCAAGCACACACATCAGCATTCATCAGTTGTACAGCATTCACTCTCACGTTCAAGCACACACATCAGCATTCATCAGTTGTACAGCATTCACTCTTCATTCACTCTCAGATTCACACACGCATCAGCATTCATCAGTTGTACAGCATTCACTCTTCATTCACTCTCAGATTCACACACGCATCAGCATTCATCAGTTGTACAGCATTCACTCTTCATTCACTCTCAGATTCACACACGCATCAGCATTCATCAGTTGTACAGCATTCACTCTTCATTCACTCTCACGTTCAAGCACACACATCAGCATTCATCAGTTGTACAGCATTCACTCTTCATTCACTCTCAGATTCACACACGCATCAGCATTCATCAGTTGTACAGCATTCACTCTTCATTCACTCTCAGATTCACACACGCATCAGCATTCATCAGTTGTACAGCATTCACTCTTCATTCACTCTCAGATTCACACACGCATCAGCATTCATCAGTTGTACAGCATTCACTCTTCATTCACTCTCAGATTCACACACGCATCAGCATTCATCAGTTGTACAGCATTCACTCTTCATTCACTCTCAGATTCACACACGCATCAGCATTCATCAGTTGTACAGCATTCACTCTTCATTCACTCAGATTAACACACACATCAGCATTCATCAGTTGTACATCATTCACTCTTCATTCATTCTCACGTCCAAGCACACACATCAGCATTCATCAGTTGTACAGCATTCACTCTTCATTCACTCTCAGATTCAAAAGCATCAGCATTCATCAGTTGTACAGCATTCACTCTTCATTTACTCTCAGATTCACACACGCATCAGCATTCATCAGTTGCACAGCATTCACTCTTCATTCACTCTCACGTTCAAGCACACACATCTGCATTCATCAGTTGTACAGCATTCACTCTTCATTCACTCTCAGATTCACACACGCATCAGCATTCATCAGTTGTACAGCATTCACTCTTCATTCACTCTCACGTTCAAGCACACGCATCAGCATTCATCAGTTGTACAGCATTCACTCTTCATTCAATCTCAGATTCACACACGCATCAGCATTCATCAGTTGTACAGCATTCAATCTTCATTCACTCGCAGATTCACACACGCATCAGCATTCATCAGTTGTGCAGCATTCACTCTTCATTCACTCTCACGTTCAAGCACACACATCAACATTTATCAATTGTACAGCATTCACTCTTCATTCACTCTCAGATTCACACACACATCAGCATTCATCAGTTGTACAGCATTCACTCTTCATTCACTCTCAGATTCACACACGCATCAGCATTCATCAGTTGTACAGCATTCACTCTTCATTCACTCTCAGATTCACACACACATCAGCATTCATCAGTTGTACAGCATTCACTCTTCATTCACTCTCAGATTCACACACGCATCAGCATTCATCAGTTGTACAGCATTCACTCTTCATTCACTCGCAGATTCACACACGCATCAGCATTCATCAGTTGTGCAGCATTCACTCTTCATTCACTCTCACGTTCAAGCACACACATCAACATTCATCAATTGTACAGCATTCACTCTTCATTCACTCTCAGATTCACACACGCATCAGCATTCATCAGTTGTACAGCATTCACTCTTCATTCACTCTCAGATTCGCACACGCATCAGCATTCATCAGTTGTACAGCATTCACTCTTCATTCACTCTCAGATTCACACACGCATCAGCATTCATCAGTTGTACAGCATTCACTCTTCATTCACTCTCACGTTCAAGCACACACATCAGCATTCATCAGTTGTACAGCATTCACTCTTCATTCACTCTCAGATTCACACACGCATCAGCATTCATCAGTTGTACAGCATTCACTCTTCATTCACTCTCACGTTCAAGCACACGCATCAGCATTCATCAGTTGTACAGCATTCACTCTTCATTCACTCTCAGATTCACACACGCATCAGCATTCATCAGTTGTACAGCATTCACTCTCACGTTCAAGCACACACATCAGCATTCATCAGTTGTACAGCATTCACTCTTCATTCACTCTCACGTTCAAGCACACACATCAGCATTCATCAGTTGTACAGCATTCACTCTTCATTCACTCTCAGATTCACACACGCATCAGCATTCATCAGTTGTACAGCATTCACTCTTCATTCACTCTCAGATTCACACACGCATCAGCATTCATCAGTTGTACAGCATTCATTCTTCATTCACTCTCAGATTCACACACACATCAGCATTCATCAGTTGTACATCATTCACTCTTCATTCATTCTCACGTCCAAGCACACACATCAGCATTCATCAGTTGTACAGCATTCACTCTTCATTCACTCTCAGATTCAAAAGCATCAGCATTCATCAGTTGTACAGCATTCACTCTTCATTCACTCTCAGATTCACACACGCATCAGCATTCATCAGTTGCACAGCATTCACTCTTCATTCACTCTCACGTTCAAGCACACACATCAGCATTCATCAGTTGTACAGCATTCACTCTTCATTCACTCTCAGATTCACACACGCATCAGCATTCATCAGTTGCACAGCATTCACTCTTCATTCACTCTCACGTTCAAGCACACACATCAGCATTCATCAGTTGTACAGCATTCACTCTTCATTCACTCTCAGATTCACACACGCATCAGCATTCATCAGTTGTACAGCATTCACTCTTCATTCACTCTCAGATTCACACACGCATCAGCATTCATCAGTTGTACAGCATTCACTCTTCATTCACTCTCAGATTCACACACGCATCAGCATTCATCAGTTGTACAGCATTCACTCTTCATTCACTCTCAGATTCACACACGCATCAGCATTCATCAGTTGTACAGCATTCACTCTTCATTCACTCTCAGATTCACACACGCATCAGCATTCATCAGTTGTACAGCATTCACTCTTCATTCACTCTCAGATTCACACACGCATCAGCATTCATCAGTTGTACAGCATTCACTCTTCATTCACTCTCACGTTCAAGCACACACATCAGCATTCATCAGTTGTACAGCATTCACTCTTCATTCACTCTCACGTTCAAGCACACACATCAGCATTCATCAGTTGTACAGCATTCACTCTTCATTCACTCTCAGATTCACACACGCATCAGCATTCATCAGTTGTACAGCATTCACTCTTCATTCACTCTCAGATTCACACACGCATCAGCATTCATCAGTTGTACAGCATTCACTCTTCATTCACTCTCAGATTCACACACGCATCAGCATTCATCAGTTGTACAGCATTCACTCTTCATTCACTCTCAGATTCACACACGCATCAGCATTCATCAGTTGTACAGCATTCACTCTTCATTCACTCTCAGATTCACACACGCATCAGCATTCATCAGTTGTACAGCATTCACTCTTCATTCACTCTCACGTTCAAGCACACACATCAGCATTCATCAGTTGTACAGCATTCACTCTTCATTCACTCTCAGATTCACACACGCATCAGCATTCATCAGTTGTACAGCATTCACTCTTCATTCACTCTCACGTTCAAGCACACACATCAGCATTCATCAGTTGTACAGCATTCACTCTTCATTCACTCTCACGTTCAAGCACACACATCAGCATTCATCAGTTGTACAGCATTCACTCTTCATTCACTCTCAGATTCACACACGCATCAGCATTCATCAGTTGTACAGCATTCACTCTTCAGTCACTCTCACGTTCAAGCACAGGCATCAGCATTCATCAGTTGTACAGCATTCACTCTTCATTCACTCTCAGATTCACACACGCATCAGCATTCATCAGTTGTACAGCATTCACTCTTCATTCACTCTCACGCTCAAGCACACGCATCAGCATTCATCAGTTGTACAGCATTCACTCTTCATTCACTCTCAGGTTCAAGCACACGCATCAGCATTCATCAGTTGTACAGCATTCACTCTTCATTCACTCTCAGATTCACACATGCATCAGCATTCATCAGTTGTACAGCATTCACTCTTCATTCACTCTCAGATTCACACACGCATCAGCATTCATCAGTTGTACAGCATTCACTCTTCATTCACTCTCAGATTCACACACGCATCAGCATTCATCAGTTGTACAGCATTCACTCTTCATTCACTCTCACGTTCAAGCACACACATCAGCATTCATCAGTTGTACAGCATTCACTCTTCATTCACTCTCAGATTCACACACGCATCAGCATTCATCAGTTGTACAGCATTCACTCTTCATTCACTCTCAGATTCACACACGCATCAGCATTCATCAGTTGTACAGCATTCACTCTTCATTCACTCTCAGATTCACACACGCATCAGCATTCATCAGTTGTACAGCATTCACTCTTCATTCACTCTCAGATTCACACACGCATCAGCATTCATCAGTTGTACAGCATTCACTCTTCATTCACTCTCAGAATCACACACGCATCAGCATTCATCAGTTGTACAGCATTCACTCTTCATTCACTCTCAGATTCACACACACATCAGCATTCATCAGTTGTACATCATTCACTCTTCATTCATTCTCACGTCCAAGCACACACATCAGCATTCATCAGTTGTACAGCATTCACTCTTCATTCACTCTCAGATTCAAAAGCATCAGCATTCATCAGTTGTACAGCATTCACTCTTCATTCACTCTCAGATTCACACACGCATCAGCATTCATCAGTTGCAGAGCATTCACTCTTCATTCACTCTCACGTTCAAGCACACACATCAGCATTCATCAGTTGTACAGCATTCACTCTTCATTCACTCTCAGATTCACACACGCATCAGCATTCATCAGTTGTACAGCATTCACTCTTCAGTCACTCTCACGTTCAAGCACACGCATCAGCATTCATCAGTTGTACAGCATTCACTCTTCATTCACTCTCAGATTCACACACGCATCAGCATTCATCAGTTGTACAGCATTCACTCTTCATTCACTCTCACGTTCAAGCACACGCATCAGCATTCATCAGTTGTACAGCATTCACTCTTCATTCACTCTCAGATTCACACACGCATCAGCATTCATCAGTTGTACAGCATTCACTCTTCATTCACTCTCAGATTCACACACACATCAGCATTCATCAGTTGTACAGCATTCACTCTTCATTCACTCTCAGATTCAAAAGCATCAGCATTCATCAGTTGTACAGCATTCACTCTTCATTCACTCTCAGATTCACACACGCATCAGCATTCATCAGTTGCACAGCATTCACTCTTCATTCACTCTCACGTTCAAGCACACACATCAGCATTCATCAGTTGTACAGCATTCACTCTTCATTCACTCTCAGATTCACACACGCATCAGCATTCATCAGTTGTACAGCATTCACTCTTCATTCACTCTCACGTTCAAGCACACACATCAGCATTCATCAGTTGTACAGCATTCACTCTTCATTCACTCTCAGATTCACACACGCATCAGCATTCATCAGTTGTACAGCATTCACTCTTCATTCACTCTCACGTTCAAGCACACACATCAGCATTCATCAGTTGTACAGCATTCACTCTTCATTCACTCTCACATTCAAGCACACACATCAGCATTCATCAGTTGTACAGCATTCACTCTTCATTCACTCTCAGATTCACACACGCATCAGCATTCATCAGTTGTACAGCATTCACTCTTCAGTCACTCTCACGTTCAAGCACACGCATCAGCATTCATCAGTTGTACAGCATTCACTCTTCATTCACTCTCAGATTCACACACGCATCAGCATTCATCAGTTGTACAGCATTCACTCTTCATTCACTCTCACGTTCAAGCACACGCATCAGCATTCATCAGTTGTACAACATTCACTCTTCATTCACTCTCAGATTCACACACGCATCAGCATTCATCAGTTGTACAGCATTCACTCTTCATTCACTCTCACGTTCAAGCACACACATCAGCATTCATCATTTGTACAGTGTTAATGTTTTATTGGCTCTCATATCACATACACATTAACATCCATCATTTATACAACATTCATTCATGATTCACTCTCACCTTCAAACACACACATCAGCATTCATCATGTGTACAGCGTTCATGCATTATTCACTCTCACATCGACATACGCATCAGCATTGTGCCAACACAAGTGTTTCCGAGTGTTTCAAATGCTTCAGCATTCATCATTTGTACAACATTCATTCTTCATTCACTCTCAGATTCACACACGTATCAGCATTCATCAGTTGTACAGCATTCACTCTTCATTCACACTCAGATTCACACACGCATCAGCATTCATCAGTTGTACAGCATTCACTCTTCAGTCACTCTCACGTTCAAGCACAGGCATCAGCATTCATCAGTTGTACAGCATTCACTCTTCATTCACTCTCAGATTCACACACGCATCAGCATTCATCAGTTGTACAGCATTCACTCTTCATTCACTCTCACGCTCAAGCACACGCATCAGCATTCATCAGTTGTACAGCATTCACTCTTCATTCACTCTCAGGTTCAAGCACACGCATCAGCATTCATCAGTTGTACAGCATTCACTCTTCATTCACTCTCAGATTCACACATGCATCAGCATTCATCAGTTGTACAGCATTCACTCTTCATTCACTCTCAGATTCACACACGCATCAGCATTCATCAGTTGTACAGCATTCACTCTTCATTCACTCTCAGATTCACACACGCATCAGCATTCATCAGTTGTACAGCATTCACTCTTCATTCACTCTCACGTTCAAGCACACACATCAGCATTCATCAGTTGTACAGCATTCACTCTTCATTCACTCTCAGATTCACACACGCATCAGCATTCATCAGTTGTACAGCATTCACTCTTCATTCACTCTCAGATTCACACACGCATCAGCATTCATCAGTTGTACAGCATTCACTCTTCATTCACTCTCAGATTCACACACGCATCAGCATTCATCAGTTGTACAGCATTCACTCTTCATTCACTCTCAGATTCACACACGCATCAGCATTCATCAGTTGTACAGCATTCACTCTTCATTCACTCTCAGAATCACACACGCATCAGCATTCATCAGTTGTACAGCATTCACTCTTCATTCACTCTCAGATTCACACACACATCAGCATTCATCAGTTGTACATCATTCACTCTTCATTCATTCTCACGTCCAAGCACACACATCAGCATTCATCAGTTGTACAGCATTCACTCTTCATTCACTCTCAGATTCAAAAGCATCAGCATTCATCAGTTGTACAGCATTCACTCTTCATTCACTCTCAGATTCACACACGCATCAGCATTCATCAGTTGCAGAGCATTCACTCTTCATTCACTCTCACGTTCAAGCACACACATCAGCATTCATCAGTTGTACAGCATTCACTCTTCATTCACTCTCAGATTCACACACGCATCAGCATTCATCAGTTGTACAGCATTCACTCTTCAGTCACTCTCACGTTCAAGCACACGCATCAGCATTCATCAGTTGTACAGCATTCACTCTTCATTCACTCTCAGATTCACACACGCATCAGCATTCATCAGTTGTACAGCATTCACTCTTCATTCACTCTCACGTTCAAGCACACGCATCAGCATTCATCAGTTGTACAGCATTCACTCTTCATTCACTCTCAGATTCACACACGCATCAGCATTCATCAGTTGTACAGCATTCACTCTTCATTCACTCTCAGATTCACACACACATCAGCATTCATCAGTTGTACAGCATTCACTCTTCATTCACTCTCAGATTCAAAAGCATCAGCATTCATCAGTTGTACAGCATTCACTCTTCATTCACTCTCAGATTCACACACGCATCAGCATTCATCAGTTGCACAGCATTCACTCTTCATTCACTCTCACGTTCAAGCACACACATCAGCATTCATCAGTTGTACAGCATTCACTCTTCATTCACTCTCAGATTCACACACGCATCAGCATTCATCAGTTGTACAGCATTCACTCTTCATTCACTCTCACGTTCAAGCACACACATCAGCATTCATCAGTTGTACAGCATTCACTCTTCATTCACTCTCAGATTCACACACGCATCAGCATTCATCAGTTGTACAGCATTCACTCTTCATTCACTCTCACGTTCAAGCACACACATCAGCATTCATCAGTTGTACAGCATTCACTCTTCATTCACTCTCACATTCAAGCACACACATCAGCATTCATCAGTTGTACAGCATTCACTCTTCATTCACTCTCAGATTCACACACGCATCAGCATTCATCAGTTGTACAGCATTCACTCTTCAGTCACTCTCACGTTCAAGCACACGCATCAGCATTCATCAGTTGTACAGCATTCACTCTTCATTCACTCTCAGATTCACACACGCATCAGCATTCATCAGTTGTACAGCATTCACTCTTCATTCACTCTCACGTTCAAGCACACGCATCAGCATTCATCAGTTGTACAACATTCACTCTTCATTCACTTTCACGTTCAAGCACACGCATCAGCATTCATCAGTTGTACAGCATTCACTCTTCATTCACTCTGAGATTCACACACATATCAGCATTCATCATTTATCATCTATACAGCATTCATTCTTCATTTACCCCCCCACACGTGTCAGCATTTATCCTTTGCCAACACTAAAAAGAAATCACAGACTCAGTTTTCCACTTCGCACTGCTCCTTGCCTTGAAATCTTTACTCTTTGGAACTCCCCTCCTTTTCCTCCTCTGTGTGAAGGGGTTTTTCCAATGCCCTGAGGAAGACGGTATCGAATGCCAACCAGTTGGCTCCTCCCCAAATCGTGCCAATGCGCCCAAACCACATGAAGGGGCACGTTTGTGAAACTAAGATTTCCACTTATAGGTAGGCAGAGCAGAACATGGATATTCAAGTACCATGTCCAATAGAGGGGTTTCTGAATGTTTCATGAAAAAAGTCACACCTCTATGGATCAGCAAAATTGATTAATGAACTATTGATTTGTTTTTTTCTTCCGGATTTTGTGCACTAAAAATAAACTTTTCTTTTTGCACTCTTTCTCTTTTATCTATATATTTCAACAATTGATCTTACTGTATTGTACAATTGTTCTTGCTCCGAATTAACCTTAGCTTTATTTCTTCCTTTTTCACTCACAAAATTGTTTGTGTTTTATATTTTATGCCACCAACACCTTCCAAATATGTTTGAACAGTAAAGGCATATATTCCATTTGTAAATATCATCTCTCTTGTTTACAACTCAACATAACAGTGTGCATTATGCTCTGGAATACCAGATGTGAAATGATGGCCAATGCAAGTCGCTTTTCTTAGAATTACGTCATACTGAATAATGCAATGAATCGTTAATTTTCGCAGAGGGTACTATATATACCTTTTGTGAGTATTTTGACCTTCACCGCGACTGCCCACAGGAGCACCCCATACTCGTCATACAGCATTTTTCCTTTATACCACATTTATTCTTCATTCACCCTCACATTCAAACAGCATTCACTCTTCATTCATTCATAGGCTCTGACATAAGCATGCGCACCCAATTAACATAGACTCTATCATTGGTTCACCCACTTACCAACATAAACATTTCCTTATGCGCAGCCCCACCCCACTCTGGATTTGCATCCTTTTGGCCTTGCACTGCCCTCTCTAATGACGGCCCACTGTATCGCGTGCAGCATACACCAGGAACCAGGAAGCAGAGAGTGATACCTAGCTGCTGCATATGCACAATGGAGGCAGAGAACTTTCATCAGGATGACCGCCTGGCCTTTAATGTGCAGGGATTCACAAGAGTGCCCCCTCAAACACCCAGGCCTGCAGTACCCTAGCCTGCATCCAAAATGCGCCACGCAAGGCTGTGGAAAGAAAACACCCCATCCTTGCGTGGCTCATTGGGAATGCCTGCTGGGAAACTGCTAAAATGTCATAGGGAAACAAGGTTTCCCTTTGACACTTCAGTTTAATCCAGCCCAGGAACACTCCCTCTGCTTATTGCTGCATCAGGGATGCACTAAGTGTTTTCATTGGACTGGCTTGACTCGTCCAGAAAGGGTGGTGGGTCGACACCCTGTCGTCCAGTACTGATGAGCAGCCCCTGCACAGCACTGTAGTGACTAACCAATAATAAAGTGAATCATTAAAACCTTTAACACGGAATTCTATTTTGCCCATAAGCCCTTAAAGAAGATAGTCTTCAATGTGAGCCAGGCTTATGGGTACAGCTGGTCTAGTTGGCGACTCAACAATTAATCACTTGTGGCTGAGCAAGTATTTCAAATTGTCTTAGATAGGTGGATAAGGGATAAGGGATAGGAGACCCCCTAAGTCCACATAGTAAGTTCAATTACGGTCGCAGATCACTGGATTGACGGTAAAGCGGGAGGGAACCCGTCATACACAGTAAAAAGAAAAAAGGGAAAAAATCCAGGACATTGAGCCCAATAAAGTGAAAAATGTATTTATAATTAAGTTGGCCCGTAAGTGATAACACGTGTTTCGGCCCTTATGAGCCTTTTTCAAATTAGGGCTTGCTACATTCCCACATCGGGAGTTTGTGAATTCGTCTCAGTAATTTCGTGGGTTTAGTCCCATTAACCTAGAAATTGGTCTTACGCGTTGGCTATTCCGTGAGTGTAACCTACTCACGGAATGGCCAACGCGTATGACCAATTTCTAGGTTCACAAACTCCCGATGAGGGAATGTACCAAGCCCTGATTTGAAAAAGGCCGATAAGGGCCGAAACACGTGTTATCACTTACTGGCCAACTTAATAATAAATACATTTTTCACTTTATTGGGCGCAATCTCCTGGATTTTTTCCCTTTTTCTTTTTACCTTAAAGAAGATAGGACTGCCTTGAAATTGGCTCTGTTTGTGATTCCTCTACAGTTCACTTGAATGTGGGAGCCTGCTTTGAAGCTATACCCTTTCTATACCCTTTGAAGCTATACCCTTTCTATACCCTTGGAAGCTATACCCTTTCTATACCGTTTGAAGCTATACCTTTCTATACATTTTGAAGCTATACCCTTTCTATACTATTTGAAGCTATACATTTTCTATACCCTTTGAAGCTATATCCTTTCTATACCCGTTGAAGCTATACCCTCTCTATACCCTTGGAAGCTATACCTTTCTATACCCTTTGAAGCTATACCCTTTCTATACCCTTTGAAGCTATACCCTTTTATTACCCTTTGAAGCTATACCCTTTCATTACCCTTTGAAGCTATACCCTTTCTATATCCTTTGAAGCTATACCTTTCTATTGCCTTTGAAGCTATACCCTTTCTATACCCTTTGAAGCTATACCCTTTTATTACCCTTTGAAGCTATACCCTTTGTATACCCTTTGAAGCTATACCTTTCAATACCCTTTGAAGCTACACCCTATCTATACCCTTTGAAGCTATACCCGTTCTATACCCTTTGAAGCAATACCCTTTCTATACCCTTTGAAGCAATACCCTTTCATTACCATTTGAAGCTATACCTTTCTATTCCCTTTCAAGCTATACCCTTTCTATACCCTTTCAAGCTATACCCTTTCTATACCCTTTCAAGCTATACCCTTTCTATACCCTTTGAAGCTATATCCTTTCATTACCCTTTGAAGCTATACCCTTGCTATACCCTTTGAAGCTATACCCTTTGAAGCTATACCTTTCTATACCCTTTGAAGCTATACCCTTTCTATACCCTTTGAATCTATACCCTTTCTTTACCCTTTGAATCTATACCCTTTCTTTACCCTTTGAATCTATACCCTTTCTTTACCCTTTGAATCTATACCCTTTCTTTACCCTTTGAATCTATACCCTTTCTTTACCCTTTGAGGCTATACCCTTTCTATGCCCTTCAAAGCTATATCCTTTCTATACCCTTTGAAGCTATACCCTTTCTATACCCTTTGCAGCTATACCTTTCTATACCCTTCGAAGCTATACCCTTTTGTCTGAGCTTGTGAGCTTGGGAGAGCAGCACTGATCTTCATTCTTTCCTGCAGGTTGGAAGATGGGATTTTTGTCCCACCTTCCACCTTTTCGCAAGGCTCTTCACCCTCACAAAGCAAATGCTTACTGGCCTCTTGGAAAGTAAAACTGTGATTACTGGCCTGTCGCGTTCTCTGACGATCTTTGAATCGCCGGAATGCATTGGACTCTATTTTTTCCCATCATGGATTTCCTTTTTTTAATTAGTAACTGGTTGCATAGCCGTTTTTGTAATTTTTTTGTATTTAATGCCCTTTTTGTAATTTCACTATAATCTCCTTGTAGCACCAAGCCTCTTGAGAGGGGCGCTTGCTCTCTATAGAAGACAATAGGAATCTTTCCTCCTCCTGCTGAGCCCCAGCAGACTGGAAAACCATCACTGCTGTGTTCCTGACCACTCCAATGCAGGTGAGAAAAGAACTTAAGACCATGCTTTTTAGGGAATTTCTTGGTGTGACTTGGGACCCACTGTCCCCAGATTACCACTGATCCGGGATTATCTTGTAAATGTACCCATCTTGTTTGCTAACACATGTGCGGTGCTCTGTTGCCTTCCAACTAGGTTTGCGTTACACAAAACATACATGCAAAAAAATACAAATAAAATAAACAAACATCAAAAACTCTCAGCCCACCTCAGGAACCATAGACTAGAAATAGAATCAGGACAGCACCGACAGATCTCTTGGTGGATCAAGCCTAGATCTGTCTGCAATGTGATCCCCGCCAGTTGGAAAACGAGATCCACTTTCTCCTACACTGCCCCAAGTATGAGAAAAACAAGGAAATGCTATTATTAAGAACGATTCCAGATCAATGGCTTCAAAAAATTTGCAGATGCCCAGATCTAAGTCCTGCTCAGGGAAATCCCTGGAGAGTAGAAATGGGTAGCTGCCGGAAGCACCACCAGAAACTCAATGATTTACTTGTAAACTAACATTGGATTGAACCAGTACCTCGGCAAAAATGTGGCAATGTTTCTAAATCCATAAACATGTTCTATGTTCAACACTTTGGCGAAAGCGCTATGTAAATAACAAATCATTATCATGAAATCCTTGAGTCATGCCCAGAAGTTATTATTGTTTTGTATTGGAAGCTTAGATAGCAGAGAGAGGCCAATGGGGGGGAGTTCTCTGCTTGTGGTGGGCAAATGAAAAGCTTAGTCACCTCCTGCAGTGCTGCCAAGCGTCCAGTTCTTGAAATCTTATTGGAGGCAAAAGGATTAACTAACGCCTTCAGGTGCTTCAAGTTGTAAAAGGGCCGCCATTGTTCTGAAACGTGGGATTAGTGAGGTGTGGTTTTAATTTACCAACTATTATCCCAAGTTTACCTCTGGCCATGACATGAGAAAGGGCAACCAATTGTATCCCTCTAAAAAGGGAAACAGGAAACAGAAGTTCAGGACAGAGCCACGCATAGCCTTGACAAAGGAGCCACGGAAGTTACGCATACAGTTACACTTCGTGTGAGCACGGCTCTCTCAAGGAAAACATGTTGTTGATGCAAATTGATATCTTCAGAAAAAGCAGATCTCCCTTCACCCGTAAGCAAGCAGGAACTTGTTTGTATGCAGAAAGTATTGCACACAGGAAAAGTCAGAATTGTATTATTCAATTGTTTACAATTTGAATTAATCACCTCATTCATAACCAGCAGCAAAACACTGATATCAAGAAACGTATACTCAAAACCAAAAACAATTAGCAAATACATTGAATCACACTATCAAAATCACATTATAAATTACAAATGTAAAGAAATACACTATATTTGAACAAATTGGATGCAAAAAAACATTTTCAACATACCCCAAATTAAATTTACGTTCATACGTTTGTACAATATTCTGCAGGCAACATTGTACCCGGGATAGTATCTATTCAACAATTGTTATGTCTTTTCAGCACTAATGTTATTAAAACAGTCCTGTAAATTCTCTTAGAATGATTTCCTATCTCCTCTCTCCAACCGGTTTCGACGTAAAGTGACAGATTACTGTCAAGTCTTCATCAGGGTACTATATCTACAAAAAACATTTTTATTTTACATTAAAATTGTCTCGCTGCCTAGTCACGTTTCCAAATATTCAAATAACACTTTACGTATTTATACAGGATGCTGTATTAGTTCTACCTGTAAAGGGCACAAAAGATGGACATTGATTTAAACATCCTGCTCCTAACCAACGGCCGCCACCAAGTACAGCACACACCCACCAAGATACTCACCTTTCTTGGGCATAGTACTCCTTTAAGCTTAAATAAAACTATAAAGTTTGAAAAGAATTTAAATAAGCTGCAGTGACACCTAACATTGCAACTACAAAATGCCCATCCATTTCCTATATTAACCCCAACGTATAAAATTGTTCTCTCACTCTGTTGATAGCCTGTATGCACAGTTCAAAGCGGCTTATCACGTGCTCAATTAAATCACAGTTCATAAGCAAAAGACGTACCACCATATGTTTACATATTTATAATGTTGGTGATCTTAAACCTTCAAGCATGCAGGCATGCACACCATAGCATCTATATTTCCTGTGACTGTGGTGTGAATATAATGAGGAACGCCATTAGCTGGTTGCAGTCGCCTAGCAGATCATGTGTCGATTGGTCTAACTAGACATAGAAAACAGAGTCAACATGGAAGCTAAACAGCGATCCAACAACTTGTCACCATCTTCTAAAATGTTATATCATTAGTAATACATAACAGAAACAGTCCTCACTCATCAGTAGTAGCTAAATTAACCTCTATTTTTACAGCCTCTGATTTTTATTAAAACCTTTATTGTGCATTTAATATCTAACTTTTTGAAAATAATTCAGTGCTTACATGGAGGACAGCTGATGAACCCACACATCTCATAATGTTTGGACTACATAGATAGCGATTCGAAAAGTGGAGACCAGTACATAACTCTGCTATTTAACAGACTGCCATTCTTCCAAATGGTTCAGCCCTCGTTCTATGGATTTAAGCTTGTATATCCATACTCGTCCTTTATAACTCAATTTAGTTTCAATAGAATTTGCCGTTGCATCCGTAACGCTTTTTTAGCAAAACAAGAGGTGATGGCTGGAAGGTTTAGGATGAATCTTAATCTCTGTCATTGCTCTGGGCAACCCTCCAGATCATCGTTCTTCACCTGCCAAGCCATTACAAAAGGGGAAAGACCAAATGCAAATCAGGCTTGGTCCCACCCCCAAATGGGTAGTCCAGCCAGAACTGTTCGGTCACATCCCTTCTGCACGAGACCACAAGAATCCCTGACATGTTTCAGCCTTCTTGGGCTTCATCAGTGAGGGGCAGATTGGGTCTCTAGGCCCAGCAGGCACGAGACCCACATCTGTGCATATCCGTCTCCCTCGTGGCGACAATAGCAAAAAAAAAGAGGTGATGGCTGGAAGGTTTAGAATTAATCTTAACCTAAGATCAGTCAATACACAGGGGTTTTACTAAAAAAAGCTCACACACCAACTTAAATATCTTCAATGTACTCTTCTATTAGGGTATTGTTCTTTATACAATCACAGAGAGGTACCTATTAATCTTTGTCGGTGATATGTTGTATGAACATTATTTCTGACATGATACTGGGAAATGATCTGTTAATCAAACATTATCATCACATGAAGACATGGTTACATGGTATAGACTTCCTCTCTCAGGTTGCGGGGCGCCCTTTCTTTAAGGAGAAACCTCAGCCTAGTGCCCTGACATCTGGGGAAGATCTTATTGACTGGGGTGGGCAAATCTCCAATATCGCTGACTGGCCTTTAGAAAAGTGTTTGTGTCCGATTGCATTCAGTTCTCTGGGGGAGAGATATTACTGACTAGCCTAGAAGAAAGCCATTTGAGGTCTGGTTGTATTTCGTCCTGTAAGGGAGATCTAGAGCAGACTGCCCTATTGAAGTAACTCATAGGGGCATTATAATTTTACACTGTGTTCGCTCTTCTGTCCATTCATCACTTCCTACACTTCCTTGGGTGCCCAAGACACTTAAGAGGCTTAAACAGGACTAACCCATGCCCCTCTCGATCTCAGGCGGTTCTCCCGTACAGTTCAGGTTAAGCAGAGGGCTGCCCCCTTGTCTATCGTTTTGCCCTGACCCTCCTCCCGAGCCCTGGTGTCTATAGGGCCGGTTAGTACTACTGAATATTGCCCCCTACTGTCTACAGTCTGTCTTTTCCTAAAGATGGTTCCCTATACGTAGGCCAGGGATTTCCTAGATTGCTCTAGTTTGGATAGTGCCTTGCACTTAGTCTGTTGGACTCCCCATAGTTCAATCACGCCCACTCGCCTCTTCTCTTCTACTCTTAATGCCACACCCCTTAGCCTTACTCCCCCTAGTCCTCTGTCCCTCAGATGTTTCACTCCTACTACCTCTTGCCCCCACCCTTTGATTTAACAACTATTCCCACTTCATTTCTCATCCACCTCCCATTACTACTCTCCTCACACCACTACCACTACTATCCTCACACCACTACCACCATCCTCCCTCCCACTACTGCTCACTTCCCGCTACTACTCTCCTCCCACTACTACTCTCCTCACACCATTACCACTACTATCCTCACACCATTACCACCATCCTCCCTCCCACTACTGCTCACTTCCCGCTACTACTCTCCTCCCACTACCACTCTCCTCACACCATTACCACTACTATCCTCACACAACTACCGCCATCCTCCCTCCCACTACTGCTCACCTCCTGCTACTACTCTCCTCCCACTACTACTCTACTCACACCACTACTACTACTCTACACACACCACTACTACTACACTACTCCCACCACTACTACTACTACACTCACACCACTACTGCTATCCTCCCTCCCACGACCACTCTCCTCCGGTTACTTCTCTCCTCACACCACAACTACTACTATACTCACACCACTACTACTGGTCCTCCTCCCACTACTGCTCTCCTCCCACTACTACTGCTACTGCTACTCTGCTCACACCACTACTACTACTA
This sequence comes from Ambystoma mexicanum, assembly GCF_040938575.1. Classification (NCBI taxonomy): domain Eukaryota; kingdom Metazoa; phylum Chordata; class Amphibia; order Caudata; family Ambystomatidae; genus Ambystoma; species Ambystoma mexicanum. Next base: position 68,426,593 of record NC_090932.1, on the reverse strand, counting down.
CTCTACTCACACCACAACTACTACTGTGCTCACACCACTACTACTGGTCCTCCTCCCACTACTGCTCTCCTCCCACTACTACTGCTACTCTGCTCACACCACTACTGCTACTCTGCTCACACTATAACTACTCTACTCACACCACAACTACTATACTCACACCACAACTACTATACTCACACCACTACTACTGGTCCTCCTCCCACTACTGCTCTCCTCCCACTATTACTACTACACTCCTCACACCATTACTACTATCCTCCCTCCCACTACTACTCTCCTCCCACTAATTCTCTCTTCCCAGTACTACTACTCTCCCTCCTATCAACAAATACTCTCGTCCCACACTACTACTCAGGCATCTTCCTTTCACCCTGTACTGTTCAATTCCCATTCACTCCTTACTCTGATTTTCTTTACTCACTGTTCTCCCAGACACTCACACTCCAGAACCACAAGCCGCCATTCCTTCCTTTCTCCTGCTGGTCTCTTGGTCATCCCTCACCTTTGACCTCACCCAGAACACCCCACTTCGGGTTTCCTGTCCCCTGTTTAAGTATCCCCCCCCCCTGTGTGGATTGGCAGCTTTCCTTAACCAATCTGGCTCCCCCTTCCCCTCTGGGGCGTGTATGTGCAGGGACAAGTCTTGAAAAGGGGGTAAGTCCCACCCAATTTCTCTGCACGGGCTTGCCGCGCAATTAATCTGGTGGTGAAGGAAGTTCAATGTCCCAGATCGTGGTTCATGGCTCTTCCACATTGGGCCATCTGGGTAACTTTGGGGCAAGGTATACCCTCTCCCCTTTTTGCCCCCGTTGACCTTAGTGGCACTGTGATTGAAGGTGCAAGCTTGCCGGCGGACTATGCTGTTCTCGCGTTGAGTGGTTCTGTGCTGTACTGGTGCATAGCTTTGGCATGTGCGTGTCTCTCTCTTTGGTGGGTGTGCTGCTGCTGTGTTCAGATGTCTGTGGAGCTGTTGCTGTTATTTTTGGCTCTGCTTTCCTGCTTGGAGCCTGGGGTGCAGAGGTTGGCTCTCTTGATTGGCCTTCTCTGTTGTGTCTTGGCATTGCTCTGGGTTTTTCGGGGGGGGGGGGTCATGACTACGGGCCTAGAGGCCAGTTTGGAGATAAGGGTCTGCAACCAGAAGTGTTGGGGTAAGAATAGGAATTGGGTCCCTTTCTGCTGCCACTGTTCACTTCAGGGTTAGGACTTGTCCTGGTTCTGCATTCGGCCGTCCCACTCCCAGTTGAGAGGGGGTCCCATGCCACCTTGACAAATCCATCTTACTGGCCTTGCCACACCAGCGATTGCTTGTTATGTTATATTAAGGGATTTATTATGCTGCGCCAGTCACTACTGGAGTAGTCTAGCAACTAGCACGGATTGGTGACCTTCTCCCTGCACAGCGCTGGGCCACTTCACTCTTCTTCTCAGAGAGTTCTGGCTTTTGCTGGGGCTATGACCTCCCACCACAGTCTGATCTAGCCGGGCTCTGGAAAATGTAATTAACCCTTTGTCCTCTGTATTCCCCACAATCGTGAACATAGCTCTTTACACCGGACCCAGACGACAGGAGATTGAGTACAAGCCGGAGGGGTATTTAACCCATGACTTTCTGTTCTACTGAATTGAAGACTTTTGATTTGGAATATAGTTTTTATCACCAGTCCTGATTTGAAAAAGACACTGGTGTGTCGAAACACATGTTATCCAAAAGGGCATTATAATCAATACATTTCAGTTTCCACAAATATACGCTGTGGCGCAGTTCTTCGAGTGTGGAACATTTTTTCTTCAACTTTTTCTTCAAGGGGTAGGGGTCAAAAGCCCCTTTGTTGCCCCACATCAACTGCAACATCTTTTTGAATTGTAATACTTAACCAGGCGCATGGAAACGTTTTCATAGTTGGTACAAAGTAAAACACCACCAGTGTGGCATAGCTCTTTACAACTTCAATCACCAAAGTGGGGGTTACAATAGCATCAGAATTGAAGGTGTGGTTTAATAATAAAGAGGTTTTTAACACAATACTTGCTAACAGAGATTTTGCTGCTATGAAGCAGGACTCTCAAAGGACCGAGAATGTAACCTGGGCTAGAGTGCTCTGGAAGGCTCCAAGAGATCCACAGTTCTCCTGAAATGAAGGGCAGCTGCCAGCAGGATAGGGCCTTGTGAAAACCTAGATTTGTCCACTAATTAAAAAAGTTGTGTAGTGACTTTAAAACACCTGATTGGTTGTCTTTGCCTTCTGAGCATGCAGGAGCCTATCAGGGTCTCCACACAAGGGTTATTAACTCAGGGCATAGGACAACAAGTAGCCTTCTCCTGCTTGGCTACACAGTCTATGCTGGATGAAAATGTGTCATCTGGAAAATAAGGAGCCTGGACGCAGCCAGAGGTTCCAATAGAAAAAGCAACACTCGGGGTTGTGACGGGTCAGAAGAAGGACCCAGACTCTGATCTTAAGTGTTCTGGCTTATTCTTTATGAAAAAGAAATGAAAAGTACTAACTTTCCCTGATATAAGCGTTTTGCCTACCTAACGGAAACTAACTAGGGTGCTCGTAAATTGTCAGGAAGTACAAAAAGAAAATCTGTCCACTGTCCAAATTAACCATCCCTGACCCTGTCATTACCAAAACAACGAAAATACAGGAGAATGGCTCCCTTCTTCTGTGGGCTGGTGACTACTTGTATTTGTTTGTTCAGTACAGATATTGGGCTCTTCAACTTTTCTCTATCTTTCTTATTCTCTTCTTTAATGTATTATTTGTTTTGTACTTCCCTTGGAGCTCTTCTGCTTTCCTCTTATTAATCGCAGTTGAAATGTTCTATTTTTTCATGTCCAATCTTCCTCTTGACTAGGGTGAACAATACTGTTGTAATTACAATTCTCACTCGTCCTGTGCATTCCCAACACTTGGTCGTTATTGGGAATATTTTGAGTATTCCAGCAATTAATCTCGCTCTCCTCCAACTCTTGGGTTTTACTGGCATGGGTATGACTGCTCAAGTAATGATCTCACTCTCTTTCAGTACTTGTTCTTTACTGGGGCGAGTATGAGAACTCCAGTAATGATGCTCACTCTCAGTACTTGTTCTTTACTGGGACGAGTATGAGTATGGGGTTTGTGCCTTCCGGTCCCCTCCCAGGGTCTCCCACTCTCCCTGTTACCTTTATGTCTTGGGGATCACGTCACTGGCCCTCCTGTTAGGACGGGGTTCTTTGTCGATATTGTCAGGTTGGCTTCTATGTTCTCTACTTTATCTTCTCAGGGCACGCTCCACAGTGCCTTCAGGTAAGTGGTCTCGGCGTCCCTCTTACTCTTGGTCATGCCACCACTTCTCTAGTCAGCTTCTCTTCTCTTCACTTCTTTCAGCATGCTCGGCTGTGCCCTCAGGTAAGTGATCTCACTGTCCCATGTACTCTTGGTCATGCCACCAGTTCGTTCTTGGTTCCTGCTTGGACTGTCCTTTGGCTTCTCGGACCTTGGGTCTCTTGGAGGGCCACCTGCTTCTGCTCTCCACTTCCTCACAACAGTTCCCTTCTAGGATTGGCAGCTGCGTGCCCCAGCTTCCTTCAGCTCTGCTCCCCCAGCGGATTTGAAACTCGTGAGTTTCTCTTCCCCTCATGTCTCCGCCTCTCAGATTTATGATGACTCGCTGGGGCTTCCCCGGCGCAACGTTAAAGTCTTTCTTCTTTGTCTTACTGATGCTCTGTATCACTCCAGTGTTTTTCTTCATCTCAGTATCAAATAAGTGTTTCCTTTTAGGACTTCTCATGGATTCCATAAGACAATAACAAATAACAGTTTGGTCTTCAAATGGTTTTCCGTTAGGTTTTCTTAGGAGTGAGTTGATTAGGAAGTTCCTCATCGGAACAGGAGTCCTTGTCCCCAAGGGGGGAGTCTCTCCCGATGAGGTCCCACTAACCTCTACCCCAGGTAGGGTATTGAGCAGGATCACCTCTCTAGCCTCAAAGGGAAAGCCACCCCCCTCCACTCCTCCGGAAGAAGTGACTGAATCCCGAGACTCGTCACAGGGTCTAAAGATTCTTCTGGGTAGTTCTGGTGGTGACATACGCCAAAGGGTTGGTGCTTGAATGAGTGAACAGGAGAAACAGGTCCTGGAATTGGATGACAGCCTGTTGGTTTATGATCAGCAGTAATTCAAGCAAGCCTGGGATGTATCATTATAGGATCCAGTGAAAAGGTGGTCAACAGTTTCCGCCTCGGAAGATGGGAGCTGTATCTACACAGGTGCAGGACTATCTTCTCTGGTCGGTTGGTAGCCGGGACCTCCTTCTACAGTGACATGGGAGCTAGGGTAGGGACACAAGTGGGCTGAGCATATCTTTCTAGCACGTGTGGACGAACAAACGTGATGTGAGCAAGCTCAGTATATGTGGTGGGCAAAATGAAATTGGCAACATTTGTCATCTATTCCGTTTTTCCAGCTGCATGTTTTTCCCCTGTTCTGCCCAGTTTTTTGGCGGGTTTCTTTTTGCCTGTGAATTTTATCTTTCCCTAAAATTTCATTTTAAAATATCAAATCCCAGAGGAAAATGAAATTTTAGGAGGCAAAACATCCAAAATGTTGTTTGCCTGAAACAGCCAATTTTGTTGTGCATAGTGTGACTTTTGTCCACAATTTGTCAATTTTCCCACGGAATGAAATTCAGCCATTTACCGACTCTTACTCAGCACTCATCATCCAAAGTGCCAGCAAGAGAAAGGGCCAATGTTCTGCAGTGGTGCATGGTATCTGGCCAATTGCCTACATTTTGCAGACGTCAATTGGTTTATTTAATGTGTACTGAGGTCAGGTAGGATTCCAGGTGACAAGAAGCGGGAGAAGTGAGTGGCACGTTCAAGTTGGCGCAGTAGAACACCACCCATGATAATCCCAGCAGGGGGGCCATGAGTATGGTAAGAAACAAGTGGGCAGAACCGGGCAGTGCTGGATCAGAGGCATTTGCCCCAAAATAGCATTGGACCAAAGATTGTGGGACAGCAGCTGAGCTTAAACTACCCTGGACCCGATGAACGAGACACACATTCAAGGATCTCACAATGGGAAGAGAAGAGCACCAATAACTGGCGAGTCCCGCTGCATTGTGGTGCAGGAAATCCCACTGACAATGTCTCTGGCAGGGTTGGGTAAAGATTACTGTCACAGAACTCTCATGGTGAGACAGCTGGTCCGGGAAACAGAGGATGCACTCAGAACCCACGTGGGGGCAGGGGCAGGGTCTGACTGGGACAAGAAATAGGCACAGGCACCGAAAATGAAAGTGGTCCTCGCGGCCTCGCCTCAAAAAAAGTGTCCCTCAAACCTTCATCCATGAATCGAATCAATTCATATAGCGCTTTTTCCAAAGCATTGTACATAGAACATATTTACATACAATTATTCCCAACCGAAGTTGGTACTCATTTATGAACCTCAGATTAATGAACGGCTGAGTTGGCCTTGCCATCATTTGAACCTGCAGATCACACATAGATCGCAGCAGCGAGTGCTCAACGTGCTGGTCTATATATTAGAGTACGTCCTCTGTCCCGTCCCTCCTTTGTTCCCTCCCTCATTCCCTCCCTTCCTCCCTCCCTCCCTCTCTCCCACTCAGTAACAGGGTCAGAGATCTATGAACTGTGCTTTTAGTGATGCAAGTGCCTGGTGAGAATAGAACCCCCCCCTCCCCTGTCCACCTTCTCTAGATATCATTTCCAAAATCCAGGACAACGAAGCACAAGCCTGTTATCAGGCAACGATGGCGCAGGGAGACCTGGAGTTCTAGAAATGCGGCAAGTGGATTGAGGAACGGCAATGTTATTATCATCATATCATGTTCATGTATAATATAAAGCGGTAAGAGTGCAGTCCAGTCCAGCCCATGATGCAAAAACAGCACTTTGGTCCTCCTCACAGAGTGCAAGGGCTCCTCCACTATTTTGGTATGTTGCTATTGTTACTAGAATGAGGGCCTGCTTTCATCATGTGGCGTCGACTGCTCAGTGACGCAGATGCACAAAAGAGGAAATCCTCGTCCCCGACCGAAAAGAAGAAATGATGATTGCTGAAGCTTTTCCCGCCAAGAATTAGAGGCCATCAAATCCAATGGTTTTTCTATGCAGGTGATCTGGTGGTGCTCGATCAGACCCTGATTGTTCTGCAAAGATCATTGATTATACCGTGCGTAACCATTTAAAGATTAATAATGGCAAATCCAACATTATGGTGATCGACCGAAAGAAAACAAGAAAGAAAACGCATAATTACTGCTGTCAGATAGCAAATACCCACATGGTAAGGGTCAACACACACCAATACCTAGGCTTCAACTTTAATAAATAACAAACCAGGGCTACTGCTTTGGGTTTCCACCTTGAGGACAAGGATGGAGTCATTAGCCCTACAAGGGCTATTAATTTAAAAAAAAGTTTGGAAAATACCCTCTCTCACCAGTGCTACATTTTTGCAAATTAAAAGCAGTCCCCATAATCTCTTACGGAGCTGATATGTTGACCTCAACCAAATCGATCGACTGGAACAAATTAGAAGGAATGTTCTGGAAGAAAGTGCAGGGGCTCCCGAGTAGTACCCGGTGCAAATAATAAGATATGAGCTGGGTCTTCTCTCTTAGCAAGTGATGGTGAGGTGCAAACAGTTGTACAGAAAGTGCTTGACGGTTGATGACGCGTCCTTGTTTTGTATTTTGGTAGAGACGTTGACGATAGAAGAACATGGTTTTTTGAAGAATTGGTGAGAGGAATTCTGAGAGACCTTAAGAGACGCTGATTGCAAGGAACTAAGTTTAATCACAAATCCCCAAAATGTCAAAACACAAATCTGGATGAGGGATTGGATTAACACCTTGGAACAATGTAGTGGGTATAAAGTCTTCAGATTTTTTTGTATTGAGATGAAACCATATTATCATGTTCCTTCCTACCTGCTTAAATACCCAGATATGATCTTTCCCCTTTAATCTGGTACCAACATGGAGTTGACAGCAAAGAAGATGCAGATTTTCTGATCATGTGTTTAATTTGGAAACCTTCAGACACCTCTTAATAGACTGTAATGGTCTGGCAGAAATTAGAGGCTCAAGACTCCATAGATTTATAATCCAGCATAGGATGATATCACCTGACGATTGGTGCTCTATCCTTTTTAGTGGAAAGTATCTAAGGGCCTGATTAATGGAAGGTTTTAATAATAGCGCAATCCCATAAGAAAAAGTTCCATGAATCAGGCCCTAAGACTTTCTATAGCTATAGTAGACTTTCTAATGGAATTGCTACTGGAAATGTAAATAATACACTGAAGATTTTCCTTTTCTTCCTTTGTCTCTTGCTTTTACTTGTATTTTGGTATTCTTCTCCTGTTTTTACTGCTCTTTGATGTATTCTTTTTATGTATTGTTTTGATGTATTGTTTTGATGTATTGTTTTGATGTATTTATGTATGAGAGAAATGTTAAAGGTTTGCTTGCAAGCCAAAAGCTTAGTAAAAAATAAAAAAAAACAAATACTAAAGAGCAAAAAAATCTACTAACCCAGAATATGAAGGCAACATTTCAAACAAATTGAGCCATGTGCTCGAGCCGACGATAGAGACAAGTGGCGTGTTACTGCGCGCGCATTTGTGACATTCAGAGGCCGACCGGCTCCACACCGGTCTTGCACCTCTGAAGGGAAGATGACCCGAATGCAAATTAAATTAGGTTACCTCTCAGAGACAAAATGAGAAAGAGCATTCATCATAATTCACAAATAACTAGGGATTGTACACCAAAGTGCTGGCCGCAGGCCATCCTCATCCTTTCAGGCAGCTGCTTTAGACCCAGGGAAGTAAATGAGAAGGCTATAAAGCCGATATGCACCAAAGAAAGGTTATTGGCACAGTGGTGCCACGCACTGCAGTGAGAAATCGATTGAATAAACTTGAAAAATGATTTAGATAGAGTAGATATGACCATAGAAAATCAATCACATTAATTAAATAATAGACAGCTTGAACCACACACAAATGCCTCATAGTTCTATTTTCATTTCACATTGATATAAATGCCAAGCAATAAGGGTGGACACCAACAAGAAAAACCAATGCATTCGTGTTACGTGGTCAGGTCTTGAGGGGTATTTTATAATTACATCAGAGCAGCAGTATGCATCCTTGTAAGTATTTACATTTTAAGAGATAACGGATCCGCGTATTTTGTCTGCGTATTCTTGATAGTCTCTCAGGACAAAAGAAGCGCGTTTCTGATGTCCGAAAACGTAACCACTGAACAAACCAGCCGGTTTTAGCTTCTAGCAGCACCGTAGCACTGCGACCGTGCACGTTCGCCTCGCTTAAACACATTCTATCTGAATGTATCATCATAAATCATCAATTGAATTACCGGACCCAGACCACGGTCCGAATTCCTTCTGAGTCTGACTCAGTCACTGCTGGTGCCAGGCGCGGCGGCAGTTCCAATGCTTGCAGGCAGCCTGAGCCAACCTCCCTGCGCTGCCTCGCTGAAGGGCTGTAGTAGTCCAGTCCAGCTCTCTAGGCCTGGCTGGAACATGTCAGCTCAGGGTCGGTCAGGTCGGGGTGTACATTTTGGGGATAGTAGCACTCACACAAACCACAGACTGCAGGCCCCAGTTCCAAAGCTTCCTTATGGCTCTCACACTTCTCAGGTTCTAGAAGAAATACAGAGGTCAGGGTGCTCTGCTGACTCACTCAGTGTAAAGACTGGAGGGGGTTTCTGTACTTCTGCAGTAGGGTAAAGGCACTGAACCCCCCAGCAAGGCTCTCAGTTTGGTAACAGTTGACGAGTAGCTAGGCTTAAGTTTTCAGGAGGTGATGCAGGATGTTTCTTAAGTACAGTGTTTCCCCAAAGCCCCCACAAAGGAATGTCCACACACTATATTAGGGGATAACAAAGCTTCTTTATATAAAATAAGGTAGCTACCTCTAACATAAATATATACATATAAATAATAAGACTTAGTACTTGGAATACTTATTAAAAGAATGGCAAATACACACACTGTACGTGGTACCACACAATCTTAAATCCAGTAATAGATGCACTAACTGCAGACAGTTTTAAATAGGCATGTGGATCCCTCAGTGAGGTGTAACCACATAGAATAGGGAAGAAAGGCAGGTTACTGGTGAACAGTGGCAGAATACTTTCTTTTGGCTAGATAGATCATTCTGGGTGAGGATCCTCCCACCTGGGCAACGTGTAATGGAAACGTTAGGGAGTAGCTTATTCTGTCTTTTACAGCCCAGTCCAATAATGTTCAATAACCTTGTGCTTTCTTTAAAAGGTTCTACCACCCCAAAGTACCTGAGAGGCCATAGGACACCAGGACCCAAGACGACTCTGGGACCCCTGGACGACTCCTGAGGCTAGAAGATGCTCTTCCTCCTCACAGTACCTCTGGTGCTTTGGCAGGGGAAGTGACAGAGTTTCTCGGTTTCACTAGACGATTGCCTCAAAGGCGGGAACCCCTTTGGAAGAAGGAGCCACTAGGATGCTGAGTCAAAGAATAAAAAAGAACCAAAGTCTTTCTGAAGTGCACTTACTCTTGGCTGTTCTCTCCTTTGGTAGACAATTTCTCTGACTGTAGAAGTCCTGCAAAGATGAAACTTGCTGTGGGCTCCTTAAAGGCTTGGTGGATGAAGATAAGAACCATGGGACCCTTCGATCACTTTGGGTGGCGACGGGTGCTTTGGTCACTGTTGGTGTTGGGTTTTGAATGCAGGCAGGTATCTGACTTTCGGTTCTTCGGTACTGGAGCCACAGTACGGATGTCTAGATGGCTTCTGGTGACCTGGACTGGACCCCTGGAGTGGACCTAGGATCCTCACCAAGGCTGGACCCTCGGGACATCTTTGTTAGCTTCTGGTGGCAGGAAACCCACTGACGGACCTTCCACTGCACCCAGCGACTCTGGACTCTCTCCTGCAGGAAAGAGTGGTCAGTGATGATGGCGAGGATGTCCTTTGAAAAGTTCTCAGGCAGTTTGAATGTTTTGTAGCTCCGGGTGTCCAGCAGCGCTATGCCAGAGTACCCCTCTTCTGGGCGTTAGAGAGAAACGGATTCCAGCGGTCACGAAACGCACCTCTAGACCCTGGGTGACACGAATGGACTCCTTTGACTCAAGATGTTTGGGCACTTTTCTTCAGAACTCACGAAGACCCCTTCTCCGGATGGCAGGCACTCAGGACTGGCTTCTAGTACACTTTGGATGAAGAGTAGCAGGGTTGCACAATGGTACATCGTAGCTCAGGGAGAGTTCTCCTTCGCAGGTCCTCTCTGGATAAGTCCTTGGGAGACACGCCAGCTTTTGGATTACTTGAAGAAATTGCAGCAGCAGACATTTCATCTTGCTGGGCTTCAAGGAACAGCTTCTACTTGCTAAGCTTCTACATCAGCTGCTGAGAGGTCCCTAAACATACACATCTGTCCCTCATTCACTCTGGCCGAGCCAGGCTCAGTCAGCCAATCACACAGAAGGGCATTCATGCAGGGAGGCAGCCAATCAGGCTCACAGACATTCAGGCCATTCACTCCACTCAGACACCCATAGCAAAGAAAGTGGATTGGGGTAAGTACCCAGCCTTTCAGCACACTGCATTCATGTCAGTTTCAGTCAGGGCTGTCTCATTCATTTTGTCACACACACACAAACCAGACGTCCACAACAGAGAATGTGAGTTGACTCCAAACTCCATTCACACAGGTCCCACCCCTAGGGTGCACCCACAACACACAGCCCCTTCGAAGTCTCCAGTCAGTCTGACCGGATGCAGCCCCAAAGCCATAGATAGTATTTCCACCTAACAGCCAGTCAGGAGGAAAGGGGACGGAGACATATATGGTGTTTCCACCTAACAGCCAGTCAGGAGGAAAGGGGACGGAGACATATATGGTGTTTCCACCCAACAGCCATTCAGGAGGAATGGGTAGAGTCAGGTCTTCCAATGAATTTGGGAAACAAGGTAAAAGGCAAAAGAAACCAAGAGGCCACAGTGGCCATCTTGTCTGTGTAGGAATCCATTGATTCCTACGGCAGGGTCTGGGTATCCCAAAATGGAGGACACTCAGAGCCACTGCCAAGTCAGCATGTAGCTGCTACCAGCCCATACCCTCCTTTGTGGGCAATACACAGGAGCCCAAAAACACACATAAGGGGTACCATGGTGTACCCCCACCCATGGGTGCCATAAGGGTATCCCATGGGTTCTGCTCACCAAAAGATAAAATGAAGAGCTGCACTGCCAGAGGACCAGGCTGGACTTCAGTGGCAGAAAACACATGGAAAAGATACACAGAGAATTGGTAGGATAAGGACTTGGAGGACCTGTGTTCCATACGACATTCCCAGCATCACCCTCAGGTAGCACTAGTTCGAGGTATACAACCACCACCCGGGCAGGTCTGCCAGTGTGTTCACCTAGCCACTCACATCCAATTGTGTTCACTAACGAGAACCCAGATGTTTTGTATTTTTAGGTCTTCAGCCCTGTGATGCAAGCCAGTACTTCGATATTTTAAAGTAGGTTTAGACTTCTGAGGATGTGCCTTGGGATTGACCAGTTTTCATCTTGCGAGCCTCATTCATACCGCAGAGCAAAGACGGGACCCTCCAAAACGCCACCCTCCCACCTTTGTTGCCAACCTTGAGATGCACCAGGGAATGGGGGATGAGTGAAAGCTGAATAATGGAGGCCTTTAAGTAAGAAGGGGTCCAGAGGTTTATGAATTCAAAAGAGAGATTAAGGCACTGATTTCATAGAAAATGCATGCATGGTCCGTGCCTCAATATTGTTCCAAATAAGCCACCACCAGAATGCAATATCCTCAGGGCAAGGAATAGTGTCCTGAGCAAAGTGTTTTGGATTGCAAGGAGTCAGTGTTTTCTTTGCTCCTGTAAAATGTTTTGTAGCCTCTTGAAATAAGGATCCAGAGGATCTTTAAGGAGTTACCCATAAGTTGAGACACCGTGCACGAAGCGCATGCGCGAAGTGTCCTGAGCAAAGTGTTTTGGTGTTTGGGTGCGAGGGGAGAGGCTGGCGATGGTGACAGGAATTATTGTTTGGTGGGCCAACTTAGTAAGGTAACAACGAGTACTGTGGCAGTCATTGTTTGCTTTTTCCCTTGCCCCCTTCCCGCTCCCAACCCCGCCACACCCATGTGTTTTTTCTTGTATCCAGCTTGAACTGTTTTTGGACACGCTGTGGAATGACTGAGCGCTGGTCCCACAGTAATAGGGGTGGGTGAGCAGTGTGGGGAGCACACTAAAGGCGGCCGATAAATATCTGTCAAGACTGTGTTTTGGTGGCTAACAGTCAAGTAGCAGCTTTTAATGTGGAGGTACTGCGGCGTAGACAAAATAGAAATAATTTTGAACTGTTTTCGTGAATACTTGACAGCCCACGAGCAGTCAATGCATTGTACTGCCCTCAGTTTACGCTCCATGGAGTAACAGCTTGTCGAGTGCGCAACAATATGGCGGGGCGAGCAGAGCGCGGTCTGTCAAGCGACTGTTTCACCTATGCTCGGCAGTGACTGTTGATGAAAATGCTGGGGTGATATGGAAAAGGACTTTAACATTCCAGTACTGTACTAGTAAGACCAGAGAGGCTACGCCCAGCAAGACATTGCTGCAATTTGGGATTCTTAGAGTCCGGCGCCCCAACTGATACCTGGAAAAGTAACAAACAAGACGAAAGTAACAAGGCAGAGGCAGATTAAGCCACACATAAAAATGCCTACCACTAAATCCTGGAAAGTGGCAGACACAAGTAAAAAGGGGACGGAATTATATGCGGTTAAAGGTAAAGCTATAGGACATGGGGATGACATTAATGACATTAACACACGTGGAAGGATTACTGCCTTCTCCCACCGTGAAGCAGAGGTAGGCACTGAACCTGAGATCCCCCAGCAAGTGGAACAAGTGGAGAAGAGGCAGAAAACAACAGCAGATGGCTCAGATACAGACTTTGGTAGCATTGACAACAATTCACTACTTGCCTTATGCTATACCTTACATAATACACTGCAATCTGGCGTTATAATAATACAGGTACAACGGGAGCACAGCAGCCTAACGTGCAGTTAAATAGGTGTTTGCCTTCAGCGTCTCCACCTATCCCACTGACAGGAGCTTGGACACACTTCGGTTTGTGGTAAAGATTGTGTTGAAACTTTGTGGCACCACCCTTCACGACGTAAATTTGCAGGGTGCGGCCATAGAACATTTAACAGAGGAAATTGGAAAGGTAGGGATAGAAGTAAATCTTCCTTCTCTTCCCACAACTGCGGTAGCAATAAATATTCCCCCAATTATTGAGCCAACCAAATCAATCCCTTCCCAGGGGTTTGGGTGGAGGAATATGAGATGGAAAATGAGTTAACTAGCTTCTAGCCTAGAAAACAAAGGCGGATGGACAACGGGGATCAGGCATGGGCAAGAAACAGCCAGTGCGCAATACTTTAAAAGACCCATTAAATTCCACAGCCAATACAGTGATCGGTTTTAAATCACGTAAGTCCTGAAAGAGGAACTCTAGGCACAAAAGAAAGGCCTTGAGGGTGCCCGGAACCTTGTCCAGTTGGCTGCTAAAGGAAAAGGATGAAGACTCAATTGAAGAAATTGAGAGCGAGGACTCCCTTATCTCTGGGGCGCCAATGCAGCATAACATGAGCAAGCCTTCTGGTACCTGGTTTGCACCAGAGGCTAGCGAAGAAAAAACTGATTGTACTCTGAACGCTCCCAGTGTAAGGAGAAGATAGTTGCAGTGGCTGAATCTAAACAGGAGCTGGGCCCTAAAATCATAACTATTGAGGTGATACCAACGTGTGCTAAGAAGTGGAGGGTTAGCCACAGCGAACGTATGAGCAGTGTGGATAAAATCCCATTTTTGAGAGTGCTGAACTCAAGTGACTTTGAGTTTTGTTGAGCCCCTAATCCGGAAAAAGAGTCTAATCACTCATTATCATTGTGCATTCCCCGAGATAGCAAGCTTGATACGCTCCCACCAATTTACTCTGTTAAATGTAAGCTACAATCTGGACAAAGTGGGACTGGAGGACGAGGTCAAGGGGTGTTGGGAGAGATGCCAAAGTGGAGTATTCGAAGGGTGAAATAAAAGGGGGGTGAAGTTGGGGGTGTCTCCTGTACCAGTCTCCTGTACACGCTGATGAGAATGTAAAAGGCTGGGTATGGCTGCAAGGATTTCTCCAAACACAAGGAGGCAAGACTAAATGAAACATTAGGACTGCTTGTTGGAACACTAGGGTGCACACTCACCTATGGGAGGAGTCAGGGTCTTTTGACATTCTTTTAAACCACCATTTCTGTATGTTACAGGAGACCTGGTTGACGTCTCCCATGAGTTTGGATGGTTATCAGCTTTCGAGGATTTATCATTGGGGTTTCTCATGAATTAAAATCAAAGAGTCTGAGTTTACACACTAAGAACAATAATGTCCTGGCAGTGAAAGTCCTGTTTAAAATGGCAAAGTGTGCGATAAACTGTTCTTGAAAATCATACATGTGCCCTGGGGACTGTTGACCTAGATACAGTAGATGTCTCCATTGGGGATGTTTGTGTTAAGTGGGGGCCGGGAGCAGGAAGCGATTTTGGTGGTCTATATGACCAACGATCATATAGTCTATATGAATATACAGGTTAAGAGTAATATGATCCAGAAAAAGAGAAATCATAATGGCTAGAGTAATATCTGAGAAATGTAGGTATCAGAATTGGCTCAGAGGCTTGAGGTTCTCGATCAGAAATGTACAATGGCAGAGGATGTTGGGGGTACTGCGTGGGAGTCAAAGGGTCTGAGTTTACACACTAAAAACGATAATGTCATGGCAGTGAAAGTCCTATTTAAAAAGGGCGAAGAGTGTGATAAACTGCTCTTGAAAAACATATATGTGCCCCCGGGGACTTTTGACCGAGATAAAGTAGATGCCTCCATTGAGGATGTTTGTGTTAAGTGGGGGCGGGGAGCAGGAAGCGATTTTGGTGGGGGGCGATTTAAATGGTCATTGTGTGGATGAAACTGAGAGTGCAGCCTATATGAATATACAGAGTAAGAGTGATATGTTCCAGAAAAAGGGAAATCATAATGGCAAGTCATGGGTTGAATTTATGCGATAACAGGATATTTTCTTAACGAATGGGAGAACTAAGGGAGATGTCCCTTGAAAGCCCACTTGGAAAAATGGAGGAAGTTGGGCAACATTAGATTACTTTTTTGGGAGTGATGCAATTCTCGAGGAAAGCCCTTGAGTTGAACATTAACTTTGTAGAAAATAGCGATCATGCGGTACTCTCCCTGTCTATAGAATCCTACTGGGGGGAAGGTATCCTGAAGATAAACAGGGGTATCAATCGTAATTGCAAAGGAAATTGCATATGTTGGTCAATTACAAAGATTATGGGTGTGGCACGGTATGCAACCCAGTATGAAATTGACATATTGATCGTCTTTACCCCCAACAAATTTGAGGAGTGGTTAAAGTGGGTCACTGATAAGTCTGGAGCATGTAGGGGAAGGTGTACCACCGTCTAGGACAAGAAACATCGGAATGTCTTTGATGTCGTGATTCGCAAAGCGAAGTACAATTTAAGAAGGACAAAAAGAACAGGAACCTCTCGAAACAAAATAGCTAGAGTAATATCTGAGAAAAGTTGGTATCAGAATTGGCTCAGAGGCTTGAGGTTCTCGATCAAAAATGTGCAATGGCACAGGATGTTGGGGGAACTGCGTGGGAGAAATATCCACACAATATGGCACATTTTATACCAAGCTAAAGGAACAGGGGTTAAGGAGATTATAAACCCTATCAAAGAAGAAGCATGGCTTTGCCATTTGAATAAAGTTGCGGAAATCGAGTTTAGGCCTATGGGCTGGCATATGAGACCTTGTTGAACACAATTAAAAAGTTTTAAAACTCCAAATTGCCAGGTCCAAATTGGCTAGCCAATCTTGTCCTGAAAAAAGCATCAAAGGCATGGGCAAAAATCTTGCTTGTTTTGTTCTGGAGAGTTTGTATTGACCACTATGTGTCGTCCTCATGGAGACAGTCTTTACTTGTCCTGGTTTTCAAGAAAGGAGATAGTAATATTTCAGATAGTTATAGGCTGCTCTCCACGCTGGACGTTACTGGAAAACTCTTTGGGACATTCCTGTTAACAAAGTTGCAGGGATGGGCAACGTCGAAGGAGGTTCTCTATAAATACCAAACGGGATTTTGCATCGGTTCATCCACGACGCACAACATTAGGCTGCTTGATAGATTGATGAAGGTAACCGCAGGGAATGACAAGCCTCCCCTCTGTGTGACATATGTGAATTTCAAGGCGGCAATCGATCATGTTGATCGAGAGCTACTTTGGCAAACATTGAAAAAGATGCAATGCCCCGATTAGTTACTGTATGCACTACAGCTTTTGTATAGAAATACCACAGCGCGAGTGCACCTGGATAATGGGAGTGGAATGTCTAGATCGATTGGCATAGGCAGGGGAGTCAAGCAAGGTTGTGTGCTGGGTCTCCTGCTGTTCAATCTTTACCTAACAGACCTTACCCATCGTTCATTAACTAAATGCAACCGTCCCCCCAAGTTGGGAGCTGAGCATGTGCTCTGCATGCTACACACAGATGACCTGGTCATTCTAGATCATACCTATAGAGGAATGAAAGATATGCTAAATGAGTTGCATAGTTATGCATCAGAGAACAAGTTGGTCATCAACAACAAAAAGTACGCTGGTCACTGGCAACAAGGTTCACAAATTGGCCATGGTCACTACATTGGGCAGAATAAAGTATGTCGACAGTTTTTTGTATTTGGGGCTAGAAATGTCCAATGCCAACCAATGGCCAGCCAAAGGCGTATAAACGATACTAAAACAAAACAAAAAACTAGACTATTGGCTACACCTTGGCTGGTTACACAATAGAGGGTATATTAACAATCTACAGGCAATGCTTCTGTCCCATGGTGTTATGAGGGCTGGAAGCATTGTTAATGAGGGACGCGGGGTGGTTAAATCAGCTGGCAGGGCTTTTGGCAGCAGGTATTTGGCCTACTTCCTTCTGCCTCAATGGAGTACTTACGTTTGGAGCTGGACATTGCATCCTTAAGCACTCAGTTGCTTAAGAGGAGGGGGACTTGAATGTCAAGCCTTCAATGGCTCCAGAGTGCTTGGTGCTGAATGAATTGGGATCCAACTATGTGTCTGAGGGAGTGGGGCATGGGAAATATTTTGAAGTTTTAAATCTGGATCTTTTCACTAGTATAAACTGGGAACACCGGCTGGATTAAAGTCTCAATGCACAGGAAGGCAAATCTGTAGGATTGGAACATTAACCAAGAACATTTATCTAAGCTACATAACTATAATGCAGTGGCGCTGGCATCCCACCAGTATTTGAGAACAGAGTGGTACTTGCTGCAGAGTCCGAGCCCAGCAGTAACAAACTTTGTGTTAATATTGCGGACGTGCCAGCTGCCTCTGCTCACACTTCAAGGGTCAAGCTTGGATATTTCTGGGGAAAAAAGATGTTGTTGATTGTGGCTACTACCCAACCACCCTGAATCGGCGAAACATGTGTTAACTGAGTACAGATCATTGTAATCTATATACAAGAATATGCTGGGGAAATGTGCTCATAATTATTATAGCATTAAGAGAGCGGCCTTTTGGATCTACTGTTTGCGAACTGGAGTCATTGCATATTGCACTATATTGGGTATGGCATTGGGTAGAGCAATGTTTAAAATTAACACAGTAATAATGAGAGTAATAGCATGAATACAGGGGATTGAAAGATTAGATTTTTAATGGAATAGGGAGATGCTCTGACATTTTCTAGCGAGAAATGTACTTAAAAATGGGTGTAAAATGACTTTTATATAATTGACAATTAATATTAGAGTTTTTATAGGGCAATTATTTATTGGTTTTAGGTAGCCTTTTAGATGTTTCTTGCTATGTTGATTGTCAATAGATGGAAATGTTTGTTTGCGATTTTTGCAAAAAAATATTTTTGTTAAAGTTCTATTAGAATTGAAAACAAATGCAATTACATAAATAAACTGCCCTAGAAATCCATTCTTGCCTACCATAAAGCTTTTTCAGTGCTCACTTTGCAATCCCTTTACCCTATGTTTTATAGTGTTTTTCCAAAAGAGGCCCAGTTTTTTGTTCGGAAAATCTGGTCACCTTAGTGTTCAAGTACAGCAGCTGTCTTCAAGCTGTGGGGTGCCCACCTAAAAGGGTGCCCACCTAAAGGCCCTAGAGAAGTCCATTGGACGTTTGAGATATGAGTGTCACTGCTTTTAATAGAAAACATAAGCAAATCCTGCAATTGGTGGGGCCAAGCGTAAAAGAGTTAGGAAAACACTGGTGTAGAGGATATTTGACAAATCTCAGCGCAACAATGACTAATGTTCTGGCAGTCCACATGCACCCTGTAGGTAAAGTTGACCAGCACCTTCTCTGGCTATGTAGTTGGTATGAGGGGGTTGCATTATAATGACAAATCTTCAAACATGTATCGTGCGCTTGCAGTAATGTTATCCCTTAAGTGGTCTTGGCACCATTTTCCATCTTTGTCTGTGCCATTACGGATTGGGAGCAACTGTATGTACATCAACACCTAACCACAAGTAGCAACTGTTGGAAACTACTCGGTCTCCTATAATGGCGTCCTCACACATACTGAGCAGACCCATTACTTTTAGTCGGTGCACCAAGCCAAGCCATAATTATCTGTCCCATGTCTTATAATGGCCTCAGGAAGTCATATTGACCAGGCAGTTTGCTGGTATGTACTGGCAGCATCTGAGCCGACCCCGCACACATAGTATCTATGACCCGGAACATTGAGTACTCAGCATGGTCATAGCACACAATTGCTGCACCCAGCCAGGCGCACTTAGCAAAAACCAGGGGCATTGAGACTTCTGAATGATCACATAGGAAGACACGTGGCTCATTTTAAAGACCCATGGCATGCCGAGCAGATCCCCTGGCAGCCCCTTCATTTTTATGGGTTTATTACTTAGTGTTAATTCTATAGTAAGTGCACTGCAAGAAGGCCAGCCCACGTGCACAAATTCTGTCTCGACTGGAGTCCTTGGGTGGGACAGGCGGCAAGCAGTTTGAATAGGCCCCTTATTGTCGCTGCTTTGTTTGAGGCCTGCTCCCAATCAGCACTTCCTTCCTGAAAATATCTGCTCATGTGCTGGGTGTGGTCGCTCCACCCACCAACACATCAATGCACATGACGGCACAGGATGAGCATGATTGGGGGCCTGCAGTGCTCTATAGCAACAGGAACAGGCCCTGTGGCCCTGCCCTGAAAGAGCGAGGCTCATGAGTCAGGCAGGCATCCCCAGTCCAGCCTGCCCCCACACCGCAGGCAGACAAAAGCAAACATGATGTAGAGCACCGTGTGGGGCTGATTGGTGACACGCCGGCAGAGGGCTGCGGCATTGTCAGCACCACGCCTCATGCTATTGGTGCATCATCAAAGCAAAGTGAACATTTAGTAAATAAGTGTTAACTTTTCTTTGATGATGTTCTCTGACTGTGTGCATTCATTGTAATCACTAATGAATGCATCCAGACTGTGTGCCGCTGTGCTGCGAGCTGGCGGCATGCTGTGAGGCAAGGCAACATTACAAGTACAACTTCAGTTGCAAAAATCCAGCCCATCTATGCATATTAATGTGGCTTATAAAACAGGTCCCAGTGTGGCTTATAAAAGCAGCCCCAGAGCCATATCAAGTCCATTTTGATTCAGCGGGCAGCCGAACGGCCGATATGCCAGTCCACCCCTGGTCATTAGATTGAATGCGTTTCATGTATGTGGCTGGAGTTTGTAACAAAATACATTAATTTTATTATTATTTTCAAGTTGGCACCAGAGCCCTCAAAATCTGAGTCCAGTGTGCTTCAAATGCATACATTTAATGAGCACATGGAAGACATTATTGACCTCCTCTCATCCAATCAGAATGTTAGAAGTACAGTGATTAACTATTGGTATTGTCTGGCTTCTCAATATTTTAACTTTAAAAGCAGATAGGGAAACAGCGTTGCAACACTCAGGTATGATTTTGATTATAACACCCCGTTTCTGAAATTATTTTTTTCTCACTGCAACTCTCAATATACCACACCAAAGAGAAAGCTAAAACATATGAAAAGCTTTCACTTTCTTACAGAGAAACCATTTCTTTTCACATTATGCCTAATGCATGCTCATGTTCAAACCTTTCCAGTTGAACCATATTTGTAATTGAATGTTTAACCTATAAAGACTCCCTTGTTTTTTTTAAATATAATAAAATAAAAGCACATTTACTTTACTAATACAGTTTGAGTATTCATTTTACTCACTTTTAAATGTTTTCTACTACACAACCACAGTTCCAAAACTTATATTGCTATTACCAGTATGTGCTAATAGTGTAATAGACCTCAGAAGGGGTCATTATTGCTTGGGATAATGACCCTTCCCCACCTTATGGCCCTTGGCCGTGCCTGGAGCCATATCAAGTGGGTGGATCATCATCCTGTGATAATGATCTCTTCCCCAGTCTATGAGGCTATAATATTGTTTTGTAAAATGGTGAGTACAGTTTAATGCATGAATGAGTCATTTTGTGGGAAGAATCTGTGTCCAGCCAGCTGCAACAGAATCAATTTCATAGCTGTTTCAAACAATTATGGGTAGGTGCTATACATTTCATCATGAGAAAAGGTGTGGGAGTCCATCTACTGAGAATGAACACAATAACCTGTTCAATGAGATGTTTCCCACCAAAGAGAGTCTACAACCACTTTTTTGCTCCCTGTACCTTTCTCAGAGCATAAATATCCCTTTGCATATCAGTCTGGACCCACCAACCTTGGCCGTCCAGCACTGAAACGCCAGGAAATTCTCTTCTGAACAAGAATACCATCTGTAGCCCTCTTGTAAAAAGAGAGGAAGAACTCCCAACAAAGCTGGCAGCCCCTCAATCAAACTCCAGGGTAGAACTACTTTTATTTCATGGTAGAGCAAAGAATTCTCAAAACAACAATGCATTTTGCCCTCACACGTGCGATAGATAGATAGATAGATAGATAGATAGATAGATAGATAGGCAGATAGGCAGATAGATAGATAGATAGGCAGATAGATAGATAGATAGATATATAGATAGATAGATAGATAGATAGATAGATAGATAGATAGATAGATAGATAGATAGATAGATAGGCAGATAGATAGATAGATAGGCAGATAGATAGATAGATAGATAGATAGATAGATAGATAGATAGATAGATAGGCAGATAGATAGATAGATAGGCAGATAGATAGATAGATAGATAGATAGATAGATAGATAGATAGATAGATAGATAGATAGATAGATAGACAGGCAGATAGATAGATAGGCAGATAGATAGATAGATAGATAGATAGATAGATAGATAGGCAGATAGGCAGATAGATAGATAGATAGATAGATAGATAGATAGGCAGATAGGCAGATAGATAGATAAATAGATCAATACAGTACTACAAGGAATTGCAGAGCAGTTACTTTTTTTGGCAGAGGAAACTATTGTATTCAGTCATATACCTTATTAGTGTCTGCTACAACCACAGAAGGACAACACAAGAACGTCTCAAAACTATCCTTGACACAGAGGCACTGCACACACATATATGGAACGAATGAACTCCAAGTATCCACAAAAAGGCCTCAGGGATCTCTTTGAAAACAACAAGAGGAAGAAGCTTGAAGCATTGAGACAGAGCGAGTGAAACACAGCAGCAGCGTGTGACAATGTGTGGACAGGGAAATGTGACATGCTCCAACAACAGGACTGTGTTGTCAGCCTCTCAGAGCACCCCAACAAAGGCAGACAATTCAGTGCTGTCCAGGGGGCTCCCATTCTGCCACTCTAAATCCATTGACAAAATAGAACTGTGCAGCGATCCTGAAGCCTTCTTGAGATTACTCAGATTAAAATAATTATTTCATGACAAACCAGATGACAGCCAGCACAGCAATGAAATTGTCAACAACTATGATGCAAACAAAGCAAGAAAAAGGATTATGGACATTGGACGCAACCCAAAACTAGATCGATACATTGGAAGCTTCAGACATAGAGCAACATCAGCCATACTGGACAAACGCATGGAACATTCGTATAACCTGATACCTCCGGAAAGGGGGGGCTATAACATCTCTGAACAGCAACAACAGCATTACAATCAAGCCAGCAGACAAAGGAGGAGCAGTTGTCATAATGAACACCTGTGACTATGTGCAGGAGGTTCACAGGCAACTTTCTGACACAAGATTGCCGGAGGACCCATCAAAACAATAGAAAAAAGAACTCACCAAGATCATCAAGAAACTTCCAAATGGCTTCCAGCAACATATTCAGAGCCTCCACCAGATATCCCAATACCCGGTGCTTTCTATATGCTGCCCAAAATACACAAAGAAACCCATGCTGGACGCCCAATCATCTCTGGGTCAGGCCCTCTGACTGATAATATCTCTTGCTGGGTCGAGAACATCTTGAAGCCGCTGGTAAGAGAGACACCCAGCTACATCGAGGACACCACTGATCTACTCAACAAACTAAATGATATAGGCCCCCTCCCAAGGGGCACATTACTGGCAACCATGGATGTGGAGTCACTCTACACAAACATTCCCCCCATTGATGGCACTGTAGGAATGCTCTTTGCGATCAAAACCCACTTGCTGACTCTATAGGCAAGTACACAGAATTCATCCTGACCCCCAACTATTTCACGTTTAGTACTGATGCTTATCGCCAAAGAATGGGGACAGCCAGGGGCACTCGGATTGCACCGAAGTATGCACATTTATGTATGGCACATTAGAGATGGATTTCCTTTGGAAACTGTGACTGCAGACCTTTGAAATACCTGCGCTACATCGATGATATCCTCCTGATCTGGACTGCTGGAGAACAGGACCTCCTAAACTTCTACAGAAGATTTAATGAATGCCACTCAACAACCTCAAACTTTCCTACTCTCCTGAAAAAGTACATTTCCTCGACACCATAACAATAAAAGATGGCCAGCTACAGAACACAGTATATAGCAAACTAACTGTGCCAGCTACTTGAAGAGTGACAGCTTCCACCCAGTGCACACAAAACATTTACAATATTCAGCCAAGCATTAAGATACAATCAAATATGCTCAGAAACAAGGGACCGTGATAGAAACATACCAAGTTTGAGATCAGACTTCATAAACCGTGTATAGAACCTCAGAATTGTGGACAGACAGATCCACAGGGCAACAAAGATCCCCTGGAGCAACCTCTTAAAATAATAAAGCAAAAGAGACACAAACCCGGGTGCCACTGGTGGTCACATACAATCCAGAGCTCGAAGCCCTCTGCATGATTGCTAAAGAACTCCAACCCATCCTGAAATAAGATGTACGTCTGAGAGACGTTTTTCCGGAGATGACCCTGCTCGCTTTCAGACAACCAGCCAATCGGAAGAGAATGATGGTCAGAAGCAAACTACGCACACATAGCACATATTATGGAACTTTGCCTTGCAGAAACAAAAGATGCCTAACCTGCCCACATACCAACATTTCAGACACAATCAAGTTACCCCACAAAGCGCAGGACTACAAAATGATGGGACGGTTTACATGTGCATCCAGCAATATTGTTTACTTGATTATGTGTGTGAAATGTCCCAGATGTGGCTATTATGTTGAGTAAACTAGTCAACCTCTACATAAAGGCATGAACCTCCATCGTCAAAGTTTGAAGCGATGTACTAGCAACAGTGGGGGAGCATTATTCAGAAGCTAATCATACCCTTGATGATCTCAAGATTGATATACTCTGCGGTAATTTCTGGACTGACAAAGCCAGGAAGACCTATGAATTCAAATGCATGCACATTATCAATACACAGGCAGGGGGCTTGAACAGACATCGTGGTTTCATGAGGCACTATTCCAACTAGGAGACTTTCACTTTTTCCACTCAGAAATACAGGGATCACAACATCCAGACCTGACACTTACCATCATTTTTGCAAAGCCATTTACAGACATTCAACTGGCACTGCACCAGCCCCACCAGACTCTGTAAGGCAATGCATTGTTGTCAAAATCCCTCCAACCCAGCCCCATCTGCCAAAATCTTTCCATAAACTTGTCATGGCCCTTGTTCTTAGTCAAGCCCCACCCTTTCCTCTTGATTGGGATGTAACACAATCCTGATATGGTATTGTTAGGGAGAATTCTCTGTTTAGGCTGAATTTCCTAACCTAGTGAGTCCCCCAGCAGCTTTGCTGGATTTCTGGAGTTTGTTTTTTTCATCCTGCCAAGAGTGAGACTCTTTTTCTCCCACTCTTGGACATGAATGTGGTTAATTCCTTTGAATGTCAATGTGTTCTATGGGCTGCGGGGTCTTTTACTCCATAGGGCCTCATGTGTTTTGCTATGTGTGTTACACCGCACCCTCCGTGCTGTAACAATGGGGTGTCCTAGAGGATCCCTACCATAGACTCCATACCCTGGCACTGACTACTGTCTCCCAAGGCATGTAAAGTCACCATTGGCTTTACTAGACCTAAATTTACTAACAGAACTAGTACAAACCATCCTATTGTGGAGGTATTGGTAGGGGTAATTCGATTAACCCTGGGTCTGTTATTCGAGGGGGCACTGTCCCGTCCCCCCTCGTCGAGTTTTGGCTGGTGGCAGTGGAAACTACGTTGTATATTCGACCCCGAATATATTCCTATGGGATTCTTCCCATTGGTGGAGGCTAATACTTTTTCCTGTTAGTCTCTAACATACCGCCGGTTTATTTGTCTTAAATAAATCTACCGGTTGGTATTTTCTGCTAGAACTCGGTTTTTAAAAATGGCGTCTGTGTTCGCCTCTGTAACTTCGAACCAAAGGTTGAGCCCTTTGTTCCACTTTTGGCAGGCTTCTGTACAGAAGCCCTCCAAAGTGGTGCCATTCTGTCTGGGTACCACAGGGGGTGTGGGAGGGGGTTTAGGCACCCTGGACTGAGTTGCCTTGCCAACTCAAGTCGCACACTGGTGTGATTGGCCCAAGTGGTGAGCCACCCCGCTCACCACTTAGCGTGTTTTTATTGACACCTGGGCTGAATGAATGGGGGTTTTCTGCATAAAAGCAGGGCTTTTGGGACTGGATCTTCAGAAGTTGCCACAGGACCTAAGAATCCGAAGAGGGTAAAGCTGAGCCGACCTGCAACAACGACACCTCCAGTGGAGCCCTGCTGAACCGACTCCCAACTTCCCAACGACAGAGGAGATCTCCCAGCTGGAGAGTCTCCTTCCCCTGACTGGTGGGAACAACCAGTCCCTTTGCTTTTTCTTTGCTTCCAGGGCGTAGTGGTCGAATTGCCCATGCTGAGCACCCCGGCAACCGGATAGCCACTAGCCCGTACCGCGACCAAAAGGCGGTGCCTTGTGATGGAGCACTCCGCGGCTGGTCTCTTCCCTGGTGATGCAACGATCTTCAACTTTCCTTCGACGACGAGATCATCTCATCTCTTGGCAAAGCCCCGACTTGCATCCACCACCAGGAACAACTGCCCCTGCCGGAGCTGTTTCTTCACTTACAAGGTACTGTGTCCACCTGGCTTCCCTTGTGACGGTTAGCGTGAGGTGTCTTAATCCTTACCTTTCCATTGGGTCGCCTCCAGACCTTCTTAACTTTTTGTTCTAAACTGGTCCAACCTTTCTGTGACAATTTGCTACAAAGACTCGAAGTGCATTTCCACTGTGATACTTTTTGGGACATATCGCCTTGCCTCTCTCCGAGTGGGCCTGGCCTCTGAACTTTGTGATTTACAGTAGACCCTGCCTTTCTTGCCTTGCATTTGCTTCGTAAAAGTGTTGGTACCGAGTTGGTTTCATACCCTGCCTTTTCTCTCCCGTTCTAACGAATATTAGAGTGCCATCTAGGTTAAAGCATTCACATCTGTCTGCAAATAAGTGGTGCTGTTGAACCTAGACTTGTCGAAATATTGTTATGGGATTGATATATTTATAGTAATTGTAATTGAAGTTGTTTGCCGTATTAGTGCCAGTGTGTTTTTCATAGATGTGTTTTTACAATAAATAATTATATATCTTTACACCCAAGCTCCGTTCCGTGTCTGCTTGTTCTACTGTGTAAATTGCCCTATCTTGTATACTCCACATACTGCCTAACTCTTCTTGAGGGAAGTCTGACTGCTCAGCCACAGCTACCAAGTGAATCTGTGTGGTACAGACTGCTACCAAGTGGGTTTACTGCCAAACACCTGTAGGCCTAAATCTTTTGCAGTGGTCCCAGAGGGAACTGCACAGGTTTCTTCTTAACAGGTATTTGACACAAAGTCACCACACTGTGCTCCACAGGTCACAAGGCTAGCACATAAACTGGCTGCATATCCCCTCTTTCAAACCTCTAGACGCACACGCCTGATATGTTGATGATTGTGCTACCACCGATCTTGTAATGGGACAGGCCTGACATACTGAGTTTCAGCTGGACAGCACATACAATGACTGTTACAAAACCAAGCCCTCCTGCCTTCCTGAGAGCACACTAGCAGGTTGAGCTATTGTTTCATTTCTTTTCCGTGCTCTCCACTTTCACTGACCCCATCCCTATTTAACACAGTGTGCCATTTAGGCCTTGAAGATTGCAATGTGTGGGGGAGTTCAACATCCACAAACCTTTCTGAGCAAAACTACAAATCAGGTACAGACAGACACGGATAACAGGGTATCTGCAGGAGGGGCTGTGTTATCTGTAATTCTGTGATGTTTTTCAAATGCTTCATTTCATCTCTGCCTGAATAAGCAGAGACATTCCACGAAAACCCCAAAATATGCAAAATAAATGAATTTGTTAGCCTAATTAAGGTATCGATTCATTGTTTTCTTCTGGATCAACATTCTATTCAACCCTTGGCTAACACGGTACAAGCAAACTGAACTCTATATATATTATAGGGTTGCAATAGCCGCCCTATAGTTTAGGTGACTCAGACTCCCTTAGGAACCCCTCAAAATTCTATTGTTAATACCATTTGATTCCAGTAACAGATTTGACTGAAATTTCGAAAGTGATTAAGGACTCACGCCCCCAGACTGCAAAGTTTCGTAAAAGATTAGTTAAAAAATTAAAAGGTTAAGCGTCAAAAAAAATGTTTGCCAAAAATGCAGCTTACTTCCCATTCATTCTCCCATAGACAAACAAGGTAAATTTGTGCCCAAGCGCACAGCCAACACTGATGGACAGATTTGGACCAGGTCCAAAACAACTTGGGCACGAAGCGTTGACTCACGATCCAACGATCCAAGCCTGGTTTGGGGTTATTCAGTGCAGTAGTTATTGAAATATTGGATGCAGAAGGGGGTGCCACGTTCTCAAAAATGTATAGTTATGTCTCCCATGGTGCATTGCAGGATCATGGTTTTTAGAAATGAAACAACCACCATCTTGTTTTTCTCTCGATGCGAGAGATATGCGAGGTTATAGCTGAAGATATGGGAAAATGAAACACAGGAAACAAAGCCATTTGCAGGTAAAAGAACATGCAAATGCAATCAGGCTAGATGTGGGTGTGGCTAGAGGTCACCAAGTGAAATTTGGGTGTTGGAGGCGGTCTACGGACTGTGTTTGCAACATAAAGCTTTCTGTAGCCTTGAACAGCTGACATCTGAAAGCAAACTGCGTCACAGAAACAGCGTGCATTGTGGGGGGAAAGGGAGAGAGCCGGGGAGTCCATCTGGTGAGTGGGGGGAGCTGGCACATGTGAGGGCCTTAAAAAAAAAATTGGGGCCGTTTTGCCAATATTTGTGGCTATGAAGGACTAGCCGGGGGTGAATAATCACTGGCCATGGCCTTCGGCATTGGCCAGTGACAGGATTGCCATCCTGATCTCCCAACCATGCACTATCCAGGACAGACTCTGCATAGCTTCAAAGTGAGGAATGGGCCAGCCTCCTCAGGCCATGCTGCCCAGTAGATGTGCCAATGTTATAAGACCACTTAGAGAAATGGGCCAGCCCTTTCCTTGCTTTGAAGCTAAGCAGGGTCAGTCCCGCATTGAAGATACGCCAGGTCATTCCCGGTTACTGCATGGATGGGCAACCGCATGTGCATCCAAATTATTCTTATTTTTTAAACCAAGTAGCATGGTAGTACTCCTTGAAAGGTTTGTACTCAGAGACCATTGTTTGCCTTTTGCTGAATTGCATTCTGGTATTTGTAGTCTCCCAGTGAATAATTTAAAATGAATAGATATTTTTACAGCAACAGTGGGTTTCCTATCCTGGCAGGAACTGAAACAAACCCTGCTTAGCTTCAAAGCGAGGAATGGGCAGGAAGGGGTCAGCCCCCTAAGGACATGTTGCCTAATAAATAAGCCCATTTTACAGGACCACTTGGAGAAACATGGCCTCAGAGGGCTGAATCATTCCTCGCTTTGAAACTAAGCATGGTTGGTCCTGGTTATGACATGGATGGGAGGCAGTACACAGTCCTGAATGTCATGTGCTACTGTCATACCTTGAACGTTTTGCACTCAGGGACCATTTTCTTTGCCCTTTGCTGAATTGCATTCTGGTAGTTGTAGTCTCACAGTCAAGATGGGGGGATAATGCAACAAGTATATACTTTTTGCCTATCATATTTCTATAGGGAATTATATATTTGAGTGACACTGGTATGTGTACTTTTCTAGTTAGCTTTATAAAGCAGAGTATTGTTGAAATCCTGACATGGGGGTGAGGACGGGAAATGATGAGAGAGCAAGTAAGTTATGAGTATTTGTCCATGATGTGGCAAGAGAGTTTGCAATCCTGGACATTGGTGCCGTTATTTTCCGCTATTTGTGGCTACTTTTCAGGGTACCAGTAAAGGACACATGTGGGTGGACAGCGTAACTTTTTTTTAGAGGGTGGACTCAACCCCTTAGGTTTTTTGAGGCTGGCAAGCTTGCTCATGTATTTGGCTACCAGGATTTTACTCAGGTTGTCATGTTCCCAGTGCAGACCCTTACTCACAAGACCACAAGCATTTGTTTCGTATTGGGATTTAGTTTTCCAGGGAATATTTCACGCCCGATTGCAATACTTTGCCAACATATTTATTGGAACATTTCCTCCTTCAGGTTATTCTTTTCTGATGTTCATTACTTTTTTTAAACATCAAATGCTTTTTTGTCTTGCACACTTTTGCCTAACGAGTAGGTCTATTGAACTACATTGTATATTTTACTTTAAGATGTATGTTCACTTACTGTTCATATATTCATGGGTGCCAAGTTTGATTTTTGCTATTGGGACAAAAGTACCTGGGCATAAGTTATTTTTGCAGCTGGTAATTTCTTTTACTTTTATGTGCTGCTTAAATGTGGTTAGTTGGGGTTGTGCGATGTATGACAATAGTCACCAAAAGACCGGCCATCAAACAAGGGGCTTGTAGCACACTGCTTAACCAAAGTGTGTGATCCTCTGCAAATACTTTAATCGCACAGGTCATTAACTAAAAACATTGGGATTTCTCAAAGCCTGCAATCTTTTATACATAATAAAAGAAATAGATATTTTTACTGCTACAGTGACATCAGGGGTGAAAAATCACTACGGACCCATGTCTTCCACCCATGCAGTAACCAGGACCGACCCTGCTTAGCTTCAAAGTGAGGAAAAGGGTAGCACCGTGAGGCCATGGTGCCTCATAAACGAGGAAAAGCTACAAGACCACTTAGAGCGACATGGCCTAAGGGGGCTGGCCCCTTCGTCACTTTGAAGCTAAGCAGTTCTGTGCGGATATTCATGGGGGCCAGCTTTTGATTTTCTCTATGGGTGCAGAAAGTACCTGGGCATATGTTATTCTTGCAGTCATTTTTTTCCTGTTTTCGTGCTGCTTAAATGTGGTTAGTTGGGGTCGTGCAATGTATCATAACAGTCACCAAGAGACGGGCCATAAAAGAAGAGGCTTTGAGCATGGAACAGGACATTTCGGCACTGCCAGTTAGTCGCACACGCCGTTATGACCAAACTGCTTCTCCGCATGTCCCGCTTGTGCGCACCAAGTTAGACACAGCCAGTTGGGCGCATGGACCTCTCGGCGCAAGGATGTGTTGGCACGGGAGGTTGCAATTGGCGCAGCATTAACCACCAGGCACTTTGCATTTAGTACCTCTCGGCGCAAGGTTGTTTTGGCGCGAAAGGTCGCAATTGGCATGAACCTGCAGGCACTTCACATTTTGTAATATGGATTAAACGTGAAAAACATTTATTTACTGCAACATTACAAAACAGAATGGAACATGTATTACACCGTCTTTGGGCAACATTATTAAAGTGAAAAAACAAAACTAAAAACAATTGTGCTGAACGCTGCCTTCAAGAACCCTGGTCTGCTGGAGTTTGAAACACAGCACTTAACCATTATGCTGCAATTATACTATGGTATAGATTCTCACAAGTTTGATACTTAGCCTTTTATAACTGGACATATTAAATTGTAGGCTAAGGATGACATTCATGCACCAAAAATTGAATGCTGGTCCTTGAAATCTGCCAGACCAGGGTTCAGGACTATTTAAAAAAAGAAAAATGAAAACAGTATATTTTGGTAAACACTGTATTCTGGACAAGGTAGTCTTAACAGGCAACACTTTGATCCAGGTGCCTCCGTCATGGAAACGTTCACCCAATCACTGCATGATTTTAAGAAGGCCTTTTGAGCTGCTCTATATAATAATAGTTGCGTTTTGTCTTTGCAGCTCAAGGGAGGGGCTTGCCACACAGTCCCATTATTCCCTTAATATATTGTGCTAATTTTAGACTTTGAAAACTGGGGGGCAAGTAGACACCACTCCTCTCCAGCCCCTTATTCTCACATCGCCTAGCTAAAAACAACATATTTGTCTTGTTTTCCCCCTCCTCTGATTCTACACAACGTAACTCCTCCTTCAACAACTTACAGATCCCCTACTGCCATTCAACCCAAACAAATAGAGGTGCAGGAGAAATTATTAATATAGCTAAGTTATTTGTTTTGCCTATATTGTTATTTGCTACATGTCCCTTGTTATTTGGAAGATGATCATTCTGATTTCCTTTTTACTTTGCATTTTGGGACTTGTAGTACAGAACACTTGATGGGCAAACCAAAACTACAAGTCACAAAATGCAAAAAAACCCAAGAACTGGATGGGTATCTTCTGAATTACATGGAGACATGCACACAAATACACACACACACACCCACACACACTGACACTGAAAGCTCACCCTCGACACAATGCTCACATCCACACGTGGGTGCACACACTAACACTCGCCTTCACGGAACAAATGCACACTGTACGCACAATCTCTCACACACAACTTCACACCATGTACACACGCTCACATCAAACACACACACATTGCATGCACACCCTCACACCACACATTCCTGATTACACAGCACATATATTCAAAAAGAGGACTACACCGTCTCTGGGCAACATTATAAAACAGAACAAATGAAATAAAAGAAAAACATTTAAGTTGAACGCTGCCATCAGAGAACCCTCGCCTGCAAGAGTGTGACACTCAGCACTTAACCATTATGCTACAGTGTTGTGATTGTTTGGGTGCTAACAAGTTTCATACCTAGCCTTTTATCATTCAACATATTAAATGATAAGCTGAGTATGAAATGTATGCCACATGAAGCACCAAGCCATTATGTCATAGTCTTTAAATGCTGGGCCTTGAACTCTGGCAGACTTGGTTTCAAGGCTGTATGATTTTTAAAATTTAATTTACCTAATTTAATTGAATTAATAGAAAAGCAAAGCAAGGAGCTTGCTCTTTTTATCACCACATTTATAAACACCTCATTTGAAACTGGCACAGTCCCCACTAATCTTAAGGATGCCTGGGTTTGTCCACTCCTTAAGAAACCCACACTAGACCCAAACACACCTAATAACTACCATCCCATTACCACAGTACCCTTCCTGGTGAACATTTTGGATAAAGCAGCATATCTTCAAATCCAAAGTTATCTCGAATCCAATAATCTACTACGCCAGTCAGGTTTTAGACCAGGTCATGGCACAGAAACAGCACTCATCGACCTTAAAACAGAAATGGATGAGCTAAAGGATAAAGGCAACCTAGCCCTCCTTTTCCTACTGGATATATCTGCTGCCTTTGACCTGGTCAACCACAATATCTTGTTTAAACATTTGACCTCAGCAGCATATTTCTCTGCTAAAGCAACATCGTGGATCAACTGCTTCCTAAACAAACTGCCAGAACAGTTCAAATCCTTCCATATTGAAAGCAATAATATCAAAGTTGCTAAAGAAGTCAACAATCTTGGTATGTACCTAGACTGGACACTCTTGCTAACAAAACAAAAGAATGCAACAGCCTCCTCAGTGGCGTATACAGCTAAACCTATCACTGCCTCTAGGCCTTTTATCTCTCTGGCTAGCTGCTAGGCCTTTTCTCTCTCTGGCTAGCTGCTAGGCCTTTTCTCTCTCTGGCTAGCTGCTAGGCCTTTTCTCTCCCCGGCTAGCTGCATCACACTTGCCAGAGCCTTGATACTGTCAAGACTGGATTACTGCAATGCCCTATACATTAGCACGAGTCGCGCTGACCTTAACAAACTACAAGTAATACAAAATAACGCGTTAAGAGCAGCACTCAACATTCCCAAAGTCAACCACATTACCACTACTAGACAATCGGTCCATTGGCTCTCAGTCACGAACAGAGTAGCCTTCAAAACACTGTCTTTAACCCACAAGTGTCTGGCAAACAAAGCCCCTAAATACCTAAACTGTAAGTTCACCAGGACCCAATCAAACAGACCCACCAGAGCCGCTCAGGTGAACCAAATACTGGTAACAAGATACAAATGAGAAAAAACAGGGGCCAATAGTTTCTCAGTCCTAGCATCTAAACTCTGGAATTCACTGCCACCTAACATTAGAAATGAGACTGCCTACTGGACCTTCTGAAATAAGTTAAAATCCTGGCTATTCTCAGAGAAATAATAAAGATCCAAGTACCAGATACTGTTCCCCTTCCACTAGAGTCTTCTCTTTTTGTACTTAATCTTCCTCTGTTAACCGCTGTATCTACTATGTCAACCAAATGTACATCCCCTGTATCTTGATATGTAAATATTACTACTGTAAATAATATTAAATTATGTAAACTTGTAAATGTAAATATTACCAATATTACTCTATGCACCATGTCAATACAAAATGAAACTACCTGTACTTTAGTTCTAACCTGTAAAATGTGCGCCCAGATACCTTTGGGTTAGGAGCGCTATATAAATAAATAAAATAAAATACACAAATACAAATATATAAACTGGGAGGTGGTGGGGTTTGTTGCAGTGCATTCCTGTGATCTTATTTGGCATGAGGGTATTTCAATGTGGCTGCAATGTCAGCCATGTCCAAAGATCCCTTGCGCCAAAATAATGGTGCCGCAATGGCTTTTGTGCCAAAAAGGGCACGCTGAAATGGGCGCTGCAGCGGAATGTCTGTGCCAAATCGGCTCGCAGCAAAATGATGCTTCCATAAAGCGGTGTACCGCTTGAAGCAAGCTGCTTAACCAAAGTGTGTGGTCCATGGCAAATAATTTTATCTCACTGTGCATTGCTTAAAACAATTGTGAGTTCTCAAAGCCTGCAATCCGAAGGCCATGACTAGTGTTCTGGTAGCGTTTTAATGTGGACAGTGGGCATAGCCTCACGCCGTGCTCACTGACCATGGCCGAAGACCATGCTAGTGGTCTGGAAGCGTTCTAAAAATCTATGGAGTAACAAAACCTTTGAAATTCAAAGAAATAACTTTAGTTGCAGGGACGTTAAGGTGAGAACTTAACGCAAAAAAACCCCTGCAATTCAGCTAAAGCCCCTTAAGTTCGCGCCCCCTGTTATGCATCCTATGACCACAATGATGACATCACAGATCACTGATGACATCACTAATTACATTACAACAGTAGCTGACATTAAGCATGGCCTTCAGCCATGGTCAGTGTGCATGGCTAAATATATTTTAACACATGAATGGGTACCCCAATTGTTAATGGACCCTCTTGAGTTCTATAATGCAATTAGCACTTAGTGATAATAGCAATATAGGTTTTGGAGTTTTGGCAGTGAATTAAAAATGTTGGCTTGGTAAAGCAATAGAACCTGAGGAGGTGGGGGTGGGGGTCAGTTACATGCCTGAGCAAAGGTGCTATTGCTATTAGTACACTGGCACGTTGTACTGCGGCACCAATAGCATTTTTTGTCCAGTAGGGAAGCAGCGAGGAAACCATAACGAATCTCGAGAAAAACAAATGGCCGTCATGGATTGGGGAAAAGGGACAACACGTAATCCCTTCTCCCTTTCCATGGCAGCCATTCAGAGTAAGTGAAGGAACTTTGAGGGAAGCTGCGCACAGAACGGGAACAGGAAAGTCTTTGTCGGGCTGGTAATAACCTGTTGAGGGCCAATCAGATTGTTTGTTACAATCTGATTGCCCCTTGCTGGCTACTTATAGTGAGTAAAGCAAATGCGCAAAAATATGTTAGGTAAGCATGGAAATTGGGTTGAACTGGAACTGTTTTAGCATGAACAAATATTATGGTGTTGTAAATGTGAATGGTTACTCTATATGAAAGTGAAATAATTGTTCCACGTTTTAAATTTGAATAGGTATGTTATATTGGGATTTGCACAAAATAAACACAGGCATAGTACACTAATTTGTAGAATATTGACACCCTTGTGTAATATCCCAGTATCAGAGTCCACTCTATGAATCAGTGCTTGCTTCCCCCTAAAAAATATTTGCTGTGTATCCATATATCTTTTAATATTTTCAGGTTTTGCCCCAATGACACCCAAATCACGGATGGCCTCCTCCTGACCATGACAGAATGCAAGGTCTTGGAGCCACCAACCTGCAGTCCTGGCCAGCCACAACCAAGCACAGGAAGGTAACATTCATGTAGGACCCCCAAAGCCCTTTCTGTGCGATCATGAGAGAGATCTTTGGAATGCAAGAATTCCCAAAATGACAGACAAATGGGCTGGGTGACTAAATAATACTTCCCGAGTTTAGAGTGTTACAGTCGTCAAACTTGTCTTTTGCCCAAAAGAGTCTGAGCCGTCTACTGCAGATTTTCAAAAATAAACTGTCGTAAGGTGTACCCAAACATTCTTGAAGAGGTTAAGGAATTTGGGGAGGACCAGCATCTTGATATTATGATAATCGATCATTTATATAGTGCCTTATGCAAGACTCCTTAAGGTTCTTAGCACTTCACTGAGGATCTAATCCATGTTGACCAGCATCATCCTGTTCCAAGTGCGAGCATGTTACCCCTGGGATATCCTCGAAGCTTGACCCGCAAAAGTCTACCATTTATCTACAGTGACATCTTTATCCATCTCCCAACCTCAGCTTCCAGTTTAGACACTGTGGTTTAATGATTGAGGTCCACCAACTGGTCTATAGCCCTGCTATTGATCACCTTGCAGTATGATAGACACACTCAGGGACTATGGATGGTTATGTAACCTGTACAAAAACCCTAGGTTATTCACACAAACATTGTACAGGTACAGTTAACGGCTGGTTAATTCATCATGAAATCATATACAACCTTAATGGCCCTCCAACAATGCTAACTGTACCCTCATAGAACGAAATGTCCCTAGATGTTGGTGATGACCCACCTATCTAGGGTGAGGGGATAGAGAGAGGCTAGCCCTATCACTAATAGAGGTTAGAAGATTTCTTTAATAATAAAAGACACTTCATGGTACTTTGAGCTGCGCCCCAGAGAGTTCCAGTTCAAGTAGGAGATCTGGTTTCTTTTAATTCCCCTGCTTTTGTAACAGAAATCCAATTATTACAATTTACAGCAGCAGCTTTTGCTTCATTAGTGAGACGCTGAGAGCAGAGAAGTGCTTTTATAAAAACAATGTTGTTGTATTTACGATTGCCGTGGTTAGAAAACCATGGAAATCATAAATACAACAATGTTGTATTTATAATTGAAGTGGCTTTCGTTTTGAGTCTCCTGGGCTCCCCCGGCACGAGGGATCCAGGGGGACTCAAAACAAAAGTAACTGCATGCATAAATACAACACAATTGTATTTATACATGAAGTTACTTTCGTTTTCAGTCTCCCAGCCCCCCTCTGGCCTGGGGGAGCCCCAAAACGAAAGCCACTGCAATTATAAATGCACACGTGTATCAGCTTTGTCAAATAATGCCAGTTCTGCCACACTAAGTACACACTTGCATTGGCATTGCTCTATACGCCAATTTTTCCACTTTATGAGGATATTTTCATACTTGCTGTGCCAATTTATGCCTGAACGGACACTATAAGTACAAACTTGTATTGGATCCTCCCAAGAATGTCAGTGCTACCACTGTAAGTGCACATTCATGTTGGTCTTGCCAAATAATGCCAGTAGTATGACTATATGAAATCGTGTGCTCGTTTTGGCCAATAATACCAGGACTCTCACTGCAAGTGCATAATAATGTTGCCTATTCCAAAGAATGCCATTACTGTCACTGTAAGCAAACACATGTGTTGCCTTTGACCAATAATGATGCCAGTATTTTCAATGTAACAGGTTACACTGTTCGGAATTACATTGCGGCATGAGCTCCAATCTAATCCCCCATGAACTTGCCACTGTATGGTCCTGTCATCTGGCCCCCCTGCCCATGCTCACAGACACAACATATGTAAACAGGCATAGACAGGCATAGACACACACACACACACACACACTCACATTCAAACACTTATATTCACAAATTCAAACAATACTCAAAAACACGCATACAGTGTTTTAACATTTCTTTCAAAACGTTCCTCATTTTGAAGAATGTTTCAAGCCTGGGGTCCTTCACTTCCTTTGCTCTTCCTTTACCTGTGCAGTAACAGGAAGAAAGGTGGGAAGTTGATTGACACCTTCTCTCTGAGTTGTGCCTCCAGCAGGACCACAGAAACACATGGGAAGAGCATCCAAATAGACACTCTGATTGGCTTTTGTTGGGCTGTGCTCCCTCGCTCCATCAATTTGCTGCAGTGCATGAGGCCTTGCAAGCCTCCATTTGGGACTGTAACCCACGTGCATTTTTGAAGAGCTTCTGGTCCAACGGACAATAAGCAATCCTTTTGTCATACACAGTGCTCATGAGTTTCAACAAATGTCTATTGAATTGGTGAAGTTTGTTTCAAAGAGGATTGAGCTGGAAGTGGGCAGCAGGCAGGAGGCGGATGCAATTACAATGTTACTTTCTAGGCCATGGGGAACTGGACTGCACTGGGTGCTGGCTGCCATGTGTTTACACCTTAATATAAACATGTGGGGAAGATTGATGGGTATTGATGGTAGCGAGTGTGCTGCAGGTCTGACAGAGAAGAAACAAGATATGAAAGCCGCACAGCATCTGGAATGAGGGTAATGGGCGAGAGTTGCTTTGCCCCAGGATAATTGCTGCATTGACTCTGGTTTAGAGCTCAGAAACCTACTCTATGCACCCACACTCAAGAGTTTGTGCACCTTCACAATGCATGCATTGCCAACACAATGGCCCTCATTACGAGTTCGGCGGTAACCTTGCCGCTTTTGGCGGTATGGCTGCCGCCGAAATCGTGTCGGGTCCTGGTCCTCGGAATGAGGACTTACCGGGCCATTCCGAGTTCGGAAGGCCCAGTAAATCCTCCCTCCAAGGACCCGGACACGGTCCTTCCCCATTCCCATTATTTACGAAATGGCTGTTGTTTGCTCCCTCTTCCCCTCGTGGGACCCGGTAAGCACGCCTGGTTTTCCCAGGCGTGCTTACAGTGTCCCGCGAGGGGAACTCATAATGCGGCGGTACGGAGTGAACGGCGCGGGCACCTTTTACGGCGCTGTTCACTCCGTACCGCCAGGGTCGTAATGAGGCCCAATGCATGTAATTCGAATTAAATGAGAGAGAAAGACGACTCAGGGTCTCGGCACTGATCTGCTGGGGCCCGCTTCTGTGGGAGCAGGAGCTCAGGGATGTGGTCGGAGGCTGAGGGGTTGGTGAAGCCTGCCTGCTTCTTGGACGTGCAGACTTGGGAAGTAGGGGGGGGGTGGGCAGAAGTGCTTCGTAAGGCCACTGCTTGCTGGTGGTTCAGAGCAAGTATTATCAACCCCCTGAACTGTCCTGAACCCCTTCCATCTTAATCTTCTGGAAGGTACTGAAGGCCTGGAGGCACCCCATCACAGGATGTAACTCACCCATCACCTGAAACTCATTTTCAGAATTCTTGCACTGTTTATCGCCGCACTGCTGGCCTGCCCAACTAACCTCACTTACCCGGGCACCTTCCTTTCTCTCTCTTCCAAGTCCCACTGTTTGCCCCCATTTTAGTTACACCGATGCGCTCCCTTCTTTGTACATCTAACTCCATTTGACCTATAACACTGTTCAATAAAGGAATCAGCCGGGTCCTCAATCCCCTCAACCGCTTAAGCGCTGAGGGTGCGTATGTGTGCCCTGAATTCCCACAAGGAAGTATTGTTGGCACTGCCCGCTGCCGCAGTTAAGGCCCATGACTTGGCAGTGCGTGTAGGACCATTGGCTGAACTGCCTGCTTCTCCCTCTCCCTCCTTCCAGCCATCACCCCCATACAATTCAGAAAGAAGCCCTGGCTTGCCAGTTATATCTAAGGCTAGCACCCCCCGCCCCCTTCTCTCTCACTGCCCCCCAACATAATGTGTGCACTGCCAGCCCCTGCCATCAACCTGAATCTGACACATGCAGTTTGCAAGCTGTGTCGTAACGCCAATTTATGTTCTTGTTAAATTTGAGCCGCTGAATTTGTTGTATTTTTGGTTCCACTGCATTACACAGTGATGCTTGCGTAGACATGGACTCAGTCTAATTCTCTTGCTATTGGTTAAACTTGTTTTCATGTACCTTATAAACGGCTCTCTGGTGACATCTGAGCCTCGTCGTGCTTAATAAATATAGATATATAGGTGAACAAACGTCACTACCACTGCCTCTCAAGCATGGGCTTTTGTGTTTCCACCACCACCTTGGGAATCACTTTGTTGCCATTCTCTCCTCCCCCAATTTATTTTCATGGTTGATCAACTCCAGGCCTCGAAGGCCGGAATCCTGACTGGTATTCAGGATATCCCTTATTAATATTCATGAATGAAATTTGCATACAATGATTCTAAATGTATGCACATTTTTTCTTATGAATATTAATGAGGGATATTCTGAAAACCTCCCAGGATTCCGACCCTAGAGTCCTGGATTTGGAAAATAGAAGATCACATTACGTCCTCAAGTGCAGATTGAAGTGTAACAGTTGACACAGTGCTATTCCTTTCATCTTCCCTGTTGGTTCAGAGACTCAGCAAGCACCGGAGTGACCTGACTGCACTTCAAAACACAGGACACTGTGGGTCAGTGTACAGGGCCTCGTGTGCGGATTGAAGTATAGCAGCCTGCAGTGTCGACACAGTGCTATTCCTTTCGTGTGGATTATTGGCTTTTGGGTGCTGGAAGCCGCCTTGGAGCTCGGTGCTCCTTTCAGCTTCTCTGGTGGGTCAGATACTCAGTGAGCACAGGAGTGACCTGACTGAACTACAAAACACTGAACGCAGCGTGTCAGCATGCGCGTCCTCAAGTGCTTATTGAAGTGTATTAGTCTGCAGTGTTGACACAGAGCTATTCCTTTTGTGTGGATAATTGACTATTTTGTGCTTGGAGCCGGCTTGGAGCTCAGTGCTCTTTTCATCTTCCATGGTGGGTCAGAGACTTGCGAGCACCGGAGTGACCTGACTGCACTACAAAACACAGAACACCCCGGGTCTATATGCGCATCCTCAAGGGTGCATTGAAGTGTAGCAGCCTGCAGTGTCGATACAGTGCTATTCCTTAGCGCCGATACCCTCAGTGGGGTGGCACGGTGACAGCCCTTGTTGCTCCCAAAGCCCCCCCCCCAGCTTTCATTCCATATTCCGTCTCTCACTCCTGCCCAGCTACCCTCCTCCCAAAGCAGCCCAACCCCCCTCCACCCAAAGGATAGGCAGAGACCAGTAGGATGAGTGGGAGAAAAAATTGCCACAGCAAACTTTATTACACATAAAGTCAGGAGTTAGCTTACAGGTGTTCCGTTCACGCTCAGGATTTTCTGCGCTGAGAACAAGCAACTTTCCCCCCCCGCCCCTCCGGGTCCTTGGGGGACCCGACGCGGGCGCCCAGTCCCTTCCTCAGCAGTCCCTCTCTACCCTTTGGCCATTTCTTTATTTTGCAATTTTTCTTTTCATTTTCTTTCCCCAACGCTATTTAAGTGCAATTGTATTCCGTGCTTTACTTTCTTTCCATTCTCCATTTCCGCTTAGGCTCCTTCTAAAGGATGCGTTCCGGTCTCCTTTCCCCTTTTTGCTCCCTTTCCCCTGGATTCCTTCTTCCCACTTCCCCAGGTTGGCTTATTGATCCTAGTTAACTTTCCCTCCCCAAACAGGTCTTCCTCCAGCCCATCATGCCAGGGAGCCCCTCTCCCCCCTTCGGTCAAGACCCCGATCAGCCCTGGCTCTCCCTGCCGCCTTAGCTGTCCCATCCCCTCCGGCCCCCATCGCACCCTCCTGTTCTAGAGAACCCCATCCATCAAGCGCTACCTATCCCGCCGAGCCCAGCATCCTTCTTATCCCCATCCTCTTCCCCTGCCTTTCGCTAAGGAGGGGTCCACCCCAACTAACCCCCCTACTCCTGCTGGCCCCTACCCCCCGCACTCCAAGGCCTCCCCCAGTTTCTTTAGATCTCTTTAAACTGCCAATCACAAAGGGCCCCCCTTCTCTTGAGCCCCCCATCATCCCCCAATCTCCCAGGGGCCCCCCTTCCCCTCAGTTACCTACGTACTTGCCGGAGCCCTGTTTACAGTGCAAACTTTTCAATTCACCCCCCCCTTGCTGACTTCATTGTTACTTTCCAATTTTCAGTTTCCAACGATGCACTTCCCATTTCCCCCACCCACTTTTGGAGTTGGAAAGGTCTTCCAAGCCCCCTAACCCTCCCCATTAACGTGGGCCTCCCCTGAGTCTAATACTCCTGGGCGCTGTTCTTGATAAACTGATGGCTGTGCAGTTCCCCTTGTGGTCTCCGCCAGTACTTTCTAACGGGAACACCAGGTAACATCTGCTGGGCTTGTCCGCCAAAGACCAGTCGCTGCGACCGGTGTCACCGCCACGACTCACAGCGGGCCACCGGCCGTAGTGAGTTCCCCCTCATGCACCTGGTCGCCTTAGCTCAGGAATCCCCAGTTAAACTATCAATGCGCCTTTCACCCCTTTCACTCCGTCCGGTGAAGAGAGCGCTTGAGTGATTAAAAGGCCCCCTCCCCTAAACTCCACGCACTACTAGCGGAAGGTGTTCCAGGAACTCTGTGCAAATGTATTGTCTGCAGCGGTATGAACCACACTGGAATACAAAAAGTGGGACAGAACAGTGCCGTGGGTTGGTCGTGAGTCAGAAAGCCCTTCTTCGGCGGGTATTTCAAGAAGAAAAAGAGACGTTTCCTGAAAGAACTTGGAAGGCCTCTGCAGCACAGGAAAGCACGCGAAAAAAAGTAACATACATGCAACACATTTTGGGGGACATTTTGAACAGAAATGACTTATGTTTGAGCTGTCCCTCTCTATGGATTATTGATTTTTTTACTCGTTAAGGTCTACAATTGACCTAAACATGAAAATAGTTGAAAAAGCTGCTTGCCATGCTCAAACAGGATGTCAAATTTTCACATGGGCGAAACCCAGTGTAGCTGTTTGTTTTTCATAGCTGAGGCCACACTGGTATAACCTGGAAGGTGTACTGGTTAGAACAGACACAGAGGGAATGGCAATGGCAGCCGGGCAGCCGAAGGCAGGCCATACAGAAGGCCATGGCGAATAGGCGGGGGGCGGACCCCGCCTATTCGCATCTCCACCACAAGCCCGTGAAAATGTATTTTTTTGGCGGGAAGGACAAGATGGAGGCCGCCCATTGGCCAGCATTTTTTTAAATAGGGGTCTGTGACCAATGACGGTCAACTTCAGGGGCCATAAGAAGTGCCTGAATGCAAGCAGGGTCACTTCCTACTTCTTGGTTCCCGCCACAGATTGAACTCTGGTATTATTACACCAGTTGTTGCCTGGTACACTTGGTGCAGCAATTAACGATCTTGAGGCCAAGGACGCATTCCTCAGCTTTGGCCAGTCTTGCAGAAGGCGCTAAGGGTGGTGAAACTGGAGGCAAGGGATTTCGGCACTCACTCATTCAGAATAGATGCGGCCACCTGCGCAGCAATAGATGGCATGGGTGACAAAAGAATAATGGAGCTGGGGAGCTGGGCATCCAGATGCTCTAGGTGATATGTGAGTATAGATAAGGTAGGAAAATGTGTTTAAAAAAACCAGATGCGCATGGTATTTATTTGATTTAGATGGCGAGCATGGGGTATATTTGGGGGTATCGACTCATTGGGACAAAGTAAACATTTTTTTATTGTTCAGTCTCGTGTCCTATTGCCTCAGCCGCACCCGTGGAAGCAAGAAGAAGGGAGGTGAGGGTGATCGGCTATTCCTATGTGAGGAGGGCTGGGCAGCAAGAGGAGTCAGGGCACCATGTGGCGCAGCAAACCCTGTTCATGATGAAGACTGAGTGGCTGGGGTGGCCTGGCATGCAGTCGCCTCCGTTGGAAGGCTCGGTCTCCTCCTTGGTATGTGAAAAAGGACATTTGGGGGTTACTTCTAGGAGGCATCGAGCTCACCGCAATGGGGTGAGGGAACTTGATGGGGTCTGTTTGGAGGATTGCGACCGAGCTGGGGTCTACGGAGATAGTATGGTCCAAGCTGGTGCCGAGGGCCTTATATCGGGTTGTGATATTCCACAGAGCTGTTGAAGAATCCCAAAGGAAGGTGAACAAGGCAATGACCCATTTTTGTGAGGGCTTCGGGATCACCCGCGTCAGGCATGGGCAGATAAGCCTGGATACGCCAGGATATTATGCGTCACCTGGAGTGCCCCAATGAAGTGCTGGTTTCGACTTGTTTTTACATAATGTCTGCGGGGTACTGGAACAACTAAATTGCAGATGAACAGAAAAGGGGGAACCATGAGGGGGCAATAACTCTCTTGGCATGGTGTGGCAGTTACACAAGTGAGCAGTTTGGACTTTCAATTTAGGAAGCAATGCGAGGAGTGGGGGTATATGCCCACCCACAATTAAACTGATAAAACACCTCTTTGTATGCTGAATCGCAGCGGGTGTGAGAGAATAACAAAAGGCTTCTTCCCCTCGTTCTGCTGCCTGTTTTTATCCCACAAATTGACTATGAGCGTGTTTATTCAAGATAGCACCGAATCACTTGTTGGCCATTACCTTTTGCACAGGGCCTATGACTGGGATGCTCCTGGCTCAGGCTTAGCAGTCTCAGACTTAACATTCTGACGTTTTACATGGAGTACAAAGTATAGAGATATCCGGATAAATAAGCCATCACACTTCCAGGATTTCCCAAGCACACTCTCGTGCCCCTCATTCATGAAACATTATATTCTAGACTAACCCTCCTTCTAATAACCCTGTGTCTACTGTGCATGCATTCTGGGGTGCAATCCTGCCCTCTCTCCATGGTCCTCTTTTCCTTGCATGTCACCACCCCTCATTCCCTCACTCATCATCCATCTCCTTTCCCTTACTTCTTATCCCCTCTCTTTCCCCTCTCAGAGACCCCATTCTCTTGCAGACCCTCTTTCCAGTCCCTCTGATATGATTCATATCACTGCTATCTCACCTCTATCTCACAGAACCATTCCTCCACCCAAGGGGAGTGTCCTAGGCCCCCTGTGGTAGGAATAGATAGAAAAAAGCATATGACCATCACTGTGCATAAGTAAAGAGAGTAGGCAACACCTCTCTGCAGTGTGTGGCTATTCTCAGTCATCCACACTGGAGTGGTTTGCTAATGTCACATATATTTTATTGATGGTCCACTGCTCAAATCTTCCACCAACCCATTTTGTAAGAAAACATGAACCAAATATATCATATCAATATACACTACTTCAAATAGATGCCCCATACATAATGCTCAAGCTTTTGACATTCTCAATGAACATTCAATTAATGCTCTCACACTCTCCTGTATAGCATAATTCCTTTAATTATGAGTAATAGGTAGTAAAGAAACATTGCTACCATCATTGTCACTACACATAACAGACTAAATATGCAAAAGGCAATTAATGAATATGCAGATATCATTGTCATTGCCTCTATGTCTACTCAAGACCAATCATTCAGGAGCATAAAAGCTACTATACAAGTAACTAACTACCTTATTGACCTCATTAGACCTCTCCTCTTTCCCAATGTGATATTAATGATGGGTAAAACAGTTTCTCATACTCACTATTATGCTTTGAAGGTCAGGAGAGGAGATCTTGTGGCTGGCTGCTAGGAGCCAGGAGGCTTGCGGTCA
The DNA here is from genome assembly GCF_040938575.1 of Ambystoma mexicanum. Classification (NCBI taxonomy): domain Eukaryota; kingdom Metazoa; phylum Chordata; class Amphibia; order Caudata; family Ambystomatidae; genus Ambystoma; species Ambystoma mexicanum. The sequence continues at coordinate 68,381,937 of NC_090932.1, read as the reverse complement.
GGAAAATTAAAAAAAATCCCATAAATATTAAATCAAATTGGATAAACTCAGCCAACATAGGCAAAATGCTTCAAAAAGATTCAGTGTCAATTGAGGTTGATTAATTCTCAATTGGGATAGTCAATTAAGAATATGACCTGTCCATAGGCAGTGAGCAAAGTATTTTTGAGTCCTTTTGAGACCCAGAAGCCAGAAAACTCAATTTCAGAGGCTTCAAAAATAACACAGAAAAAATGGGAGATTCCCCCCTCCTTTCTCCATAAGGGTTGCATAGAGAGAGAGATTCCAGTCTGTTCCTGTGTGGTTCTTGCAGCCTGGCATGCCTACTGCTTCTTCCAGCTCCATCAGAACAGCTCTCCTGGCTCTCCCTAAAACTGACATTTTTATAGTATCAGAGGGTTGTTTTACTTCAGCCTTCTCTCCCCCCTTAGCAAGATGCTTTGCTTAGCGTCTGGCCTCAGTACCAGCATTTAGAAAGAGCAAGATGTGGTCTCCCTCCTGCATTTGCAAGATGCATTTCCTGATTATCAGCATTCAACGGGAGTGCATTGCTTTTATATCTTTAAAGCAAGGTCGATGGCAAGTTGCCTAAACCTTTACTACGATAGCAAGTTGCTCACTTATTGTGCTACAGCTAGTTGCTAAATAACATATAGCCTACATTCACCCGTTCTCTCACATTTCTGGCCTTGCCTGGAAACATTATAGATCCTTAAGAAAAGGTTATTGTTTACAATAAACATTCAGAATAATTTGCTATAACAAAACGGGACAATTGAAACACTTTGCAGACTGTTTGGAGTGCATCCCAGAAGTGTTGTTTTGAAATGTACTTGTGAGTTCCATAACATTAGATACGACTGGCACACAGTTCAGACATCCAAGCTAAATCTATTTCTCTGTTCGTAATTGTTAATTCTGCCCATAACCTGAATACATTTGAATGCAATTACATTACATACATGTCTGCCTGCCTGCTGACTACATGGCTTGAGATACCACTCACCCCTAGCATTCAGGCTAAATTACATGTCACAAAGTACGCCCCCCCCCACCCGCCCCCACCCTCCGTGAGACATAGAACAAGCCATGAAGCCATCATAGGGATCATGGAAATAAGAGTGATGAGAGAAAAGACCATAAAACACATAACATACTTCTTAGTTATTAAAACTCAGGGTCCTCACTAGTTCTCTGAAAGAAAATGATATTAAAACGTAAACCTATATCTTCTTGATAAGAGCTTGCTCTGGCAGATACAGGTCAACACACAACTGCCAGTTGATGGTGTAAGTCTGATGTGGAACCAGAGATGAGCAGGGTTTTATCACACAAAAAGTCCCAAACTGTTCTTATCTGTGAGGTTACAGCTTTGGTACATTAAACATGTCTTCTGTTAACCACCACAATGAAATAAAAAGATGATCAGGGTGAACCCGTGTGCAAGGATGTAGCATACAGTTGTAATCCTGAGCCTACCTTCCCAAAGAAGTCCTCCAAGATGCTGGTCAACGGGTAGAAAGAAAAACATTTATTCATCAGCCAATCCATAATGTTTCACAGGATAGAACTCCCATTTGAGCTTTCCAATAGGGCTTGAAACTCTTTTGGCCAGTCTGGCGTTTTTTTACAGCAGGTCCCTGGCCATGTTCAGCAATCTGTTTGATGCATCTATGAAGGCTTCTGTGGTCCTGATGATGTGTATCTTCACATTTAGGAGATGTGGCAGTTTCAATGATAACTGCAGGAACTGCAGAAGCGTTAGCATCGCTTTAGGTCAGGTTAATAGCACTAGTTCAGTCCACACTGGTGGATGAAGGATGATGTTGCTACATTTTACCACCATTGAAATAGTAATCAGGCTGGCAACTCCCACAGGCAAATTACAGCATGAAGCATTGAACTGCCTGACAAAGGATGCATTAGGTAGTGGTAGCACTCTGCTACTAAAGGTTTCCATTCAAATTGCGCTTAACATACATTGGTGGAGTTCAAATGGTCAAATTCTGCTCAAGTAGGCTGATCATGGAAATGTCTTTGCATCTTACATGCAGTGTTCCCAAACATCATTTTAGGGAATGCTGATGAACGGTAGAGTCCCCATGTGTCACAAAGGCATGAGTCTAGTGCACCTCATAAATGGTTTGTATCCATTGATCATTTATTGGATGCATGGTGCCCCAGGACTGCAGTTTCTCACAGAACAGAGGTGGGCCTGCTGGCACTGGAACGTTCAGGATCCCATGGAGTGTCCATGACATCAGGTCTTTGTCCCTTGCGAATATTCCATAGAAAGTCTTTTTGAAGATACTCAGCAAAGTATAGTGGCCTGTTGCTATGCTTGTTTTGAAAGGTTCATTTCTGTCAGTTGCACTGGCCATGTGATGGTAGTCCAACCTGGAACTCCTGTAGAAGGTGTGCCCAGGAGGTCTGTGAACTTTAGAAGTTCAGAAACTGTTCATTGTCGACCTTGTAAGGTTTCCAAGACCTACTGGATGATATACACCATATCTACTACCACATCCCTCAACTTGTAGATTCCCTGATGCAATGCAATGAAGTTGTCATTAGTGGCAAGAAAGCTGCTCTTTATGTAATTTTCTGCCAGTCTTTGGACTTCTAATACAGCTTCCTTCCAGGTGTAGGAGGTTTCTGCACTTTCCGTTTCTCTTGTGGTCTTATCCCTTTCTAGTTGACCTATCCTGTCTAGGATTGCCGACGACTTACCTGACTCTCCCCACGTGGTTACCTTGACAATGACCTCATTTAAAGGTGCCTGCTTTGCCATTAATTTACATGTTTTGCCTATGGAAATGGCACAGGTTTGTAAAATATCTTTTGCAACATAAGCTGCATAGTGTCCTACACCGATACCTTTTTGCCTTTTATAACACTCATTGGCCTCAAGATTCCAGCCTGCTGGAATGCCAGAATTATTTGTAATATGTTCATATTTGTTTTCCTGCATTGCTTTGTTAAACTGCTATGATGACCTCCCAAATGTACACTCTTTGGCTTTAGATACATAGGTAGATAGTGTGAACTACACATTATTGCAAAATTAGTAGAATTGGGAAAGTCCATTAAATGTGGATTTCTACATGATACATCTAGAGTGTCTGTTCCATGTATCTGTCAAGGTTCACCCCATATTGTGTTAAGAGGTACTGATTGTTGCCAGGATTTCTCTGTCATTGAAACCCACCATGACCACCAACAAATATTCATACTTGAACCTATGTGGTCGACATACATGCATTTCAAATGGCACTGTCACCCTTACTAGAGTGTTTTCTGGTGTTTTTGCCCTCAGTTGTTTGCAACCAAATAGAGGAATTCGCCGTGCACTGCCACACTTCTCCACTATCCCCCAGCCACCAATATCTGTCTTGCAAGAGTTGTGTAGTAGCCAACATCCCAAGGTGGGTTGTGTATACACTTGCATGTGCTGCAGAGATAAGCTTCAATCTATCCTCCTTGTTTGGTAGCACTGCGTCAACATGGCCTCCCTTTGACTTAGATAGTGACTATCACTGTATTCACTTTTACAATGTAGGTATATGTGGTGGGGAACCATGGCAGGCTAGGACTATTTGCATCCAGTCATGCTTTTATGTCCTCATCTATGTATGTAGCAGAGCGTGTTAATGCTGCCACTACTCTTTTTACAGTGCGTTGTCTTGTAGACTGATCGGCAAGCACATTGTCTGCACTGTGCACAGAATCTTTTCTGTGTGCTTTTGTATGCATAACCCAGATGTGAGGTCTAGCCTTCTTGATGTATACAACACTTTGCCAAAGTTGTTTTGACAATATTAGTTTGCCTTTGGAATCTCTGAATGAGTTGGCTTGCCACCATTGAAGGATTGGGTCTAATTTACAATGTCCTACTGCATAGTCTGAATCAGACACAATTAAAGCGGGCTTATGGGGATCGACTTGTTACAGTGCAAGGAGGAGGCCTTATAACTCACCAACTTGAGCTGATGAATCCCCTAAATGTTTTGTTGGGTATCCTGATGTTCAAACCCATCCAAAGTGGAATGTTGGCTATTGCTGCACCAGCTTCTAAAATTGAAACCCCAGAATTTTTATTTCTCTATGGGCTCTTTCTCTAAACTTAAAAATGAAGCCTTTAGCTGCTAGTGCGGGATTGTATTCTACTTGAGAATAGCCCTGGACTACTAGCCAATCAGTTGGATCTATAATATGGCCGGTCAAGTGGCACAGCGAGTAGAGTGTTCACTTTGACATCGTGCAGAGCCTGCTAACACAGGTTCGAATCCCGGCAGGGCCAAACACAGCCTTTCATCCTTCCGAGGTCAATAAATGAGCACCACACATGGTGGGTAATAATAAGCAGCACATAGCGCTATATAAATGCGAAATTATTATTATTATTATAGTCAATGGTGCTATCCTCTGAGTCTAGGTTAGTGCTTTTGCCACTGTCCACTCTCAAAGCTGCAGTTTGCTTCCTTTCTCTTTCTTCTCCTCCCTCCTGGCGGGCTTCTGTCCTCCCTTGGGTGCTGAGCTTTGTTTTTTCTTTTTCTGTATCTTTGTGGTTGCCTAAGCTGTACCCTATCTCTTAACTTATAATGCACTTTTCTAACCACTTCTGCCCTTTTAGGGTCTTCTACCCCAACCAGCTTCTTGCCTGGGGCCTTTACTATCCCTCTTTATTGATACTGTTATGCTGTACGAGGTTTCCCTTAATTCTTAAACTGCGGGGTGGGGGCATACTGTAAGCACGTGTCTTTCCCTTTCTGCCTCTAGCTAGGAAGGTGTTTCTGCCTGGTTCCTGTCTGGTACAAGTAGGGCTTGTAGGTGGGGCCCTTCTAGTGTGTTTACTCTCACCTAATTCTTTCTTTGTCCCCTCACTGGGTGATCTACCCAGGTGATCTTTACCCCGGGACCTGTAAGTAGCTGTTACAATTTGACCAAACTGGAGTTTTCTTTCCTGTTCACTGGGCAACATCGCCAGGCATCCGAATCTAAAGACTTCTAGCCTCACAGATTCACCTTTTCTGAGAGGCATGAGTACTCCCTCTTGCATGGGATAATTGCCCCCAGCTCTTGCTAGTCCTAAACTCATTGCTGCTTCTGCTCCCTGGAACTTTAATATATCACCCAGAATGGAGGTTAGTGCTGTAATTGAAAGAGTTCCAATTAAATGTAGGTATAACCAACTATACTCTTAAACCCAGTTGTCACAGTGTTCCATGGGTGGATTTAAACCTGTTGGCATTGCGATTGCTAAACCCCTCTGCTGAGGAGAGACCTGGGGGTTGGCTGTCTCTATCTGACTCGATTTAGTTGAATACCATCTAGGGACTTCCTCCTGCCTAGTAGGGCAGATGCCAATAAGGCTATGAGGGTCTAGAAGGGAAGTGTTCCTTCCTTCCCTGCTATTAGTGGTCTGGGTGCTGCTAGTGCAGCCCCATGGTGCTGTACTCTACAGCTTGTGTGTGAACAGTGTCAAAGTGTCTTCTAGTTCATAGGGTTCCCTGATATAGGGAGCATTTGCCCCACTATTTGGGTGGGACCTCAGGATCTGTTTCCAAGTTAAACCTTGCATAGCAAAAGGACCATGTCTAGCCTCAGTAGTGGGATATATTAAAGCTCCTTGAAACCTGTTCTGGTGGTCTACCTGCTGCAATGATAACTCAGGTAACCTATACGGTGTGTAATGTATTTGGTCTAGATCCCTTCAGATGCATAGGGTTTCAAACCTATCCCCTGGCTTGATGCCAGGCGTCGTCATATATGTGAACAGGGTTTCTCCTGGCAATCCTCCTGGCAGAGCCACTGCCACTGTAAAGCTGGTGTTGATATCTCTAACAGCCCCTTCCTGCAGCCATCTGGTTACTGCACAACAGCAATCTACAGGTATAGGGAAATCACCACGTGGGCTAGCTATTCAAGTACATCTTAACTAGATAGCCGTTAATAGTATTTTCTTAAAAAACACCCTGCTCTTCACTAGAGTGTGTTTTAAGATATTCACATTTATTCTTTTCATCACCAACCCTTCAGCTACCCCAGTAGCCCCCATTCAGTAGCTGAGTAGGGAGAATATTATAGGGCATGGGGTTGTTTAAGCAGTCGTGTCCCATCGTGGGTGCCAGTATGACATGATTCATATCCCTTATATCTCAAAGAACCTTGCCTACACCCCCAGGGGAGTGTCCTACCACACCAGTAGGGGCTGTGGAAGGAATAGAGATAGAGAAAAGCGTATGCCTGTCACTGTGCATCAGTAAATAGAGTAGGCAACAACTCCCTGCAGTGAGCCACTATTCTTAGTCATCCATACAGGAGTGGTTTGCTAATGTCACATATATTTTATTAGTGGTCCGCTGCTCAAACCTTCCACCAACCAATGCTATATTAAAACATGCACCATGTATATATTGCATCAATATACAGTACTGCAAATAGATGACCCACTCATAATGCTCATGCTTCTGACAAGATACTCAATACGATGAACACTCAATGAATGCACTTACACTCTAATCTGTAGTGTAATTCATTTAATTATGAGTGATTATTGTCACTACATATAACACACTTAATATGCAAAAGGTTATTAATCAACATGCAGATATCATTGCCATTGCCTCTTTGTCTATTCAAGACCAACCATTTCAGAACCATAATAGCCACTATAGAAGTAACCAACTACCTCAATAGATCTCACTGGACCTCTACCCTTTCCTAATGTGATATTAATCATGGGCAAAACAGGTTCTCATACTCACTTCTATTTTTAGAAGGTAGGGAGATGAGAGTTTGAAGCTGGATGCCTTTCTGGACAAAGCAAAAAAATCCCTCAATTATCAAATCCAACCGGAAAAAAAATAGAAAAGCCACCTATCAAAATCACCATGCAAAAACAGCCAAAATAGGCAAAAATGCTTCAAAAAGATTCAGTGTCAATTAGGATTGACCATGGTGCCAGCAACAGTCAATTAAGAATACAATCTGGCCATAGGTGGTGAGAAAAGTCTTTTTTAGACCTTTTGAGACTCAGAAGCCAGTAAATCCAATTTCGAGGCTTCATAAATCAAGCAGAAAAAAAGGAGGCTTTCCCCCTCGATAGCTTTTGCATGGAGAGAGTGATTCCAGTCTGCCACTGGGTTATTCTTCAAGCCTCTTCTCCCTCCTGCTTCTCCCAGCTCTGTCAGAACAGCTCCCCTGGCCCTCTCCGATTCTGGCTTTTTTATAGTATCAGAGGGTTGTTTTACTTAAGCTGCCTCTTCCCCCTTCACAAGATGCTTCTCGCCTTCCTATCAGCATTTAGCAAGAGTAAGATGCGGGCTCCCCCTGCATTAGCAAGATGCATTGCCTCATTATCAGATTTTAGTGAGAGCACACTGCATTTTTATCTCTAAAGCAAGGTCGACAGCAAGTTGCCTACACCTTTCACCCAGTGGCAAGTTGCTTACTTATCATGCTATGGCTAGTTGCTAAATGACCTATAGTCTACATACACCCATTCGCTCCTATATCCGGCCTTGCCCGGGAAACATTGTAGTTCATTGTAGTTCCCTAAAATATTGTGATAGTTTACAAGAAACATTCAAACATATAACAAAACGGCACAATTGTAACACGTCTGAGACTGTTTGGAGTGCATTCCAAAAGTACTGTTTTGAAATGTAATTGTGTGTTTCATCACAACAGATAATGCTGGCGCACAGCCCAGGCATCCAAATTAAATGTATTTTGTCTGTTCATAATTGTTTATTCTGCCCATTGCCTGAATACATTTGAATGCAATTACATTATATACATGTCTGCCTGCCTGCTGACTACATGGCTTTAGATACCACTCACCCCCTAGCATTCAGGCCAAATGACATGTGACCCCTACCTGAGCAAAATGACTGGTTATGCTGGCACTTTCTAAATATTTCAAGGGGTCAGAGACCCCATCTTAAACGTAAAAGTCCACGGGTGATTGCACTAAAGCTAGCCTGATTTAGAGGTCCAATCCCTGCTGTTGAAAGAAGTGGACTTTGCCCTTCCTTGTTTGTTATCAGGCAATCCCAGGCCTGAGCTACATTAAATAAGGGTCAACATTGTTCTCAATGTATGCTTTATAGCTGTTACAGCTTCAAATCCGCAGCACCATGAGGTCCCTATGGGCATTTTCAATAATACCCAAAACTTTATGAGTGAAAAAACAAAGAAATAAAATATGTGTACCAGTTTCATCCAACTGCAGATTTCAGTGAAAATCCTGTCCTATGATGGCGAGGGATATAGGTCTTTACTTCTTCAGTATTCACTTTGTCACATTTACCTCTTCATACATTTACTTCTTCTGTATTTCACTTCACCAGACATTCACTTCATCATTATAGGAGAGACCCCCTCAGCACCCCTTCTTTTCTAACCCATATTCTTCCCCTAAACCCTACTTGACCCCAACCATAACCTTACCTAACCTTACTATATACATTTCCACCAAATGCAGATAAAGTAAAGGTAAGAAGAGGAAAATGCACGAAGAAGTAAATGTCTGATGAAGTCAATGTAAAAGAAGTAAGTGTTGAAGAAGTTTTTATAGCAAAGAAAAGTGGGGATACGGGGTGGGGGAGTGCCACAGTTACTTCCACAGCATTCCCCCCTCATGCTGACATACTGAACTCCGCTCTAACATCTCAAGACTCTGCAGTGAGTCCAAAATGCTATCCAAAGCACATCTTCAACCCAATGAAATGGCAACCTGCCATAGATCCCCTGAGAAGAATCAACTTGCTCCCAGCAAAGCCAGGGACCACCGTCAGTTGCATGTGCCTTACATACAAATGCATGACTGTTTGGCCCCTATCGGCCTATGGGACACGGCCAGCATATTAGGGTCAGCACATCCTACCCTTTACTGCTGCCTATTTCCCTGTGGAAAGGCAGAGGGGCAAACCTATCTTGAATGCCACCACTGCAACCTGCAAAACTACATTAGAACAACCACAGCCAAATAAGGGCAACACTGAAGACCACAAGATACAGCAGCAGGTAAGATAGCGAGTTAAGGGGTCACCCTCAGCCAGCTGTGTGCAAGATGCAGACATGGGTATAAATACCAGGCCAACTTACCCCTTCATTGTTTCATGATATAAATGAATGCCATTAAATTGGGTAATAAAACACTTACTATGGTACTTAGAAGGAGGAGAAACACAGCATGAGGAGCTGTGTACAAACATGACACTATTACATCTTATGAATGCAAGATATTGAAAGGAAACACCCTGAGGAACTCATCACCTGTTTGCATCAAGCAAATTTAGAGAAGGGGGAATGGTATTAAGTGAACTAGTGTCAGAGGCAGCTTTTGATATTTGGGAGGTGGGTGGCTTCTGACATTTGAAATGATTTAAGGGCAGATTTCTGGGCCATTAATATTTATCCAAATTAGGGCGCTTTACTGAGGCTAGTGAGGGAGTCCAGGTCATGTAGGTGCATTTAGGGAGGGCGTTTCTACATTAAACTATTTTTTAAACCAATGGTTTGAAATGGAGCATTTTACAAGACACATTTTGAGAACAACATTTCTTGAAAAGCCTACAGTTTACAATCCAGCAGCATCTTACAACACGTGCAGGATGCTTGTACCCAGAATATATTCCAGCATTGCTTTTGTAAAGACTTTAATAATTCTGCTCACACAATATATAACAGCAGTGACTTTGGGGAATTGCCATCTGGTAAGGGTGTGGAAGCTTGGTTTTTTTTATTTTTGTTAACTAATAAAATGATGCAGGTTATTCCATCAGAGAAAAGGGTGGTCCTCTAACTAGACCCCAATTTCCCTAAGCTCCATTCCAAAACATAATGAAACATGTGACCCACTGCATTAGTCTCCTGATCTGCAGAACCTGCTCTCCATTGGCAGAGAGCAGGTTTAAAAGTCACTGGTGCCCTTTTGACAGCTGCTGTGACAGCAAAGTCACTTCAGCACAGTCTGCATTCAAAACTGCATGTCTGTTCCAAAACCACATAATTATGAGTTTACACTATCCCGGTGTCAGTTTAATATTTAAATAGAAGCTATACATGAGTTTGTGGTATGATAGATGGTAATTCTCATCATTATTAAATCCACATTTGATTTGAATCATACATATGTCAACACTGTGAGCCCAGGTCAGCTGTGGTAAGGGTGTTTGTATTCTGGTCAGATAGCCTATTTCTGCCAGCCAGCAGGTCAAGAGACTGAAAGACTATGCAATCTCTGATCCTTTGTGAGGGTGAATAACATCTCTCTCCAGAATGAAACACCCTCAACAGGAGCTGTTATGGATCATCCTAGTAGCGCTTTGAAACACAATTCTGTTGTATAATGCTCCTTACAAGTCATCAATAAAATTTAATTTTAAATAAACAGGAATCACTTCACAAAACATTCACTTTGTCATTACAGAGGAAGACCTAACAAAAGGACTAGCTTCAAAGCAAGTCCACCAGGCCTTTGATGCTATGGGTCTGAGAGGGCAGAGTTAGTGTAATTAGAGGGAGCTCAGCACAGTTGGGGAATGATTCCCCCATCTTGTTTCTCTCTGTGCCTCTCCTTCTTTTCTCTCACCTCCACTTCCTTCAGAACAAAGCAATTTGCCTGTTCCACATATATGACTGGGATCAATCCTATTTTGTTGAAGTGTGAGGGCTGAGTAGGCGGTTTAGCCACTCCTTCTCCTTGTCCTCCTGTGGGGAAGATGTCATTTTGTCACAATGACACTTTTAAATATGTTCATAAAGCTACACCCACAGTATGTGCCAGCATTGCCACAGGAAAACACTTTCTTGATATTGTTCCTGAAATCCATGCCAGCATTTCCACTTTAAAACATGCTCATGATACTGTGCTCACAATATACTGCAGCTATGCCACTGTAAACAACTTTCAGTACATCACAGCCACAATACATTGTAAGTGACTTCAATCCAGCAATCCAACTAAGTCAATGGGCCTCATTCCGAGTACGGCGCTAACCAATGGCGCTATTAACGCCTTGTTTGATGCCGTACCCGGACCGGCAGCGCCTTGGTGGATGGCGGAATCACCGCCCCATTCCAAGGTTGGCGGGGCGGTAATTCCCCATTCACCAAGGCTCTTCCCCATTCCCAAATGAGCCCCCATAGGGCTCAATGGGAATGGGGAAGATGCAAATAACGGTGACCGTTCATTACGGTCACCGTTATTGGCTTGGAGGCCCCTTTGCGCCCTCGACTTTAACACCTGCTCAAAGCAGGCATTAAGGGCGAGGGCGCAGAGGGAACTCGGAGTATGGCGGTAAGGGATTACCGCCACCGATCTCGTTACCGGTGGCCGCTATCCCTTACCGCCATACTCGGAATGAGGCCCAATGCCTAGTCTGGGATGCCCAATGGAAGCCCTTATTAATATGTTTCTATGTCAAATTCTGGAATGAATGAATCTGGGTGATGAACCCTTATATAACGCCCCTCTCTTTGAATCCCCCTGACCTCACTGAGCCAAGAAGTAGGTTTGTTTTGCAAATTAAATGGTTTATTGTTAAAATTAAACAATATATCTATATCACACTTTTATGAACAAAATAATATCTGATAGCACACTTATGAATATAATAGTGGTCAACAATGGGTAATATTACAATAGCACACTCTCTTTAATCAATGAGGAGTTGGTATAGAAAGGATAAGGTAGCAGAGAATACTTTGTATGGTTTCAAGGAAATGCAAGATATGAAAGAATGCAGCGCAGAAATAAACTTGATATGGTTTCAATCACAAGATAATATGGTCACTTTTTCCCCTTGATTACTCACTCTCCCCCACTATGCAATATGAAGAGATGGAATTGAGAGCACACAGGTTTCAAGAATACAATCACTATACAATTCAATTCCAGTTCCCCCAGCAAGCTTAGAGAAAACAGGGATGATTTTAAAGCAGGCAAAATCCTTTTAAATGTGATTGCAATGAAGTGAAAATATGCAAAAAATGATTTTAACTCACTAAAGGATATTCAGAATAAGTGATAGTTAGTTTGGTTCAGGTCAACACTAACAATGATTCCTGAATGATTCAGCAGTGGTAAGCAAGAAGCAGCTATTTTTACAAGTGGTGAAATGGAGCTAAATTGTAATTTGCGTCACTTTTTCTGCGTGCGTAAATTGCGATTACGGAAATACTATAAGGAGTTGGAATGTGGTTTTAGGTTTGTTGGACAGCAGGATGATCTTAGCTTTAAAATGACAGTAATATTTCACTTCTAGGACGTGCGGTTCAAAAGATACAAATGTTTTTGTGGAGGTAGATTTTCAAAAATAAAGTAAATCTTTCAGAATGACAAATGCGCGTTGCAGATTTGAAATCACCAGGATGGACACAAAATTCTAAATGCAGTTTTGGACAGGTTGAAATGGATGGGATAAGATTACTTCAGACTAAGAGATGACTATGCACAGTTGTAGACTAAATACTCACTCCTAGTTTTGTAATGGAATGGAAATGGGCCTCGTCACCGATCTGGTCAGGTTGGACTTCACTCGCCAAAGGACGGTCCCAGGCAGTGGTTCTGCTCATGGCACGGCGGGCTGGTCTGGCCTCTTGGACTGGATCAAGCGGGTTCTGGATACAGGGCTGCTTTCTGGGTCTGGATCTGGTTCTGGCACAGGGTTCTAGCCAGTCGCAAACAGCATGGCAAGGCTGTTGAATAGTTTGGTTAGGTTGCTGGATTCTGAGGCCTGCTGAGAAGAGTTCAGCTTTTGGGTTAGGCCCCTGCTTAAGGTTCTGGAACTGGGTTCTAGAGCTTTGTTCTGGATCTATCTGGAGTCTAAGTTCTTCTGGATATTGTCTGGATCCGGTCCGGCAGAGTGCTGCGCAAGAAATCAGTTGAAGTGGAAAGTGAGTGTCCTTTGTGGGTCTCAGCAGTCCTTTTTATGTGTTTTCTAAGTGGGTGTAGAGGCTGACTTTCTATGCCCAACCCACTAAGGATTTGATAGGTTAGAGGATTACTTGTAACCTGACTGGAGAAAGGATTAGTGAGTCAGAATGAGTCATCAGGTGTCATGTTTATGGCTGAAGCTGAAATCCCTCCCCTCTGCTTTTACTTAGAAATTAATTTCTCATAACCAAACATGCTTCCCAGATACACAAGTTGTTGAGAATACATGTACACATCCCAGATTAATTAAGGTACATTCTGTTCCAACTCTGATCTTTCTAAGAGCTTGGGTTCAGAAATGACAACTTATTCGCCATTTTAGTGGGTTTCGCAATATTGGTTTTGCACCAAATCTTACACAGACGTACACACCCTCTCTGAGCATAGTACTATAAGTTGTTATGTTTCTAGCATAAACACTGCACCCACAATATTAATAAATCCTGGAGTTTGGTCTCAGAACATCGTACGGATTTCAGCTTAGTCTCAAACTGTGAGGGCATTTGTCATATTACGAATCCCAAAGTTGTACATTTCTGTCAGCTTGATACAATATTTTAGAAGCATTTTCCTTATACATATATTTGGTGCAATATTAAATCCACAACCCAGTCTGGTCCGCCCCTAGAAGCTTGGTGAGTCAGATGGTCACATGTCTTGGTTCTCCCAGAGCAGTGTTGACAGTTACACCTCAAATCAGCATATTCAATTCATCCCAAAGCCCCCATTGTTCCTTCCTCCAGGCTGCAGAGAAAATCTCCTCCTCTCCTGATTTACATGTCAATGCGATATCCTGTGCTGTTGGTGGTAAGACCAGGTGTGAAGGCTTCCCAGGTACAGAAGGCCTCTTGAACTTTTAATTAAATCAGACTACCTTCTAATCAATTGCAACTTAGTTCCTTGTGAAAACAATCTAACATTATTAACTGAAAATAAGCAACATATCTTTAATCAAGTCTTTTTCCACATTTAATCAATGTGTGGCACTCTATATGGCATTTTGTTAGACTTCTCTGCTTTGGCATATTTAGCTTCTGCAAGACAGCTCTTGTCAAGGAGTTCCCCCCTTCTCATCTGAGTTCGTTCTTTACTGGTGTCCTTGGTCGATGCCTTCTTGCGGATGGACCGGGTTTTGAAAGAAGGCTGCCCGAGTCTCTTCCGAATCCAGAATGCGTTCAGTTTCTGGGACGCCGAATCCAGGAATCCAGGAGGTAGTGGAAGCACGCTAGCCACGAATCCAGGAGGTAATTAGAAGGGGGAGGACAAAGAAGGGATAGCGGAATTGGAAAAAGGAGAAGAACCGCGAGCTAGGGAGCACACGTCTGGTCGCTACTTCGCAATAGCATTGAGACGCGCGGAGCCGCGGAAGGCGTGGTCTATTAGTAGAAAAGGCATGGAGCGAGAAGGGATTACTCTGGACAGCCATGTTGGGAGTATTAATGAGTGCAAGCCCGCTGTGACAGGGACCAAGAAGCCCAAAAGGGACGCACTCTGTGATTCATGACAGCATGCCTCCTTCGAAGACCTTTCCCTCCAGGTTTGCCCGGGTGAATGAGATGAAATCTTCTGAGCAGCCGAGGGGCCTTGATGTTTGACATAGGCTCCCAGGTTCTTTCACTAGGAGGATATCCTTTCCGTTTAACCAGATATTGAAGCTGGCCCCTTTTATACCTGGAATCACAAATCCGGGACACCTCGTACTCCAATTGGTTGTCGACCAGTATAGGAGGAGGTTTGCAGGGTTTCCGGGAGGATGGATAGTAGGGTTTCAGCAAAGATGTGTGAAAGACTGGGTGTATTTTCTTCCAGGAGTCTGGCAATTTGATCCGATAAGAAACGGGATTTATAACTTCTTTGATGGGAAATGGACCATAGTACCGAGGGGCCAATTTACTAGGCCGTAGATGTCGGGGTAGTAATTTTGAGGACAACCAGACCTGGTCACCGATTGCATAAGAAGGGCCTGGTCTTCTTTTGGAGTCTGCATATTTCTTGGTCTGTTTTCTGGCCTTCTCCAAGAATTCCTTGGCCTCCTTATGTATATTAAAAAGGGTTTCGATCCAGGAGTCAACTTTAGGTACTGGTGTAGGTTGAGGAAGAACAGAAGGCAGGACCGATGGATGGAAACCTTGACCGCAATAAAAGGGGCTGGTCTTAAGTGCCGAATGGTCGGAATTGTTGTAGGCGAATTCAGCCACGGGTATCAGGAGGGACCAGTCATCCTGAACCTTGGTGGCGAAGCATCGAAGATACTGTTCCAGGGTTTGATTGACACGTTCTGTGGCTCCGTTGGTTTGAGGGTGATATCCTGAAGAAAGGGCGCGTTGGATTCCTAAGCATTGACAGAGACATTTCCAGAATTGTGAGATGTATTGAGGTCCACGATCCAATATGATCTTGGAAGGGAGTCCATGCAAACGGAATATGTGTTCCAGGAATATTCCTGCTAGTTCCGAGGAGGATGGCAGTTTATGCAGGGGTGTAAAATGAGCCATATGAGTGAACAAGTCTATGGTAACCATAATGGTAGTGTATCCACGGGAAGGTGGTAGTTCTACAATGAAGTCTGTAGCGATAATCTCCCATGGCCTGGTTGGCAGAGTAGGTTGTAATAGAAGGCCCACCGGTCTCTTGTTATCATGTTTATTTTGACTGCAGACAATACAGGATTGAATGTACTACCGTACGTTGAATCTCATCCTAGGCCACCAGAATTGCCATTGTATGAGACGGAGGGTATTGGCGATGCCACGATGTCCGGAGTGTAGGGTATCATGACAGAGATTTATTATTCTTTATTGTAGTCTTTTTGTAGGGATGACCAATACAATGTCCTTGAACAGATACCCTTCCCAGACCCTTAGATTCCATTGATTTTTCTTGGATATATCCTTCCACAGATCAGAGGATTGGGTCTGAGCTTGGATTTCTTCAAGGTGGTTGACTGCTTGGGCTACAGAGATCTTGGGGGAAAACATTTGAGGATATGCCTTGTCTTCAATGGGCTCGTAGTCTGGTCGTCGAGATAAGGCGTCAGCTATTAGGTTTTGTGATCCTGGAACATGAGTGATGTGGAACTGGTACTGGGCAAAGACGTAGGCCCATCGCGCCTGACGACTATTCCTACACTCCAAAGACTGTAGAATCTGGAGGTTCCGGTGGTCCGTACGGACCTGAACTGGATGTTTAGTTCCCAGAAGTAAATGCCACCACTCAGTGAAGGCTTGACGGATGGCTAACAATTCTTTTTCTAGGACTGAATAGTGTGTTTCACTAGGAGTCAGGGTTTGTGAAAGATAAGCAATTGGGTGTTCCAGTTTATCTCCTAATTCTTGCTTCAGGACCGCATCTATGGCGTAATTAGAGACGTCCGTTTCTACTAGGAAGGGTCGACTAGTATCGGGTTGGGCCAAGATAGGAGCTTGTGTAAACTCTGTCTTCAGATGCTGGAACGCCGTTTCTTGTGGTGTAGACTAGAGGAAGGGAGTGTCTTTCTTCAGGAGAGCAACAATCGGTTGTACTATCTCGGAGAAATTAGATATGAACTTGCGGTAGAAATTGGCAAGGCCCAGGAATGATTGAACTTGTTTCACGGAAGTAGGAGCAGGCCAGCTCAGTATGGCCTTTACCTTTGAAGGATCCATACCGATTCCTTCTGGGCTAAGGATAAATACTAGGTAATGAACGGAGGTTACATGAAACAAACACTTTTCGGGTTTGGCTAAGAGTTTGTTTTCTCTAAGTCTCTGCAAGACTGCCTTCACATGCTCTTCATGTTGTATAGGGTCCTTGGAGAAGATCAATATGTCATCCAGATATACAATGACGAAGAGAAACAACATGTCAGAAAATACCCTGTCCATAAAGCGTTGGAAAATTGCCGGGGAATTAGCTAGTCCAAAGGGCGTGACTAGATATTAATAATGGCCTATGGGTGTTCTGAATGCGGTTTTCTATTCGTCCCCTTCCCGGACACGAATCAAATGATAGGCGCCCCTGAGATCCAACTTGGTGAATATTACCGCACCTCTCACGGCTTCCAGGATGTCCGAAATCAAGGGTAACGTGTACCGATCCTTGAGGGTGCATTGATTTAGGCCACGATAATCGAGGCAGGGTCTGAGTTCCTTGGTATCCTTCTTGGGAACAAAGAATAGGGAAGCACCAGCAGGAGATTTTGAAGGTCTTATGGTGCCATTTTCAAGGTTGGCATCCAGGTTTTCTCTTAGGGCCTTTTTCTCGTGTTCGGAAAGGATGAACATCCTGCCGAAGGGAATTACTGCGGAGGGTTCTGCATCTATTGCCCAGTCTTCAGGTCTGTGTGGGGGTAAGGCCTGGACTATGGCAGTCGAAAACACATCAGCATATCCTTGATAGGCCTCAGGAATGTGTATGACATTAGACACCATGAGTGATGTCTATTGGTGTTCCCTTGTTGGGTCCTTTGGGTGTGTTAACGGAGGTTCCAGGGATAGGCAGTGAGACATGCAAAACCCTGAGCCTAGGAATAGAGAACCCACTGTCCAGTTGATATATGGATTGTGTTTCTGTAGCCAGGGCATACCCAAAACCATGGGGTAATGAGCTGACTTAATGATGTCAAACCTAATCAGCTCCTGATGATGATTTATTGAAAGCTGGATCTCTTTGGTCTGCAGGTTTATAGGCCCTGATGCGAGTGGTCTTCCGTCAATAGCTTCCACAGGTTGCATGGTGCTTCGTGTCTCGTATGGAATTCGATGTTTAGTAACCCATTCTTGATCGATGAATATCCCCATAGCTCCGCAGTCTACCAGGGCCAGAATGGAATAGGTCTTATTCTTGGAGGGTGATAAGAAGGCCTGTAACATCACCAAATTGTTTTGTGCAGGAGAGTTCAAGGATGGAATTGATGTGGAGCAAACATCTCTCTCCCGAAGCTCTGCTCCATCTAGGATCGGGAGCTGGCGTTTCCCGAACGCCGAGGGGGTGCTAGAGGGCATTCCCTAACCAAATGCTTATCTGAGGCACAATACATGCACAAGCCCGTATGAATTCTTCTCATTCTCTCTTGCGGAGATATGGGTCCATGAAAAGCCCCAATCTGCATGGGCTCTGGTTCCGTGACTGGGCTTGGGTTGGTGTCCATTCTGACGGTACTCTCAAATGATACCTTGGGAGGAATTCCCCTGTTTTCTTTCTTTTCTGTCTAGCTTTCCTGGATACGGAAGTCAATTTGCATGGCAAGATCCATTAGTGCCTGGAACGAGCTTGGTCGTGCCACTCTGGCCAGCTCATCCTTAATCTCTTCGTTCAATCCTCTCCTGAACAGGGTAAAGCGGACCAGTCAGCGGACCAGTCAGCTTCCTTAGCCAATTGTTTAAACCTGGTCACATACGTGAGCATATCCTGGGAACCTTGCTGAAAGACTAACAGGCGTTCCTGGGCGCTGTAAACCTGCTCAGGGCAGTCAAACATGTTTTTAAGGGCCTGTATAAACCCATCATAGTCGTCCAAGAGGGCATCCTTAGAGTTAACGAGGGGAGTAGCCCAAGTTAAGGCATTCCCGGAAAGATGAGAGATTATAAAACCCACCTTGGCCCTGGGGGTCAAAAAGTAATAGGGCTTGAAGGTAAAGTGGACCAAGCACGAATCCAGGAATGCACAAAGGGTTTTTGCTGAGCCGTCGTATTTGTCCACGATGCCGCCCATTAAGACACTTTCTATTGTTGCAGAATCCCGGGATAGGACCAACTGTTTGAGAGCAGCGTTCTCTGCCTTTAAATTCTGTACCTCGGTTGATAATTCCTGCATACTACGCATCAGGTCCTGCACGGCAGCCTCCATATCAATATCAAGTTCGGTCGGGTGGCATCTCAAATTGTCAAGGAGTTCCCCCCTTCTCACCTGAGTTCTTTACTGGTGTCCCTGGTCGATGCCTTCTTGCGGATGGACCGGGTTTTGAAGAAGGCTGCCCGAGTCTCTTCCGAATCCAGAATGCATTCAGTTTCCGGGATGCCGAATCCAGGAATCCAGGAGCCAGTGGAAGCACGCTAGCCACGAATCCAGGAGGTAAGTAGAAGGGGGAGGACAAGGAAGGGTTAGCGGAATTGGAAAAAGGAGAAGAACCGCGAGCTACGGAGCACACGTCTGGTCGCTACTTTGCAATAGCATTGAGACGCGCGGAGCTGCGGAAGGCGTGGTCTATTAGTAGAAAAGGCTACGGCCATGTTGGGAGTATTAATGAGTGCAAGCCCGCTGTGACAGGGACCAAGAAGCCCAAAAGGGGCGCACTCTGTGATTCATGACAGCTCTCCTGTCAGGATTCAGGAATCGCCAGCACCTGTCAGTGGCGAGCACCGATGCTGCACCCATTTTTGACAGCTGTCTTTAAATCAAATGTCTTTAACATGGGATTTTGTCCTAATAACATATCATTCTTGCTGACGTTGTACTGATGTGGATTCTTGTAGTAGAGTAATGTAGAACACCCAACAAGAAGTTGTATCCTTTGGTGGTTTTGTGAGCCATGATTTTAGAAATTTTGACAATCAAGAAAAGGAATTCCCAATCAGCCCTGGGTTGCTTTTGGCAATCAGTATAGCTATTTCCAAGTGGTTTCAGGCTACTGTGTGTGTAGCCCAATGGTGGTTTTAGGCAGTGACCTCCTGTGCTCACTAAGGTAGGCAAATGTGGATGGCAGCCTATCTTTCATATTTTTTTCCTGCGCATTTTTGGATGGTTTTGAGCGAGCAGCATGCTTTCCAATGGCCATTCTGATGTTTTCAATGCACAGTACTGCTGCAGGGCTTGGATGAGTGGGTGAAAACATCCCACAAGCCCCCCTCTTGCGATGGCGTTGATTTTCCATCAATGGGACTCGCAAGACTGGGATGTTGGCCTCATCTTCTTCTGATTCCGCAGATGGCAAAGTTCAGCATCTTTTCCTCCATCAGGGTGGATCGATCGGTTCTCCTCGCCGGTCCTGATGGGAGTATTGGGCGGTACTCCGGGCCCCTTGGATCTTTGCTCCCGGTCCCGGGGTCGTCCTCCTTTGTCAGTCTCCATGGTTTATCTCTCCTAGGATGACAAAGAAAAGTGGCAGAAACATATTCGTAGATATTTCCCAAACACTATAATTGTAGTGGGGTGAACGTATACATTTATAAATCAGGAGACATTTGCATTCTTATCATTATATTTCATAGCATATATGTGGAATATTTTAGTGTTGGAATTTTATTGATCTGGAGCGGCCCCCTCTTGGGTTTCCGAGGACTGCTCCAGTTGCTGCAGAGTGTGCCTGGGATGGCAACACTTTAGCTGATTAATATGGACCCACTTATCTTCCCCCTCTGCCAAATTGCCTTTGGAGATGCAGATCTTGTAGGTGACTGGTGAGATCTTGTCTACAATTTCGAAAGGTCCCTTCCGGTAGGCAGAAACTTCTGCTGTTTGGCATGGTTCCTTTGGAAATTGTATAGATAAATCCGGTCTCCTACATTGTATTCTTTCCTAGTAGTCTTCAAGTCATAGTGGGTTTTCATGCTATCGGCTGCTCTTTCTAGATTTCGCTGACCGTAGGCAAAAGCATGTTGAAGGTGTTTCCTTAAATTCTTAACATACTCATGAGTTGTGGAGGCATTGATCAATGTCTGCTCTTGGGTCCTGTAAAGCAGATGCTGGGGAAGCACCATCCTGCGTCCAGTCATCAGCTCAAACTGTGACATTTTAGTTGCAGATAAAGGGGTAGATCTTATGGCCATTAGGACAAGAGGTAATCGGATATCCCAACTTGGCCCAGAATCTGCCACAAACATTTTTAAGATGCTCACAATGGTTTAGTTGTAACGTTCTACTGTACCCGAAGAGGCTGGCCGGTAAGCAATGTGTAGCTTGCTTTTAACCCCCAGTATCTCCCACATCTTTGTCATTACTTCGCTGGTGAAATGGCTACCCCTGTCTGCTCAATCCTTTGGGGTAGACCAAAATGCGAAAAGATGTGGTTGATCATCAGGGCAGCTGCTGTTTCTGCCTTGCAGTTTGGGGCCGGAAGACATTCCACCCATTTAGTAAATAAGCCGGTCATAGGGGGTTTCATACAACACTTGAAATCTTAAGAGAGGTTGCATACTGGCCACACACACATGGGGCAAGACCTCGACCAATACTTGAAGGGGTGTCTTGTGTGTGCACAATTTCAGCCAACATCCCTCACACACCGTGCGCCTCTCTAAAAGAGGGGGATGACACTGCCATGGTCAGATTTGCAAGTCGACTACATTGGGCCCGTGATTCGCTCCTTGTCATGCTTTTGATATAATACTGCAGTCAAGCATGTATTAGAGAATCCTGTCTCCAAGAAAAACTCCTTGTTTCTGACAGGGTAAGCTAGGCAAGGCACTTGTGAGAGGCTTCTTTTGAGCTGTCATACTGCCTCGGATTGTTCTGGACCCCATTCCCACTTGACCCCCCCTTCAAAAGATGAATCAGGGGTCTAGTGATCTCTGCGTAGCCCTCAATGAACTTTCTGCTGTAATTAGTCAGTCCAAGGAGGCTCGTTAGTTCCCGCAGAGTTGTGGGGTCTTTCAGTTTCTGAAGTGCTTCCACTTTCTTTTCCTGGGGACAGAGACCCTGAGGAGTAATTTCATGCCCCAAGAAATTAACACGGGTTCTACACCACTGTGCTCTCTGAAAGGAAAGTTTTGCTCCGGCGACCCTCAACTGTGTCAGAACATAACGGATCTCTGCTATGTGTTCCTCCACAGATGAACTTTTGATGAGGACATCATCTACATAAGCCAGGTTACCCCTCGCACCCAGGTCGGCATGGCCTTATGTAGGAAAATGTTGAATTCATTGCCGGAGTTGAGGTATCCGAAGGGATTCCCGGTCCATGTGTACTGCTGGCCCCCAAAGGTAAAAGCCAGATTGTATTGGTCCTCTCTATTGACAGGCACGGTCCAGTATCCATTGGTCAGGTCTATTGCAGTGAATACCTGTGACCCCTGGATCTGGGCCAGCCCTTGGTCAATGTAGGGAAGAGGCCATCGGGAAGTATGGACCCGTTTGTTGAGCTCCCCAAGGTCGGTGCAGAGTCTTCACTGGCCGTTTGGCTTCAATATTCCCAGCACCGGATTATTGAAGGTGCTGTGTACTGGACGGATTATCTCCCGGGACTCAAGGTTCTTAATTATTTCAGTAAGGGACTCCATGGATGCGAGAGGCAAGCGATATTGCTTCACAAACACTGGAGTCATGCCAGGGTCCATGGGAATTGTTGTGTGGATGTCGGTGCAACCACAGTCATATGAGTCCACCGCAAAGAGATCTTGAAAATCCAAGAAAACTTGTTTAAACTTTTGCTTCTGCTCCAGAGTCAACAGGCATCAGCTAGGTTGACTCTCTCTTCAACCATCTGCCTGAAGCCTGGAAAGACTTCTGGTTTCGCTATCTCAGCGACCTCCTCCAGCTAGGTGGAGAAGTCCCTGGTCAGAGTGCTGCTTTGGACTGGTGGCTTCAGGTGGGAAAGGCAGCCCTCATGGACCTGGAAAATCACCTCATCCCCTCTGAAGTCACAAGTTACATCTTCCTTAACATAAGGGCAGGAAGTGTACACCAGGAAGGTCCCCCCATGCAGGGCAAAGATCCTGTCTCGTGTTGTATGGTCATCACTGTCACTGTCAAAACAGTCCTTGGGGATTGGTCCTAACAGTTAATTTCCTAAATCAATGGAAAAATGTCGGTCATCAACCGCCATTCCAATAATGGTGCCTGCGGCTAGAGTGATGCTCTTTAAGTCGCTGTTATCCACCTCTATTGGAATGGTGTCATGTTCTATATTGACTAATGGTGTTGGGTTTACCCCCAACCCTTGCTGTTGGAGAGAAGCATTTAGATGAATATAAGCATAAGGGTTTTTCAATTTTTGCCCTCTTTTAACTTTCACTTCCAGGGAGAATTGTCGGGTCCTTTCTGGGATGGAGACTTCCTCTTTAATCTGAATTTCAACTGCATAAGGTAGCAATTGAGCTGACCTAAATGTTTTCTCTGGATCATCAAAGGCCATGGGATTATCTGCTAATCGGGACCAAGCTTTGAAATGTATTAGGTCCAAACTAATGCCAAAGCGATTGAGAATGTCGCTGCCTAAGTAAAAGGCGGCAGTGACGTCTCGCACAACCCAACAATTATGGACTATGCTGTTGTTGCCAATGGAGATTTTGAGCATACACCTGCTTGGCAGGAGATGTTTGGAATTGGGTGTTTCCGGATCCATTTCCCATTCGTCTATCAGTTTGAATGTGGGAATGGCTGGATCTTTTGGGAGTTGGCGGAACATGGCTTCGCTGATGAAGCTCTTACCGTTGTTCACACACACTCGGGCGAGAACAGAGTCCTTCCCTTCATTTAACTGAACAGGAATGAACAACTGCTCTCCAATTTGCTGAATATCTGCCAGGCTCTGAGCTGATTTCACCTCTTTCTGGACTATCGGAGTGGAAATGTCGGATTGTGGATTGGTAAAGAATTTCAGAGTGTTTCCTTCCACTGTGGAATACCACCTTAAACTGGAAGGAAGGTTGATTTTCAGAAATAGAGAGGACCCCCCATCGCCAGTCTGTTGTCCTACTGCTATTACTGTCACATCTGGAATTTGGTTGTACTGGAAGTGAAATTCCACTTGGTCAGATTTTTGTTCAACCATATGGCATGTGCTGCTTAAACTAACATGGTTGACACTCTGTTTTAGTTTTATTGGTCGGCTAGTCTGGGTCCAGAGGACCTTGTTTACACAATCTATTAGGGGTGATAACCTTCTCAGGAGGTCATTCCCTAGTAAACAAGGGGTGCCCTCTGGAGTCACTACTATGACCGGGTGTTTCACCTTGTGTCGCCCAATTTTAATGTCCAAATCCGCAGTCCCCTCGATGGGAATTTCCTTCCCGTCAAAGTTCTGAAGTTGTCCAGGAAGAGAGGTGAGAGGAATTTGGTAATTCTCCCCTCTCCCTGAATTCAGCTCATCAAAGGCCTTTTTGGACAGAAGGGTAGCTTGGGATTCAGTGTCCACCAGTGCCAAAATTGTACCCTGCCCCTGTACTTGTACCGGGGCATAGTATCTTCCCTCCTTCTCTGCAAGGGGGCAGAGATAATGCACATTTTTGGACAACTGGTGGGCTAATTTTCTGGTTTTGGATATTGAAAGAGAAGAGTTTTGGGCAGAATTCTGTGGAGAGTCTTGGGAATCTGAAAGAAAAAGTTGGCAACTGGAGATAGGAGAAGTTTTGAGTTCCCCTGGTTCCGGTGGTGGGCCGCCCCCAGACCCCCCGCCCCCTTTTTGGAGGCAGTCACCAGAATGAGTTTGAACCAGGGGATTTTTATGCTGTTGGTTCTGGGATGAGATGATGGGCGGCGCTAGCTCAGTCCCCACATCTACCTACTCTGGATGTGAATCCCTTGGGACCATTTTTCTTTGGGAGGAGTTCCCCCATCTCTGAAGGAGAAGATCCTTTTCCCAGGATCCTCTGAGGATCCCTCTCCCTCAAATTGGAAGATCTGTACCTCCTCCTCAAAGTGGGTCTGTTTGGGTCCTTTGTTTCTCCTACCTCCTCCCTGTTCCTTGGGTGGCAGACTTTCAGGGGTAGGAGATTTTGTTTCCGGTTCCTGGGTTTCCAGGGGCTTTCACAAGTGGGGAAGGAAGCTTCCTCTGAGGCTTTACACCCCCCTTCCCCTTGTGTCTCCTCCCTGGGAACCGGTGGGTTATCGGGGTGCTGCCCCCGTCATTGTTCTGGAGCACCAGGTCCAGAGTTTGGGGCATTCTGCGCTGGCATGCCCATCTGAGGGTTCTGCTGAGCCCTCAGCAAGCGACCCAGCTCCTGCCATATTTTAGACCTGGCGCTCTAACTGTGAAACCCGCTCAGGCTGATACGGGGTTCTGTTTTCTCCCCTGGGCTGACCCCGGGAGGGGTAGCTATCCCTTCTCTGGTAGTACCCCGGGTTGGGAAGATTTGGGAACCCCTCCACCCTTGGCCTCCCCTCTCCCGGATTAAGTGGTCTGGGCTCAGGGAAGTGGGGAAAGACGGATGGATGATTTTGGGGTTGGAAATTGGGTGGATACATGGGGAAAAAGTTCTGCCCAGGGTTTGGTGAATTTCTGCCCTCCTGGGGGAAGTTAGGAGGGAAGTTCCCTGGGTTAGGTGCTTGGCTGGATCCCCCCCTTTTGCTGGAGGAGTCCACACATAACCCAGGATGGGTCGGTTTCCTTGTAGCGGGGACTTACATAGTCAGGGGAGTGAGGGACCCCATTTGTGGGACTACCTCCTTGGCTCCCTGTCTGTGACTGGCCCGAGGGCCTTCTGGGCTTGGAATTATTCTGTGCAGGCAAGTTTTTAGGCCCCCCATCTCCAAATACAAAATGGGGTGAACCTTTACCTATGTCACCTTAGCAGCAGCAGGGATGCTGGTCGGTTTGGGGTTTTTCTGAGCATTATTTTTATTTTCTATGGGCTTCTGCACCTCAAAGATTCAGGTGGCCTGTTCAATGACCCAGTCTAGTGAACTTTTCTCATGAAAATCTCTCACTAGCTGGGCCATGATTTATTTGGGTAAGGCATGGAAAAAAGTGTCAACAAATTCTTTGCTATCAGTGCACACCCTTTTGGTAGTATGCGCAAAGGCACGCTTCTGCTAATGCACAAATTCTTGTGGGGCCTGATCCTCCCCACATTTCAAATTGTAGGCTGCCTTGCGAGCCTCTTGGGGATTTCGGTGAACAGAAAAGTGTTTCAAGATGGCTGCCCTATATGTGGACCATCTTGAATGATTTTGGTTCTCCAGCCCCGCAAAGAAACTGGAGTATTCTGTAGAGAATGTCCATTTTACATACTGAATGCAGCTACTGCTGTCCTTCAAATGGAAAGACTCCATCATTTGTTCAAAGAGCTCCAAATGTTCCCAAACAGAATACTCGGAGTTCTTATGGTTAGGAGTGATGACGCTCCTTATTGCTTTGATCTGTTTTAAGGGGTCCTTAAGCAAGGCCCTTTTTGCCTTATTGGCCTTCTTGGTTCGGGTAACCCTGGTCCATTCATCCTCTGACTCAGAAGCACTGCTCCCAGAGGTGCCCGTCTGATCTTCCAGGTTTTCCTGGATTCTGTGAGCCTAGGAATGGCCGGCAGAATGTGAGGATCTAGTCTCTTGTGTCCTGGGATGCTCAGAGGAGTCTTCAGATTACTCCTTGCTGCCCGGATTTGATGGGTAACCCCCCACTGACCTAACTGGGCAGAGGTTTTCAGAATGCCCATAGAGGACCTACTCTCCCGGGGATCCTCACTAAATTGCACTATACTTGGGTGCCCATACCCGGATGCCCGCCCATCCATTCCTGGGGGGTACTGGCCTATGAGCCCCATATTTCTGACTGGATAATAATCTGCCATCCCTGTGGCCCTGGGCTCATGTGTGCCAGGGAACCTGGGGGTGGCAGACCAGGGACTGGGAGAGATGGAGGCCTCTGGTACTAGGGCTCCTGAGGTTATGCTCAGGTGTTTCCCTTTCCCAGCGAACCTCATATCTATCAGCCCCTGCTCCCTTTTGCCCTGCCAGAGCTTGTGATTTCAGTTCCTCAATCAAGGCCTTACTAGACTCTATCAGTCTCTCCTGCATGGCTACCTGTTGCTGGAGCTTATCATTGTGCTGGCAGAGAGCTTCATTCTCTCTCTGTGCTTCCTGGGTAGTCTTGGAGTACTGGGCCAGTCTTTGCTGAAGGAGGGTTACCCCCTGAGTCCCATCCCTACTGGCCTGCTCCTTTCTTGCCAGAGCATCTTCCACCCTACTGGTGTGCTCTAACAAGTTCTGATGCTGTTTTTGGAGGTCACCCAGTCCCTGGAGGGCCAGGTGATTTTCTTCCATTTTCTTTTTTAAGTGGCATACTTCCTGGCCTAAGGTATCCCTTTCCTGAGTAAGGGCCTGCATCTGTGCCGCCAGGTCATCCCTCTGCCTTTGAAGGGCACCAGCTTTCTGGCGCTCTTCATCAAACTCTGCCTGGGTATCCAGGTCTTTCAAAATCAATGTATTTCTCTCCTCTTTTTCTTTATCCAATTGGCTTTGCAGGGTGGCTACCTGCTTTGTGCATGCCCTGTTGAAATCTATCTGTTGCTCCAGCTTTTTCTGGCTCTGCAGTAGGGAGTCCAAACCTTCTTGATGCTCCTTCTGCAAGGCCAGAATTCTGGTATCCTGGTCTGCCCTTTCCTGTTGCAGGATACCCATGTCCTCTTTTATTTTAATGATATACTGTCTACTATCATTTTCTGACTCCTGGCTCCTTTGGAGCCTCTGCTCAGAAGAGTCCATTTCAGATTGGGCCTTCTCTAATGCCATCAGCTGCCTACTTGCCCGATCATGGCCTTCAGCACATTTGTCCTGTATGGCTCCCATATATATATATAAATATGCCGCTATCCTGACAATCTTGTCGTGCTCATCTTTGGCCTTAGGGGCCATGTATAGTTCACTCAGGGCCCCGGGTAAGGGGCCCTGATCTCTCCAGATATATAACCCAGTTGCAGTGACCTGTTGTGTGATTGCCTGCAACCACATATTCTGGTCCTGCTGAGTCCAATCACCTCTCACAAATAGCTTATGTAAGAGGTGCTCTCTCGCTATCTTGATGTCTACCAGTGTCGTCATTCTGGAAATTGCTTTCTTTCCTGACTTACAGAATTTTATTTCATTTTGCAAAACCGACCGTTTCCTGAGAGCGTTCCCTTTTGAGGGGTGCTTTTATAGCATAACACAGCGTGGTGATCCAACAGGATTTATGTATCCTGTCAGTTAGCACACAGTATTAAACTGCACAAGTGGTAGGTCTAATCCAGAAATCCCAGACGAGCCCCCACTCTGTAAGTGACTTCAATCCAGCAATCCAACTAAGTCAATGCCTAGTCTGGGATGCCAAATGGAAGCCCTTATTAATATGTTTCTATGTCAAATTCTTTGAATCTGGATGATGAACCCTTATATAACACCCCTCTCTTTGAATCCCCCTGACCTCACTGAGCCAAGAAGTAGGTTTGTTTTGCAAATTAAAAGGTTTATTGGTAAACTTAAACAATATATTTATATCACACTTTTATGAACAAAATATTATCTGATAGCACACTTATGAATATAATAGTGGTCAACAATGGGTAATATTACAATAGCACACTCTCTTTAATCAATGAGGAGTTGGTGTAGAAAGGATAAGGTAGCAGAGAATACTTTGTATGGTTTCAAGGAAATGCAAGATATGAAAGAATGCAGCACAGAAATAAACTTGATATGGTTTCAATCACAAGATAATATGGTCACTTTTTCCCCTGTGATTACCCACTCCCCCCCACTATGCAATATGAAGAGATGGAATTGAGAGCACACAGGTTTCAAGAATACAATCACTATACAGTTCAATTCCAGTTCCCCCTGCAAGCTTTGCAAGCTTAGAGAAAACAGGGATGATTTTAAAGCAGGCAAAATCCTTTTAAATGTGATTGCAATGAAGTGAAAATATGCTAAAAATGATTTTTAACTCACTAAAGGATATTCAAAATAAGTGATAGTTACTTAGATTGGTTCAGGTCAACACTAACAATGATTCCTGAATGATTATCAGATGGAAAACGAAATTCAGCAGTGGTAAGCAAGAAGCAGCTATTTTTACAAGTGGTGAAATGGAGCTAAATTGCAATTCGCTGCACTTTTTCAGCGTGCGTAAATCGCGATTATGGAATAATTATAAGTAGGAGGAATGTCGTTTTAGGATTGTTGGAAAACATGAGGATCTTAGCTTTAAAATGACAGTTAGATTTTGCTTCTAGGACGTGCGGTTCAAAAGATACAGACGTTTTTGTGGAGGTAGATTTTCAAAAATAAAGTCAATCTTTCAGAATGACAAATGCGCGTTACAGATTTGAAATCACCAGGATGGACACAAAATTCTAAATGCAGTTCTGGACAGGTTGAAATGGATGGGATAAGATTACTTTAGACTAAGAGATGACTATGCACAGCTCTAGCCTAAATACTCACTCCTAGTTTTGGAATGGAATGGAAATGGGCCTCGTCACTGATCTGGTCAAGTTGGACTTCACTCGCCACAGGACGGTCCCAGGCACTGGTTCTGCTTAAAGCACGGCACGGTGGTCTGGTCTGGCCTCTTGGACTGGATCAAGCGGTTTCTGGATACAGCACTGCTTTCTGGGTCTGGATCTGGTTCTGGCACAGGGTTCTAGCCAGTCGCAAACAGCATGGCAAGACTGTTGAATAGTTTGGTTAGGTTGCTGGATTCTGAGGCCTGCTGAGAAGAGTTCAGCTTTTGGGTTAGGCCCCTGCTTTAGGTTCTATAACTGGGTTCTAGAGCTTTGTTCTGGATCTATCTGGAGTCTAAGTTCTTCTGGACATTGTCTGGATCCGGTCCGGCAGAGTGCTGCACAAGAAATCAGTTGAAGTGGAAAGTGAGTGTCCTTTCTGGGTCCCAGCAGTCCATTTTATGTGTTTTCTAAGTGGGTGTAGAGGCTGACTTTCTATGCCCAACCCACTAAGGATTTGATAGGTTAGAGGATACCCTGTGACCTGACTGGAGAAAGGATTAGTGAGTCAGAATGAGTCATCAGGTGTCATGTTTATGGCTGAAGCTGAAATCCCTCCCCTCTGCTTTTACTTAGAAATCAATTTTTCATAACCAAACATGCTTCCCAGATACACAAGTTGTTGAGAATACATGTACACATCCCAGATTAATTAAGGTACATTATGTTCCAACTCTGATCTTTCTAAGAGCTTGGTTTCAGAAATGACAACTTATTCGCAATTTTAGTGGGTTTTGCAATATTGGTTTTGCACCAAATCTTACACAGACGTACACACCCTCTCTGAGCATATTACTATAAGTTGTTATGTTTCTAGCATAAACACTGCACCCACAATATTAATAAATCCCGGGGTTTGGTCTCAGAACATCGTACGGATTTCAGCTTAGTCTCAAACTGTGAGGGCATTTGTCATATTAAGAATCCCAAAGTTGTACATTTCTGTCAGCTTGATACAATATTTTAGAAGCATTTTCCTTAAACATATATTTGGTGCAATATTAAATCCATAACTCAGTCTGGTCCACCCCTAGAAGCTTGGTGAGTCAGATGGTCACATGTCTTGCTTCTCCCAGAGCAGTGTTGACAGTTACACCTCAAATCAGCATATTCAATTCATCCCAAAGCCCCCATTGTTCCTTCCTCCAGGCTGCAGAGAAAATCTTCTCCTCTCCTGATTTACATGTCAATGCGATATACTGTGCTGTTGGTGGTAAAACCAGGTGTGAAGGCTTCCCAGGGACAGAAGGCCTCTTGAACTTTTAATTAAATCAGACTGGCTTCTAATCAATTGCAATTTAGTTCCTTGTGAAAAAAATCTAATATTATAAACTGAAAATAAGCAACACATCTTTAATCAAGTCTTTTTCCACATTAAATCAATGTGTGGCACTCTATATGGCATTTTGATAGACTTCTCTGCTTTGGCATATTTACCTTCTGCAAGACAGCTCTCCTGTCAGTATTCAGGAATCGCCAGCACCTGTCAGTAGCGAGCACCGGTACTGGACCCATTTGTGACAGCTGTCTTTAAATCAAATGTCTTTAACATGGGATTTTGTCCTAATAACATATGATTCTTGCTGACGTTGTACTGATGTGGATTCTTGCAGTAGAGTAATGTAGAACACCCAACAAGAAGTTGTATCCTTTTGGTGGTTTTGTGAGCCATGATTTTGGCAATTTTGACGATCAAGAAAATTAATTCCCAAACAGCTCTGGGTTGCTTTTGGCAATCGGTATTGCTATTTCCAAGTGGTTTCAGGCTACTGTGTGTGTAGCCCAATGGTGGTTTTAGGCAGTGACCTCCTGTGCTCACTAAGATAGGCAAAA
Source organism: Ambystoma mexicanum (assembly GCF_040938575.1). Lineage (NCBI taxonomy): Eukaryota > Metazoa > Chordata > Amphibia > Caudata > Ambystomatidae > Ambystoma > Ambystoma mexicanum. Next base: position 68,351,055 of record NC_090932.1, on the reverse strand, counting down.
GTGGATGGCAGCCTATCTTACAGATTTTTTTCTGCGCATTTTTGGATGGTTTTGAGCGAGCAGCATGCTTTCCAATGGCCATTCTGATGTTTTCAATGCACAGTACTGTTGCAGGGCTTGGATGAGTGGGTGAAAACATCCCACAAGATGCAAGTATTGCCACTGTAAAACACTTTAATGACAGCACCATCCACTTGTGGATTTCCTGCTACGCTTCAGGAGTCATTAATATTCTGGAGTAAACCATGATGGTATGTTCTAATTTCAGGCGGTGATATTGGCTATCATAGGTTTCCCTGTGCTTTTTTGCAGCTTTGCATGCGTATGCATAATGACAAAATGTGGGAAAACTAAAAGAAATAATGAAGCGATAGTCTGGAAAGAAGGTGTATTTATCTATATCATATAACCATTGAAACTGTGCTGCATTTTAAAGTGCTTTAGAAATAATTAAGGGAACACAATAAAGTTTGACTACTGTCTCTCTCCTCTGACAGTGTTGGGCTATGAACTCTCCAGATGTGGAATAAAGAGCTGTTAAATCCAGCTGCGCCAGATGGTGCTTATTGATAACTTAAGTCATGATGAATGCGGAGAAGCAATTGAAAGCGGAAACCAGTGAACTTTAAAAAAAAAAGGATGAGTGTTTGGTATTTTTGAAGGACATCGTATTTTAAACAAAAATCGGTTTAACTTTCTGTTTTTAGTCACTCCAACCAAGGCAGAAACTAAACAAGCACTGGAAAAATCAACAGTTTTGGCTTCTGTGTAGGCACGGGATAGACATTTGGCAGTCACTACCATAATAACACTACCTTCTGCTACAGAATGCACGTGAATTTTACTATCGCTCCACCCACGATTCACTCCCCCACCCACCTACAAATCATGTGCACCCAAACCTCACCCAAAAATTCCAACTTAACTACCTAACTCTACATAGGCCTTATTATCAATTTGATACTATTTAACTGCCCTAAAAAGGCCTTTTCTATTATAGCAGTTTTTGCCTCTTCAAATCCCAATGGTGTCCAGTAATAGAGTTGCGTTGGAAATGGCCCCAGGGTGTAACATTTCCCCAAAAATTCACCCTCAGTAAAATCAAACACTTTCCCTAAATGTTCTAGGATTGGAGTTTATAATATAAATCTATAGCCCTCCTAGAATATTCGGGGAAAGTATTTTAGGAGCAGGCCTACCTGGCGACTTTTCCAGGCGACATGATCACATGTGGCCCTTTTTTGTACTGACATTTCGATACAGGTGCACACACACTTTCTGTTCGTTCGGAGGCAAACAGACGAGGGCCAATCAGAGTGATAGCTTCCTAATATGGGACGAGCAGGAATTACTTTTAGGTCTCTTGCCATTTTTCAGCAAAGTGCCACCTAAAATAATGTCCTTGAAGCAGGTGCAAACTGCAAAGAAATTAAGGGCGGAAGTGTTTGTATTAAAAGTGCACTGGAATGTGCAGGGTTTCCAGGTCACCCCATTGCTCCATGACCTTGCCATTAATACCCATGTAATTCTTTCATCTATGTCGCCTGTATTTCCAAAACCCTCACAAATTCCTCATGCCATCTCCTCCTCAAAACTCTGGATCATTCTAGATCACTTTCTCCGCTTCGCCTACTTAATTTTAATCCTGCAGCATGACGATAGCCTTATAGACCTCTGGAGGGGTCATTAACGCCTGATAATGACCCACCCCACAGTTTTTGGAGGGGATATTACCCTGTCAGGATGAAGGTGCAGTAAAAGAAAAGGTCTTTCCCTAGAGAGAGCGTCTTGGTAAAAGCAAACTTGCTGGGGAATTGCGTTGCTGATTTTTTAATGCAGAGAAATGCTTTCTCTTGTTTCCCAATGATTGAAATGGATATCAATACCTGTAATTACAGACTGCATTCCGAGTATTCTGATTGGCTAAATGGAGGCCAGTAATGACTTTCATGTGCTAACAACGGGTATTTCCCGGCATTCCATGACCTGTTTAATGGTATAATATAGGGGTCTTTGTTCACTATGAAAAATTAATCCAATGTTTTAAATATGTGGTTTAATCGACTGCTAACAAATATAGCGAATTAGAATATCTAGTGTTCTAAAACCGGAATTGATCACTTAAGAATCCACTTGGATCCAAAATGGATAGGCACCTTATTTATAAGGGATGATGTAGATTCTGAGACACATCAAGCAAGGTTCTTGGACCAAATCTGCATTGGAATTCCCAAAACTACCACTTTTATTTAACCGAGAATACCCTAGGTCTGCAACCTTTGAGTCGCCTCAGCTACAGCCAGCAGCCAATGGTGAGGGATCATGGGAATTGCAGTCCAAAATGTCTGGAGGGTGATGGGTTACAGAGCCCTGCCCTAGCTAATTGACCTAGCCTACCCCTAGCATTTCTGAAAAGCTGTTGTTCAGGGGAATCAAAGGTTGGGCCCTGCGCTATGGCCCCTCAAGTTCCATGGGCAATAATGATCTACAGACTGGAAAACATGCTCTACATAAAAAACACCTTCAGGCCCAAGGGATGTAATGTGGTTTTAGGCTACCTTTTAGCCACCATTGACTAGTCAGGTTACCCCACTGCTGCAACGACTACAGTATCACATGCTGTTCTTTTAGTTGCCATTGACTAGTCAGGCTATTGCACTGCTGCAACAACTCCAGTATCACCTTCTGTTCTTTTAGCCACCATTGACTAGTCAGGCTACCACACTGCTGCAATGACTACAGTATCACATGCTGTTCTTTTAGCCACCATTGACTAGTCAGGCTACCCAACTGCTGCAATGTACTAGTCAGGCTACCCAACTGCTGTAACAACTACAGTATCACATGCTGTTATTAGCTGCCATTGACTAGTCAGGCTACCACACTGCTGCAATGACTACAGTATCACATGTTGTTCTTTTAGCCACCATAGATTAGTCAGGCTGCACAACTGCTGCAATGACTACAGTATCACGTGCTGTTCTTCTAGCCACCATTGACTAGTCAGGCTACCCAACTGCTGCAACAACTACAGTATCACATGCTGTTCTTTTAGCTGCCATTGACTAGTCAGGCTACCCAACTGCTGCAATGACTACAGTATCACCTGCTGTTCTTTTTGCCGCCATGTTGCCCAACTGCTGCAATGAGTACAGTATCACATGCTGTTCTTTTAGCTTCCATTGACTAGTCAGGCTATTGCACTGCTGCAACAACTGCAGTATCATGTTCGGTTCTTTTAGCCACCATTGACTAGTCAGGCTACCACACTGCTGCAATGACTACAGTATCACATGCTGTTCTTTTAGCCACCATTGACTAGTCAGGCTACCCAACTGCTGCAATGTACTAGTCAGGCTACCCAACTGCTGTAACAACTACAGTATCACATGCTGTTATTAGCTGCCATTGACTAGTCAGGCTACCACACTGCTGCAATGACTACAGTATCACCTGTTGTTCTTTTAGCCACCATAGACTAGTCAGGCTGCACAACTGCTGCAATGACTACAGTATCACGTGCTGTTCTTCTAGCCACCATTGACTAGTCAGGCTACCCAACTGCTGCAACAACTACAGTATCACATGCTGTTCTTTTAGCTGCCATTGACTAGTCAGGCTACCCAACTGCTGCAACGACTACAGTATCACATGCTGTTCTTTTAGCCACCATTGACTAGTCAGGCTACCCAACTGCTGCAATGATGACAGTATCACGTGTTGTTCTTTTGCCGCCATTGACTAGTCAGGCTAACACACTGCTGCAACGACAACAGTATCACGTGCTGTTCTTTTATCCGCCATTGACTAGTCAGGCTACCCAACTGCTGCAACAACTACAGTATCACATGCTGTTCTTTTAGCTGCCATTGACTAGTCAGGCTACCCAACTGCTGCAATGACTACAGTATCACGTGCTGTTCTTTTTGCCGCCATGTTGCCCAACTGCTGCAATGAGTACAGTATCACATGGTGTTCTTTTAGCTTCCATTGACTAGTCAGGCTACCCAACTTCTGCAACGACTACAGTATCACGTGCTGTTCTTTTAGCCGCCATTGACAAGTCAGGCTACCTTACTGCTGCAACGACTACAGTATCACGTGTTGTTCTTTTAAATGCCATTGACTAGTCTGGCTACCACACTGCTGCAATGACTACAGTATCACGTGCTGTTCTTTTGGCCGCCATTGACTAGTCACGTTACCCAACTGCTGCAACGACTACAGTATCACGTCTTGTTCTTTTAGCCGCCATTGACTAGTCAGGCTACCCAACTGCTGCAACGACTACAGTATCAGGTGCTGTTCTTTTAGGCGCCATTGACTAGTCAGGCTACCCAACTGCTGCAACGACTACAGGATCACTTGCTGTTCTTTTAACCGCCATTGACTATTCAGGCTACCCAACTGCTGCAATGTCTACAGGATCACAAGCTGTTCTTTTAGCTGCCATTGACTAGTCAGGCTACCACACTGCTGCAACGACTACAGTATCACGTGGTGTTCTTTTAGCCGCCATTCACTAGTCAGGCTACCCAACTGCTGCAATGACTACAGTATCACGTGCTGTTCTTTTAGCCGCCATTGACTAGCCAGGCTACCCCACTGCTGCAAAGACTACAGTATCACATGCTGTTCTTTTAGCCGCCATTGACTAGTCAGGCTACCCAACTGCTGCAATGATTACAGTATCACGTGTTGTTCTTTTAGCCGCCATTGACTAGTCAGGCTACCACACTGCTGCAACGACTACAGTATCACATGCTGTTCTTTTAGCCGCCAAAGACTAGTCAGGCTACCGCACTGCTGCAATGACTACAGTATCACGTTCTGTTCTTTTAGCCACCATTGACTTCAGGCTAACACACTGCTGCAATGACTACAATATCACATGCTGTACTTTTAGCTGTCATTGAATAGTCAGGCTACCGCACTGCTCCAATGACTACAGTATCACATGTTGTTCTTTTAGCTGCCATTGACTAGTCATGCTACCACACTGCTGCAATGACTACAGTATCACGTTCTGTCCTTTTAGCTGCCATTGACTAGTCAGGCTACCCCACTGCTGAATGACTACAGTATCATGTGCTGTTCTTTTAGCTACCATCTGACTTTTCATGCTACCCCACTGCTGCAATGACTACAGTATCACGTGCTGGTCTTTTAGCCACTATCGACTAGTCAGGCTACCCCACTGCTGCAATGACTAGAGTATCACATGCTGTTCCTTTAGCCGCCATCGACTAGTCAGGCTTACCCCACAGCTGTAATGACTACAGTATCACGTGCTGTTCTTTTAGCCGCCATTGACTAGTTAGGCTACCCCACTTCTGCAATGAGTATAGTATCACATGCTGTTCCTTTAGCCACCATTGACTAGTCAGGCTACTCAACTGCTGCAAAGACTACAGTATCATGTGCTGTTCTTTTAGCCGCCATCAACTAGTCAGGCTACCCAACTGCTGCAACGACTACAGTATCACGTGTTGTTCTTTTAGCCACCATTGACTAGTCAGGCTACCCAACTGCTGCAACGACTACAGTATCACATTCTGTTCTTTTAGCCACCATTGACTAGTCAGGCTACCCAACTGCTGCAACGATGACAGTATCACGTGTTGTTCTTTTGCCGCCATTGACTAGTCAGGCTAACACACTGCTGCAACGACTACAGTATCACATGCTGTTCTTTTATCCGCCATTGACTAGTCAGGCTATCCAACTGCTGCAATGACTACAGTATCACGTGCTGTTCTTTTAGCCGCCATTGACAAGTCAGGCTACCCAACTGCTGCAACGACTGCAGTATCACATGCTGTTTTTTTCACCGCCATTGACTAGTCAGACTACCCACCTGCTGCAACGACTACAGTATCACATGCTGTTCTTTTAGTTGCCATTGACTAGTCAGGCTACTGCACTGCTGCAACGACTCCATTATCACATGCTGTTCTTTTAGCCACCATTGACTTGTCAGGCTACCACACTGCTGCAAAGACTACAGTATCACATGCTGTTCTTTTAGCCACCATTGACTAGTCAGGCTACCCAACTGCTGCAATATACTAGTTAGGCTACCCAACTGCTGAAATGACTACAGTATCACATGTTGTTCTTTTAGCCACCATTGACGAGTCAGGCTACACAACTGCTCTAATGACTACAGTATCACATGCTGTTCTTCTAGCCACCATTGACTAGTCGGGCTACCCAAATGATGCAACGACTACAGTATCACATGCTGTTCTTTTAGCCGCCATTGACTAGTCAGGCTACCCAAATGCTGCAATGACTACAGTATCACGTGCTGTTCTTTTAGCTGCCATTGACTAGTCATGCTACCACACTGCTGCAATGACTACAGTATCACGTTCTGTTCTTTTAGCTGCCATTGACTAGTCAGGCTACCCCACTGCTGAATGACTACAGTATCATGTGCTGTTCTTTTAGCTACCATCTGACTATTCATGCTACCCCACTGCTGCAATGACTACAGTATCACGTGCTGTTCTTTTAGCCACTATCGACTAGTCAGGCTACCCCACTGCTGCAATGACTAGAGTATCACATGCTGTTCCTTTAGCCGCCATCGACTAGTCAGGCTACCCCACAGCTGTAATGACTACAGTATCACGTGCTGTTATTTTAGCCGCCATTGACTAGTTAGGCTACCCCACTTCTGCAATGAGTATAGTATCACATGCTGTTCCTTTAGCCACCATTGACTAGTCAGGCTACTCAACTGCTGCAAAGACTACAGTATCATGTGCTGTTCTTTTAGCCGCCATCAACTAGTCAGGCTACCCAACTGCTGCAACGACTACAGTATCACGTGCTGTTCTTTTAGCCACCATTGACATGTCAGGCTACCCAACTGCTGCAACGACTACAGTATCACGTGCTGGTCTTTTAGCCGCCATTGACAAGTCAGGCTACCCAACTGCTGCAACGACTGCAGTATCACATGCTGTTTTTTTCACCGCCATTGACTAGTCAGGCTACCCACCTGCTGCAGCGACTACAGTATCACATGCTGTTCTTTTAGTTGCCATTGACTAGTCAGGCTACTGCACTGCTGCAACGACTCCATTATCACATGCTGTTCTTTTAGCCACCATTGACTAGTCAGGCTACCCAACTGCTGCAATATACTAGTTAGGCTACCCAACTGCTGAAATGACTACAGTATCACATGTTGTTCTTTTAGCCACCATTGACGAGTCAGGCTACACAACTGCTCTAATGACTACAGTATCACATGCTGTTCTTCTAGCCACCATTGACTAGTCAGGCTACCCAAATGATGCAACGACTACAGTATCACATGCTGTTTTTTTAGCCGCCATTGACTAGTCAGGCTACCCAAATGCTGCAATGACTACAGTATCACGTGCTGTTCTTTTAGCCACCATTGACTAGCCAGGCTACCCAACTGCTGCAATGACTACGGGATCACGTACTGTTCTTTTAGCCAGCATTGACTTGTCAGGCTACCCAACTGCTGCAACGTTTACAGTATCACGTGCTGTTCTTTTAGCCGCCATTGACTAGTCAGGCTACCACACTGCTGCAATCACTACAGTATCACGTGATGTTCTTTAAGCCGCCATTGACTGGTCAGGCTACCCAAACGCTGCAATAACTACAGTATCACTTGCTGTTCTTTTAGCCACCATTGACTAGCCAAGCTACCCCACTGCTGCAAAGACTACAGTATCACGTGCTGTTCTTTTAGCCGCCATCGACTAGTCAGGCTACACAACTGCTGCAATGATTACAGTATCACGTGTTGATCTTTTAGCCGCCATTGTCTAGTCAGGCAACCACACTGCTCCAACGAATACAGTATCACATGCTGTTCTTTTAGCCGTCATTGACTAGTCAGGCTACCGCACTGCTGCAATGACTACATCATCACATGCTGTTCTTTTAGCTGCCATTGACTTCAGGCTAATGCACTGCTGCAATGACTACAGTATCACATGCTGTACTTTTAGCTGTCATTGAATATTCAAGCTACCACACTGCTGCAATGACTACAGTATCACATGTTGTTCTTTTAGCTGCCATTGACTAGTCATGCTACCACACTGATGCAATGACTATAGTATTACGTTCTGTTCTTTTAGCCGCCATTGACTAGTCAGGCTACCCCACTGCTGCAATGACTACAGTATCATGTGCTGTTCTTTTAGTTGTCATCTGACTGTCATGCTACCCCACTGCTGCAATTACTACAGTATCACGTTATGGTCTTTTAGCCGCCATTGACTAGTCAGGCTACCCCACTGCTGCAATGACTACAGTATCACGTCCTGTTCTTTTAGCTGCCATCTGACTAGTCATGCTACCCCACTGCTGCAATGACTACAGTATCACGTGCTGTTCTCTTAGCCGCCATCGACTATTCAGGCTACCCCACTGCTGCAATGACTAGAGTATCACGTGCTGTTCCTTTAGCCGCCATCGACTAGTCAGGCTACCCCACAGCTGCAATGACTACAGTATCACGTGCTGTTCTTTTAGCCGCCATCGACTAGTTAGGCTACCCCACTTCTGCAATGACTACAGTATCGCATGCTGTTCCTTTAGCCACCATTGACTAGTCAGGCTACCACACTGCTGCAATGACTACAGTATCACATGCTGTTCTTTTAGCCGCCATCGACTAGTTAGGCTACCCCACTTTTGCAATGACTACAGTATCACGTGCTGTTCCTTTAGCCACCATCGACTAGTCAGGCTACCACACTTCTGGAAATGACTACAGTATCACTTGCTGTTCTTTGAGCCGCAATTGAATAGTCAGGCTACTGAACTGCTGCAATGACTACAGTTTCACGTGCTGCTCTTTTCGCCGCCATCGACTAGTCAGGCAACCCAACTGCTGCAACGACTACAGTATCACGTGCTGTTCTTTTAGCCACCATTGACTAGTCAGGCTACCCAACTGCTGCAATGACTACAGTATCACGTGCTGTTCTTTTAGCCACCATTGACTAGTCAGGCTACCCATCTGCTGCAACGATTACAGTATCACGTGTTGTTCTTTTGCTGCCATGACTAGTCAGGCTACCACACTGCTGCAACGACTACAGTATCACTTGCTGTTCTTTTAGCCGCCATTGACTAGTCAGGCTACCCAACTGCTGCAATTACTACAGTATCACGTGCTGTTCTTTTAGCCGCCATTGACTAGTCAGGCTACCCAACTGCTGCAATGACTACAGTATCACATGCTGTTCTTTTAGCTGCCATTGACTAGTCAGGCAACCCCACAGCTGCAATGACTACAGTATCACGTGCTGTTCTTTTAGCCGCCATCGACTAGTTAGGCTACCCCACTTCTGCAATGACTACAGTATCACATGCTGTTCTTTTAGCCGCCATTGTCTAGTCAGGCTACCACACTGTTGCAACAACTACAGTATCACATGCTGTTCTTTTAGCCGCCATTGACTAGTCAGGCTACTCAACTGCTGCAACGAATACAGTATCAGATGCTGTTCTTTTAGCCGTCATTGACTAGTCATGCTACCGCAGTGCTGCAATGACTACAGTATCACATGCTGTTCTTTTAGCTGCCATTGACTGCAGGCTAATGCACGGCTGCAATGACTACAGTATCACATGCTGTACTTTTAGCTGTCATTGAATAGTCAAGCTAACGCACTGCTGCAATGACTACAGTATCACATGTTCTTTTAGCTGCCATTGACTAGTCATGCTACCACACTGATGCAATGACTATAGTATCAAGTTTTGTTCTTTTAGCCGCCATTGACTAGTCAGGCTACCCCACTGCTGCAATGACTACAGTATCATGTGCTGTTCTTTTAGTTGCCATCTCACTGTCATGCTACCCCACTGCTGCAATGACTACAGTATCACGTTATGGTCTTTTAGCCGCCATTGACTAGTCAGGCTACCCCACTGCTGCAATTACTACAATATCACGTCCTGTTCTTTTAGCTGCCATCTGACTAGTCATGCTACCCCACTGCTGCAATGACTACAGTATCACGTGCTGTTCTCTTAGCCGCCATCGACTATTCAGGCTACCCCACTGCTACAATGACTAGAGTATCACGTGCTGTTCCTTTAGCCGCCATCGACTAGTCAGGCTACCCCAAAGCTGCAATGACTACAGTATCACGTGCTGTTATTTTAGCCACCATCGACTAGTTAGGCTACCCCACTTCTGCAATGACTACAGTATTGCATGCTGTTCCTTTAGCCACCATTGACTAGTCAGGTTACCACACTGCTGCAATGACTACAGTATCACATGCTGTTCTTTTAGCCGCCATTGACTAGTTAGGCTACCCCACTTCTGCAATGACTACAGTATCACGTGCTGTTCCTTTAGCTACCATCGACTAGTCAGGCTACCACACTTCTGCAATGACTACAGTATCACTTGCTGTTCTTTTAGCCGCCATTGAATAGTCAGGCTTCTGAACTGCTGCAATGACTACAGTATCACATGCTGTTCTTTTCGCCGCCATCGACTAGTCAGGCTACCCAACTGCTGCAACGACTACAGTATCACGTGCTGTTCTTTTAGCCACCATTGACTAGTCAGTCTACCCAACTGCTGCAATGACTACAGTATCACGTGCTGTTCTTTTAGCCACCATTGACTAGTCAGGCTACCCATCTGCTGCAACGATTACAGTATTACGTGTTGTTCTTTTGCCGCCATGACTAGTCAGGCTACCCAACTGCTGCAATGACTACAGTATCACGTGCTGTTCTTTTAGCCGCCATTGACTAGTCAGGCTACCCAACTGCTGCAACTACTACAGTATCGCGTGCTGTTTTTTTCACCACCATTGACTAGTCAGGCTACCCCACTGCTGCAACGACTACAGTATCACATGCTGTTCTTTTAGTTGCCATTGACTAGTCAGGCTACTGCACTGCTGCAACGACTACAGTATCACATGCTGTTCTTTTAGTTGCCAATGACTAGTCAGGCTACTGCACTGCTGCAACGACTCCAGTATCACGTGCTGTTCTTTTAGTTGCCATTGACTAGTCTGGCTACCACACTGCTGCAATGACTACAGTATCATGTGCTGTTCTTTTAGCCGCTGTTGACTAGTCAGGCTACCCAACTGCTGCAATGACTGCAGTATCACATGCTGTTCTTTTAGCCACAATTGACTAGTCAGGCTACCCAACTGCTGCAACGACTACAGTATCACGTGCTGTTCTTTTAGCCACCATTGACTAGTAAGGCTACCCAACTGCTGCAATGACTACAGGATAACGTGCTGTTCTTTTAGCCACCATTGACTAGTCAGGCTACCCAACTGCTGCAATGACTACAGTATCACATGCTGTTCTTTTAGCCGCCATTGACTAGTCAGGCTACCCAACTGCTGCAACGACTACAGTATCACATGCTGTTCCTTTAGCCACCATTGACTAGTAAGGCTACCCAACTGCTGCAATGACTACAGGATAATGTGCTGTTTTTTTAGCCACCATTGACTAGTCAGGCAACCCAACTGCTGCAACGTCTACAGTATCACGTGCTGTTCTTTTAGCCGCCATTGACTAGTCAGGCTACCACACTGCTGCAATGATTACAGTATCACTTGTTGTTCTTTTAGCCGCCATTGTCTAGTCAGGCTACCACACTGCTGCAACAACTACAGTATCACATGCTGTTCTTTTAGCCGCCATTGACTAGTCAGGCTACACAACTGCTGCAACGAATACAGTATCAGATGCTGTTCTTTTAGCCGTCATTGACTAGTCAGGCTACCGCACTGCTGCAATGACTACAGTATCACATTCTGTTCTTTTAGCCGCCATTGACTTCAGGCTAATGCACTGCTGCAATGACTACAGTATCACATGTTCTTTTAGCTGCCATTGACTAGTCATGCTACCACACTGATGCAATGACTATAGTATCACGTTCTGTTCTTTTAGCCGCCATTGACTAGTCAGGCTACTCCACTGCTGCAATGACTACAGTATCATGTGCTGTTCTTTTAGTTGCCATCTGACTGTCATGCTACCCCACTGCTGCAATTACTACAGTATCACGTCCTGTTCTTTTAGCTGCCATCTGACTAGTCATGCTACCCCACTGCTGCAATGACTACAGTATCACATGCTGTTCCTTTAGCCGCCATCGACTATTCAGGCTACCCCACTGCTGCAATGTCTAGAGTATCACGTGCTGTTCCTTTAGCCGCCATCGACTAGTCAGGCTACCCCACAGCTGCAATGACTACAGTATCACGTGCTGTTCTTTTAGCCGCCATCGACTAGTTAGGCTACCCCACTTCTGCAATGACTACAGTATCGCATGCTGTTCCTTTAGCCACCATTGACTAGTCAGGCTACCACACTGCTGCAACGACTACAGTATCACGTGCTGTTCTTTTAGCCGCCATTGACTAGTCAGGCTACCCAACTGCTGCAACTACTACAGTATCGCGTGCTGTTTTTTTCACCGCCATTGACTAGTCAGACTACCCCACTGCTGCAACGACTACAGTATCACATGCTGTTCTTTTAGTTGCCATTGACTAGTCAGGCTACTGCACTGCTGCAACGACTACCGTATCACATGCTGTTCTTTTAGTTGCCAGTGACTAGTCAGGCTACTGCACTGCTGCAGCAACTCCAGTATCACGTGCTGTTCTTTTAGTTGCCATTGACTAGTCTGGCTACCACACTGCTGCAATGACTACAGTATCACGTGCTGTTCTTTTAGCCGCTGTTGACTAGTCAGGCTACCCAACTGCTGCAATGACTACAGTATCACATGCTGTTCTTTTAGCCGCCATTGACTAGTCAGGCTACCCAACTGCTGCAACGACTACAGTATCACGTGCTGTTCTTTTAGCCACCATTGACTAGTAAGGCTACCCAACTGCTGCAATGACTGCAGGATAACGTGCTGTTCTTTTAGCCACCATTGACTAGTCAGGCTACCCCACTGCTGCAATTACTACAGTATCACGTCCTGTTCTTTTAGGTGCCATCTGACTAGTCATGCTACCCCACTGCTGCAATGACTACAGTATCACGTGCTGTTCTCTTAGCCGCCATCGACTATTCAGGCTACCCCATTGCTGCAATGTCTAGAGTATCACGTGCTGTTCCTTTAGCCGCCATCGACTAGTCAGGCTACCCCACAGCTGCAATGACTACAGTATCACGTGCTGTTCTTTTAGCCGCCATCGACTAGTTAGGCTACCCCACTTCTGCAATGACTACAGTATCGCATGCTGTTCCTTTAGCCACCATTGACTAGTCAGGCTACCACACTGCTGCAATGACTACAGTATCACATGCTGTTCTTTTAGCCGCCATCGACTAGTTAGGCTACCCCACTTCTGCAATGACTACAGTATCACGTGCTGTTCCTTTAGCTACCATCGACTAGTCAGGCTACCACACTTCTGCAATGACTACAGTATCACTTGCTGTTCTTTTAGCCGCCATTGAATAGTCAGGCTACTGAACTGCTGCAATGACTACAGTATCAAATGCTGTTCTTTTCGCCGCCATCGACTAGTCAGGCTACCCAACTGCTGCAACGACTACAGTATCACGTGCTGTTCTTTTAGCCACAATTGACTAGTCAGTCTACCCAACTGCTGCAATGACTACAGTATCACGTGCTGTTCTTTTAGCCACCATTGACTAGTCAGGCTACCCATCTGCTGCAACGATTACAGTATCACGTGTTGTTCTTTTGCCGCCATGACTAGTCAGGCTACCACACTGCTGCAACGAATACAGTATCACGTGCTGTTCTTTTAGCCGCCATTGACTAGTCAGGCTACCCAACTGCTGCAATGACTACAGTATCACGTGCTGTTCTTTTAGCCGCCATTGACTAGTCAGGCTACCCAACTGCTGCAACTACTACAGTATCGCGTGCTGTTTTTTTCACCGCCATTGACTAGTCAGGCTACCCCACTGCTGCAACGACTACAGTATCACATGCTGTTCTTTTAGTTGCCATTGACTAGTCAGGCTACTGCACTGCTGCAACGACTACAGTATCACATGTTGTTCTTTTAGTTGCCAATGACTAGTCAGGCTACTGCACTGCTGCAACGACTCCAGTATCACGTGCTGTTCTTTTAGTTGCCATTGACTAGTCTGGCTACCACACTGCTGCAATGACTACAGTATCACGTGCTGTTCCTTTAGCCACCATCGACTAGTCAGGCTACCACACTTCTGCAATGACTACAGTATCACTTGCTGTTCTTTGAGCCGCAATTGAATAGTCAGGCTACTGAACTGCTGCAATGACTACAGTATCACGTGCTGTTCTTTTCGCCGCCATCGACTAGTCAGGCTACCCAACTGCTGCAATGACTACAGTATCACGTGCTGTTCTTTTAGCCACCATTGACTAGTCAGGCTACCCCACTGCTGCAATGACTACAGTATCACATGCTGTTTTTTTAGCCGCCATCGACTAGTTAGGCTACCCCACTTCTGCAATGACTACAGTATTGCATGCTGTTCCTTTAGCCACCATTGACTAGTCAGGCTACCACACTGCTGCAATGACTGCAGTATCACATGCTGTTCTTTTAGCCGCCATCGACTAGTTAGGCTACCCCACTTCTGCAATGACTACAGTATCACATGCTGTTCCTTTAACCACCATCGACTAGTCAGGCTACCACACTTCTGCAATGACTACAGTATCACTTGCTGTTCTTTGAGCCGCAATTGAATAGTCAGGCTACTGAACTGCTGCAATGACTACAGTATCAAATGCTGTACTTTTAGCTGTCATTGAATAGTCAGGCTACCGCACTGCTGCAATGACTACCGTATCACATGTTGTTCTTTTAGCTGCCATTGACTAGTCATGCTACCACACTGATGCATTGACTACAGTATCACGTTCTGTTCTTTTAGCCGCCATTGACTAGTCAGGCTACCCCACTGCTGCAATGACTACAGTATCACGTGCTGTTCTTTTAGCTGCCATCTGACTAGTCATGCTGCCCCACTGATACAATGACTACAGTATCACGTTCTGTTCTTTTAGCCGCCATTGACTAGTCAGTCTACCCAACTGCTGCAAAGACTACAGTATCACGTTCTGTTCTTTTAGCGGCCATTGACTAGTCAGGCTACCCCACTGCTGCAATGACTAAAGTATCACATCCTGTTCTTTTAGCTGCCATCTGACTAGTCATGCTACCCCACTGCTGCAATGACTACAGTATCACGTGCTCTTCTCTTAGCCGCCACCGACTATTCAGGCTACCCCACTGCTACAATGACTAGAGTATCATGTGCTGTTCCTTTAGCCGCCATCGACTAGTCAGGCTACCCAACAGCTGCAATGACTACAGTACCACGTGCTGTTTTTTTAGCCGCCATCGACTAGTTAGGCTACCCCACTTCTGCAATGACTACAGTATTGCATGCTGTTCCTTTAGCCACCATTGACTAGTCAGGCTACCACACTGCTGCAATGACTGCAGTATCACATGCTGTTCTTTTAGCCGCCATCGACTAGTTAGGCTACCCCACTTCTGCAATGACTACAGTATCACGTGCTGTTCCTTTAACCACCATCGACTAGTCAGGCTACCACACTTCTGCAATGACTACAGTATCACTTGCTGTTCTTTGAGCCGCAATTGAATAGTCAGGCTACTGAACTGCTGCAATGACTACAGTATCACGTGCTGTTCTTTTCGCCGCCATCGACTAGTCAGGCTACCCAACTGCTGCAACGACTACAGTATCACGTGCTGTTCTTTTAGCCACCATTGACTAGTCAGGCTACCCAACTGCTGCAATGACTACAGTATTATGTGCTGTTCTTTTAGCCACCATTGACTGGTCAGGCTTCCCATCTGATGCAACGATTACAGTATCACGTGTTGTTCTTTTGCCGCCATGACTATTCAGGCTACCACACTGCTGCAACGACTACAGTATCACGTGCTGTTCTTTTAGCCGCCATTGACTAGTCAGGCTACCCAACTGCTGCAATTACTACAGTATCACGTAATGTTCTTTTAGCCGCCATTGACTAGTCAGGCTACCCAACTGCTGCAATTACTACAGTATCACGTGCTGTTCTTTTAGCCGCCATTGACTAGTCAGGCTACCCAACTGCTGCAATTACTACAGTATCACGTGCTGTTCTTTTAGCCGCCATTGACTAGTCAGGCTACCCAACTGCTGCAACGACTTCAGTTTCACATGCTGTTCTTTTAGCCACCATTGACTAGTCAGGCTACCCAACTGCTGCAATGATTACAGTATCACTTGTTGTTCTTTTAGCCGCCATTGTCTAGTCAGGCTACCACACTGCTGCAACAACTACAGTATCACATGCTGTTCTTTTAGCCGCCATTGACTAGTCAGGCTACTCAACTGCTGCACCGAATACAGTATCACATGCTGTTCTTTTAGCCGTCATTGACTAGTCAGGCTACCGCACTGCTGCAATGACTACAGTATCACATGCTGTTCTTTTAGCTGCCATTGACTTCAGGCTAATGCACTGCTGCAATGACCACAGTATCACATGCTGTACTTTTAGCTGTCATTGAATAGTCAAGCTACCGCACTGCTGCAATGACTACAGTATCACATGTTCTTTTAGCTGCCATTGACTAGTCATGCCACCACACTGATGTAATGACTATAGTATCACGTGCTGTTCCTTTAGCCGCCATCGACTAGTCAGGCAACCCCACAGCTGCAATGACTACAGTATCACGTACTGTTCTTTTAGCCGCCATCGACTAGTTAGGCTACCCCACTTCTGCAATGACTACAGTATCGCATGCTGTTCCTTTAGCCACCATTGACTAGTCAGGCTACCACACTGCTGCAATGACTACAGTATCACATGCTGTTCTTTTAGCCGCCTTCGACTAGTTAGGCTACCCCACTTCTGCAATGACTACAGTATCACGTGCTGTTCCTTTAGCCACCATCGACTAGTCAGGCTACCACACTTCTGCAATGACTACAGTATCACTTGCTGTTCTTTGAGCCGCAATTGAATAGTCAGGCTACTGAACTGCTGCAATGACTACAGTATCACGTGCTGTTCTTTTCGCCGCCATCGACTAGTCAGGCTACCCAACTGCTGCAATGACTACAGTATCACGTGCTGTTCTTTTAGCCACCATTGACTAGTCAGTCTACCCAACTGCTGCAATGACTACAGTATCACGTGCTGTTCTTTTAGCCACCATTGACTAGTCAGGCTACCCATCTGCTGCAACGATTACCGTATCACGTGTTGTTCTTTTGCCGCCATGACTAGACAGGCTACCACACTGCTGCAACGACTACAGTATCACGTGCTGTTCTTTTAGCCGCCATTGACTAGTCAGGCTACCCAACTGCTGCAATGACTACAGTATCACATGCTGTTCTTTTAGCCGCCATTGACTAGTCAGGCTACCCAACTGCTGCAACTACTACAGTATCGCGTGCTGTTTTTTTCACCGCCATTGACTAGTCAGGCTACCCCACTGCTGCAATGACTACAGTATCACATGCTGTTTTTTTAGCCGCCATCGACTAGTTAGGCTACCCCACTTCTGCAATGACTACAGGATTGCATGCTGTTCCTTTAGCCACCATTGACTAGTCAGGCTACCACACTGCTGCAATGACTGCAGTATCACATGCTGTTCTTTTAGCCGCCATCGACTAGTTAGGCTACCCCACTTCTGCAATGACTACAGTATTACGTGCTGTTCCTTTAACCACCATCGACTAGTCAGGCTACCACACTTCTGCAATGACTACAGTATCACTTGCTGTTCTTTGAGCCGCAATTGAATAGTCAGGCTTCTGAACTGCTGCAATGACTACAGTATCATGTGCTGTTCTTTTCGCCGCCATCGACTAGTCAGGCTACCCAACTGCTGCAACGACTACAGTATCACGTGCTGTTCTTTTAGCCACCATTGACTAGTCAGGCTACCCAACTGCTGCAATGACTACAGTATTATGTGCTGTTCTTTTAGCCACCATTGACTGGTCAGGCTTCCCATCTGATGCAACGATTACAGTATCACGTGTTGTTCTTTTGCCGCCATGACTATTCAGGCTACCACACTGCTGCAACGACTACAGTATCACGTGCTGTTCTTTTAGCCGCCATTGACTAGTCAGGCTACCCAACTGCTGCAATTACTACAGTATCACGTGCTGTTCTTTTAGCCGCCATTGACTAGTCAGGCTACCCAACTGCTGCAATTACTACAGTATCATGTGCTGTTCTTTTAGCCGCCATTGACTAGTCAGGCTACCCAACTGCTGCAATTACTACAGTATCACGTGCTGTTCTTTTAGCCGCCATTGACTAGTCAGGCTACCCAACTGCTGCAACGACTTCAGTTTCACATGCTGTTCTTTTAGCCGCCATTGACTAGTCAGGCTACCCAACTGCTGCAATGATTACAGTATCACTTGTTGTTCTTTTAGCCGCCATTGTCTAGTCAGGCTACCACACTGCTGCAACAACTACAGTATCACATGCTGTTCTTTTAGCCGCCATTGACTAGTCAGGCTACTCAACTGCTGCACCGAATACAGTATCACATGCTGTTCTTTTAGCCGTCATTGACTAGTCAGGCTACCGCACTGCTGCAATGACTACAGTATCACATGCTGTTCTTTTAGCTGCCATTGACTTCAGGCTAATGCACTGCTGCAATGACCACAGTATCACATGCTTTACTTTTAGCTGTCATTGAATAGTCAAGCTACCGCACTGCTGCAATGACTACAGTATCACATGTTCTTTTAGCTGCCATTGACTAGTCATGCCACCACACTGATGTAATGACTATAGTATCACGTGCTGTTCCTTTAGCCGCCATCGACTAGTCAGGCAACCCCACAGCTGCAATGACTACAGTATCACGTACTGTTCTTTTAGCCGCCATCGACTAGTTAGGCTACCCCACTTCTGCAACGACTACAGTATCGCATGCTGTTCCTTTAGCCACCATTGACTAGTCAGGCTACCACACTGCTGCAATGACTACAGTATCACATGCTGTTCTTTTAGCCGCCTTCGACTAGTTAGGCTACCCCACTTCTGCAATGACTACAGTATCACGTGCTGTTCCTTTAGCCACCATCGACTAGTCAGGCTACCACACTTCTGCAATGACTACAGTACCACTTGCTGTTCTTTGAGCCGCAATTGAATAGTCAGGCTACTGAACTGCTGCAATGACTACAGTATCACGTGCTGTTCTTTTCGCCGCCATCGACTAGTCAGGCTACCCAACTGCTGCAATGACTACAGTATCACGTGCTGTTCTTTTAGCCACCATTGACTAGTCAGTCTACCCAACTGCTGCAATGACTACAGTATCACGTGCTGTTCTTTTAGCCACCATTGACTAGTCAGGCTACCCATCTGCTGCAACGATTACCGTATCACGTGTTGTTCTTTTGCCGCCATGACTAGTCAGGCTACCACACTGCTGCAACGACTACAGTATCACGTGCTGTTCTTTTAGCCGCCATTGACTAGTCAGGCTACCCAACTGCTGCAATGACTACAGTATCACATGCTGTTCTTTTAGCCGCCATTGACTAGTCAGGCTACCCAACTGCTGCAACTACTACAGTATCGCGTGCTGTTTTTTTCACCGCCATTGACTAGTCAGGCTACCCCACTGCTGCAATGACTACAGTATCACATGCTGTTCTTTTAGTTGCCAATGACTAGTCAGGCTACTGCACTGCTGCAACAACTCCAGTATCACATGCTGTTCTTTTAGTTGCCATTGACTAGTCTGACTACCACACTGCTGCAATGACTACAGTATCATGTGCTGTTCTTTTAGCCGCTGTTGACTAGTCAGGCTACCCAACTGCTGCAATGACTACAGTATCACATGCTGTTCTTTTAGCCGCCATTGACTAGTCAGGCTACCCAACTGCTGCAACGACTACAGTATCAGTGCTGTTCTTTTTGCCACCATTGACTAGTAAGGCTACCCAACTGCTGCAATGACTACAGGATAACGTGCTGTTCTTTTAGCCACCATTGACTAGTCAGGCTATCCAACTGCTGCAACGTCTACAGTATCACATGCTGTTCTTTTAGCCGCCATTGACTAGTCAGGCTACCACACTGCTGCAACGACTACAGTATCACGTGCTGTTCTTTTAGCCGCCATTGACTAGTCAGGCTACCCAACTGCTGCAATGAGTAAATTATCACGTGCTGTTCTTTTAGCCGCCATTGACTAGCCAGGCTACCCCACTGCTGCAAAGACTACAGTATCATGTGCTGTTCTTTTAGCCGCCATTGACTAGTCAGGCTACCGCACTGCTGCAACGACTACAGTATCACATGCTGTTCTTTTAGCTGCCATTGACTAGTCAGGCTGCTCAACTACTGCAATGACTACTGTATCACATGCTGTTCTTTTAGCTGCCATTGACTTCAGGCTAACACACTGCTGCAATGACTACAGTATCAAATGCTGTACTTTTAGCTGTCATTGAATAGTCAGGCTACCGCACTGCTGCAATGACTACCGTATCACATGTTGTTCTTTTAGCTGCCATTGCCTATTCATGCTACCACACTGATGCAATGACTACAGTATCACATTCTGTTCTTTTATCCACCATTGACTAGTCAGGCTACCCCACTGCTGCAATGACTACAGTATCACGTGCTGTTCTTTTAGCTGCCATCTGACTAGTCATGCTGCACCACTGATGCAATGACTACAGTATCCCGTTCTGTTCTTTTAGCCGCCATTGACTAGTCAGGCTACCCCACTGCTGCAATGACTAGAGTATCACATGCTGTTCCTTTAGCCGCCATCGACTAGTCAGGCTACCCCACAGCTGCAATGACTACAGTATCACGTGCTGTTCTTTTAGCCGCCATCGACTAGTTAGGCTACCCCACTTCTGCAATGACTACAGTATCGCATGCTGTTCCTTTAGCCACCATTGACTAGTCAGGCTATCACACTGCTGCAATGACTACAGTATCATATGCTGTTCTTTTAGCCGCCATCGACTAATTAGGCTACCCCACTTCTGCAATGACTACAGTATCACGTGCTGTTCCTTTAGCCACCATCGACTAGTCAGGCTACCACACTTCTGCAATGACTATAGTATCACTTGCTGTTCCTTGAGCCGCAATTGAATAGTCAGGCTACTGAACTGCTGCAATGACTACAGTATCACGTGCTGTTCTTTTCGCCGCCATCGACTAGTCAGGCTACCCAACTGCTGCAACGACTACAGTATCACGTGCTGTTCTTTTAGCCACCATTGACTAGTCAGGCTACCCATCTGCTGCAACGATTACAGTATCACGTGTTGTTCTTTTAGCTGCCATCTGACTAGTCATGCTGCCCCACTGATTCAATGACTACAGTATCACGTTCTGTTCTTTTAGCCGCCATTGACTAGTCAGTCTACCCAACTGCTGCAAAGACTACAGTATCACGTTCTGTTCTTTTAGCGGCCATTGACTAGTCAGGCTACCCCACTGCTGCAATGACTAAAGTATCACGTCCTGTTCTTTTAGCTGCCATCTGACTAGTCATGCTACCCCACTGCTGCAATGACTACAGTATCACGTGCTGTTCTCTTAGCCGCCACCGACTATTCAGGCTACCCCACTGCTACAATGACTAGAGTATCATGTGCTGTTCCTTTAGCCGCCATCGACTAGTCAGGCTACCCCACAGCTGCAATGACTATAGTACCACGTGCTGTTCTTTTAGCCGCCATCGACTAGTTAGGCTACCCCACTTCTGCAATGACTACAGTATTGCATGCTGTTCCTTTAGCCACCATTGACTAGTCAGGCTACCACACTGCTGCAATGACTACAGTATCACATGCTGTTTTTTTAGCCGCCATCGACTAGTTAGGCTACCCCACTTCTGCAATGACTAGAGTATCACGTGCTGTTCCTTTAACCACCATCGACTAGTCAGGCTACCACACTTCTGCAATAACTACAGTATCACTTGCTGTTCTTTGAGCCGCAATTGAATAGTCAGGCTACTGAACTGCTGCAATGACTACAGTATCACGTGCTGTTCTTTTCGCCGCCATCGACTAGTCAGGCTACCCAACTGCTGCAACGACTACAGTATCACGTGCTGTTCTTTTAGCCACCATTGACTAGTCAGGCTACCCAACTGCTGCAATGACTACAGTATCACGTGCTGTTCTTTTAGCCACCATTGACTGGTCAGTCTTCCCATCTGATGCAACGATTACAGTATCACGTGTTGTTCTTTTGCCGCCATGACTAGTCAGGCTACCACACTGCTGCAACGACTACAGTATCACGTGCTGTTCTTTTAGCCGCCATTGACTAGTCAGGCTACCCAACTGCTGCAATTACTACAGTATCACGTGCTGTTCTTTTAGCCGCCATTGACTAGTCAGGCTACCCAACTGCTGCAATTACTACAGTATCATGTGCTGTTCTTTTAGCCGCCATTGACTAGTCAGGCTACCCAACTTCTGCAATTACTACAGTATCACGTGCTGTTCTTTTAGCCGCCATTGACTAGTCAGGCTACCCAACTGCTGCAACGACTTCAGTTTCACATGCTGTTCTTTTAGCCGCCATTGACTAGTCAGGCTACCCAACTGCTGCAATGATTACAGTATCACTTGTTGTTCTTTTAGCCGCCATTGTCTAGTCAGGCTACCACACTGCTGCAACAACTACAGTATCACATGCTGTTCTTTTAGCCGCCATTGACTAGTCAGGCTACTCAACTGCTGCAATGAATACAGTATCACATGCTGTTCTTTTAGCCGTCATTGACTAGTCAGGCTACCGCACTGCTGCAATGACTACAGTATCACATGCTGTTCTTTTAGCTGCCATTGAATTCAGGCTAATGCACTGCTGCAATGACCACAGTATCACATGCTGTACTTTTAGCTGTCATTGAATAGTCAAGCTACCGCACTGCTGCAATGACTACAGTATCACATGTTCTTTTAGCTGCCATTGACTAGTCATGCCACCACACTGATGTAATGACTATAGTATCACGTGCTGTTCCTTTAGCCGCCATCGACTAGTCAGGCAACCCCACAGCTGCAATGACTACAGTATCACGTGCTGTTCTTTTAGCCGCCATCGACTAGTTAGGCTACCCCACTTCTGCAATGACTACAGTATCGCATGCTGTTCCTTTAGCCACCATTGACTAGTCAGGCTACCACACTGCTGCAATGACTACAGTATCACATGCTGTTCTTTT
The DNA here is from genome assembly GCF_040938575.1 of Ambystoma mexicanum. NCBI lineage: Eukaryota > Metazoa > Chordata > Amphibia > Caudata > Ambystomatidae > Ambystoma > Ambystoma mexicanum. The sequence continues at coordinate 68,327,779 of NC_090932.1, read as the reverse complement.
AGCCGCCTTCGACTAGTTAGGCTACCCCACTTCTGCAATGACTACAGTATCACGTGCTGTTCCTTTAGCCACCATCGACTAGTCAGGCTACCACACTTCTGCAATGACTACAGTATCACTTGCTGTTCTTTGAGCCGCAATTGAATAGTCAGGCTACTGAACTGCTGCAATGACTACAGTATCACGTGCTGTTCTTTTCGCCGCCATCGACTAGTCGGGCTACCCAACTGCTGCAATGACTACAGTATCACGTGCTGTTCTTTTAGCCACCATTGACTAGTCAGTCTACCCAACTGCTGCAATGACTACAGTATCACGTGGTGTTCTTTTAGCCACCATTGACTAGTCAGGCTACCCATCTGCTGCAATGATTACCGTATCACGTGTTGTTCTTTTGCCGCCATGACTAGTCAGGCTACCACACTGCTGCAACGACTACAGTATCACGTGCTGTTCTTTTAGCCGCCATTGACTAGTCAGGCTACCCAACTGCTGCAATGACTACAGTATCACATGCTGTTCTTTTAGCCGCCATTGACTAGTCAGGCTACCCAACTGCTGCAACTACTACAGTATCGCGTGCTGTTTTTTTCACCGCCATTGACTAGTCAGGCTACCCCACTGCTGCAACGACTACAGTATCACATGCTGTTCTTTTAGTTGCCAATGACTAGTCAGGCTACTGCACTGCTGCAACAACTCCAGTATCACATGCTGTTCTTTTAGTTGCCATTGACTAGTCTGACTACCACACTGTTGCAATGACTACAGTATCATGTGCTGTTCTTTTAGCCGCTGTTGACTAGTCAGGCTACCCAACTGCTGCAATGACTACAGTATCACATGCTGTTCTTTTAGCCGCCATTGACTAGTCAGGCTACCCAACTGCTGCAACGACTTCAGTTTCACATGCTGTTCTTTTAGCCGCCATTGAATAGTCAGGCTACCCAACTGCTGCAATGATTACAGTATCCCTTGTTGTTCTTTTAGCCGCCATTGTCTAGTCAGGCTACCACACTGCTGCAACAACTACAGTATCACATGCTGTTCTTTTAGCCGCCATTGACTAGTCAGGCTACTCAACTGCTGCAACGAATACAGTATCACATGCTGTTCTTTTAACCGTCATTGACTAGTCAGGCTACCGCACTGCTGCAATGACTACAGTATCACATGCTGTTCTTTTAGCTGCCATTGACTTCAGGCTAATGCACTGCTGCAATGACCACAGTATCACATGCTGTACTTTTAGCTGTCATTGAATAGTCAAGCTACCGCACTGCTGCAATGACTACAGTATCACATGTTCTTTTAGCTGCCATTGACTAGTCATGCCACCACACTGATGTAATGACTATAGTATCATGTGCTGTTCCTTTAGCCGCCATCGACTAGTCAGGCAACCCCACAGCTGCAATGACTACAGTATCACGTGCTGTTCTTTTAGCCGCCATCGACTAGTTAGGCTACCCCACTTCTGCAATGACTACAGTATCGCATGCTGTTCCTTTAGCCACCATTGACTAGTCAGGCTACCACACTGCTGCAATGACTACAGTATCACATGCTGTTCTTTTAGCCGCCTTCGACTAGTTAGGCTACCCCACTTCTGCAATGACTACAGTATCACATGCTGTTCCTTTAGCCACCATCGACTAGTCAGGCTACCACACTTCTGCAATGACTACAGTATCACTTGCTGTTCTTTGAGCCGCAATTGAATAGTCAGGCTACTGAACTGCTGCAATGACTACAGTATCACGTGCTGTTCTTTTCGCCGCCATCGACTAGTCAGGCTACCCAACGGCTGCAATGACTACAGTATCACGTGCTGTTCTTTTAGCCACCATTGACTAGTCAGTCTACCCAACTGCTGCAATGACTACAGTATCACCGGCTGTTCTTTTAGCCACCATTGACTAGTCAGGCTACCCATCTGCTGCAATGATTACCGTATCACGTGTTGTTCTTTTGCCGCCATGACTAGTCAGGCTACCACACTGCTGCAACGACTACAGTATCACGTGCTGTTCTTTTAGCCGCCATTGACTAGTCAGGCTACCCAACTGCTGCAATGACTACAGTATCACATGCTGTTCTTTTAGCCGCCATTGACTAGTCAGGCTACCCAACTGCTGCAACTACTACAGTATCGCGTGCTGTTTTTTTCACCGCCATTAACTAGTCAGGCTACCCCACTGCTGCAACGACTACAGTATCACATGCTGTTCTTTTAGGTGCCAACGACTAGTCAGGCTACTGCACTGCTGCAACAACTCCAGTATCACATGCTGTTCTTTTAGTTGCCATTGACTAGTCTGACTACCACACTGCTGCAATGACTACAGTATCATGTGCTGTTCTTTTAGCCGCTGTTGACTAGTCAGGCTACCCAACTGCTGCAATGACTACAGTATCACATGCTGTTCTTTTAGCCGCCATTGAATAGTCAGGCTACCCAACTGCTGCAACGACTTCAGTTTCACATGCTGTTCTTTTAGCCGCCATTGACTAGTCAGGCTACCCAACTGCTGCAATGATTACAGTATCACTTGTTGTTCTTTTAGCCGCCATTGTCTAGTCAGGCTACCACACTGCTGCAACAACTACAGTATCACATGCTGTTCTTTTAGCCGCCATTGACTAGTCAGGCTACTCAACTGCTGCAACGAATACAGTATCACATGCTGTTCTTTTAGCCGTCATTGACTAGTCAGGCTACCGCACTGCTGCAATGACTACAGTATCACATGTTCTTTTAGCTGCCATTGACTAGTCATGCCACCACACTGATGTAATGACTATAGTATCACGTGCTGTTCCTTTAGCCGCCATCGACTAGTCAGGCAACCCCACAGCTGCAATGACTACAGTATCACGTGCTGTTCTTTTAGCTGTCATTGAATAGTCAAGCTACCGCACTGCTGCAATGACTACAGTATCACATGTTCTTTTAGCTGCCATTGACTAGTCATGCCACCACACTGATGTAATGACTATAGTATCACGTGCTGTTCCTTTAGCCGCCATCAAATAGTCAGGCAACCCCACAGCTGCAATGACTACAGTATCACGTGCTGTTCTTTTAGCCGCCATCGACTAGTTAGGCTACCCCACTTCTGCAATGACTACAGTATCGCATGCTGTTCCTTTAGCCACCATTGACTAGTCAGGCTACCACACTGCTGCAATGACTACAGTATCACATGCTGTTCTTTTAGCCGCCTTCGACTAGTTAGGCTACCCCACTTCTGCAATGACTACAGTATCACCTGCTGTTCCTTTAGCCACCATCGACTAGTCAGGCTACCACACTTCTGCAATGACTACAGTATCACTTGCTGTTCTTTGAGCCGCAATTGAATAGTCAGGCTACTGAACTGCTGCAATGACTACAGTATCACGTGCTGTTCTTTTCGCCGCCATCGACTAGTCAGGCTACCCAACTGCTGCAATGACTACAGTATCACGTGCTGTTCTTTTAGCCACCATTGACTAGTCAGTCTACCCAACTGCTGCAATGACTACAGTATCACGTGCTGTTCTTTTAGCCACCATTGACTAGTCAGGCTACCCATCTGCTGCAATGATTACCGTATCACGTGTTGTTCTTTTGCCGCCATGACTAGTCAGGCTACCACACTGCTGCAACAACTACAGTATCACGTGCTGTTCTTTTAGCCGCCATTGACTAGTCAGGCTACCCAACTGCTGCAATGACTACAGTATCACATGCTGTTCTTTTAGCCGCCATTGACTAGTCAGGCTACCCAACTGCTGCAACTACTACAGTATCGCGTGCTGTTTTTTTCACCGCCATTGACTAGTCAGGCTACCCCACTGCTGCAACTACTACAGTATCGCGTGCTGTTTTTTTCACCGCCATTGACTAGCCAGGCTACCCAACTGCTGCAACGACTTCAGTTTCACATGCTGTTCTTTTAGCCGCCATTGACTAGTCAGGCTACCCAACTGCTGCAATGATTACAGTATCACTTGTTGTTCTTTTAGCCGCCATTGTCTAGTCAGGCTACCACACTGCTGCAACAACTACAGTATCACATGCTGTTCTTTTAGCCGCCATTGACTAGTCAGGCTACTCAACTGCTGCAACGAATACAGTATCACATGCTGTTCTTTTAGCCGTCATTGACTAGTCAGGCTACCGCACTGCTGCAATGACTACAGTATCACATGCTGTTCTTTTAGCTGCCATTGACTTCAGGCTAATGCACTGCTGCAATGACCACAGTATCACATGCTGTACTTTTAGCTGTCATTGAATAGTCAAGCTACCGCACTGCTGCAATGACTACAGTATCACATGTTCTTTTAGCTGCCATTGACTAGTCATGCCACCACACTGATGTAATGACTATAGTATCACGTGCTGTTCCTTTAGCCGCCATCGACTAGTCAGGCAACCCCACAGCTGCAATGACTACAGTATCACGTGCTGTTCTTTTAGCCGCCATCGACTAGTTAGGCTACCCCACTTCTGCAATGACTACAGTATCGCATGCTGTTCCTTTAGCCACCATTGACTAGTCAGGCTACCACACTGCTGCAATGACTACAGTATCACATGCTGTTCTTTTAGCCGCCTTCGACTAGTTAGGCTACCCCACTTCTGCAATGACTACAGTATCACGTGCTGTTCCTTTAGCCACCATCGACTAGTCAGGCTACCACACTTCTGCAATGACTACGGTATCACTTGCTGTTCTTTGAGCCGCAATTGAATAGTCAGGCTACTGAACTGCTGCAATGACTACAGTATCACGTGCTGTTCTTTTCGCCGCCATCGACTAGTCAGGCTACCCAACTGCTGCAATGACTACAGTATCACGTGCTGTTCTTTTAGCCACCATTGACTAGTCAGTCTACCCAACTGCTGCAATGACTACAGTATCACGTGCTGTTCTTTTAGCCACCATTGACTAGTCAGGCTACCCATCTGCTGCAATGATTACCGTATCACGTGTTGTTCTTTTGCCGCCATGACTAGTCAGGCTACCACACTGCTGCAACGACTACAGTATCACGTGCTGTTCTTTTAGCTGCCATTGACTAGTCAGGCTACCCAACTGCTGCAATGACTACAGTATCACATGCTGTTCTTTTAGCCGCCATTGACTAGTCAGGCTACCCAACTGCTGCAACTAATACAGTATCGCGTGCTGTTTTTTTCACCGCCATTGACTAGTCAGGCTACCCCACTGCTGCAACGACTACAGTATCACATGCTGTTCTTTTAGTTGCCAATGACTAGTCAGGCTACTGCACTGCTGCAACAACTCCAGTATCACATGCTGTTCTTTTAGTTGCCATTCACTAGTCTGACTACCACACTGCTGCAATGACTACAGTATCATGTGCTGTTCTTTTAGCCGCTGTTGACTAGTCAGGCTACCCAACTGCTGCAATGACTACAGTATCACATGCTGTTCTTTTAGCCGCCATTGACTAGTCAGGCTATCCAACTGCTGCAACGACTACAGTATCAGTGCTGTTCTTTTTGCCACCATTGACTAGTAAGGCTACCCAACTGCTGCAATGACTACAGGATAACGTGCTGTTCTTTTAGCCACCATTGACTAGTCAGGCTACCCAACTGCTGCAACGTCTACAGTATCACGTGCTGTTCTTTTAGCCGCCATTGACTAGTCAGGCTACCACACTGCTGCAATGACTACAGTATCACGTGCTGTTCTTTTAGCCGCCATTGACTAGTCAGGCTACCCAACTGCTGCAATGAGTAAATTATCACGTGCTGTTCTTTTAGCCGCCATTGACTAGCCAGGCTACCCCACTGCTGCAAAGACTACAGTATCATGTGCTGTTCTTTTAGCGGCCATTGATTAGCCAGGCTACCCCACTGCTGCAAAGAGTACAGTATCACGTGCTGTTATTTTAGCCGCCATTGACTAGTCAGGCTACCGCACTGCTGCAACGACTACTGTATGACATGCTGTTCTTTTAGCTGCCATTGACTTCAGGCTAACACACTGCTGCAATGACTACAGTATCAAATGCTGTACTTTTAGCTGTCATTGAATAGTCAGGCTACCGCACTGCTGCAATGACTACCGTATCACATGTTGTTCTTTTAGCTGCCATTGCCTATTCATGCTACCACACTGATGCAATGACTACAGTATCACGTTCTGTTCTTTTATCCGCCATTGACTAGTCAGGCTACCCCACTGCTGCAATGACTACAGTATCACGTGCTGTTCTTTTAGCTGCCATCTGACTAGTCATGCTGCACCACTGATGCAATGACTACAGTATCCCGTTCTGTTCTTTTAGCCGCCATTGACTAGTCAGGCTACCCCACTGCTGCAATGACTAGAGTATCACGTGCTGTTCCTTTAGCCGCCATCGACTAGTCAGGCTACCCCACAGCTGCAATGACTACAGTATCACGTGCTGTTCTTTTAGCCGCCATCGACTAGTTAGGCTACCCCACTTCTGCAATGACTACAGTATCGCATGCTGTTCCTGTAGCCACCATTGACTAGTCAGGCTACCACACTGCTGCAATGACTACAGTATCACATGCTGTTCTTTTAGCCGCCATCGACTAGTTAGGCTACCCCACTTCTGCAATGACTACAGTATCACGTGCTGTTCCTTTAGCCACCATCGACTAGTCAGGCTACCACACTTCTGCAATGACTATAGTATCACTTGCTGTTCCTTGAGCCGCAATTGAATAGTCAGGCTACTGAACTGCTGCAATGACTACAGTATCAAGTGCTGTTCTTTTCGCCGCCATCGACTAGTCAGGTTACCCAACTGCTGCAACGACTACAGTATCACGTGCTGTTCTTTTAGCCACCATTGACTAGTCAGGCTACCCAACTGCTGCAATGACTACAGTATCACGTGCTGTTCTTTTAGCCACCATTGACTAGTCAGGCTACCCATCTGCTGCAACGATTACAGTATCACGTGTTGTTCTTTTGCCGCCATTGACTAGTCAGGCTACCCAACTGCTGCAATTACTACAGTATCACGTGCTGTTCTTTTAGCCGCCATTGACTAGTCAGGCTACCCAACTGCTGCAATTACTACAGTATCACGTGCTGTTCTTTTAGCCGTCATTGACTAGTCAGGCTACCCAACTGCTGCAACGACTACAGAATCACATGCTGTTCTTTTAGCCGCCATTGACTAGTCAGGCTATCCAATTGCTGCAATGATTACAGTATCACTTGTTGTTCTTTTAGCCGCCATCGTCTAGTCAGGCTACCACACTGCTGCAACAACTACAGTATCACATGCTGTTCTTTTAGCCGCCATTGACTAGTCAGGCTACTCAACTGCTGCAACGAATACAGTATCACATGCTGTTCTTTTAGCCGTCATTGACTAGTCAGGCTACCGCACTGCTGCAATGACTACAGTATCACATGCTGTTCTTTTAGCTGCCATTGACTTCAGGCTAATGCACTGCTGCAATGACTACAGTATCACATGCTGTACTTTTAGCTGTCATTGAATAGTCAAGCTACCGCACTGCTGCAATGACTACAGTATCACATGTTCTTTTAGCTGCCATTGACTAGTCATGCCACCGCACTGATGTAATGACTATAGAATCACGTTCTGTTCTTTTAGCCGCCATTGACTAGTCAGGCTACCCCACTGCTGCAATGACTACAATATCATGTGCTGTTCTTTTAGTTGCCATCTGACTGTCATGCTACCCCACTGCTGCAATGACTACAGTATCACGTTATGGTCTTTTAGCCGTCATTGACTAGTCAGGCTACCCCACTGCTGCAATGACTACAATATCACGTCCTGTTCTTTTAGCTGCCATCTGACTAGTCATGCTACCCCACTGCTGCAATGACTACAGTATCATGTGCTGTTCTCTTAGCCGCCATCGACTATTCAGGCTACCCCACTGCTGCAATGACTAGAGTATCACGTGCTGTTCCTTTAGCCGCCATCGACTAGTCAGGCTACCCCACAGCTGCAATGACTACAGTATCACGTGCTGTTCTTTTAGCCGCCATCGACTAGTTAGGCTACCCCACTTCTGCAATGACTACAGTATCGCATGCTGTTCCTTTAGCCACCATTGACTAGTCAGGCTACCACACTGCTGCAATGACTACAGTATCACATGCTGTTCTTTTAGCCGCCATCGACTAGTTAGGCTACCCCACTTCTGCAATGACTACAGTATCACGTGGTGTTCCTTTAGCCACCATCGACTAGTCAGGCTACCACACTTCTGCAATGACTACAGTATCACTTGCTGTTCTTTTAGCCACCATTGAATAGTCAGGCTACTGAACTGCTGCAATGACTACAGTATCACGTGCTGTTCTTTTCGCCACCATCGACTAGTCAGGCTACCCAACTGCTGCAATGACTACAGTATCACGTGCTGTTCTTTTAGCCACCATTGACTAGTCAGTCTACCCAACTGCTGCAATGACTACAGTATCACATGCTGTTCTTTTAGCCACCATTGACTAGTCAGGCTACCCATCTGCTGCAACGATTACAGTATCACGTGTTGTTCTTTTGCCACCATGACTAGTCAGGCTACCACACTGCTGCAACGACTACAGTATCATGTGCTGTTCTTTTAGCCGCCATTGACTAGTAAGGCTACCCCACTGCTGCAACATCTACAGTATCACATGCTGTTCTTTTAGTTGCCATTGACTAGTCAGGCTACTGCACTGCTGCAACCACTACAGTATCACATGCTGTTCTTTTAGTTGCCAATGACTAGTCAGGCTACTGCACTGCTGCAACGACTCCAGTATCACTTGCTGGTCTTTTAGTTGCCATTGACTAGTCTGGCTACCACACTGCTGCAATGACTACAGTATCACATGCTGTTCTTTTAGCCGCTGTTGACTAGTCAGGCTACCCAACTGCTGCAATGACTACAGTATCACATGCTGTTCTTTTAGCCACCATTGACTAGTCAGGCTACCCAACTGCTGCAACGACTACAGTATCACGTGCTGTTCTTTTAGCCACCATTGACTAGTCAGGCTACCCAACTGCTGCAATGACTACAGGATCACGTGCTGTTCTTTTAGCCACCATTGACTAGTCAGGCTACCCAACTGCTGCAACGTCTACAGTATCACGTGCTGTTCTTTTAGCCGCCATTGACTAGTCAGGCTACCACACTGCTGCAACGACTACAGTATCACGTGCTGTTCTTTTAGCTGCCATTGACTAGCCAGGCTACTCCACTGCTGCAAAGACTACAGTATCACGTGCTGTTCTTTTAGCCGCCATTGACTAGCCAGGCTACCCCACTGCTGCAAAGAGTACAGTATCACGTGCTGTTCTTCTAGCCGGCATTGACTAGTCAGGCTACCGCACTGCTGCAACGACTACAGTATCACATGCTGTTCTTTTAGCTGCCATTGACTAGTTAGGCTGCTCAACTGCTGCAACGACTACTGTATCACATGCTGTTCTTTTAGCTGCCATTGACTTCAGGCTAACACACTGCTGCAATGACTACAGCATCAAATGCTGTACTTTTAGCTGTCATTGAATAATCAGGCTACCACACTGCTGCAATGACTACCGTATCACATGTTTTTCTTTTAGCTGCCATTGACTAGTCATGCTACCACACTGATGCAATGACTACATTATCACGTTCTGTTCTTTTAGCCGCCATTGACTAGTCAGGCTACCCCACTGCTGCAATGACTACAGTATCACGTGCTGTTCTTTTAGCTGCCATCTGACTAGTCATGCTGCCCCACTGATGCAATGACTACAGTATCACGTTCTGTTCTTTTTGCCGCCATTGACTAGTCAGGTTACCCAACTGCTGCAAAGACTAAAGTATCACATGCTGTCCTTTAGCTGCCATTGACTAGTTAGGCTACTCAACTGCTGCAACGACTACAGTTTCACATGCTGTTCTTTTAGCTGCCATGGACTTCAGGCTAACACACTGCAGCAATGACTACAGTATCACATGCTGTACTTTTAGCTGTCATTGACTAGTCAAGCTACCACACTGATGCAATGACTACAGTATCACATTCTGTTCTTTTAGCCACCATTGACTAGTCAGGCTACCCCAGTGCTGCAATGACTACAGTATCACGTTATGGTCTTTTAGCCGTCATGGACTAGTCAGGCTACCCCACTGCTGCAATGACTACAATATCACGTCCTGTTCTTTTAGCTGCCATCTGACTAGTCATGCTACCCCACTGCTGGAATGACTACAGTATCACGTGCTGTTCTCTTAGCCGCCATCGACTATTCAGGCTACCCCACAGCTGCAATGACTAGAGTATCACGTGCTGTTCCTTTAGCCGCCATCGACTAGTCAGGCTACCCCACAGCTGCAATGACTACAGTATCACGTGCTGTTCTTTTAGCCGCCATCGACTAGTTAGGCTACCCCACTTCTGCAATGACTACAGTATCGCATGCTGTTCCTTTAGCCACCATTGACTAGTCAGGCTACCACACTGCTGCAATGACTACAGTATCACATGCTGTTCTTTTAGCCGCCATCGACTAGTTAGGCTACCCCACTTCTGCAATGACTACAGTATCACGTGCTGTTCCTTTAGCCACCATCGACTAGTCAGGCTACCACACTTCTGCAATGACTACAGTATCACTTGCTGTTCTTTTAGCCACCATTGAATAGTCAGGCTACTGAACTGCTGCAATGACTACAGTATCACGTGCTGTTCTTTTCGCCACCATAGACTAGTCAGGCTACCCAACTGCTGCAACGACTACAGTATCACTTGCTGTTCTTTTAGCCACCATTGACTAGTCAGGCTACTCAACTGCTGCAACGAATACAGTATCAGATGCTGTTCTTTTAGCCGTCATTGACTAGTCAGGCTACCGCAGTGCTGCAATGACTACAGTATCACATGCTGTTCTTTTAGCTGCCATTGACTGCAGGCTAATGCACGGCTGCAATGACTACAGTATCACATGCTGTACTTTTAGCTGTCATTGAATAGTCAAGCTAACGCACTGCTGCAATGACTACAGTATCACATGTTCTTTTAGCTGCCATTGACTAGTCATGCTACCACACTGATGCAATGACTATAGTATCACGTTTTGTTCTTTTAGCCGCCATTGACTAGTCAGGCTACCCCACTGCTGCAATGACTACAGTATCATGTGCTGTTCTTTTAGTTGCCATCTCACTGTCATGCTACCCCACTGCTGCAATGACTATAGTATCACGTTATGGTCTTATAGCCGCCATTGACTAGTCAGGCTACCCCACTGCTGCAATTACTACAATATCACGTCCTGTTCTTTTAGCTGCCATCTGACTAGTCATGCTACCCCACTGCTGCAATGACTACAGTATCACGTGCTGTTCTCTTAGCCGCCATCGACTATTCAGGCTACCCCACTGCTACAATGACTAGAGTATCACGTGCTGTTCCTTTAGCCGCCATCGACTAGTCAGGCTACCCCAAAGCTGCAATGACTACAGTATCACGTGCTGTTCTTTTAGCCACCATCGACTAGTTAGGCTACCCCACTTCTGCAATGACTACAGTATTGCATGCTGTTCCTTTAGCCACCATTGACTAGTCAGGTTACCACACTGCTGCAATGACTACAGTATCACATGCTGTTCTTTTAGCCGCCATTGACTAGTTAGGCTACCCCACTTCTGCAATGACTACAGTATCACGTGCTGTTCCTTTAGCTACCATCGACTAGTCAGGCTACCACACTTCTGCAATGACTACAGTATCACTTGCTGTTCTTTTAGCCGCCATTGAATAGTCAGGCTTCTGAACTGCTGCAATGACTACAGTATCACATGCTGTTCTTTTCGCCGCCATCGACTAGTCAGGCTACCCAACTGCTGCAACGACTACAGTATCACGTGCTGTTCTTTTAGCCACCATTGACTAGTCAGTCTACCCAACTGCTGCAATGACTACAGTATCACGTGCTGTTCTTTTAGCCACCATTGACTAGTCAGGCTACCCATCTGCTGCAACGATTACAGTATTACGTGTTGTTCTTTTGCCGCCATGACTAGTCAGGCTACCACACTGCTGCAACGACTACAGTATCACGTGCTGTTCTTTTAGCTGCCTTTGACTAGTCAGGCTACCCAACTGCTGCAATGACTACAGTATCACGTGCTGTTCTTTTAGCCGCCATTGACTAGTCAGGCTACCCAACTGCTGCAACTACTACAGTATCGCGTGCTGTTTTTTTCACCACCATTGACTAGTCAGGCTACCCCACTGCTGCAACGACTACAGTATCACATGCTGTTCTTTTAGTTGCCATTGACTAGTCAGGCTACTGCACTGCTGCAACGACTACAGTATCACATGCTGTTCTTTTAGTTGCCAATGACTAGTCAGGCTACTGCACTGCTGCAATGACTCCAGTATCACGTGCTGTTCTTTTAGTTGCCATTGACTAGTCTGGCTACCACACTGCTGCAATGACTACAGTATCACGTGCTGTTCTTTTAGCCGCTGTTGACTAGTCAGGCTACCCAACTGCTGCAATGACTGCAGTATCACATGCTGTTCTTTTAGCCACAATTGACTAGTCAGGCTACCCAACTGCTGCAACGACTACAGTATCACGTGCTGTTCTTTTAGCCACCATTGACTAGTAAGGCTACCCAACTGCTGCAATGACTACAGGATAACGTGCTGTTCTTTTAGCCACCATTGACTAGTCAGGCTACCCAACTGCTGCAATGACTACAGTATCACATGCTGTTCTTTTAGCCGCCATTGACTAGTCAGGCTACCCAACTGCTGCAACGACTACAGTATCACATGCTGTTCCTTTAGCCACCATTGACTAGTAAGGCTACCCAACTGCTGCAATGACTACAGGATAATGTGCTGTTTTATTAGCCACCATTGACTAGTCAGGCAACCCAACTGCTGCAACGTCTACAGTATCACGTGCTGTTCTTTTAGCCGCCATCGACTAGTCAGGCTACCACACTGCTGCAATGATTACAGTATCACTTGTTGTTCTTTTAGCCACCATTGTCTAGTCAGGCTACCACACTGCTGCAACAACTACAGTATCACATGCTGTTCTTTTAGCCGCCATTGACTAGTCAGGCTACACAACTGCTGCAACGAATACAGTATCAGATGCTGTTCTTTTAGCCGTCATTGACTAGTCAGGCTACCGCACTGCTGCAATGACTACAGTATCACATTCTGTTCTTTTAGCCGCCATTGACTTCAGGCTAATGCACTGCTGCAATGACTACAGTATCACATGTTCTTTTAGCTGCCATTGACTAGTCATGCTACCACACTGATGCAATGACTATAGTATCACGTTCTGTTCTTTTAGCCGCCATTGACTAGTCAGGCTACTCCACTGCTGCAATGACTACAGTATCATGTGCTGTTCTTTTAGTTGCCATCTGACTGTCATGCTACCCCACTGCTGCAATTACTACAGTATCACGTCCTGTTCTTTTAGCTGCCATCTGACTAGTCATGCTACCCCACTGCTGCAATGACTACAGTATCACATGCTGTTCCTTTAGCCGCCATCGACTATTCAGGCTACCCCACTGCTGCAATGTCTAGAGTATCACGTGCTGTTCCTTTAGCCGCCATCGACTAGTCAGGCTACCCCACAGCTGCAATGACTACAGTATCACGTGCTGTTCTTTTAGCCGCCATCGACTAGTTAGGCTACCCCACTTCTGCAATGACTACAGTATCGCATGCTGTTCCTTTAGCCACCATTGACTAGTCAGGCTACCACACTGCTGCAACGACTACAGTATCACGTGCTGTTCTTTTAGCCGCCATTGACTAGTCAGGCTACCCAACTGCTGCAACTACTACAGTATCGCGTGCTGTTTTTTTCACCGCCATTGACTAGTCAGACTACCCCACTGCTGCAACGACTACAGTATCACATGCTGTTCTTTTAGTTGCCATTGACTAGTCAGGCTACTGCACTGCTGCAACGACTACCGTATCACATGCTGTTCTTTTAGTTGCCAATGACTAGTCAGGCTACTGCACTGCTGCAGCAACTCCAGTATCACGTGCTGTTCTTTTAGTTGCCATTGACTAGTCTGGCTACCACACTGCTGCAATGACTACAGTATCACGTGCTGTTCTTTTAGCCGCTGTTGACTAGTCAGGCTACCCAACTGCTGCAATGACTACAGTATCACATGCTGTTCTTTTAGCCGCCATTGACTAGTCAGGCTACCCAACTGCTGCAACGACTACAGTATCACGTGCTGTTCTTTTAGCCACCATTGACTAGTAAGGCTACCCAACTGCTGCAATGACTGCAGGATAACGTGCTGTTCTTTTAGCCACCATTGACTAGTCAGGCTACCCCACTGCTGCAATTACTACAGTATCACGTCCTGTTCTTTTAGCTGCCATCTGACTAGTCATGCTACCCCACTGCTGCAATGACTACAGTATCACGTGCTGTTCTCTTAGCCGCCATCGACTATTCAGGCTACCCCATTGCTGCAATGTCTAGAGTATCACGTGCTGTTCCTTTAGCCGCCATGGACTAGTCAGGCTACCCCACAGCTGCAATGACTACAGTATCACGTGCTGTTCTTTTAGCCGCCATCGACTAGTTAGGCTACCCCACTTCTGCAATGACTACAGTATCGCATGCTGTTCCTTTAGCCACCATTGACTAGTCAGGCTACCACACTGCTGCAATGACTACAGTATCACATGCTGTTCTTTTAGCCGCCATCGACTAGTTAGGCTACCCCACTTCTGCAATGACTACAGTATCACGTGCTGTTCCTTTAGCTACCATCGACTAGACAGGCTACCACACTTCTGCAATGACTACAGTATCACTTGCTGTTCTTTTAGCCGCCATTGAATAGTCAGGCTACTGAACTGCTGCAATGACTACAGTATCACATGCTGTTCTTTTCGCCGCCATCGACTAGTCAGGCTACCCAACTGCTGCAACGACTACAGTATCACGTGCTGTTCTTTTAGCCACAATTGACTAGTCAGTCTACCCAACTGCTGCAATGACTACAGTATCACGTGCTGTTCTTTTAGCCACCATTGACTAGTCAGGCTACCCATCTGCTGCAACGATTACAGTATCACGTGTTGTTCTTTTGCCGCCATGACTAGTCAGGCTACCACACTGCTGCAACGAATACAGTATCACGTGCTGTTCTTTTAGCCGCCATTGACTAGTCAGGCTACCCAACTGCTGCAATGACTACAGTATCACGTGCTGTTCTTTTAGCCGCCATTGACTAGTCAGGCTACCCAACTGCTGCAACTACTACAGTATCGCGTGCTGTTTTTTTCACCGCCATTGACTAGTCAGGCTACCCCACTGCTGCAACGACTACAGTATCACATGCTGTTCTTTTAGTTGCCATTGACTAGTCAGGCTACTGCACTGCTGCAACGACTACAGTATCACATGTTGTTCTTTTAGTTGCCAATGACTAGTCAGGCTACTGCACTGCTGCAACGACTCCAGTATCACGTGCTGTTCTTTTAGTTGCCATTGACTAGTCTGGCTACCACACTGCTGCAATGACTACAGTATCACGTGCTGTTCCTTTAGCCACCATCGACTAGTCAGGCTACCACACTTCTGCAATGACTACAGTATCACTTGCTGTTCTTTGAGCCGCAATTGAATAGTCAGGCTACTGAACTGCTGCAATGACTACAGTATCACGTGCTGTTCTTTTCGCCGCCATCGACTAGTCAGGCTACCCAACTGCTGCAATGACTACAGTATCACGTGCTGTTCTTTTAGCCACCATTGACTAGTCAGGCTACCCCACTGCTGCAATGACTACAGTATCACATGCTGTTTTTTTAGCCGCCATCGACTAGTTAGGCTACCCCACTTCTGCAATGACTACAGTATTGCATGCTGTTCCTTTAGCCACCATTGACTAGTCAGGCTACCACACTGCTGCAATGACTGCAGTATCACATGCTGTTCTTTTAGCCGCCATCGACTAGTTAGGCTACCCCACTTCTGCAATGACTACAGTATCACATGCTGTTCCTTTAACCACCATCGACTAGTCAGGCTACCACACTTCTGCAATGACTACAGTATCACTTGCTGTTCTTTGAGCCGCAATTGAATAGTCAGGCTACTGAACTGCTGCAATGACTACAGTATCACATGCTGTTCTTTTAGCTGCCATTGACTAGTCAGGGTGCTCAACTGCTGCAACGACTACTGTATCACATGCTGTTCTTTTAGCTGCCATTGACTTCAGGCTAACACACTGCTGCAATGACTACAGTATCAAATGCTGTACTTTTAGCTGTCATTGAATAGTCAGGCTACCGCACTGCTGCAATGACTACCGTATCACATGTTGTTCTTTTAGCTGCCATTGACTAGTCATGCTACCACACTGATGCATTGACTACAGTATCACGTTCTGTTCTTTTAGCCGCCATTGACTAGTCAGGCTACCCCACTGCTGCAATGACTACAGTATCACATGCTGTTCTTTTAGCTGCCATCTGACTAGTCATGCTGCCCCACTGATACAATGACTACAGTATCACGTTCTGTTCTTTTAGCCGCCATTGACTAGTCAGTCTACCCAACTGCTGCAAAGACTACAGTATCACGTTCTGTTCTTTTAGCGGCCATTGACTAGTCAGGCTACCCCACTGCTGCAATGACTAAAGTATCACATCCTGTTCTTTTAGCTGCCATCTGACTAGTCATGCTACCCCACTGCTGCAATGACTACAGTATCACGTGCTCTTCTCTTAGCCGCCACCGACTATTCAGGCTACCCCACTGCTACAATGACTAGAGTATCACGTGCTGTTCCTTTAGCCGCCATCGACTAGTCAGGCTACCCAACAGCTGCAATGACTACAGTACCACGTGCTGTTTTTTTAGCCGCCATCGACTAGTTAGGCTACCCCACTTCTGCAATGACTACAGTATTGCATGCTGTTCCTTTAGCCACCATTGACTACTCAGGCTACCACACTGCTGCAATGACTGCAGTATCACATGCTGTTCTTTTAGCCGCCATCGACTAGTTAGGCTACCCCACTTCTGCAATGACTACAGTATCACTTGCTGTTCTTTGAGCCGCAATTGAATAGTCAGGCTACTGAACTGCTGCAATGACTACAGTATCACGTGCTGTTCTTTTCGCCGCCATCGACTAGTCAGGCTACCCAACTGCTGCAACGACTACAGTATCACGTGCTGTTCTTTTAGCCACCATTGACTAGTCAGGCTACCCAACTGCTGCAATGACTACAGTATTATGTGCTGTTCTTTTAGCCACCATTGACTGGTCAGGCTTCCCATCTGATGCAACGATTACAGTATCACGTGTTGTTCTTTTGCCGCCATGACTATTCAGGCTACCACACTGCTGCAACGACTACAGTATCACGTGCTGTTCTTTTAGCCGCCATTGACTAGTCAGGCTACCCAACTGCTGCAATTACTACAGTATCACGTGCTGTTCTTTTAGCCGCCATTGACTAGTCAGGCTACCCAACTGCTGCAATTACTACAGTATCATGTGCTGTTCTTTTAGCCGCCATTGACTAGTCAGGCTATTGCTGCAATTACTACAGTATCACGTGCTGTTCTTTTAGCCGCCATTGACTAGTCAGGCTACCCAACTGCTGCAACGACTTCAGTTTCACATGCTGTTCTTTTAGCCGCCATTGACTAGTCAGGCTACCCAACTGCTGCAATGATTACAGTATCACTTGTTGTTCTTTTAGCCGCCATTGTCTAGTCAGGCTACCACACTGCTGCAACAACTACAGTATCACATGCTGTTCTTTTAGCCGCCATTGACTAGTCAGGCTACTCAACTGCTGCACCGAATACAGTATCACATGCTGTTCTTTTAGCCGTCATTGACTAGTCAGGCTACCGCACTGCTGCAATGACTACAGTATCACATGCTGTTCTTTTAGCTGCCATTGACTTCAGGCTAATGCACTGCTGCAATGACCACAGTATCACATGCTGTACTTTTAGCTGTCATTGAATAGTCAAGCTACCGCACTGCTGCAATGACTACAGTATCACATGTTCTTTTAGCTGCCATTGACTAGTCATGCCACCACACTGATGTAATGACTATAGTATCACATGCTGTTCCTTTAGCCGCCATCGACTAGTCAGGCAACCCCACAGCTGCAATGACTACAGTATCACGTACTGTTCTTTTAGCCGCCATCGACTAGTTAGGCTACCCCACTTCTGCAATGACTACAGTATCGCATGCTGTTCCTTTAGCCACCATTGACTAGTCAGGCTACCACACTGCTGCAATGACTACAGTATCACATGCTGTTCTTTTAGCCGCCTTCGACTAGTTAGGCTACCCCACTTCTGCAATGACTACAGTATCACGTGCTGTTCCTTTAGCCACCATCGACTAGTCAGGCTACCACACTTCTGCAATGACTACAGTATCACTTGCTGTTCTTTGAGCCGCAATTGAATAGTCAGGCTACTGAACTGCTGCAATGACTACAGTATCACGTGCTGTTCTTTTCGCCGCCATCGACTAGTCAGGCTACCCAACTGCTGCAATGACTACAGTATCACGTGCTGTTCTTTTAGCCACCATTGACTAGTCAGTCTACCCAACTGCTGCAATGACTACAGTATCACGTGCTGTTCTTTTAGCCACCATTGACTAGTCAGGCTACCCATCTGCTGCAACGATTACCGTATCACGTGTTGTTCTTTTGCCGCCATGACTAGTCAGGCTACCACACTGCTGCAACGACTACAGTATCACGTGCTGTTCTTTTAGCCGCCATTGACTAGTCAGGCTACCCAACTGCTGCAATGACTACAGTATCACATGCTGTTCTTTTAGCCGCCATTGACTAGTCAGGCTACCCAACTGCTGCAACTACTACAGTATCGCGTGCTGTTTTTTTCACCGCCATTGACTAGTCAAGCTACCCCACTGCTGCAATGACTACAGTATCACATGCTGTTTTTTTAGCCGCCATCGACTAGTTAGGCTACCCCACTTCTGCAATGACTACAGTATTGCATGCTGTTCCTTTAGCCACCATTGACTAGTCAGGCTACCACACTGCTGCAATGACTGCAGTATCACATGCTGTTCTTTTAGCCGCCATCGACTAGTTAGGCTACCCCACTTCTGCAATGACTACAGTATCACGTGCTGTTCCTTTAACCACCATCGACTAGTCAGGCTACCCCACTGCTGCAATGACTACAGTATCATGTGCTGTTCTTTTAGTTGCCATCTCACTGTCATGCTACCCCACTGCTGCAATGACTACAGTATCACGTTATGGTCTTATAGCCGCCATTGACTAGTCAGGCTACCCCACTGCTGCAATTACTACAATATCACGTCCTGTTCTTTTAGCTGCCATCTGACTAGTCATGCTACCCCACTGCTGCAATGACTACAGTATCACGTGCTGTTCTCTTAGCCGCCATCGACTATTCAGGCTACCCCACTGCTACAATGACTAGAGTATCACGTGCTGTTCCTTTAGCCGCCATCGACTAGTCAGGCTACCCCAAAGCTGCAATGACTACAGTATCACGTGCTGTTCTTTTAGCCACCATCGACTAGTTAGGCTACCCCACTTCTGCAATGACTACAGTATTGCATGCTGTTCCTTTAGCCACCATTGACTAGTCAGGTTACCACACTGCTGCAATGACTACAGTATCACATGCTGTTCTTTTAGCCGCCATTGACTAGTTAGGCTACCCCACTTCTGCAATGACTACAGTATCACGTGCTGTTCCTTTAGCTACCATCGACTAGTCAGGCTACCACACTTCTGCAATGACTACAGTATCACTTGCTGTTCTTTTAGCCGCCATTGAATAGTCAGGCTTCTGAACTGCTGCAATGACTACAGTATCACATGCTGTTCTTTTCGCCGCCATCGACTAGTCAGGCTACCCAACTGCTGCAACGACTACAGTATCACGTGCTGTTCTTTTAGCCACCATTGACTAGTCAGTCTACCCAACTGCTGCAATGACTACAGTATCACGTGCTGTTCTTTTAGCCACCATTGACTAGTCAGGCTACCCATCTGCTGCAACGATTACAGTATTACGTGTTGTTCTTTTGCCGCCATGACTAGTCAGGCTACCACACTGCTGCAACGACTACAGTATCACGTGCTGTTCTTTTAGCTGCCTTTGACTAGTCAGGCTACCCAACTGCTGCAATGACTACAGTATCACGTGCTGTTCTTTTAGCCGCCATTGACTAGTCAGGCTACCCAACTGCTGCAACTACTACAGTATCGCGTGCTGTTTTTTTCACCACCATTGACTAGTCAGGCTACCCCACTGCTGCAACGACTACAGTATCACATGCTGTTCTTTTAGTTGCCATTGACTAGTCAGGCTACTGCACTGCTGCAACGACTACAGTATCACATGCTGTTCTTTTAGTTGCCAATGACTAGTCAGGCTACTGCACTGCTGCAATGACTCCAGTATCACGTGCTGTTCTTTTAGTTGCCATTGACTAGTCTGGCTACCACACTGCTGCAATGACTACAGTATCACGTGCTGTTCTTTTAGCCGCTGTTGACTAGTCAGGCTACCCAACTGCTGCAATGACTGCAGTATCACATGCTGTTCTTTTAGCCACAATTGACTAGTCAGGCTACCCAACTGCTGCAACGACTACAGTATCACGTGCTGTTCTTTTAGCCACCATTGACTAGTAAGGCTACCCAACTGCTGCAATGACTACAGGATAACGTGCTGTTCTTTTAGCCACCATTGACTAGTCAGGCTACCCAACTGCTGCAATGACTACAGTATCACATGCTGTTCTTTTAGCCGCCATTGACTAGTCAGGCTACCCAACTGCTGCAACGACTACAGTATCACATGCTGTTCCTTTAGCCACCATTGACTAGTAAGGCTACCCAACTGCTGCAATGACTACAGGATAATGTGCTGTTTTATTAGCCACCATTGACTAGTCAGGCAACCCAACTGCTGCAACGTCTACAGTATCACGTGCTGTTCTTTTAGCCGCCATTGACTAGTCAGGCTACCACACTGCTGCAATGATTACAGTATCACTTGTTGTTCTTTTAGCCACCATTGTCTAGTCAGGCTACCACACTGCTGCAACAACTACAGTATCACATGCTGTTCTTTTAGCCGCCATTGACTAGTCAGGCTACACAACTGCTGCAACGAATACAGTATCAGATGCTGTTCTTTTAGCCGTCATTGACTAGTCAGGCTACCGCACTGCTGCAATGACTACAGTATCACATTCTGTTCTTTTAGCCGCCATTGACTTCAGGCTAATGCACTGCTGCAATGACTACAGTATCACATGTTCTTTTAGCTGCCATTGACTAGTCATGCTACCACACTGATGCAATGACTATAGTATCACGTTCTGTTCTTTTAGCCGCCATTGACTAGTCAGGCTACTCCACTGCTGCAATGACTACAGTATCATGTGCTGTTCTTTTAGTTGCCATCTGACTGTCATGCTACCCCACTGCTGCAATTACTACAGTATCACGTCCTGTTCTTTTAGCTGCCATCTGACTAGTCATGCTACCCCACTGCTGCAATGACTACAGTATCACATGCTGTTCCTTTAGCCGCCATCGACTATTCAGGCTACCCCACTGCTGCAATGTCTAGAGTATCACGTGCTGTTCCTTTAGCCGCCATCGACTAGTCAGGCTACCCCACAGCTGCAATGACTACAGTATCACGTGCTGTTCTTTTAGCCGCCATCGACTAGTTAGGCTACCCCACTTCTGCAATGACTACAGTATCGCATGCTGTTCCTTTAGCCACCATTGACTAGTCAGGCTACCACACTGCTGCAACGACTACAGTATCACGTGCTGTTCTTTTAGCCGCCATTGACTAGTCAGGCTACCCAACTGCTGCAACTACTACAGTATCGCGTGCTGTTTTTTTCACCGCCATTGACTAGTCAGACTACCCCACTGCTGCAACGACTACAGTATCACATGCTGTTCTTTTAGTTGCCATTGACTAGTCAGGCTACTGCACTGCTGCAACGACTACCGTATCACATGCTGTTCTTTTAGTTGCCAATGACTAGTCAGGCTACTGCACTGCTGCAGCAACTCCAGTATCACGTGCTGTTCTTTTAGTTGCCATTGACTAGTCTGGCTACCACACTGCTGCAATGACTACAGTATCACGTGCTGTTCTTTTAGCCGCTGTTGACTAGTCAGGCTACCCAACTGCTGCAATGACTACAGTATCACATGCTGTTCTTTTAGCCGCCATTGACTAGTCAGGCTACCCAACTGCTGCAACGACTACAGTATCACGTGCTGTTCTTTTAGCCACCATTGACTAGTAAGGCTACCCAACTGCTGCAATGACTGCAGGATAACGTGCTGTTCTTTTAGCCACCATTGACTAGTCAGGCTACCCCACTGCTGCAATTACTACAGTATCACGTCCTGTTCTTTTAGCTGCCATCTGACTAGTCATGCTACCCCACTGCTGCAATGACTACAGTATCACGTGCTGTTCTCTTAGCCGCCATCGACTATTCAGGCTACCCCATTGCTGCAATGTCTAGAGTATCACGTGCTGTTCCTTTAGCCGCCATGGACTAGTCAGGCTACCCCACAGCTGCAATGACTACAGTATCACGTGCTGTTCTTTTAGCCGCCATCGACTAGTTAGGCTACCCCACTTCTGCAATGACTACAGTATCGCATGCTGTTCCTTTAGCCACCATTGACTAGTCAGGCTACCACACTGCTGCAATGACTACAGTATCACATGCTGTTCTTTTAGCCGCCATCGACTAGTTAGGCTACCCCACTTCTGCAATGACTACAGTATCACGTGCTGTTCCTTTAGCTACCATCGACTAGACAGGCTACCACACTTCTGCAATGACTACAGTATCACTTGCTGTTCTTTTAGCCGCCATTGAATAGTCAGGCTACTGAACTGCTGCAATGACTACAGTATCACATGCTGTTCTTTTCGCCGCCATCGACTAGTCAGGCTACCCAACTGCTGCAACGACTACAGTATCACGTGCTGTTCTTTTAGCCACAATTGACTAGTCAGTCTACCCAACTGCTGCAATGACTACAGTATCACGTGCTGTTCTTTTAGCCACCATTGACTAGTCAGGCTACCCATCTGCTGCAACGATTACAGTATCACGTGTTGTTCTTTTGCCGCCATGACTAGTCAGGCTACCACACTGCTGCAACGAATACAGTATCACGTGCTGTTCTTTTAGCCGCCATTGACTAGTCAGGCTACCCAACTGCTGCAATGACTACAGTATCACGTGCTGTTCTTTTAGCCGCCATTGACTAGTCAGGCTACCCAACTGCTGCAACTACTACAGTATCGCGTGCTGTTTTTTTCACCGCCATTGACTAGTCAGGCTACCCCACTGCTGCAACGACTACAGTATCACATGCTGTTCTTTTAGTTGCCATTGACTAGTCAGGCTACTGCACTGCTGCAACGACTACAGTATCACATGTTGTTCTTTTAGTTGCCAATGACTAGTCAGGCTACTGCACTGCTGCAACGACTCCAGTATCACGTGCTGTTCTTTTAGTTGCCATTGACTAGTCTGTCTACCACACTGCTGCAATGACTACAGTATCACGTGCTGTTCCTTTAGCCACCATCGACTAGTCAGGCTACCACACTTCTGCAATGACTACAGTATCACTTGCTGTTCTTTGAGCCGCAATTGAATAGTCAGGCTACTGAACTGCTGCAATGACTACAGTATCACGTGCTGTTCTTTTCGCCGCCATCGACTAGTCAGGCTACCCAACTGCTGCAATGACTACAGTATCACGTGCTGTTCTTTTAGCCACCATTGACTAGTCAGGCTACCCCACTGCTGCAATGACTACAGTATCACATGCTGTTTTTTTAGCCGCCATCGACTAGTTAGGCTACCCCACTTCTGCAATGACTACAGTATTGCATGCTGTTCCTTTAGCCACCATTGACTAGTCAGGCTACCACACTGCTGCAATGACTGCAGTATCACATGCTGTTCTTTTAGCCGCCATCGACTAGTTAGGCTACCCCACTTCTGCAATGACTACAGTATCACATGCTGTTCCTTTAACCACCATCGACTAGTCAGGCTACCACACTTCTGCAATGACTACAGTATCACTTGCTGTTCTTTGAGCCGCAATTGAATAGTCAGGCTACTGAACTGCTGCAATGACTACAGTATCACATGCTGTTCTTTTAGCTGCCATTGACTAGTCAGGGTGCTCAACTGCTGCAACGACTACTGTATCACATGCTGTTCTTTTAGCTGCCATTGACTTCAGGCTAACACACTGCTGCAATGACTACAGTATCAAATGCTGTACTTTTAGCTGTCATTGAATAGTCAGGCTACCGCACTGCTGCAATGACTACCGTATCACATGTTGTTCTTTTAGCTGCCATTGACTAGTCATGCTACCACACTGATGCATTGACTACAGTATCACGTTCTGTTCTTTTAGCCGCCATTGACTAGTCAGGCTACCCCACTGCTGCAATGACTACAGTATCACGTGCTGTTCTTTTAGCTGCCATCTGACTAGTCATGCTGCCCCACTGATACAATGACTACAGTATCACGTTCTGTTCTTTTAGCCGCCATTGACTAGTCAGTCTACCCAACTGCTGCAAAGACTACAGTATCACGTTCTGTTCTTTTAGCGGCCATTGACTAGTCAGGCTACCCCACTGCTGCAATGACTAAAGTATCACATCCTGTTCTTTTAGCTGCCATCTGACTAGTCATGCTACCCCACTGCTGCAATGACTACAGTATCACGTGCTCTTCTCTTAGCCGCCACCGACTATTCAGGCTACCCCACTGCTACAATGACTAGAGTATCACGTGCTGTTCCTTTAGCCGCCATCGACTAGTCAGGCTACCCAACAGCTGCAATGACTACAGTACCACGTGCTGTTTTTTTAGCCGCCATCGACTAGTTAGGCTACCCCACTTCTGCAATGACTACAGTATTGCATGCTGTTCCTTTAGCCACCATTGACTAGTCAGGCTACCACACTGCTGCAATGACTGCAGTATCACATGCTGTTCTTTTAGCCGCCATCGACTAGTTAGGCTACCCCACTTCTGCAATGACTACAGTATCACTTGCTGTTCTTTGAGCCGCAATTGAATAGTCAGGCTACTGAACTGCTGCAATGACTACAGTATCACTTGCTGTTCTTTTCGCCGCCATCGACTAGTCAGGCTACCCAACTGCTGCAACGACTACAGTATCACGTGCTGTTCTTTTAGCCACCATTGACTAGTCAGGCTACCCAACTGCTGCAATGACTACAGTATTATGTGCTGTTCTTTTAGCCACCATTGACTGGTCAGGCTTCCCATCTGATGCAACGATTACAGTATCACGTGTTGTTCTTTTGCCGCCATGACTATTCAGGCTACCACACTGCTGCAACGACTACAGTATCACGTGCTGTTCTTTTAGCCGCCATTGACTAGTCAGGCTACCCAACTGCTGCAATTACTACAGTATCACGTGCTGTTCTTTTAGCCGCCATTGACTAGTCAGGCTACCCAACTGCTGCAATTACTACAGTATCACGTGCTGTTCTTTTAGCCGCCATTGACTAGTCAGGCTACCCAACTGCTGCAATTACTACAGTATCACGTGCTGTTCTTTTAGCCGCCATTGACTAGTCAGGCTACCCAACTGCTGCAACGACTTCAGTTTCACATGCTGTTCTTTTAGCCGCCATTGACTAGTCAGGCTACCCAACTGCTGCAATGATTACAGTATCACTTGTTGTTCTTTTAGCCGCCATTGTCTAGTCAGGCTACCACACTGCTGCAACAACTACAGTATCACATGCTGTTCTTTTAGCCGCCATTGACTAGTCAGGCTACTCAACTGCTGCACCGAATACAGTATCACATGCTGTTCTTTTAGCCGTCATTGACTAGTCAGGCTACCGCACTGCTGCAATGACTACAGTATCACATGCTGTTCTTTTAGCTGCCATTGACTTCAGGCTAATGCACTGCTGCAATGACCACAGTATCACATGCTGTACTTTTAGCTGTCATTGAATAGTCAAGCTACCGCACTGCTGCAATGACTACAGTATCACATGTTCTTTTAGCTGCCATTGACTAGTCATGCCACCACACTGATGTAATGACTATAGTATCACATGCTGTTCCTTTAGCCGCCATCGACTAGTCAGGCAACCCCACAGCTGCAATGACTACAGTATCACGTACTGTTCTTTTAGCCGCCATCGACTAGTTAGGCTACCCCACTTCTGCAATGACTACAGTATCGCATGCTGTTCCTTTAGCCACCATTGACTAGTCAGGCTACCACACTGCTGCAATGACTACAGTATCACATGCTGTTCTTTTAGCCGCCTTCGACTAGTTAGGCTACCCCACTTCTGCAATGACTACAGTATCACGTGCTGTTCCTTTAGCCACCATCGACTAGTCAGGCTACCACACTTCTGCAATGACTACAGTATCACTTGCTGTTCTTTGAGCCGCAATTGAATAGTCAGGCTACTGAACTGCTGCAATGACTACAGTATCACGTGCTGTTCTTTTCGCCGCCATCGACTAGTCAGGCTACCCAACTGCTGCAATGACTACAGTATCACGTGCTGTTCTTTTAGCCACCATTGACTAGTCAGTCTACCCAACTGCTGCAATGACTACAGTATCACGTGCTGTTCTTTTAGCCACCATTGACTAGTCAGGCTACCCATCTGCTGCAACGATTACCGTATCACGTGTTGTTCTTTTGCCGCCATGACTAGTCAGGCTACCACACTGCTGCAACGACTACAGTATCACGTGCTGTTCTTTTAGCCGCCATTGACTAGTCAGGCTACCCAACTGCTGCAATGACTACAGTATCACATGCTGTTCTTTTAGCCGCCATTGACTAGTCAGGCTACCCAACTGCTGCAACTACTACAGTATCGCGTGCTGTTTTTTTCACCGCCATTGACTAGTCAAGCTACCCCACTGCTGCAATGACTACAGTATCACATGCTGTTTTTTTAGCCGCCATCGACTAGTTAGGCTACCCCACTTCTGCAATGACTACAGTATTGCATGCTGTTCCTTTAGCCACCATTGACTAGTCAGGCTACCACACTGCTGCAATGACTGCAGTATCACATGCTGTTCTTTTAGCCGCCATCGACTAGTTAGGCTACCCCACTTCTGCAATGACTACAGTATCACGTGCTGTTCCTTTAACCACCATCGACTAGTCAGGCTACCACACTTCTGCAATGACTACAGTATCACTTGCTGTTCTTTGAGCCGCAATTGAATAGTCAGGCTACTGAACTGCTGCAATGACTACAGTATCACGTGCTGTTCTTTTCGCCGCCATCGACTAGTCAGGCTACCCAACTGCTGCAACGACTACAGTATCACGTGCTGTTCTTTTAGCCACCATTGACTAGTCAGGCTACCCAACTGCTGCAATGACTACAGTATTATGTGCTGTTCTTTTAGCCACCATTGACTGGTCAGGCTTCCCATCTGATGCAACGATTACAGTATCACGTGTTGTTCTTTTGCCGCCATGACTATTCAGGCTACCACA
Source organism: Ambystoma mexicanum (assembly GCF_040938575.1). Classification (NCBI taxonomy): domain Eukaryota; kingdom Metazoa; phylum Chordata; class Amphibia; order Caudata; family Ambystomatidae; genus Ambystoma; species Ambystoma mexicanum. The sequence goes on along the minus strand of NC_090932.1, from coordinate 68,300,108 downwards.
CTGCTGCAACGACTACAGTATCACGTGCTGTTCTTTTAGCCGCCATTGACTAGTCAGGCTACCCAACTGCTGCAATTACTACAGTATCACATGCTGTTCTTTTAGCCGCCATTGACTAGTCAGGCTACCCAACTGCTGCAATTACTACAGTATCATGTGCTGTTCTTTTAGCCGCCATTGACTAGTCAGGCTACCCAACTGCTGCAATTACTACAGTATCACATGCTGTTCTTTTAGCCGCCATTGACTAGTCAGGCTACCCAACTGCTGCAACGACTTCAGTTTCACATGCTGTTCTTTTAGCCGCCATTGACTAGTCAGGCTACCCAACTGCTGCAATGATTACAGTATCACTTGTTGTTCTTTTAGCCGCCATTGTCTAGTCAGGCTACCACACTGCTGCAACAACTACAGTATCACATGCTGTTCTTTTAGCCGCCATTGACTAGTCAGGCTACTCAACTGCTGCACCGAATACAGTATCACATGCTGTTCTTTTAGCCGTCATTGACTAGTCAGGCTACCGCACTGCTGCAATGACTACAGTATCACATGCTGTTCTTTTAGCTGCCATTGACTTCAGGCTAATGCACTGCTGCAATGACCACAGTATCACATGCTGTACTTTTAGCTGTCATTGAATAGTCAAGCTACCGCACTGCTGCAATGACTACAGTATCACATGTTCTTTTAGCTGCCATTGACTAGTCATGCCACCACACTGATGTAATGACTATAGTATCACGTGCTGTTCCTTTAGCCGCCATCGACTAGTCAGGCAACCCCACAGCTGCAATGACTACAGTATCACGTACTGTTCTTTTAGCCGCCATCGACTAGTTAGGCTACCCCACTTCTGCAATGACTACAGTATCGCATGCTGTTCCTTTAGCCACCATTGACTAGTCAGGCTACCACACTGCTGCAATGACTACAGTATCACATGCTGTTCTTTTAGCCGCCTTCGACTAGTTAGGCTACCCCACTTCTGCAATGACTACAGTATCACGTGCTGTTCCTTTAGCCACCATCGACTAGTCAGGCTACCACACTTCTGCAATGACTACAGTATCACTTGCTGTTCTTTGAGCCGCAATTGAATAGTCAGGCTACTGAACTGCTGCAATGACTACAGTATCACGTGCTGTTCTTTTCGCCGCCATCGACTAGTCAGGCTACCCAACTGCTGCAATGACTACAGTATCACGTGCTGTTCTTTTAGCCACCATTGACTAGTCAGTCTACCCAACTGCTGCAATGACTTCAGTATCACGTGCTGTTCTCTTAGCCACCATTGACTAGTCAGGCTACCCATCTGCTGCAACGATTACCGTATCACGTGTTGTTCTTTTGCCGCCATGACTAGTCAGGCTACCACACTGCTGCAACGACTACAGTATCACGTGCTGTTCTTTTAGCCGCCATTGACTAGTCAGGCTACCCAACTGCTGCAATGACTACAGTATCACATGCTGTTCTTTTAGCCGCCATTGACTAGTCAGGCTACCCAACTGCTGCAACTACTACAGTATCGCGTGCTGTTTTTTTCACCGCCATTGACTAGTCAGGCTACCCCACTGCTGCAATGACTACAGTATCACATGCTGTTCTTTTAGTTGCCAATGACTAGTCAGGCTACTGCACTGCTGCAACAACTCCAGTATCACATGCTGTTCTTTTAGTTGCCATTGACTAGTCTGACTACCACACTGCTGCAATGACTACAGTATCATGTGCTGTTCTTTTAGCCGCTGTTGACTAGTCAGGCTACCCAACTGCTGCAATGACTACAGTATCACATGCTGTTCTTTTAGCCGCCATTGACTAGTCAGGCTACCCAACTGCTGCAACGACTACAGTATCAGTGCTGTTCTTTTTGCCACCATTGACTAGTAAGGCTACCCAACTGCTGCAATGACTACAGGATAACGTGCTGTTCTTTTAGCCACCATTGACTAGTCAGGCTATCCAACTGCTGCAACGTCTACAGTATCACGTGCTGTTCTTTTAGCCGCCATTGACTAGTCAGGCTACCACACTGCTGCAACGACTACAGTATCACGTGCTGTTCTTTTAGCCGCCATTGACTAGTCAGGCTACCCAACTGCTGCAATGAGTAAATTATCACGTGCTGTTCTTTTAGCCGCCATTGACTAGCCAGGCTACCCCACTGCTGCAAAGACTACAGTATCATGTGCTGTTCTTTTAGCCGCCATTGACTAGTCAGGCTACCGCACTGCTGCAACGACTACAGTATCACATGCTGTTCTTTTAGCTGCCATTGACTAGTCAGGCTGCTCAACTACTGCAATGACTACTGTATCACATGCTGTTCTTTTAGCTGCCATTGACTTCAGGCTAACACACTGCTGCAATGACTACAGTATCAAATGCTGTACTTTTAGCTGTCATTGAATAGTCAGGCTACCGCACTGCTGCAATGACTACCGTATCACATGTTGTTCTTTTAGCTGCCATTGCCTATTCATGCTACCACACTGATGCAATGACTACAGTATCACATTCTGTTCTTTTATCCACCATTGACTAGTCAGGCTACCCCACTGCTGCAATGACTACAGAATCACGTGCTGTTCTTTTAGCTGCCATCTGACTAGTCATGCTGCACCACTGATGCAATGACTACAGTATCCCGTTCTGTTCTTTTAGCCGCCATTGACTAGTCAGGCTACCCCACTGCTGCAATAACTAGAGTATCACATGCTGTTCCTTTAGCCGCCATCGACTAGTCAGGCTACCCCACAGCTGCAATGACTACAGTATCACGTGCTGTTCTTTTAGCCGCCATCGACTAGTTAGGCTACCCCACTTCTGCAATGACTACAGTATTGCATGCTGTTCCTTTAGCCACCATTGACTAGTCAGGCTATCACACTGCTGCAATGACTACAGTATCACATGCTGTTCTTTTAGCCGCCATCGACTAGTTAGGCTACCCCACTTCTGCAATGACTACAGTATCACGTGCTGTTCCTTTAGCCACCATCGACTAGTCAGGCTACCACACTTCTGCAATGACTATAGTATCACTTGCTGTTCCTTGAGCCGCAATTGAATAGTCAGGCTACTGAACTGCTGCAATGACTACAGTATCACGTGCTGTTCTTTTCGCCGCCATCGACTAGTCAGGCTACCCAACTGCTGCAACGACTACAGTATCACGTGCTGTTCTTTTAGCCACCATTGACTAGTCAGGCTACCCATCTGCTGCAACGATTACAGTATCACGTGTTGTTCTTTTAGCTGCCATCTGACTAGTCATGCTGCCCCACTGATTCAATGACTACAGTATCACGTTCTGTTCTTTTAGCCGCCATTGACTAGTCAGTCTACCCAACTGCTGCAAAGACTACAGTATCACGTTCTGTTCTTTTAGCGGCCATTGACTAGTCAGGCTACCCCACTGCTGCAATGACTAAAGTATCACGTCCTGTTCTTTTAGCTGCCATCTGACTAGTCATGCTACCCCACTGCTGCAATGACTACAGTATCACGTGCTGTTCTCTTAGCCGCCACCGACTATTCAGGCGACCCCACTGCTACAATGACTAGAGTATCATGTGCTGTTCCTTTAGCCGCCATCGACTAGTCAGGCTACCCCACAGCTGCAATGACTACAGTACCACGTGCTGTTCTTTTAGCCGCCATCGACTAGTTAGGCTACCCCACTTCTGCAATGACTACAGTATTGCATGCTGTTCCTTTAGCCACCATTGACTAGTCAGGCTACCACACTGCTGCAATGACTACAGTATCACATGCTGTTCTTTTAGCCGCCATCGACTAGTTAGGCTACCCCACTTCTGCAATGACTAGAGTATCACGTGCTGTTCCTTTAACCACCATCGACTAGTCAGGCTACCACACTTCTGCAATAACTACAGTATCACTTGCTGTTCTTTGAGCCGCAATTGAATAGTCAGGCTACTGAACTGCTGCAATGACTACAGTATCACGTGCTGTTCTTTTCGCCGCCATCGACTAGTCAGGCTACCCAACTGCTGCAACGACTACAGTATCACGTGCTGTTCTTTTAGCCACCATTGACTAGTCAGGCTACCCAACTGCTGCAATGACTACAGTATCACGTGCTGTTCTTTTAGCCACCATTGACTGGTCAGTCTTCCCATCTGATGCAACGATTACAGTATCACGTGTTGTTCTTTTGCCGCCATGACTAGTCAGGCTACCACACTGCTGCAACGACTACAGTATCACGTGCTGTTCTTTTAGCCGCCATTGACTAGTCAGGCTACCCAACTGCTGCAATTACTACAGTATCACGTGCTGTTCTTTTAGCCGCCATTGACTAGTCAGGCTACCCAACTGCTGCAATTACTACAGTATCATGTGCTGTTCTTTTAGCCGCCATTGACTAGTCAGGCTACCCAACTTCTGCAATTACTACAGTATCACGTGCTGTTCTTTTAGCCGCCATTGACTAGTCAGGCTACCCAACTGCTGCAACGACTTCAGTTTCACATGCTGTTCTTTTAGCCGCCATTGACTAGTCAGGCTACCCAACTGCTGCAATGATTACAGTATCACTTGTTGTTCTTTTAGCCGCCATTGTCTAGTCAGGCTACCACACTGCTGCAACAACTACAGTATCACATGCTGTTCTTTTAGCCGCCATTGACTAGTCAGGCTACTCAACTGCTGCAATGAATACAGTATCACATGCTGTTCTTTTAGCCGTCATTGACTAGTCAGGCTACCGCACTGCTGCAATGACTACAGTATCACATGCTGTTCTTTTAGCTGCCATTGAATTCAGGCTAATGCACTGCTGCAATGACCACAGTATCACATGCTGTACTTTTAGCTGTCATTGAATAGTCAAGCTACCGCACTGCTGCAATGACTACAGTATCACATGTTCTTTTAGCTGCCATTGACTAGTCATGCCACCACACTGATGTAATGACTATAGTATCACGTGCTGTTCCTTTAGCCGCCATCGACTAGTCAGGCAACCCCACAGCTGCAATGACTACAGTATCACGTGCTGTTCTTTTAGCCGCCATCGACTAGTTAGGCTACCCCACTTCTGCAATGACTACAGTATCGCATGCTGTTCCTTTAGCCACCATTGACTAGTCAGGCTACCACACTGCTGCAATGACTACAGTATCACATGCTGTTCTTTTAGCCGCCTTCGACTAGTTAGGCTACCCCACTTCTGCAATGACTACAGTATCACGTGCTGTTCCTTTAGCCACCATCGACTAGTCAGGCTACCACACTTCTGCAATGACTACAGTATCACTTGCTGTTCTTTGAGCCGCAATTGAATAGTCAGGCTACTGAACTGCTGCAATGACTACAGTATCACGTGCTGTTCTTTTCGCCGCCATCGACTAGTCGGGCTACCCAACTGCTGCAATGACTACAGTATCACGTGCTGTTCTTTTAGCCACCATTGACTAGTCAGTCTACCCAACTGCTGCAATGACTACAGTATCACGTGCTGTTCTTTTAGCCACCATTGATTAGTCAGGCTACCCATCTGCTGCAATGATTACCGTATCACGTGTTGTTCTTTTGCCGCCATGACTAGTCAGGCTACCACACTGCTGCAACGACTACAGTATCACGTGCTGTTCTTTTAGCCGCCATTGACTAGTCAGGCTACCCAACTGCTGCAATGACTACAGTATCACATGCTGTTCTTTTAGCCGCCATTGACTAGTCAGGCTACCCAACTGCTGCAACTACTACAGTATCGCGTGCTGTTTTTTTCACCGCCATTGACTAGTCAGGCTACCCCACTGCTGCAACGACTACAGTATCACATGCTGTTCTTTTAGTTGCCAATGACTAGTCAGGCTACTGCACTGCTGCAACAACTCCAGTATCACATGCTGTTCTTTTAGTTGCCATTGACTAGTCTGACTACCACACTGTTGCAATGACTACAGTATCATGTGCTGTTCTTTTAGCCGCTGTTGACTAGTCAGGCTACCCAACTGCTGCAATGACTACAGTATCACATGCTGTTCTTTTAGCCGCCATTGACTAGTCAGGCTACCCAACTGCTGCAACGACTTCAGTTTCACATGCTGTTCTTTTAGCCACCATTGACTAGTCAGGCTACCCAACTGCTGCAATGATTACAGTATCACTTGTTGTTCTTTTAGCCGCCATTGTCTAGTCAGGCTACCACACTGCTGCAACAACTACAGTATCACATGCTGTTCTTTTAGCCGCCATTGACTAGTCAGGCTACTCAACTGCTGCAACGAATACAGTATCACATGCTGTTCTTTTAACCGTCATTGACTAGTCAGGCTACCGCACTGCTGCAATGACTACAGTATCACATGCTGTTCTTTTAGCTGCCATTGACTTCAGGCTAATGCACTGCTGCAATGACCACAGTATCACATGCTGTACTTTTAGCTGTCATTGAATAGTCAAGCTACTCAACTGCTGCAACGAATACAGTATCACATGCTGTTCTTTTAACCGTCATTGACTAGTCAGGCTACCGCACTGCTGCAATGACTACAGTATCACATGCTGTTCTTTTAGCTGCCATTGACTTCAGGCTAATGCACTGCTGCAATGACCACAGTATCACATGCTGTACTTTTAGCTGTCATTGACTAGTCAGGCTACCCAACTGCTGCAATGACTACAGTATCATGTGCTGTTCCTTTAGCCACCATCGACTAGTCAGGCTACCACACTTCTGCAATGACTACAGTATCACTTGCTGTTCTTTTAGCCACCATTGAATAGTCAGGCTACTGAACTGCTGCAATGACTACAGTATCACGTGCTGTTCTTTTCGCCACCATCGACTAGTCAGGCTACCCAACTGCTGCAACGACTACAGTATCACTTGCTGTTCTTTTAGCCACCATTGACTAGTCAGGCTACTCAACTGCTGCAACGAATACAGTATCAGATGCTGTTCTTTTAGCCGTCATTGACTAGTCAGGCTACCGCAGTGCTGCAATGACTACAGTATCACATGCTGTTCTTTTAGCTGCCATTGACTGCAGGCTAATGCACGGCTGCAATGACTACAGTATCACATGCTGTACTTTTAGCTGTCATTGAATAGTCAAGCTAACGCACTGCTGCAATGACTACAGTATCACATGTTCTTTTAGCTGCCATTGACTAGTCATGCTACCACACTGATGCAATGACTATAGTATCACGTTTTGTTCTTTTAGCCGCCATTGACTAGTCAGGCTACCCCACTGCTGCAATGACTACAGTATCATGTGCTGTTCTTTTAGTTGCCATCTCACTGTCATGCTACCGCACTGCTGCAATGACTACAGTATCACGTTATGGTCTTTTAGCCGCCATTGACTAGTCAGGCTATCCCACTGCTGCAATTACTACAATATCACGTCCTGTTCTTTTAGCTGCCATCTGACTAGTCATGCTACCCCACTGATGCAATGACTACAGTATCACGTGCTGTTCTCTTAGCCGCCATCGACTATTCAGGCTACCCCACTGCTACAATGACTAGAGTATCACGTGCTGTTCCTTTAGCCGCCATCGACTAGTCAGGCTACCCCAAAGCTGCAATGACTACAGTATCACGTGCTGTTCTTTTAGCCACCATCGACTAGTTAGGCTACCCCACTTCTGCAATGACTACAGTATTGCATGCTGTTCCTTTAGCCACCATTGACTAGTCAGGTTACCACACTGCTGCAATGACTACAGTATCACATGCTGTTCTTTTAGCCGCCATTGACTAGTTAGGCTACCCCACTTCTGCAATGACTACAGTATCACGTGCTGTTCCTTTAGCTACCATCGACTAGTCAGGCTACCACACTTCTGCAATGACTACAGTATCACTTGCTGTTCTTTTAGCCGCCATTGAATAGTCAGGCTTCTGAACTGCTGCAATGACTACAGTATCACATGCTGTTCTTTTCGCCGCCATCGACTAGTCAGGCTACCCAACTGCTGCAACGACTACAGTATCACGTGCTGTTCTTTTAGCCACCATTGACTAGTCAGTCTACCCAACTGCTGCAATGACTACAGTATCACGTGCTGTTCTTTTAGCCACCATTGACTAGTCAGGCTACCCATCTGCTGCAACGATTACAGTATTACGTGTTGTTCTTTTGCCGCCATGACTAGTCAGGCTACCACACTGCTGCAACGACTACAGTATCACGTGCTGTTCTTTTAGCTGCCTTTGACTAGTCAGGCTACCCAACTGCTGCAATGACTACAGTATCACGTGCTGTTCTTTTAGCCGCCATTGACTAGTCAGGCTACCCAACTGCTGCAACTACTACAGTATCGCGTGCTGTTTTTTTCACCACCATTGACTAGTCAGGCTACCCCACTGCTGCAACGACTACAGTATCACATGCTGTTCTTTTAGTTGCCATTGACTAGTCAGGCTACTGCACTGCTGCAACGACTACAGTATCACATGCTGTTCTTTTAGTTGCCAATGACTAGTCAGGCTACTGCACTGCTGCAATGACTCCAGTATCACGTGCTGTTCTTTTAGTTGCCATTGACTAGTCTGGCTACCACACTGCTGCAATGACTACAGTATCACGTGCTGTTCTTTTAGCCGCTGTTGACTAGTCAGGCTACCCAACTGCTGCAATGACTGCAGTATCACATGCTGTTCTTTTAGCCACAATTGACTAGTCAGGCTACCCAACTGCTGCAACGACTACAGTATCACGTGCTGTTCTTTTAGCCACCATTGACTAGTAAGGCTACCCAACTGCTGCAATGACTACAGGATAACGTGCTGTTCTTTTAGCCACCATTGACTAGTCAGGCTACCCAACTGCTGCAATGACTACAGTATCACATGCTGTTCTTTTAGCCGCCATTGACTAGTCAGGCTACCCAACTGCTGCAACGACTACAGTATCACATGCTGTTCCTTTAGCCACCATTGACTAGTAAGGCTACCCAACTGCTGCAATGACTACAGGATAATGTGCTGTTTTTTTAGCCACCATTGACTAGTCAGGCAACCCAACTGCTGCAACGTCTACAGTATCACGTGCTGTTCTTTTAGCCGCCATTGACTAGTCAGGCTACCACACTGCTGCAATGATTACAGTATCACTTGTTGTTCTTTTAGCCGCCATTGTCTAGTCAGGCTACCACACTGCTGCAACAACTACAGTATCACATGCTGTTCTTTTAGCCGCCATTGACTAGTCAGGCTACACAACTGCTGCAACGAATACAGTATCAGATGCTGTTCTTTTAGCCGTCATTGACTAGTCAGGCTACCGCACTGCTGCAATGACTACAGTATCACATTCTGTTCTTTTAGCCGCCATTGACTTCAGGCTAATGCACTGCTGCAATGACTACAGTATCACATGTTCTTTTAGCTGCCATTGACTAGTCATGCTACCACACTGATGCAATGACTATAGTATCACGTTCTGTTCTTTTAGCCGCCATTGACTAGTCAGGCTACTCCACTGCTGCAATGACTACAGTATCATGTGCTGTTCTTTTAGTTGCCATCTGACTGTCATGCTACCCCACTGCTGCAATTACTACAGTATCACGTCCTGTTCTTTTAGCTGCCATCTGACTAGTCATGCTACCCCACTGCTGCAATGACTACAGTATCACATGCTGTTCCTTTAGCCGCCATCGACTATTCAGGCTACCCCACTGCTGCAATGTCTAGAGTATCACGTGCTGTTCCTTTAGCCGCCATCGACTAGTCAGGCTACCCCACAGCTGCAATGACTACAGTATCACGTGCTGTTCTTTTAGCCGCCATCGACTAGTTAGGCTACCCCACTTCTGCAATGACTACAGTATCGCATGCTGTTCCTTTAGCCACCATTGACTAGTCAGGCTACCACACTGCTGCAACGACTACAGTATCACGTGCTGTTCTTTTAGCCGCCATTGACTAGTCAGGCTACCCAACTGCTGCAACTACTACAGTATCGCGTGCTGTTTTTTTCACCGCCATTGACTAGGCAGACTACCCCACTGCTGCAACGACTACAGTATCACATGCTGTTCTTTTAGTTGCCATTGACTAGTCAGGCTACTGCACTGCTGCAACGACTACCGTATCACATGCTGTTCTTTTAGTTGCCAATGACTAGTCAGGCTACTGCACTGCTGCAGCAACTCCAGTATCACGTGCTGTTCTTTTAGTTGCCATTGACAAGTCTGGCTACCACACTGCTGCAATGACTACAGTATCACGTGCTGTTCTTTTAGCCGCTGTTGACTAGTCAGGCTACCCAACTGCTGCAATGACTACAGTATCACATGCTGTTCTTTTAGCCGCCATTGACTAGTCAGGCTACCCAACTGCTGCAACGACTACAGTATCACGTGCTGTTCTTTTAGCCACCATTGACTAGTAAGGCTACCCAACTGCTGCAATGACTGCAGGATAACGTGCTGTTCTTTTAGCCACCATTGACTAGTCAGGCTACCCCACTGCTGCAATTACTACAGTATCACGTCCTGTTCTTTTAGCTGCCATCTGACTAGTCATGCTACCCCACTGCTGCAATGACTACAGTATCACGTGCTGTTCTCTTAGCCGCCATCGACTATTCAGGCTACCCCATTGCTGCAATGTCTAGAGTATCACGTGCTGTTCCTTTAGCCGCCATCGACTAGTCAGGCTACCCCACAGCTGCAATGACTACAGTATCACGTGCTGTTCTTTTAGCCGCCATCGACTAGTTAGGCTACCCCACTTCTGCAATGACTACAGTATCGCATGCTGTTCCTTTAGCCACCATTGACTAGTCAGGCTACCACACTGCTGCAATGACTACAGTATCACATGCTGTTCTTTTAGCCGCCATCGACTAGTTAGGCTACCCCACTTCTGCAATGACTACAGTATCACGTGCTGTTCCTTTAGCTACCATCGACTAGTCAGGCTACCACACTTCTGCAATGACTACAGTATCACTTGCTGTTCTTTTAGCCGCCATTGAATAGTCAGGCTACTGAACTGCTGCAATGACTACAGTATCACGTGCTGTTCTTTTCGCCGCCATCGACTAGTCAGGCTACCCAACTGCTGCAACGACTACAGTATCACGTGCTGTTCTTTTAGCCACAATTGACTAGTCAGTCTACCCAACTGCTGCAATGACTACAGTATCACGTGCTGTTCTTTTAGCCACCATTGACTAGTCAGGCTACCCATCTGCTGCAACGATTACAGTATCACGTGTTGTTCTTTTGCCGCCATGACTAGTCAGGCTACCACACTGCTGCAACGAATACAGTATCACGTGCTGTTCTTTTAGCCGCCATTGACTAGTCAGGCTACCCAACTGCTGCAATGACTACAGTATCACGTGCTGTTCTTTTAGCCACCATCGACTAGTCAGGCTACCACACTTCTGCAATGACTACAGTATCACTTGCTGTTCTTTGAGCCGCAATTGAATAGTCAGGCTACTGAACTGCTGCAATGACTACAGTATCACGTGCTGTTCTTTTCGCCGCCATCGACTAGTCAGGCTACCCAACTGCTGCAATGACTACAGTATCACGTGCTGTTCTTTTAGCCACCATTGACTAGTCAGGCTACCCCACTGCTGCAATGACTACAGTATCACATGCTGTTTTTTTAGCCGCCATCGACTAGTTAGGCTACCCCACTTCTGCAATGACTACAGTATTGCATGCTGTTCCTTTAGCCACCATTGACTAGTCAGGCTACCACACTGCTGCAATGACTGCAGTATCACATGCTGTTCTTTTAGCCGCCATCGACTAGTTAGGCTACCCCACTTCTGCAATGACTACAGTATCACATGCTGTTCCTTTAACCACCATCGACTAGTCAGGCTACCACACTTCTGCAATGACTACAGTATCACTTGCTGTTCTTTGAGCCGCAATTGAATAGTCAGGCTACTGAACTGCTGCAATGACTACAGTATCACATGCTGTTCTTTTAGCTGCCATTGACTAGTCAGGGTGCTCAACTGCTGCAACGACTACTGTATCACATGCTGTTCTTTTAGCTGCCATTGACTTCAGGCTAACACACTGCTGCAATGACTACAGTATCAAATGCTGTACTTTTAGCTGTCATTGAATAGTCAGGCTACCGCACTGCTGCAATGACTACCGTATCACATGTTGTTCTTTTAGCTGCCATTGACTAGTCATGCTACCACACTGATGCATTGACTACAGTATCACGTTCTGTTCTTTTAGCCGCCATTGACTAGTCAGGCTACCCCACTGCTGCAATGACTACAGTATCACGTGCTGTTCTTTTAGCTGCCATCTGACTAGTCATGCTGCCCCACTGATACAATGACTACAGTATCACGTTCTGTTCTTTTAGCCGCCATTGACTAGTCAGTCTACCCAACTGCTGCAAAGACTACAGTATCACGTTCTGTTCTTTTAGCGGCCATTGACTAGTCAGGCTACCCCACTGCTGCAATGACTAAAGTATCACATCCTGTTCTTTTAGCTGCCATCTGACTAGTCATGCTACCCCACTGCTGCAATGACTACAGTATCACGTGCTCTTCTCTTAGCCGCCACCGACTATTCAGGCTACCCCACTGCTACAATGACTAGAGTATCACGTGCTGTTCCTTTAGCCGCCATCGACTAGTCAGGCTACCCAACAGCTGCAATGACTACAGTACCACGTGCTGTTTTTTTAGCCGCCATCGACTAGTTAGGCTACCCCACTTCTGCAATGACTACAGTATTGCATGCTGTTCCTTTAGCCACCATTGACTAGTCAGGCTACCACACTGCTGCAATGACTGCAGTATCACATGCTGTTCTTTTAGCCGCCATCGACTAGTTAGGCTACCCCACTTCTGCAATGACTACAGTATCACGTGCTGTTCCTTTAACCACCATCGACTAGTCAGGCTACCACACTTCTGCAATGACTACAGTATCACTTGCTGTTCTTTGAGCCGCAATTGAATAGTCAGGCTACTGAACTGCTGCAATGACTACAGTATCACGTGCTGTTCTTTTCGCCGCCATCGACTAGTCAGGCTACCCAACTGCTGCAACGACTACAGTATCACGTGCTGTTCTTTTAGCCACCATTGACTAGTCAGGCTACCCAACTGCTGCAATGACTACAGTATTATGTGCTGTTCTTTTAGCCACCATTGACTGGTCAGGCTTCCCATCTGATGCAACGATTACAGTATCACGTGTTGTTCTTTTGCCGCCATGACTATTCAGGCTACCACACTGCTGCAACGACTACAGTATCACGTGCTGTTCTTTTAGCCGCCATTGACTAGTCAGGCTACCCAACTGCTGCAATTACTACAGTATCACGTGCTGTTCTTTTAGCCGCCATTGACTAGTCAGGCTACCCAACTGCTGCAATTACTACAGTATCATGTGCTGTTCTTTTAGCCGCCATTGACTAGTCAGGCTACCCAACTGCTGCAATTACTACAGTATCACGTGCTGTTCTTTTAGCCGCCATTGACTAGTCAGGCTACCCAACTGCTGCAACGACTTCAGTTTCACATGCTGTTCTTTTAGCCGCCATTGACTAGTCAGGCTACCCAACTGCTGCAATGATTACAGTATCACTTGTTGTTCTTTTAGCCGCCATTGTCTAGTCAGGCTACCACACTGCTGCAACAACTACAGTATCACATGCTGTTCTTTTAGCCGCCATTGACTAGTCAGGCTACTCAACTGCTGCACCGAATACAGTATCACATGCTGTTCTTTTAGCCGTCATTGACTAGTCAGGCTACCGCACTGCTGCAATGACTACAGTATCACATGCTGTTCTTTTAGCTGCCATTGACTTCAGGCTAATGCACTGCTGCAATGACCACAGTATCACATGCTGTACTTTTAGCTGTCATTGAATAGTCAAGCTACCGCACTGCTGCAATGACTACAGTATCACATGTTCTTTTAGCTGCCATTGACTAGTCATGCCACCACACTGATGTAATGACTATAGTATCACGTGCTGTTCCTTTAGCCGCCATCGACTAGTCAGGCAACCCCACAGCTGCAATGACTACAGTATCACGTACTGTTCTTTTAGCCGCCATCGACTAGTTAGGCTACCCCACTTCTGCAATGACTACAGTATCGCATGCTGTTCCTTTAGCCACCATTGACTAGTCAGGCTACCACACTGCTGCAATGACTACAGTATCACATGCTGTTCTTTTAGCCGCCTTCGACTAGTTAGGCTACCCCACTTCTGCAATGACTACAGTATCACGTGCTGTTCCTTTAGCCACCATCGACTAGTCAGGCTACCACACTTCTGCAATGACTACAGTATCACTTGCTGTTCTTTGAGCCGCAATTGAATAGTCAGGCTACTGAACTGCTGCAATGACTACAGTATCACGTGCTGTTCTTTTCGCCGCCATCGACTAGTTAGGCTACCCAACTGCTGCAATGACTACAGTATCACGTGCTGTTCTTTTAGCCACCATTGACTAGTCAGTCTACCCAACTGCTGCAATGACTACAGTATCACGTGCTGTTCTTTTAGCCACCATTGACTAGTCAGGCTACCCATCTGCTGCAACGATTACCGTATCACGTGTTGTTCTTTTGCCGCCATGACTAGTCAGGCTACCATACTGCTGCAACGACTACAGTATCACGTGCTGTTCTTTTAGCCGCCATTGACTAGTCAGGCTACCCAACTGCTGCAATGACTACAGTATCACATGCTGTTCTTTTAGCCGCCATTGACTAGTCAGGCTACCCAACTGCTGCAACTACTACAGTATCGCGTGCTGTTTTTTTCACCGCCATTGACTAGTCAGGCTACCCCACTGCTGCAATGACTACAGTATCACATGCTGTTTTTTTAGCCGCCATCGACTAGTTAGGCTACCCCACTTCTGCAATGACTACAGTATTGCATGCTGTTCCTTTAGCCACCATTGACTAGTCAGGCTACCACACTGCTGCAATGACTGCAGTATCACATGCTGTTCTTTTAGCCGCCATCGACTAGTTAGGCTACCCCACTTCTGCAATGACTACAGTATCACGTGCTGTTCCTTTAACCACCATCGACTAGTCAGGCTACCACACTTCTGCAATGACTACAGTATCACTTGCTGTTCTTTGAGCCGCAATTGAATAGTCAGGCTACTGAACTGCTGCAATGACTACAGTATCACGTGCTGTTCTTTTCGCCGCCATCGACTAGTCAGGCTACCCAACTGCTGCAACGACTACAGTATCACGTGCTGTTCTTTTAGCCACCATTGACTAGTCAGGCTACCCAACTGCTGCAATGACTACAGTATTATGTGCTGTTCTTTTAGCCACCATTGACTGGTCAGGCTTCCCATCTGATGCAACGATTACAGTATCACGTGTTGTTCTTTTGCCGCCATGACTATTCAGGCTACCACACTGCTGCAACGACTACAGTATCACGTGCTGTTCTTTTAGCCGCCATTGACTAGTCAGGCTACCCAACTGCTGCAATTACTACAGTATCACGTGCTGTTCTTTTAGCCGCCATTGACTAGTCAGGCTACCCAACTGCTGCAATTACTACAGTATCATGTGCTGTTCTTTTAGCCGCCATTGACTAGTCAGGCTACCCAACTGCTGCAATTACTACAGTATCACGTGCTGTTCTTTTAGCCGCCATTGACTAGTCAGGCTACCCAACTGCTGCAACGACTTCAGTTTCACATGCTGTTCTTTTAGCCGCCATTGACTAGTCAGGCTACCCAACTGCTGCAATGATTACAGTATCACTTGTTGTTCTTTTAGCCGCCATTGTCTAGTCAGGCTACCACACTGCTGCAACAACTACAGTATCACATGCTGTTCTTTTAGCCGCCATTGACTAGTCAGGCTACTCAACTGCTGCACCGAATACAGTATCACATGCTGTTCTTTTAGCCGTCATTGACTAGTCAGGCTACCGCACTGCTGCAATGACTACAGTATCACATGCTGTTCTTTTAGCTGCCATTGACTTCAGGCTAATGCACTGCTGCAATGACCACAGTATCACATGCTGTACTTTTAGCTGTCATTGAATAGTCAAGCTACCGCACTGCTGCAATGACTACAGTATCACATGTTCTTTTAGCTGCCATTGACTAGTCATGCCACCACACTGATGTAATGACTATAGTATCACGTGCTGTTCCTTTAGCCGCCATCGACTAGTCAGGCAACCCCACAGCTGCAATGACTACAGTATCACGTACTGTTCTTTTAGCCGCCATCGACTAGTTAGGCTACCCCACTTCTGCAATGACTACAGTATCGCATGCTGTTCCTTTAGCCACCATTGACTAGTCAGGCTACCACACTGCTGCAATGACTACAGTATCACATGCTGTTCTTTTAGCCGCCTTCGACTAGTTAGGCTACCCCACTTCTGCAATGACTACAGTATCACGTGCTGTTCCTTTAGCCACCATCGACTAGTCAGGCTACCACACTTCTGCAATGACTACAGTATCACTTGCTGTTCTTTGAGCCGCAATTGAATAGTCAGGCTACTGAACTGCTGCAATGACTACAGTATCACGTGCTGTTCTTTTCGCCGCCATCGACTAGTCAGGCTACCCAACTGCTGCAATGACTACAGTATCACGTGCTGTTCTTTTAGCCACCATTGACTAGTCAGTCTACCCAACTGCTGCAATGACTTCAGTATCACGTGCTGTTCTTTTAGCCACCATTGACTAGTCAGGCTACCCATCTGCTGCAACGATTACCGTATCACGTGTTGTTCTTTTGCTGCCATGACTAGTCAGGCTACCACACTGCTGCAACGACTACAGTATCACGTGCTGTTCTTTTAGCCGCCATTGACTAGTCAGGCTACCCAACTGCTGCAATGACTACAGTATCACATGCTGTTCTTTTAGCCGCCATTGACTAGTCAGGCTACCCAACTGCTGCAACTACTACAGTATCGCGTGCTGTTTTTTTCACCGCCATTGACTAGTCAGGCTACCCCACTGCTGCAATGACTACAGTATCACATGCTGTTCTTTTAGTTGCCAATGACTAGTCAGGCTACTGCACTGCTGCAACAACTCCAGTATCACATGCTGTTCTTTTAGTTGCCATTGACTAGTCTGACTACCACACTGCTGCAATGACTACAGTATCATGTGCTGTTCTTTTAGCCGCTGTTGACTAGTCAGGCTACCCAACTGCTGCAATGACTACAGTATCACATGCTGTTCTTTTAGCCGCCATTGACTAGTCAGGCTACCCAACTGCTGCAACGACTACAGTATCAGTGCTGTTCTTTTTGCCACCATTGACTAGTAAGGCTACCCAACTGCTGCAATGACTACAGGATAACGTGCTGTTCTTTTAGCCACCATTGACTAGTCAGGCTATCCAACTGCTGCAACGTCTACAGTATCACATGCTGTTCTTTTAGCCGCCATTGACTAGTCAGGCTACCACACTGCTGCAACGACTACAGTATCACGTGCTGTTCTTTTAGCCGCCATTGACTAGTCAGGCTACCCAACTGCTGCAATGAGTAAATTATCACGTGCTGTTCTTTTAGCCGCCATTGACTAGCCAGGCTACCCCACTGCTGCAAAGACTACAGTATCATTTGCTGTTCTTTTAGCCGCCATTGACTAGTCAGGCTACCGCACTGCTGCAACGACTACAGTATCACATGCTGTTCTTTTAGCTGCCATTGACTAGTCAGGCTGCTCAACTACTGCAATGACTACTGTATCACATGCTGTTCTTTTAGCTGCCATTGACTTCAGGCTAACACACTGCTGCAATGACTACAGTATCAAATGCTGTACTTTTAGCTGTCATTGAATAGTCAGGCTACCGCACTGCTGCAATGACTACCGTATCACATGTTGTTCTTTTAGCTGCCATTGCCTATTCATGCTACCACACTGATGCAATGACTACAGTATCACATTCTGTTCTTTTATCCACCATTGACTAGTCAGGCTACCCCACTGCTGCAATGACTACAGTATCACGTGCTGTTCTTTTAGCTGCCATCTGACTAGTCATGCTGCACCACTGATGCAATGACTACAGTATCCCGTTCTGTTCTTTTAGCCGCCATTGACTAGTCAGGCTACCCCACTGCTGCAATAACTAGAGTATCACATGCTGTTCCTTTAGCCGCCATCGACTAGTCAGGCTACCCCACAGCTGCAATGACTACAGTATCACGTGCTGTTCTTTTAGCCGCCATCGACTAGTTAGGCTACCCCACTTCTGCAATGACTACAGTATCGCATGCTGTTCCTTTAGCCACCATTGACTAGTCAGGCTATCACACTGCTGCAATGACTACAGTATCACATGCTGTTCTTTTAGCCGCCATCGACTAGTTAGGCTACCCCACTTCTGCAATGACTACAGTATCACGTGCTGTTCCTTTAGCCACCATCGACTAGTCAGGCTACCACACTTCTGCAATGACTATAGTATCACTTGCTGTTCCTTGAGCCGCAATTGAATAGTCAGGCTACTGAACTGCTGCAATGACTACAGTATCACGTGCTGTTCTTTTCGCCGCCATCGACTAGTCAGGCTACCCAACTGCTGCAACGACTACAGTATCACGTGCTGTTCTTTTAGCCACCATTGACTAGTCAGGCTACCCATCTGCTGCAACGATTACAGTATCACGTGTTGTTCTTTTAGCTGCCATCTGACTAGTCATGCTGCCCCACTGATTCAATGACTACAGTATCACGTTCTGTTCTTTTAGCCGCCATTGACTAGTCAGTCTACCCAACTGCTGCAAAGACTACAGTATCACGTTCTGTTCTTTTAGCGGCCATTGACTAGTCAGGCTACCCCACTGCTGCAATGACTAAAGTATCACGTCCTGTTCTTTTAGCTGCCATCTGACTAGTCATGCTACCCCACTGCTGCAATGACTACAGTATCACGTGCTGTTCTCTTAGCCGCCACCGACTATTCAGGCTACCCCACTGCTACAATGACTAGAGTATCATGTGCTGTTCCTTTAGCCGCCATCGACTAGTCAGGCTACCCAACTGCTGCAACGACTACAGTATCACGTGCTGTTCTTTTAGCCACCATTGACTAGTCAGGCTACCCAACTGCTGCAATGACTACAGTATCACGTGCTGTTCTTTTAGCCACCATTGACTGGTCAGTCTTCCCATCTGATGCAACGATTACAGTATCACGTGTTGTTCTTTTGCCGCCATGACTAGTCAGGCTACCACACTGCTGCAACGACTACATTATCACGTGCTGTTCTTTTAGCCACCATTGACTAGTCAGGCTACCCAACTGCTGCAATGACTACAGTATCACGTGCTGTTCTTTTAGCCACCATTGACTGGTCAGTCTTCCCATCTGATGCAACGATTACAGTATCACGTGTTGTTCTTTTGCCGCCATGACTAGTCAGGCTACCACACTGCTGCAACGACTACAGTATCACGTGCTGTTCTTTTAGCCGCCATTGACTAGTCAGGCTACCCAACTGCTGCAATTACTACAGTATCACGTGCTGTTCTTTTAGCCGCCATTGACTAGTCAGGCTACCCAACTGCTGCAATTACTACAGTATCATGTGCTGTTCTTTTAGCCGCCATTGACTAGTCAGGCTACCCAACTTCTGCAATTACTACAGTATCACGTGCTGTTCTTTTAGCCGCCATTGACTAGTCAGGCTACCCAACTGCTGCAACGACTTCAGTTTCACATGCTGTTCTTTTAGCCGCCATTGACTAGTCAGGCTACCCAACTGCTGCAATGATTACAGTATCACTTGTTGTTCTTTTAGCCGCCATTGTCTAGTCAGGCTACCACACTGCTGCAACAACTACAGTATCACATGCTGTTCTTTTAGCCGCCATTGACTAGTCAGGCTACTCAACTGCTGCAATGAATACAGTATCACATGCTGTTCTTTTAGCCGTCATTGACTAGTCAGGCTACCGCACTGCTGCAATGACTACAGTATCACATGCTGTTCTTTTAGCTGCCATTGAATTCAGGCTAATGCACTGCTGCAATGACCACAGTATCACATGCTGTACTTTTAGCTGTCATTGAATAGTCAAGCTACCGCACTGCTGCAATGACTACAGTATCACATGTTCTTTTAGCTGCCATTGACTAGTCATGCCACCACACTGATGTAATGACTATAGTATCACGTGCTGTTCCTTTAGCCGCCATCGACTAGTCAGGCAACCCCACAGCTGCAATGACTACAGTATCACGTGCTGTTCTTTTAGCCGCCATCGACTAGTTAGGCTACCCCACTTCTGCAATGACTACAGTATCGCATGCTGTTCCTTTAGCCACCATTGACTAGTCAGGCTACCACACTGCTGCAACGACTACAGTATCACGTGCTGTTCTTTTAGCCGCCATTGACTAGTCAGGCTACCCAACTGCTGCAATGACTACAGTATCACATGCTGTTCTTTTAGCCGCCATTGACTAGTCAGGCTACCCAACTGCTGCAACTACTACAGTATCGCGTGCTGTTTTTTTCACCGCCATTGACTAGTCAGGCTACCCCACTGCTGCAATGACTACAGTATCACATGCTGTTTTTTTAGCCGCCATCGACTAGTTAGGCTACCCCACTTCTGCAATGACTACAGTATTGCATGCTGTTCCTTTAGCCACCATTGACTAGTCAGGCTACCACACTGCTGCAATGACTGCAGTATCACATGCTGTTCTTTTAGCCGCCATCGACTAGTTAGGCTACCCCACTTCTGCAATGACTACAGTATCACGTGCTGTTCCTTTAACCACCATCGACTAGTCAGGCTACCACACTTCTGCAATGACTACAGTATCACTTGCTGTTCTTTGAGCCGCAATTGAATAGTCAGGCTACTGAACTGCTGCAATGACTACAGTATCACGTGCTGTTCTTTTCGCCGCCATCGACTAGTCAGGCTACCCAACTGCTGCAACGACTACAGTATCACGTGCTGTTCTTTTAGCCACCATTGACTAGTCAGGCTACCCAACTGCTGCAATGACTACAGTATTATGTGCTGTTCTTTTAGCCACCATTGACTGGTCAGGCTTCCCATCTGATGCAACGATTACAGTATCACGTGTTGTTCTTTTGCCGCCATGACTATTCAGGCTACCACACTGCTGCAACGACTACAGTATCACGTGCTGTTCTTTTAGCCGCCATTGACTAGTCAGGCTACCCAACTGCTGCAATTACTACAGTATCACGTGCTGTTCTTTTAGCCGCCATTGACTAGTCAGGCTACCCAACTGCTGCAATTACTACAGTATCATGTGCTGTTCTTTTAGCCGCCATTGACTAGTCAGGCTACCCAACTGCTGCAATTACTACAGTATCACGTGCTGTTCTTTTGGCCGCCATTGACTAGTCAGGCTACCCAACTGCTGCAACGACTTCAGTTTCACATGCTGTTCTTTTAGCCGCCATTGACTAGTCAGGCTACCCAACTGCTGCAATGATTACAGTATCACTTGTTGTTCTTTTAGCCGCCATTGTCTAGTCAGGCTACCACACTGCTGCAACAACTACAGTATCACATGCTGTTCTTTTAGCCGCCATTGACTAGTCAGGCTACTCAACTGCTGCACCGAATACAGTATCACCTGCTGTTCTTTTAGCCGTCATTGACTAGTCAGGCTACCGCCATGCTGCAATGACTACAGTATCACATGCTGTTCTTTTAGCTGCCATTGACTTCAGGCTAATGCACTGCTGCAATGACCACAGTATCACATGCTGTACTTTTAGCTGTCATTGAATAGTCAAGCTACCGCACTGCTGCAATGACTACAGTATCACATGTTCTTTTAGCTGCCATTGACTAGTCATGCCACCACACTGATGTAATGACTATAGTATCACGTGCTGTTCCTTTAGCCGCCATCGACTAGTCAGGCAACCCCACAGCTGCAATGACTACAGTATCACGTACTGTTCTTTTAGCCGCCATCGACTAGTTAGGCTACCCCACTTCTGCAATGACTACAGTATCGCATGCTGTTCCTTTAGCCACCATTGACTAGTCAGGCTACCACACTGCTGCAATGACTACAGTATCACATGCTGTTCTTTTAGCCGCCTTCGACTAGTTAGGCTACCCCACTTCTGCAATGACTACAGTATCACGTGCTGTTCCTTTAGCCACCATCGACTAGTCAGGCTACCACACTTCTGCAATGACTACAGTATCACTTGCTGTTCTTTGAGCCGCAATTGAATAGTCAGGCTACTGAACTGCTGCAATGACTACAGTATCACGTGCTGTTCTTTTCGCCGCCATCGACTAGTCAGGCTACCCAACTGCTGCAATGACTACAGTATCACGTGCTGTTCTTTTAGCCACCATTGACTAGTCAGTCTACCCAACTCCTGCAATGACTTCAGTATCACGTGCTGTTCTTTTAGCCACCATTGACTAGTCAGGCTACCCATCTGCTGCAACGATTACCGTATCACGTGTTGTTCTTTTGCCGCCATGACTAGTCAGGCTACCACACTGCTGCAACGACTACAGTATCACGTGCTGTTCTTTTAGCCGCCATTGACTAGTCAGGCTACCCAACTGCTGCAATGACTACAGTATCACATGCTGTTCTTTTAGCCGCCATTGACTAGTCAGGCTACCCAACTGCTGCAACTACTACAGTATCGCGTGCTGTTTTTTTCACCGCCATTGACTAGTCAGGCTACCCCACTGCTGCAATGACTACAGTATCACATGCTGTTCTTTTAGTTGCCAATGACTAGTCAGGCTACTGCACTGCTGCAACAACTCCAGTATCACATGCTGTTCTTTTAGTTGCCATTGACTAGTCTGACTACCACACTGCTGCAATGACTACAGTATCATGTGCTGTTCTTTTAGCCGCTGTTGACTAGTCAGGCTACCCAACTGCTGCAATGACTACAGTATCACATGCTGTTCTTTTAGCCGCCATTGACTAGTCAGGCTACCCAACTGCTGCAACGACTACAGTATCAGTGCTGTTCTTTTTGCCACCATTGACTAGTAAGGCTACCCAACTGCTGCAATGACTACAGGATAACGTGCTGTTCTTTTAGCCACCATTGACTAGTCAGGCTATCCAACTGCTGCAACGTCTACAGTATCACGTGCTGTTCTTTTAGCCGCCATTGACTAGTCAGGCTACCACACTGCTGCAACGACTACAGTATCACGTGCTGTTCTTTTAGCCGCCATTGACTAGTCAGGCTACCCAACTGCTGCAATGAGTAAATTATCACGTGCTGTTCTTTTAGCCGCCATTGACTAGCCAGGCTACCCCACTGCTGCAAAGACTACAGTATCATGTGCTGTTCTTTTAGCCGCCATTGACTAGTCAGGCTACCGCACTGCTGCAACGACTACAGTATCACATGCTGTTCTTTTAGCTGCCATTGACTAGTCAGGCTGCTCAACTACTGCAATGACTACTGTATCACATGCTGTTCTTTTAGCTGCCATTGACTTCAGGCTAACACACTGCTGCAATGACTACAGTATCAAATGCTGTACTTTTAGCTGTCATTGAATAGTCAGGCTACCGCACTGCTGCAATGACTACCGTATCACATGTTGTTCTTTTAGCTGCCATTGCCTATTCATGCTACCACACTGATGCAATGACTACAGTATCACATTCTGTTCTTTTATCCACCATTGACTAGTCAGGCTACCCCACTGCTGCAATGACTACAGTATCACGTGCTGTTCTTTTAGCTGCCATCTGACTAGTCATGCTGCACCACTGATGCAATGACTACAGTATCCCGTTCTGTTCTTTTAGCCGCCATTGACTAGTCAGGCTACCCCACTGCTGCAATAACTAGAGTATCACATGCTGTTCCTTTAGCCGCCATCGACTAGTCAGGCTACCCCACAGCTGCAATGACTACAGTATCACGTGCTGTTCTTTTAGCCGCCATCGACTAGTTAGGCTACCCCACTTCTGCAATGACTACAGTATCGCATGCTGTTCCTTTAGCCACCATTGACTAGTCAGGCTATCACACTGCTGCAATGACTACAGTATCACATGCTGTTCTTTTAGCCGCCATCGACTAGTTAGGCTACCCCACTTCTGCAATGACTACAGTATCACGTGCTGTTCCTTTAGCCACCATCGACTAGTCAGGCTACCACACTTCTGCAATGACTATAGTATCACTTGCTGTTCCTTGAGCCGCAATTGAATAGTCAGGCTACTGAACTGCTGCAATGACTACAGTATCACGTGCTGTTCTTTTCGCCGCCATCGACTAGTCAGGCTACCCAACTGCTGCAACGACTACAGTATCACGTGCTGTTCTTTTAGCCACCATTGACTAGTCAGGCTACCCATCTGCTGCAACGATTACAGTATCACGTGTTGTTCTTTTCGCTGCCATCTGACTAGTCATGCTGCCCCACTGATTCAATGACTACAGTATCACGTTCTGTTCTTTTAGCCGCCATTGACTAGTCAGTCTACCCAACTGCTGCAAAGACTACAGTATCACGTTCTGTTCTTTTAGCGGCCATTGACTAGTCAGGCTACCCCACTGCTGCAATGACTAAAGTATCACGTCCTGTTCTTTTAGCTGCCATCTGACTAGTCATGCTACCCCACTGCTGCAATGACTACAGTATCACGTGCTGTTCTCTTAGCCGCCACCGACTATTCAGGCTACCCCACTGCTACAATGACTAGAGTATCATGTGCTGTTCCTTTAGCCGCCATCGACTAGTCAGGCTACCCCACAGCTGCAATGACTACAGTACCACGTGCTGTTCTTTTAGCCGCCATCGACTAGTTAGGCTACCCCACTTCTGCAATGACTACAGTATTGCATGCTGTTCCTTTAGCCACCATTGACTAGTCAGGCTACCACACTGCTGCAATGACTACAGTATCACATGCTGTTCTTTTAGCCGCCATCGACTAGTTAGGCTACCCCACTTCTGCAATGACTAGAGTATCACGTGCTGTTCCTTTAACCACCATCGACTAGTCAGGCTACCACACTTCTGCAATAACTACAGTATCACTTGCTGTTCTTTGAGCCGCAATTGAATAGTCAGGCTACTGAACTGCTGCAATGACTACAGTATCACGTGCTGTTCTTTTCGCCGCCATCGACTAGTCAGGCTACCCAACTGCTGCAACGACTACAGTATCACGTGCTGTTCTTTTAGCCACCATTGACTGGTCAGTCTTCCCATCTGATGCAACGATTACAGTATCACGTGTTGTTCTTTTGCCGCCATGACTAGTCAGGCTACCACACTGCTGCAACGACTACAGTATCACGTGCTGTTCTTTTAGCCACCATTGACTAGTCAGGCTACCCAACTGCTGCAATTACTACAGTATCACGTGCTGTTCTTTTAGCCGCCATTGACTAGTCAGGCTACCCAACTGCTGCAATTACTACAGTATCATGTGCTGTTCTTTTAGCCGCCATTGACTAGTCAGGCTACCCAACTTCTGCAATTACTACAGTATCACATGCTGTTCTTTTAGCCGCCATTGACTAGTCAGGCTACCCAACTGCTGCAACGACTTCAGTTTCACATGCTGTTCTTTTAGCCGCCATTGACTAGTCAGGCTACCCAACTGCTGCAATGATTACAGTATCACTTGTTGTTCTTTTAGCCGCCATTGTCTAGTCAGGCTACCACACTGCTGCAACAACTACAGTATCACATGCTGTTCTTTTAGCCGCCATTGACTAGTCAGGCTACTCAACTGCTGCAATGAATACAGTATCACATGCTGTTCTTTTAGCCGTCATTGACTAGTCAGGCTACCGCACTGCTGCAATGACTACAGTATCACATGCTGTTCTTTTAGCTGCCATTGAATTCAGGCTAATGCACTGCTGCAATGACCACAGTATCACATGCTGTACTTTTAGCTGTCATTGAATAGTCAAGCTACCGCACTGCTGCAATGACTACAGTATCACATGTTCTTTTAGCTGCCATTGACTAGTCATGCCACCACACTGATGTAATGACTATAGTATCACGTGCTGTTCCTTTAGCCGCCATCGACTAGTCAGGCAACCCCACAGCTGCAATGACTACAGTATCACGTGCTGTTCTTTTAGCCGCCATCGACTAGTTAGGCTACCCCACTTCTGCAATGACTACAGTATCGCATGCTGTTCCTTTAGCCACCATTGACTAGTCAGGCTACCACACTGCTGCAATGACTACAGTATCACATGCTGTTCTTTTAGCCGCCTTCGACTAGTTAGGCTACCCCACTTCTGCAATGACTACAGTATCACGTGCTGTTCCTTTAGCCACCATCGACTAGTCAGGCTACCACACTTCTGCAATGACTACAGTATCACTTGCTGTTCTTTGAGCCGCAATTGAATAGTCAGGCTACTGAACTGCTGCAATGACTACAGTATCACGTGCTGTTCTTTTCGCCGCCATCGACTAGTCGGGCTACCCAACTGCTGCAATGACTACAGTATCACGTGCTGTTCTTTTAGCCACCATTGACTAGTCAGTCTACCCAACTGCTGCAATGACTACAGTATCACGTGCTGTTCTTTTAGCCACCATTGACTAGTCAGGCTACCCATCTGCTGCAATGATTACCGTATCACGTGTTGTTCTTTTGCCGACATGACTAGTCAGGCTACCACACTGCTGCAACGACTACAGTATCACGTGCTGTTCTTTTAGCCGCCATTGACTAGTCAGGCTACCCAACTGCTGCAATGACTACAGTATCACATGCTGTTCTTTTAGCCGCCATTGACTAGTCAGGCTACCCAACTGCTGCAACTACTACAGTATCGCGTGCTGTTCTTTTAGTTGCCAATGACTAGTCAGGCTACTGCACTGCTGCAACAACTCCAGTATCACATGCTGTTCTTTTAGTTGCCATTGACTAGTCTGACTACCACACTGTTGCAATGACTACAGTATCATGTGCTGTTCTTTTAGCCGCTGTTGACTAGTCAGGCTACCCAACTGCTGCAATGACTACAGTATCACATGCTGTTCTTTTAGCCGCCATTGACTAGTCAGGCTACCCAACTGCTGCAACGACTTCAGTTTCACATGCTGTTCTTTTAGCCGCCATTGACTAGTCAGGCTACCCAACTGCTGCAATGATTACAGTATCACTTGTTGTTCTTTTAGCCGCCATTGTCTAGTCAGGCTAC
This sequence comes from Ambystoma mexicanum, assembly GCF_040938575.1. Lineage (NCBI taxonomy): Eukaryota > Metazoa > Chordata > Amphibia > Caudata > Ambystomatidae > Ambystoma > Ambystoma mexicanum. Next base: position 68,272,930 of record NC_090932.1, on the reverse strand, counting down.
CACACTGCTGCAACAACTACAGTATCACATGCTGTTCTTTTAGCCGCCATTGACTAGTCAGGCTACTCAACTGCTGCAACGAATACAGTATCACATGCTGTTCTTTTAACCGTCATTGACTAGTCAGGCTACCGCACTGCTGCAATGACTACAGTATCACATGCTGTTCTTTTAGCTGCCATTGACTTCAGGCTAATGCACTGCTGCAATGACCACAGTATCACATGCTGTACTTTTAGCTGTCATTGAATAGTCAAGCTACCGCACTGCTGCAATGACTACAGTATCACATGTTCTTTTAGCTGCCATTGACTAGTCATGCCACCACACTGATGTAATGACTATAGTATCATGTGCTGTTCCTTTTGCCGCCATCGACTAGTCAGGCAACCCCACAGCTGCAATGACTACAGTATCACGTGCTGTTCTTTTAGCCGCCATCGACTAGTTAGGCTACCCCACTTCTGCAATGACTACAGTATCGCATGCTGTTCCTTTAGCCACCATTGACTAGTCAGGCTACCACACTGCTGCAATGACTACAGTATCACATGCTGTTCTTTTAGCTGCCTTCGACTAGTTAGGCTACCCCACTTCTGCAATGACTACAGTATCACATGCTGTTCCTTTAGCCACCATCGACTAGTCAGGCTACCACACTTCTGCAATGACTACAGTATCACTTGCTGTTCTTTGAGCCGCAATTGAATAGTCAGGCTACTGAACTGCTGCAATGACTACAGTATCACGTGCTGTTCTTTTCGCCGCCATCGACTAGTCAGGCTACCCAACGGCTGCAATGACTACAGTATCACGTGCTGCTCTTTTAGCCACCATTGACTAGTCAGTCTACCCAACTGCTGCAATGACTACAGTATCACCGGCTGTTCTTTTAGCCACCATTGACTAGTCAGGCTACCCATCTGCTGCAATGATTACCGTATCACGTGTTGTTCTTTTGCCGCCATGACTAGTCAGGCTACCACACTGCTGCAACGACTACAGTATCACGTGCTGTTCTTTTAGCCGCCATTGACTAGTCAGGCTACCCAACTGCTGCAATGACTACAGTATCACATGCTGTTCTTTTAGCCGCCATTGACTAGTCAGGCTACCCAACTGCTGCAACTACTACAGTATCGCGTGCTGTTTTTTTCACCGCCATTAACTAGTCAGGCTACCCCACTGCTGCAACGACTACAGTATCACATGCTGTTCTTTAAGTTGCCAACGACTAGTCAGGCTACTGCACTGCTGCAACAACTCCAGTATCACATGCTGTTCTTTTAGTTGCCATTGACTAGTCTGACTACCACACTGCTGCAATGACTACAGTATCATGTGCTGTTCTTTTAGCCGCTGTTGACTAGTCAGGCTACCCAACTGCTGCAATGACTACAGTATCACATGCTGTTCTTTTAGCCGCCATTGAATAGTCAGGCTACCCAACTGCTGCAACGACTTCAGTTTCACATGCTGTTCTTTTAGCCGCCATTGACTAGTCAGGCTACCCAACTGCTGCAATGATTACAGTATCACTTGTTGTTCTTTTAGCCGCCATTGTCTAGTCAGGCTACCACACTGCTGCAACAACTACAGTATCACATGCTGTTCTTTTAGCCGCCATTGACTAGTCAGGCTACTCAACTGCTGCAACGAATACAGTATCACATGCTGTTCTTTTAGCCGTCATTGACTAGTCAGGCTACCGCACTGCTGCAATGACTACAGTATCACATGTTCTTTTAGCTGCCATTGACTAGTCATGCCACCACACTGATGTAATGACTATAGTATCACGTGCTGTTCCTTTAGCCGCCATCGACTAGTCAGGCAACCCCACAGCTGCAATGACTACAGTATCACGTGCTGTTCTTTTAGCTGTCATTGAATAGTCAAGCTACCGCACTGCTGCAATGACTACAGTATCACATGTTCTTTTAGCTGCCATTGACTAGTCATGCCACCACACTGATGTAATGACTATAGTATCACGTGCTGTTCCTTTAGCCGCCATCAAATAGTCAGGCAACCCCACAGCTGCAATGACTACAGTATCACGTGCTGTTCTTTTAGCCGCCATCGACTAGTTAGGCTACCCCACTTCTGCAATGACTACAGTATCGCATGCTGTTCCTTTAGCCACCATTGACTAGTCAGGCTACCACACTGCTGCAATGACTACAGTATCACATGCTGTTCTTTTAGCCGCCTTCGACTAGTTAGGCTACCCCACTTCTGCAATGACTACAGTATCACCTGCTGTTCCTTTAGCCACCATCGACTAGTCAGGCTACCACACTTCTGCAATGACTACAGTATCACTTGCTGTTCTTTGAGCCGCAATTGAATAGTCAGGCTACTGAACTGCTGCAATGACTACAGTATCACGTGCTGTTCTTTTCGCCGCCATCGACTAGTCAGGCTACCCAACTGCTGCAATGACTACAGTATCACGTGCTGTTCTTTTAGCCACCATTGACTAGTCAGTCTACCCAACTGCTGCAATGACTAAAGTATCACGTGCTGTTCTTTTAGCCACCATTGACTAATCAGGCTACCCATCTGCTGCAATGATTACCGTATCACGTGTTGTTCTTTTGCCGCCATGACTAGTCAGGCTACCACACTGCTGCAACAACTACAGTATCACGTGCTGTTCTTTTAGCCGCCATTGACTAGTCAGGCTACCCAACTGCTGCAATGACTACAGTATCACATGCTGTTCTTTTAGCCGCCATTGACTAGTCAGGCTACCCAACTGCTGCAACTACTACAGTATCGCGTGCTGTTTTTTTCACCGCCATTGACTAGTCAGGCTACCCCACTGCTGCAACTACTACAGTATCGCGTGCTGTTTTTTTCACCGCCATTGACTAGCCAGGCTACCCAACTGCTGCAACGACTTCAGTTTCACATGCTGTTCTTTTAGCCGCCATTGACTAGTCAGGCTACCCAACTGCTGCAATGATTACAGTATCACTTGTTGTTCTTTTAGCCGCCATTGTCTAGTCAGGCTACCACACTGCTGCAACAACTACAGTATCACATGCTGTTCTTTTAGCCGCCATTGACTAGTCAGGTTACTCAACTGCTGCAACGAATACAGTATCACATGCTGTTCTTTTAGCCGTCATTGACTAGTCAGGCTACCGCACTGCTGCAATGACTACAGTATCACATGCTGTTCTTTTAGCTGCCATTGACTTCAGGCTAATGCACTGCTGCAATGACCACAGTATCACATGCTGTACTTTTAGCTGTCATTGAATAGTCAAGCTACCGCACTGCTGCAATGACTACAGTATCACATGTTCTTTTAGCTGCCATTGACTAGTCATGCCACCACACTGATGTAATGACTATAGTATCATGTGCTGTTCCTTTAGCCGCCATCGACTAGTCAGGCAACCCCACAGCTGCAATGACTACAGTATCACGTGCTGTTCTTTTAGCCGGCATCGACTAGTTAGGCTACCCCACTTCTGCAATGACTACAGTATCGCATGCTGTTCCTTTAGCCACCATTGACTAGTCAGGCTACCACACTGCTGCAATGACTACAGTATCACATGCTGTTCTTTTAGCCGCCTTCGACTAGTTAGGCTACCCCACTTCTGCAATGACTACAGTATCACGTGCTGTTCCTTTAGCCACCATCGACTAGTCAGGCTACCACACTTCTGCAATGACTACGGTATCACTTGCTGTTCTTTGAGCCGCAATTGAATAGTCAGGCTACTGAACTGCTGCAATGACTACAGTATCACGTGCTGTTCTTTTCGCCGCCATCGACTAGTCAGGCTACCCAACTGCTGCAATGACTACAGTATCACGTGCTGTTCTTTTAGCCACCATTGACTAGTCAGTCTACCCAACTGCTGCAATGACTACAGTATCACGTGCTGTTCTTTTAGCCACCATTGACTAGTCAGGCTACCCATCTGCTGCAATGATTACCGTATCACGTGTTGTTCTTTTGCCGCCATGACTAGTCAGGCTACCACACTGCTGCAACGACTACAGTATCACGTGCTGTTCTTTTAGCCGCCATTGACTAGTCAGGCTACCCAACTGCTGCAATGACTACAGTATCACATGCTGTTCTTTTAGCCGCCATTGACTAGTCAGGCTACCCAACTGCTGCAACTACTACAGTATCGCGTGCTGTTTTTTTCACCGCCATTGACTAGTCAGGCTACCCCACTGCTGCAACGACTACAGTATCACATGCTGTTCTTTTAGTTGCCAATGACTAGTCAGGCTACTGCACTGCTGCAACAACTCCAGTATCACATGCTGTTCTTTTAGTTGCCATTGACTAGTCTGACTACCACACTGCTGCAATGACTACAGTATCATGTGCTGTTCTTTTAGCCGCTGTTGACTAGTCAGGCTACCCAACTGCTGCAATCACTACAGTATCACATGCTGTTCTTTTAGCCGCCATTGACTAGTCAGGCTATCCAACTGCTGCAACGACTACAGTATCAGTGCTGTTCTTTTTGCCACCATTGACTAGTAAGGCTACCCAACTGCTGCAATGACTACAGGATAACGTGCTGTTCTTTTAGCCACCATTGACTAGTCAGGCTACCCAACTGCTGCAACGTCTACAGTATCACGTGCTGTTCTTTTAGCCGCCATTGACTAGTCAGGCTACCACACTGCTGCAATGACTACAGTATCACGTGCTGTTCTTTTAGCCGCCATTGACTAGTCAGGCTACCCAACTGCTGCAATGAGTAAATTATCACGTGCTGTTCTTTTAGCCGCCATTGACTAGCCAGGCTACCCCACTGCTGCAAAGACTACAGTATCATGTGCTGTTCTTTTAGCGGCCATTGATTAGCCAGGCTACCCCACTGCTGCAAAGAGTACAGTATCACGTGCTGTTATTTTAGCCGCCATTGACTAGTCAGGCTACCGCACTGCTGCAACGACTACTGTATCACATGCTGTTCTTTTAGCTGCCATTGACTTCAGGCTAACACACTGCTGCAATGACTACAGTATCAAATGCTGTACTTTTAGCTGTCATTGAATAGTCAGGCTACCGCACTGCTCCAATGACTACCGTATCACATGTTGTTCTTTTAGCTGCCATTGCCTATTCATGCTACCACACTGATGCAATGACTACAGTATCACGTTCTGTTCTTTTATCCGCCATTGACTAGTCAGGCTACCCCACTGCTGCAATGACTACAGTATCACGTGCTGTTCTTTTAGCTGCCATCTGACTAGTCATGCTGCACCACTGATGCAATGACTACAGTATCCCGTTCTGTTCTTTTAGCCGCCATTGACTAGTCAGGCTACCCCACTGCTGCAATGACTAGAGTATCACGTGATGTTCCTTTAGCCGCCATCGACTAGTCAGGCTACCCCACAGCTGCAATGACTACAGTATCACGTGCTGTTCTTTTAGCCGCCATCGACTAGTTAGGCTACCCCACTTCTGCAATGACTACAGTATCGCATGCTGTTCCTGTAGCCACCATTGACTAGTCAGGCTACCACACTGCTGCAATGACTACAGTATCACATGCTGTTCTTTTAGCCGCCATCGACTAGTTAGGCTACCCCACTTCTGCAATGACTACAGTATCACGTGCTGTTCCTTTAGCCACCATCGACTAGTCAGGCTACCACACTTCTGCAATGACTATAGTATCACTTGCTGTTCCTTGAGCCGCAATTGAATAGTCAGGCTACTGAACTGCTGCAATGACTACAGTATCACGTGCTGTTCTTTTCGCCGCCATCGACTAGTCAGGCTACCCAACTGCTGCAACGACTACAGTATCACGTGCTGTTCTTTTAGCCACCATTGACTAGTCAGGCTACCCAACTGCTGCAATGACTACAGTATCACGTGCTGTTCTTTTAGCCACCATTGACTAGTCAGGCTACCCATCTGCTGCAACGATTACAGTATCACGTGTTGTTCTTTTGCCGCCATTGACTAGTCAGGCTACCCAACTGCTGCAATTACTACAGTATCACGTGCTGTTCTTTTAGCCGCCATTGACTAGTCAGGCTACCCAACTGCTGCAATTACTACAGTATCACGTGCTGTTCTTTTAGCCGTCATTGACTAGTCAGGCTACCCAACTGCTGCAACGACTACAGAATCACATGCTGTTCTTTTAGCCGCCATTGACTAGTCAGGCTATCCAATTGCTGCAATGATTACAGTATCACTTGTTGTTCTTTTAGCCGCCATTGTCTAGTCAGGCTACCACACTGCTGCAACAACTACAGTATCACATGCTGTTCTTTTAGCCGCCATTGACTAGTCAGGCTACTCAACTGCTGCAACGAATACAGTATCACATGCTGTTCTTTTAGCCGTCATTGACTAGTCAGGCTACCGCACTGCTGCAATGACTACAGTATCACATGCTGTTCTTTTAGCTGCCATTGACTTCAGGCTAATGCACTGCTGCAATGACTACAGTATCACATGCTGTACTTTTAGCTGTCATTGAATAGTCAAGCTACCGCACTGCTGCAATGACTACAGTATCACATGTTCTTTTAGCTGCCATTGACTAGTCATGCCACCACACTGATGTAATGACTATAGTATCACGTTCTGTTCTTTTAGCCGCCATTGACTAGTCAGGCTACCCCACTGCTGCAATGACTACAATATCATGTGCTGTTCTTTTAGTTGCCATCTGACTGTCATGCTACCCCACTGCTGCAATGACTACAGTATCACGTTATGGTCTTTTAGCCGTCATTGACTAGTCAGGCTACCCCACTGCTGCAATGACTACAATATCACGTCCTGTTCTTTTAGCTGCCATCTGACTAGTCATGCTACCCCACTGCTGCAATGACTACAGTATCACGTGCTGTTCTCTTAGCCGCCATCGACTATTCAGGCTACCCCACTGCTGCAATGACTAGAGTATCACATGCTGTTCCTTTAGCCGCCATCGACTAGTCAGGCTACCCCACAGCTGCAATGACTACAGTATCACGTGCTGTTCTTTTAGCCGCCATCGACTAGTTAGGCTACCCCACTTCTGCAATGACTACAGTATCGCATGCTGTTCCTTTAGCCACCATTGACTAGTCAGGCTACCACACTGCTGCAATGACTACAGTATCACATGCTGTTCTTTTAGCCGCCATCGACTAGTTAGGCTACCCCACTTCTGCAATGACTACAGTATCACGTGCTGTTCCTTTAGCCACCATCGACTAGTCAGGCTAGCACACTTCTGCAATGACTACAGTATCACTTGCTGTTCTTTTAGCCACCATTGAATAGTCAGGCTACTGAACTGCTGCAATGACTACAGTATCACGTGCTGTTCTTTTCGCCACCATCGACTAGTCAGGCTACCCAACTGCTGCAATGACTACAGTATCACGTGCTGTTCTTTTAGCCACCATTGACTAGTCAGTCTACCCAACTGCTGCAATGACTACAGTATCACATGCTGTTCTTTTAGCCACCATTGACTAGTCAGGCTACCCATCTGCTGCAACGATTACAGTATCACGTGTTGTTCTTTTGCCACCATGACTAGTCAGGCTACCACACTGCTGCAACGACTACAGTATCATGTGCTGTTCTTTTAGCCGCCATTGACTAGTAAGGCTACCCCACTGCTGCAACATCTACAGTATCACATGCTGTTCTTTTAGTTGCCATTGACTAGTCAGGCTACTGCACTGCTGCAACCACTACAGTATCACATGCTGTTCTTTTAGTTGCCAATGACTAGTCAGGCTACTGCACTGCTGCAACGACTCCAGTATCACGTGCTGGTCTTTTAGTTGCCATTGACTAGTCTGGCTACCACACTGCTGCAATGACTACAGTATCACATGCTGTTCTTTTAGCCGCTGTTGACTAGTCAGGCTACCCAACTGCTGCAATGACTACAGTATCACATGCTGTTCTTTTAGCCACCATTGACTAGTCAGGCTACCCAACTGCTGCAACGACTACAGTATCACGTGCTGTTCTTTTAGCCACCATTGACTAGTCAGGCTACCCAACTGCTGCAATGACTACAGGATCACGTGCTGTTCTTTTAGCCACCATTGACTAGTCAGGCTACCCAACTGCTGCAACGTCTACAGTATCACGTGCTGTTCTTTTAGCCGCCATTGACTAGTCAGGCTACCACACTGCTGCAACGACTACAGTATCACGTGCTGTTCTTTTAGCTGCCATTGACTAGCCAGGCTACTCCACTGCTGCAAAGACTACAGTATCACGTGCTGTTCTTTTAGCCGCCATTGACTAGCCAGGCTACCCCACTGCTGCAAAGAGTACAGTATCACGTGCTGTTCTTCTAGCCGGCATTGACTAGTCAGGCTACCGCACTGCTGCAACGACTACAGTATCACGTGCTGTTCTTTTAGCCGCCATTGACTAGTCAGGCTACCACACTGCTGCAACGACTACAGTATCACGTGCTGTTCTTTTAGCTGCCATTGACTAGCCAGGCTACTCCACTGCTGCAAAGACTACAGTATCACGTGCTGTTCTTTTAGCCGCCATTGACTAGCCAGGCTACCCCACTGCTGCAAAGAGTACAGTATCACGTGCTGTTCTTCTAGCCGGCATTGACTAGTCAGGCTACCGCACTGCTGCAACGACTACAGTATCACATGCTGTTCTTTTAGCTGCCATTGACTAGTTAGGCTGCTCAACTGCTGCAACGACTACTGTATCACATGCTGTTCTTTTAGCTGCCATTGACTTCAGGCTAACACACTGCTGCAATGACTACAGCATCAAATGCTGTACTTTTAGCTGTCATTGAATAATCAGGCTACCACACTGCTGCAATGACTACCGTATCACATGTTTTTCTTTTAGCTGCCATTGACTAGTCATGCTACCACACTGATGCAATGACTACATTATCACGTTCTGTTCTTTTAGCCGCCATTGACTAGTCAGGCTACCCCACTGCTGCAATGACTACAGTATCACGTGCTGTTCTTTTAGCTGCCATCTGACTAGTCATGCTGCCCCACTGATGCAATGACTACAGTATCCCGTTCTGTTCTTTTTGCCGCCATTGACTAGTCAGGTTACCCAACTGCTGCAAAGACTACAGTATCACATGCTGTCCTTTAGCTGCCATTGACTAGTTAGGCTACTCAACTGCTGCAACGACTACAGTTTCACATGCTGTTCTTTTAGCTGCCATGGACTTCAGGCTAACACACTGCAGCAATGACTACAGTATCACATGCTGTACTTTTAGCTGTCATTGACTAGTCAAGCTACCACACTGATGCAATGACTACAGTATCACATTCTGTTCTTTTAGCCACCATTGACTAGTCAGGCTACCCCACTGCTGCAATGACTACAGTATCACGTTATGGTCTTTTAGCCGTCATTGACTAGTCAAGCTACCCCACTGCTGCAATGACTACAATATCACGTCCTGTTCTTTTAGCTGCCATCTGACTAGTCATGCTACCCCACTGCTGCAATGACTACAGTATCACGTGCTGTTCTCTTAGCCGCCATCGACTATTCAGGCTACCCCACAGCTGCAATGACTAGAGTATCACGTGCTGTTCCTTTAGCCGCCATCGACTAGTCAGGCTACCCCACAGCTGCAATGACTACAGTATCACGTGCTGTTCTTTTAGCCGCCATCGACTAGTTAGGCTACCCCACTTCTGCAATGACTACAGTATCGCATGCTGTTCCTTTAGCCACCATTGACTAGTCAGGCTACCACACTGCTGCAATGACTACAGTATCACATGCTGTTCTTTTAACCGCCATCGACTAGTTAGGCTACCCCACTTCTGCAATGACTACAGTATCACGTGCTGTTCCTTTAGCCACCATCGACTAGTCAGGCTACCACACTTCTGCAATGACTACAGTATCACTTGCTGTTCTTTTAGCCACCATTGAATAGTCAGGCTACTGAACTGCTGCAATGACTACAGTATCACGTGCTGTTCTTTTCGCCACCATCGACTAGTCAGGCTACCCAACTGCTGCAACGACTACAGTATCACTTGCTGTTCTTTTAGCCACCATTGACTAGTCAGTCTACCCAACTGCTGCAATGACTACAGTATCACATGCTGTTCTTTTAGCCACCATTGACTAGTCAGGCTACCCATCTGCTGCAACGATTACAGTATCACGTGTTGTTCTTTTGCCACCATGACTAGTCAGGCTACCACACTGCTGCAACGACTACAGTATCATGTGCTGTTCTTTTAGCCGCCATTGACTAGTAAGGCTACCCCACTGCTGCAACAACTACAGTATCACATGCTGTTCTTTTAGTTGCCATTGACTAGTCAGGCTACTGCACTGCTGCAACCACTACAGTATCACATGCTGTTCTTTTAGTTGCCAATGACTAGTCAGGCTACTGCACTGCTGCAACGACTCCAGTATCACGTGCTGGTCTTTTAGTTGCCATTGACTAGTCTGGCTACCACACTGCTGCAATGACTACAGTATCACATGCTGTTCTTTTAGCCGCTGTTGACTAGTCAGGCTACCCAACTGCTGCAATGACTACAGTATCACATGCTGTTCTTTTAGCCACCATTGACTAGTCAGGCTACCCAACTGCTGCAACGACTACAGTATTACGTGCTGTTCTTTTAGCCACCATTGACTAGTCAGGCTACCCAACTGCTGCAATGACTACAGGATCACGTGCTGTTCTTTTAGCCACCATTGACTAGTCAGGCTACCCAACTGCTGCAACGTCTACAGTATCACGTGCTGTTCTTTTAGCCGCCATTGACTAGTCAGGCTACCACACTGCTGCAACGACTACAGTATCACGTGCTGTTCTTTTAGCTGCCATTGACTAGCCAGGCTACTCCACTGCTGCAAAGACTACAGTATCACGTGCTGTTCTTTTAGCCGCCATTGACTAGCCAGGCTACCCCACTGCTGCAAAGAGTACAGTATCACGTGCTGTTCTTCTAGCACGCCATTGACTAGTCAGGCTACCGCACTGCTGCAACGACTACAGTATCACATGCTGTTCTTTTAGCTGCCATTGACTAGTTAGGCTGCTCAACTGCTGCAACGACTACTGTATCACATGCTGTTCTTTTAGCTGCCATTGACTTCAGGCTAACACACTGCTGCAATGACTACAGCATCAAATGCTGTACTTTTAGCTGTCATTGAATAGTCAGGCTACCACACTGCTGCAATGACTACCGTATCACATGTTTTTCTTTTAGCTGCCATTGACTAGTCATGCTACCACACTGATGCAATGACTACATTATCACGTTCTGTTCTTTTAGCCGCCATTGACTAGTCAGGCTACCCCACTGCTGCAATGACTACAGTATCACGTGCTGTTCTTTTAGCTGCCATCTGACTAGTCATGCTGCCCCACTGATGCAATGACTACAGTATCACGTTCTGTTCTTTTAGCCGCCATTGACTAGTCAGGTTACCCAACTGCTGCAAAGACTACAGTATCACATGCTGTCCTTTAGCTGCCATTGACTAGTTAGGCTACTCAACTGCTGCAACGACTACAGTTTCACATGCTGTTCTTTTAGCTGCCATTGACTTCAGGCTAACACACTGCAGCAATGACTACAGTATCACATGCTGTACTTTTAGCTGTCATTGACTACTCATGCTACCACACTGATGCAATGACTACAGTATCACATTCTGTTCTTTTAGCCACCATTGACTAGTCAGGCTACCCCGCTGCTGCAATGACTACAGTATCATGTGCTGTTCTTTTAGCTGCCATCTGACTAGTCATGCTGCCCCACTAATGCAATGACTGCAGTATCACGTTCTGTTCTTTTAGCCGCCATTGACTAGTCAGGCTACCCAACTGCTGCAAAGACTACAGTATCACATGCTGTTCTTTTAGCCACCATTGACTAGTCAGGCTACCCAACTGCTGCAACGATTACCCTATCACGTGTTGTTCTTTTGCCGCCATTGACTAGTCAGGCTACCACACTGCTGCAATGACTACAGTATCACATGCTGTTCTTTTAGCCGCCATTGACTAGTCAGGCTACCCAACTGCTGCAATGACTACAGTATCATGTGCTGTTCTTCTAGCCACCATTGACTAGTCAGGCTACCCAACTGCTGCAACGACTACAGTATCACATGCTGTTCTTTTAGCTGCCATTGACTAGTCAGGCTACCCAACTGCTGCAATGACTACAGTATCATGTGCTGTTCTTTTAGCCGCCATTGACTAGTCAGGCTACCCAACTGCTGCAACGACTACAGTATTATGTGCTGTTCTTCTAGCCACGATTGACTAGTCAGGCTACCCTACTGCGGCAACGATTACAGTATCACATGCTGTTCTTTTAGTTGCCATTGACTAGTCAGGCTACTGCACTGCTGCAATGACTCCAGTATCACGGGCTGTTCTTTTAGCCACCATTGACTAGTCAGGCTACCCAACTGCTGCAATGACTACAGTATCATGTGCTGTTCTTTTAGCCGCCATTGACTAGTCAGGCTACCCAACTGCTGCAACGACTACAGTATTATGTGCTGTTCTTCTAGCCACGATTGACTAGTCAGGCTACCGCACTGCTGCAATGACTACAGTATCACATGCTGTTCTTTTAGCTGCCATTGACTTCAGGCTAATGCACTGCTGCAATGACTACAGTATCACATGCTGTACTTTTAGCTGTCATTGAATAGTCAAGCTACCGCACTGCTGCAATGACTACAGTATCACATGTTCTTTTAGCTGCCATTGACTAGTCATGCCACCACACTGATGTAATGACTATAGTATCACGTTCTGTTCTTTTAGCCGCCATTGACTAGTCAGGCTACCCCACTGCTGCAATGACTACAGTATCATGTGCTGTTCTTTTAGTTGCCATCTGACTGTCATGCTACCCCACTGCTGCAATGACTACAGTATCACGTTATGGTCTTTTAGCCGTCATTGACTAGTCAGGCTACCCCACTGCTGCAATGACTACAATATCACGTCCTGTTCTTTTAGCTGCCATCTGACTAGTCATGCTACACCACTGCTGCAATGACTACAGTATCACGTGCTGTTCTCTTAGCCGCCATCGACTATTCAGGCTACCCCACTGCTGCAATGACTAGAGTATCACGTGCTGTTCCCTTAGCCGCCATCGACTAGTCAGGCTACCCCACAGCTGCAATGACTACAGTATCACGTGCTGTTCTTTTAGCCGCCATCGACTAGTTAGGCTACCCCACTTCTGCAATGACTACAGTATCACATGCTGTTCCTTTAGCCACCATCGACTAGTCAGGCTACCACACTTCTGCAATGACTACAGTATCACTTGCTGTTCTTTTAGCCACCATTGAATAGTCAGGCTACTGAACTGCTGCAATGACTACAGTATCACGTGCTGTTCTTTTCGCCACCATCGACTAGTCAGGCTACCCAACTGCTGCAACGACTACAGTATCACGTGCTGTTCTTTTAGCCACCATTGACTAGTCAGTCTACCCAACTGCTGCAATGACTACAGTATCACATGCTGTTCTTTTAGCCACCATTGACTAGTCAGGCTACCCATCTGCTGCAACGATTACAGTATCACGTGTTGTTCTTTTGCCACCATGACTAGTCAGGCTACCACATTGCTGCAACGACTACAGTATCATGTGCTGTTCTTTTAGCCGCCATTGACTAGTAAGGCTACCCCACTGCTGCAACAACTACAGTATCACATGCTGTTCTTTTAGTTGCCATTGACTAGTCAGGCTACTGCACTGCTGCAACCACTACAGTATCACATGCTGTTCTTTTAGTTGCCAATGACTATTCAGGCTACTGCACTGCTGCAACGACTCCAGTATCACGTGCTGGTCTTTTAGTTGCCATTGACTAGTCTGGCTACCACACTGCTGCAATGACTACAGTATCACGTGCTGTTCTTTTAGCCGCTGTTGACTAGTCAGGCTACCCAACTGCTGCAATGACTACAGTATCACATGCTGTTCTTTTAGCCACCATTGACTAGTCAGGCTACCCAACTGCTGCAACGACTACAGTATTACGTGCTGTTCTTTTAGCCACCATTGACTAGTCAGGCTACCCAACTGCTGCAATGACTACAGGATCACGTGCTGTTCTTTTAGCCACCATTGACTAGTCAGGCTACCCAACTGCTGCAACGTCTACAGTATCACGTGCTGTTCTTTTAGCCGCCATTGACTAGTCAGGCTACCACACTGCTGCAACGACTACAGTATCACGTGCTGTTCTTTTAGCTGCCATTGACTAGCCAGGCTACTCCACTGCTGCAAAGACTACAGTATCACGTGCTGTTCTTTTAGCCGCCATTGACTAGCCAGGCTACCCCACTGCTGCAAAGAGTACAGTATCACGTGCTGTTCTTTTAGTTGCCATTGACTAGTCAGGCTACTGCACTGCTGCAACCACTACAGTATCACATGCTGTTCTTTTAGTTGCCAATGACTATTCAGGCTACTGCACTGCTGCAACGACTCCAGTATCACGTGCTGGTCTTTTAGTTGCCATTGACTAGTCTGGCTACCACACTGCTGCAATGACTACAGTATCACATGCTGTTCTTTTAGCCGCTGTTGACTAGTCAGGCTACCCAACTGCTGCAATGACTACAGTATCACATGCTGTTCTTTTAGCCACCATTGACTAGTCAGGCTACCCAACTGCTGCAACGACTACAGTATTACGTGCTGTTCTTTTAGCCACCATTGACTAGTCAGGCTACCCAACTGCTGCAACGACTACAGTATTACGTGCTGTTCTTTTAGCCACCATTGACTAGTCAGGCTACCCAACTGCTGCAACGATTACCCTATCACGTGTTGTTCTTTTGCCGCCATTGACTAGTCAGGCTACCACACTGCTGCAATGACTACAGTATCACGTGCTGTTCTTTTAGCCGCCATTGACTAGTCAGGCTACCCAACTGCTGCAATGACTACAGTATCATGTGCTGTTCTTCTAGCCACCATTGTCTAGTCACGCTACCCAACTGCTGCAACGACAACAGTATCACATGCTGTTCTTTTAGCCGCCATTGACTATTCAGGCTACCCAACTGCTGCAATGACTACAGTATCATGTGCTGTTCTTTTAGCCGCCATTGATTAGTCAGGCTATCCAACTGCTGCAACGACTACAGTATTATGTGCTGTTCTTCTAGCCACGATTGACTAGTCAGGCTACCCTACTGCGGCAACGATTACAGTATCACATGCTGTTCTTTTAGTTGCCATTGACTAGTCAGGCTACTGCACTGCTACAACGACTCCAGTATCACGGGCTGTTCTTTTAGCGACCATTGACTAGTCAGGCTACCCAACTGCTGCAATGACTAAAGTATCATGTGCTGTTCTTTTAGCCGCCATTGACTAGTCAGGCTACCCAACTGCTGCAATGACTACAGTATTATGTGCTGTTCTTCTAGCCACGATTGACTAGTCAGGCTACCCTACTGCGGCAACGATTACAGTATCACATGCTGTTCTTTTAGTTGCCATTGACTAGTCAGGCTACCACACAGCTGCAATGACTACAGTATCACATGCTGTTCTTTTAGCTGCCATTGACTAGTCAGGCTACTCAACTGCTGCAACGACTACAGTATCACGTGCTGTTCTTTTGGCCACCATTGACTAGTCAGGCTACCCAACTGCTGCAACGACTGCAGTATCACGTGCTATTCTTTTAGCTGCCATTGACTAGTCAGGCTACCCAACTGCTGCAACGATTACCCTATCAAGTGTTGTTCTTTTACCGCCATTGACTAGTCAGGCTACCACACTGCTGCAATGACTACAGTATCACGTGATGTTCTTTTAGCCGCCATTGACTAGTCAGGCTACCCAACTGCTGCAATGACTACAGTATCATGTGCTGTTCTTCTAGCCACCATTGACTATTCAGGCTACCCAACTGCTGCAACGACTACAGTATCACATGCTGTTCTTTTAGCTGCCATTGACTAGTCACGCTACCCAACTGCTGCAACAACTACAGTATTATGTGCTGTTCTTCTAGCCACGATTGACTAGTCAGGCTACCCTACTGCGGCAACGATTACAGTATCACATGCTGTTCTTTTAGTTGCCATTGACTAGTCAGGCTACTGCACTGCTGCAACGACTCCAGTATCACGGGCTGTTCTTTTAGCCACCATTGACTAGTCAGGCTACCCAACTGCTGCAACGACTACAGTATCATGTGCTGTTCTTCTAGCCACCATTGACTAGTCAGGTTACCCAACTGCAGCAAAGACTACAGTATCACATGCTGTTCTTTTAGCCGCCATTGACTAGTCAGGCTACCCAACTGCTGCAATTACTACAATATGATGTGCTGTTCTTTTAGCCGCCATTGACTAGTCAGGCTACCCAACTGCTGCAACGACTACAGTATCACATGCTGTTCTTTTACCCGCCATTGACTAGTCAGGCTACCCAACTGCTGCAATGACTACAGTATCATGTGCTGTTCTTCTAGCCACCATTGACTAGTCAGGCTACCCAACTGCTGCAACGACTACAGTATCACGTGCTGTTCTTTTAGCCGCCATTGACTAGTCAGGCTACCCAACTGCTGCAATGACTACAGTATCATGTGCTGTTCTTTTAGCCGCCATTGACTAGTCAGGCTACCCAACTGCTGCAACGACTACAGTATTATGTGCTGTTCTTCTAGCCACGATTGACTAGTCAGGCTATCCTACTGCGGTAACTATTACAGTATCACATGCTGTTCTTTTAGTTGCCATTGACTAGTCAGGCTACTGCACTGCTGCAACGACTCCAGTATCACGGGCTGTTCTTTTAGCCACCATTGACTTATCAGGCTACCCAACTGCTGCAACGACTACAGTACCACATGTTGCTCTTCTAGCCACCATTGGTTAGTCAGGCTACCCCACTGCTTTTAGCCACCATTGGACTGTTAGGGTCACATGTTTGAGAGACCTTAAAGGTGAGACTTTCACCTTACATGTTGTTATGAAGTGACTTCCAGGCTTTCTTAGTTACTTCTTAGGTTTATTACAGGAACTTAGATTACAGTTACATAAAGATAAATAATAGAGAGTGTGGACTAGATCAGCACTGGCTCCATCACCCAGGCAGGGGAGCTCTAACTGCCTCAGTATGGAACCTTCAGATAAACATTCCACCATCCACACAGTGACACTCCATGTGACATCACAGGCTCACAGCAAGACAGCATTACCCAGACAGCTACTACATAACACATCTCCTTTCCTTACCAGACACACACACAGGAGGTCACTACACAACACATCTCCTTTCCTTACTAGACACCCACACAGAAGGTAACTACACAACACTTCTCCTTTCCTTACCAGACACCCACACAGAAGGTCATTACACAACACATCTCCTTGCCTTACCAAACACACCCACACACAGGCAAAACAATAAAGAGTTCCACATATACGCAGCCTATCAGGTGTAACCAGGTTAGTCAACACGGCCAAATACCACAGATCACCATGAGACACTGGCCAGACATCCCAAGCACATCTGCGTACCAGGCATTTGACTACTGATGACCTAAAACAGAACTACAAGAGTACTATGCCAAACAGACTGTCTGGATAAACGCAGTCTTTGGCACAACAAAATATAGGAAAAATATCAAAAAAACGAAGGCGCTACCTCCTATAAATATCTGTGGAAACATTCAACGCGACACTAATCTACTAAGTTTCTATCCCTACTCCATACTAGCAGAGGCGCTACCTCTCGCACAACAGATGTTCCACACGCTGGAGGCGCTACCTCCCTCGCGTACACTAGGATCCATGCTCACCGGAGGCGCTACCTCTCTTCAATACAATCCTTAGCACACGCACCGGAGGCGCTACCTCCTTCAAACGCCCTGGTGGCGCACATCAGAGGCGCTACCTCACTTCAGCACTTATTTTTCCACATTAACCGGAGGCGCTACCTCCCTCAAATACCCATTAGAGCCACACTCACCAGAGGCGCTACTTCTCTCACTCGTGACCCAGCTACCAGAGGCGCTACCTCTAAGTACTCTACAATGTTACTCAAACCAAAGGCGCTACCTCATCTTCATACCAATCGTGACATGCACATCAGAGGCGCTACCTCTCATTATACCCACATCGGAGGCGCTACCTCCTGTTATAACTACATCGACACGCACACCAAAGGCGCTACCTCAAAGTGGTGGCCTGCCTCATTTTACCTTCATCCGCTTCTTTGTGCATCCATTACTTCAGTCAACCTTAACACCGGCATAAAACGTTTTGCACTACACAACTATAAAATGCATTTTTGTGACTGTAGTACAATGTAAATAAAACTTATAACTGTAGAACAACATACATTTCAACATTTTAGTCCCATAATGGAAGACCTTAAACGCAATGGAATGACTGTAGGTCTGATGAAATTGCACTCGAAACTGTTGAACGTTATAGTTTTAACACCCTTTTTTTTTCTAGAAGTCCATGTTGCAATTTGCAACGTACCCTAAAATGCCTCAAAGGGTTAATTACTAACTCTCTCTAACACACTAACGTCACCTCCTAATGTCTTCCTAGGAAATTGCTGATTCCTGCCTGCTCATTATGACAGTCAGATAGTAGTCCATACAAGTACTTCCTGTAAATCCTCAAGAAGATTAAGCTCATCACCTTCATCCGCATACTGATGAGCTTCCATTCTTGTTACATTCATCCACTACCGTACCCCGCATCCACCCACATTCTTCAGTACCACACCCCATGCACTGTGCAATAAAACTGCATCTACACATGAACATAGAGTGCCTTAAAAGGATACACAAAATTCAGATACACAAAGTTCCCATAACAAACAGGATTCTCCCTCCAAACCTGATACATCGACGCTGCACACTCAACCGTCCCTCTGTTTTCGTTGGAGCTGCAATACCAGGGCGGTCCACCTTCCTCCGAAGCACCTTCTTCCCCGTCCGTTTTCCTTTCACATCGCACGTCCAGCGTAACCCAACGGTGTCCATTTAAATGTAATTCCTCTTCGGCAACGTTCCATGCACTTCTCGGCTTCCACTTCTCTTCCGGCTTCTTCCGCGTCGCACGTCCGGCGTAACACAATGTCAATACCAGGGCGGTCCACCTTCCTCCGAAGCACCTTCTTCCCCGTCCGTTTTTCTTCCATGTCGCACGTCCAGCGTAATCCAACGGTGTCCATTTAAATGTAATTCCTCTTCGGCAACGCTCCATGCAGTTCTCGGCTTCCACTTCTCTTCCTGCTTCCCACGTCGCGCCACGTAAACAAAGGTCCATTCCTCAAACTTTATGCAGGCCTTAATTTACGGCGTTGTTGATTATCATACGCACAGCGTCACATAGTTCGCTAACATTCCGAGTGCAGCAGCTGCACGCTCATGCCATCGGACTGGCATTCCAGTCTCCGCCATCACCGGCTGCCCTCTATGTGACGTCATCAGTCACACCCTTGCCTCGGAGCGCACCTGATCTCCATCTCCCAACCGTCACATGGCTGCCACATTAGCCAGTCACCGAGGTACCCGTCACTACCAAGTACCAAATGAGACGTGTCCGTACGTTTATACAAAAGGCATCATTTTGGCTGTGTGCTGCTTGCCACAGTAGCCAGTCACCGAGGTACCCGTCACTACCAAGTACCAAATGAAACGTGTCCGTACGTTTATTCAAAAGGCATCATTTTGGCTGTGTGCTGCTTGCAGGATCACCATAAATTAATCTTCAGAATCCATTTTAAGCCACGCTTAAGGATACTCTTCCCTCACTTCATATCCTCTTACCCCTGGAACACAGTATAGTGCAAGTCTCACTTTAAGGGGCACATTTTCTCCTATCACCAGAGGAATGCAGTTTTCCTTTCATCTTATGACCCAACTTCTCTCTTCAGCCCCCCTTGGACCTAGCTCTCTCTCCTCCTTGTGGGCTGGTGATCCCTCAGGATATAGGGCTTTCTTCCTCCTCCCTTCCTTAGCCCTGGGTGATAGGCCTTATTTGCTCCTCCCCCTGGGGCCCTGGGTGATGGGTCTTACTTGTCTTTGGGGGCAGTGCTGTCCTTTACTTTGTCCGCCTCTCTCCTGCACCCCCCGCAGCAGGCTCCTTCAGTCTTCAGCTTCTCCTTCTTGTGCGCAGGTTACTCTCAATCCCATCCTCGTCGCCATTGTTATGAAGTGACTTCCAGGCTTTCTTAGTTACTTCTTAGGTTTATTACAGGAACTTAGATTACAGTTACATAAAGATAAATAATAGAGAGTGTGGACTAGATCAGCACTGGCTCCATCACCCAGGCAGGGGAGCTCTAACTGCCTCAGTATGGAACCTTCAGATAAACATTCCACCATCCACACAGTGACACTCCATGTGACATCACAGGCTCACAGCAAGACAGCATTACCCAGACAGCTACTACATAACACATCTCCTTTCCTTACCAGACACACACACAGGAGGTCACTACACAACACATGTAAGTGGAATACTCCATTGACATCATGGATGTGGACCTGGGGGATAGGAGGAAGGGAAGGGGCATTTGGTTTTATAATGGTTCCAGATGTTTTTCTGACAGCTGTGTTGTGCTTCATCACATATGAATCACCTTAAGGCAGTGGTTTTCAAACTGTGGGGCTGCCCCCTCCCCTGCCAAAGGGGGCCTGATAAATGTCCGGGGGGACACTAGGTTATATAAAAAGGAAGTGCAGGGACTTATTTTAAAAGGAAACATAAGTAGTAATGACATTTTGGGGGGCATTATCATTTCTCAAGGGCGGGTTCAGCATAAAATCTCTTGAATACCACTGCCTTAAGCAATCCATTTTTAATTTTCAAATGTAGATGTGGGTGTATGTGTCGGGCACTGTCAACCATGGCTCATTCCTTTCTATGTCTATGGGTTTAGAAAGGGTATGTGCAGAATTGTTAGTTTTTTAGATCCATACCTGACATGGATTTCTGAATTTCTATTTTGCTAATCCTGGCCTAGCTATGTTAATGTTAATGTGAATGTTAAAGGACATTTGTACCGCGCAGTATCACCACCGAAGTGGTCCTCTGGCGCTCTGGCAGCTCTGAAAAAGGGGAGGAGAGGGGGTGGGTTAGTGGGAATAAGCTGGAAAAGTGCAAGAGAGCAGTGATGTGCTGTTGGCAGCCTCAGCCCGGTGGGTCCGTTGGCTGGGCTTGGGGTGTTTTATGGTCCGTAGTCGGTGTGTGCTGTTGTGCAAGTCTATGTGTGGTTTGTTTTGTTGTGAAGTTTGTGCGGATTGCTGCGTTTTAGGCTTGTGTTTGTGTTTGGTTATAGTTTGAGAGGTGTATGCAGAGGGATAGAATTGTTAGTTGGTTGGTTAGTTGGCATTGCTGTCCTTGCAATTGTGGTATTCCATCTAGGTGTGGTACATGCTAACAGTCGCATTTCTGTCTAGATGCGACGCAAGCTAGGTTCAGAATTCTAAGTGTGGTGCATGCTAAGAATCACATATGCTAATAATCACATTTCTGAAATTTCATCTAGGTGTGGTATATGCTAACAATCACATTTCTGTCTAGATTTGGCACAGACCAAACGTGAGAATTAATCTAGGTATGGCATGTGCTAACAATCACATTTCTGTCTAGATTTGGCGCAGACTAAACTTGAGAAATTCCATCTAAGTGTGGCATATGCTTACCATCACATTTCTGTCTAGATTTGGCGCAGACTAAACTTGAGAAATTCCATCTAAGTGTGGCATATGCTTACCATCACATTTCTGTCTAGATTTGGCGCAGACTAAATTGAGAATTCATCTAGGTGTGGCATGTGCTAACAATCACATCTGGAGTCAATACCACCAGTCTGAATGAATGGGAACTCCTACAATTGTGGCACTTTGCCTTTCAGTTTATCTACATTTGTATTCATTATTTAACCAATGAATACATTCTGTAAGTTGTGATCTTGGTTACCATTAAGTAAGGAGATTTGATTTAACAAACTGAGATCCTTGATTTTCAAACGGAAAGATTTGGGATCTCATGTTGCTCGAAAGTGTAATTTGGCAGCTGGGAGCTGTTACATGTTGACATACATGTGGGCGGCTCCCTGCCACCAAATTTTCATCAATTGTTTGCCGGAGTGTAAAAGTGCAAGCATGTGCACGCCACCTTTTGCTGTGATCTTTTGCGCACCACTGTGCTAAGTGAGTAAACGTTTAATTGTGAATCCCACTTGCGATGCTCACACAGCAAGCAGCGCTCACAATTACAATTAAATGCTTCCCGACCATGTGCTCATGGTAAGCAGTGCTTGCAATTTACAAATAAACGCTGTCCGACAAGCGAGCATGTCGAGCAGTGTTTAATTGTAATTGTACATGCTGCCTGACATGCACACATGACAGACAGTGTATTAAATGGATCCCTATGGCATACGCGTGCTTTATGCTGATTCATAACTCTGACGGAGCCCATACGGATCTCTAGCATTTGTGCCGGCATGAAAATCCATGGTGTCGCAAATGCTGGAGTATTTGAATGTCTCAGGGACTGGAGTATTTGAATGTCTCAGGGATGTGGCTGAATTGTAAGTTGCATTCCACCCCCCTCTCTCTGCCATACAAATGATTGAAAATTGGCCGTAAAGTGAATGAATGGCATAAATGTCTTACACTAGGCTTTTACGTCATACATTTATGCTACGCACGCATTCAACATTAGCTCCTAGGAGTTTATAATAGTGTCCTAAGACATCAATGGATGTTGTCACTGTGCGCAAATTCGAAGTTGACATCACTTAGCAACGTGTTGAGTGTCACCTAAGCCTGTCGTCCTGAGTATTAGGCCGTAGGAGGTCAATTCTACTTTGATAGAAGTCACATTTCACCCCCCCCCTGCTACTCCTGTCTCTAACTGCTGCCATCTTGTAGACATCTATGAAAGCTGTCATGAATGTCCATTTTGAGTTCTTGATGAAAGCATCTCTCTTTTCTTTTTGCAAAGGACGATGTACTCGTTATCCTTCATTGTGTTGCCCTGGCATCAATAGCGGCTGTCGAAGGGATGACTGCTACTGTGACTCCTACTGCAACACTAATGGTGACTGCTGTCCGGACTACATAGCCTCATGTAATGGGGTCGTCGTAGGTAAGGTTTGGTGAATCTTTTTTTGTCGTTCATATTTTTGATTATTCAGGTTGCACTGTATCTGAATTACTTGCTTTGAAACAGGGACGTCATTTCACCAAAATGCCATGGGTAGCGGAAGTGACATCATACGACCCTTGACCCCCTGATGACATCACAGGAAGTGATGTCATTTGACCCCACCCCGAAGTGGTATCGCGTGAAGCAATGAACATGAGCTTTCACCCGTTGACAAAACAGGAAGTGGCATCACATAGCATTGTACATTACGAAAAATATGGTTACGATATCACTATAATGTGATGTACATTTCATACAAGAATGGATCGCCATATGTATTGTTAAGATCAGTGTGTATAGGCCCATATTACCAAATTACTTTGAATGCAAGCAGACGTCCATGACCAAATGATAATGATGTGTTATTATATAGCACTTACGCTTAAGTGCTTTATATAGAAAAAATAAACACCCAATATCACACAACCTGTGTTGGTACTCAATTATCAACATCCGAAGGATGAAAGGCTGAGTTGAGGCGTTTAAGAACAGAATAAATCAGTGACTCACCCCCTGAAGTGTGCCTGAAATAAACCTTTAATGAGTCTAGCATTTATTGTATAGAATTCCAGAATGACACATTATTTGGTACTCCTATTCTTTCTTATTTAGGGTCAGTGCTGAAAGTGTTAGACTTGTGGCACTCCTGTTCTTATTTTTCTTCTTTTTTTAAAGGGGCCTGAACAAGAAAGCCAGCCACTCCAGAAGTAATGAACCACATGGTGCTGGCCACAGCCCAGGAGCTTGCATTATAAATAATAAATAAATAAATAAATAAATAAATAAATACATTCTTTTGCTTTTTCTTTTTTTGAGGTCGCAAGGGAGACCTCAGAGGTCGCAGTTGTGACCTCTGGCGACCCCTAAATGACGTCCCTGCTTTCAAAGCTTTATTGAAATGATTAAAGAATGTAATCCTATAAAGAACGTTGTAGCACAGTCTACAGTTTTGGCATTTCCGTTGGAATGGGACAGCCTTTTCCAGATGCCAGTATAATGATACTACCTGGCCATATGATGGCAACAGCTGGAAAAGTTGTGACTGTGTGGGCATATGATAGCAGTGCCTGGCAAATGCTTATGTAAAACCTATGTACAAGCCAACATTGTTGACTTGTAAATGCTTTTTTTTAATAGGATTTCAGTGCAAGGAACAGATCTAAATCAAGTGCCTGAAGGCACACTTGTTTAAGACATGTGTATTACACCAGTAGTGCATCAATTGCTCCAATCAAGACATTACCTCTCAGCAGACTGCTTATAAATAACAGTGACAGCCTAAAGGTGGATGTTACGGCTTGACAGAGATAGTCAAGCGATCCCAGGAGGATGTGTTTTGGGCAGGGAGGCACTGGTAGTGGGCGGGAATGGCCACAGGGATTAGCATGGCCTTGGGCAGTCAATGGGTCAATAAATAAATAAACAACACTGGTAAGATGTGTGCCCCAACTCACATGCCATCTCCCTCCTAGCTGTACTGCAATGCAATAGTTTCGGCTGCTAGGTGGCACTCACACGCCACCTAATAGCCAAAACGAATAACTGCATTGCATGAAATTTCATAGTATGTAAAGCAAAATGCCCATGCTAATTCCAACAGGAAAAATTCCCAAGAGGTCGAAAGCCATAAATAAATCAATACACAGAGTTTCTGAATGCAGTCTTCAGCGATTTGCACTCGCCATTGAAGTCTTGGCCACTAGAGGACCAATGGGTGCAAGCAGGCACTGTGGCAGGAATGACTCGATATTAATCCTGCTGGCAGGTCTCCCCACACCCCCTCTCCCATGAGATGAAAGCATTTGCTGGCAATGGTTATCAATAGAAGAGACTGGCCTCAGAGCAGACAGCCTGTCATGTGCATTGCTAGGCATTATAATACAGCAGACAAATAAAAAGTGTGCAGCTGGAACTATGCACAAATAAATAAATAAAACCCCACAACCTCATTGTTGATTGGGATGTGCTCCTCAGATGAACATCACTGAGGCCACCCTCCAGTGATTGCTTTGTGGAATGTGTGCACTTTGTCATCGGTCTGGCTATGTCCCTGCTGCATAGGGTCACCTCAAGCCTGCTATACTTCAGCGTGTGCTTGTGGTGTTTACCCCAGGGCCAGTACAACCCATACAGGCCTGAGTATGCCCTTGCTGTGCAGACTGGCCTCAATCTCAGTACATCTCAACACAGGGTGAGCTATGGCTTAGCTGGGCAGTATTACCGGAGACCCAGTGCACTGCAGGATACGCCGGGCTGTATCCTGGCTCTGAAGCCGCATCCCAGTGTGGCCATCACCAGGATAGGACTCACAAGTCCATCAGCGAGTGCCACCTCTGCCAGGCTAACCAGACAAATCTGCCTGCGACAAGCTGCATCCAGGGACTAGAAAGACATTATTGTATTGTCCCATCTACATCCTCTGTCTTGTGTTTTTCCTTTATTGGATTTAACCAGCCAATAAATGTTGCTCCATCACAGCCGCATAATTAGTAAGTACGGCTTTGCTGACAAATTGATTGAAGCATTACAATCAAATTTACCTGCAAGGGATTTGATTTAAAGATTGACGCCAAAAACATTGAACTTTTTTAAAGAATTGAATTAAAATCTTATCCGGAAAGTTACCTGCAATAAAGGAGAATAAAAGACTGAAGATCCGATTTCAAAGCGTACTATTGTTAAGGGCATTTAAGAAGAGTCATTTATTTTAGTGTGGCTTTGATTTTGAGAAACTGATCCTTCCCTTCCCTGTGTGGGCAAGTCCAGTAATTAGGGAGTTGAACAACCTTGAGTCCCTGCAGTAACTAGGGAGTCAAACAACCTGCAGTCCCTGCAGTAACTAGGGAGTCGAACAACCTGGGTCCCTACAGTAACTAGGGAGTCGAATAACCTGGTGACCCTGCAGTAACTAGGAAGTCTAACAACCTGGAGTCCCTCCAGTCACTAGGTAATTGAATAACCTGCAGTCCCTGCAGTAACTAGGGAGTCGAACAACCTGGAGTCCCTGCAGTAACTAGGGAGTCGAACAACCTGTAGTCCCTGCAGTAACTAGGGAGTTGAATAACCTGGTGAGCCTGCAGTAACTAGGGAGTGGAACAACCTGCAGTCCCTGCAGTAACTAGGGAGTCAAACAACCTGCAGTCCCTGCAGTAACTAGGGAGTCGAAAAACCTGGTGACCCTGCAGCAACTAGGGAGTCAAATAACCTAGAGTCCCTGCAGTAACTAGGGAGTCAAACAACCTGCAGTCCCTGCAATAACTAGGGAGTCGAACAACCTGGAGTCCCTGCCCTAACTAGGGAGTCGAACAACCTGGAGTCCTTGGAGTAACCAGGGAGTCGAATAACCTGGTGACCCTGCAGTAACTAGGGAGTCAAACAACCTGGAGTCCCTGCAGTAATTAGGGAGTCAAACAACCTGCAGTCCCTGCAGTAACTAGGGAGTCGAACATCCTGGAGTCCCTACACTAACTAGGGAGTAGAATAACCTGGTGACCCTGCAGTAACTAGGCAGTCGAACAACCTGGAGTCCCTGCAGTAACTAGGGAGTCAAACAACCTGCAGTCCCTGCAGTAACTAGAAAGTTGAACAACCTGGAGT
This sequence comes from Ambystoma mexicanum, assembly GCF_040938575.1. Lineage (NCBI taxonomy): Eukaryota > Metazoa > Chordata > Amphibia > Caudata > Ambystomatidae > Ambystoma > Ambystoma mexicanum. The sequence continues at coordinate 68,246,119 of NC_090932.1, read as the reverse complement.
CCCTGCAGTAACTAGGGAGTTGAACAACCTGGAGTCTCTGAAGTAATTAGGGAGTCGAACAACCTGGAGTCCCTGCAGTAACTAGGGAGTCGAATAACCCGGTGACCCTGCAGTAACAAGGGAGTCGAATAACCTAGAGTCCCAGCAGTAACTAGGGAGTCAAACAACCTACAGTCCCTGCAGTAACTAGGGAGTCGAACAACCTGGAGTCCATGCAGTAACTAGGAAGTCGAATAACCTGGTGACCATGCAGTAACTAGGGAGTCGAACAACCTGGAGTCCCTGCAGTAACTAGGGAGTAAAACAACCTGCAGTCCCTGCAGTAACTAGGGAGTTGCACAACCTGGAGTCCCTGCAGTAACTAGGGAGTAGAACAACCTGGAGTCCCAGCAGTAACTAGAGAGTCGAATAACCTGGTGACCCTGCAGTAACTAGGGAGTCAAACAACCTGCAGTCCCTGCAGTAACTAGGGAGTCGAACAACCTAGAGTCCCTGCTGTAACTAGGGAGTAGAACAACCTGGAGTCCCTGCAGTAACTAGGGAGTCGAACAACCTGGAGTCCCAGCAGTAACTAGAGAGTCGAATAACCTGGTGACCCTGCAGTAACTAGGGAGTCGAACAACCTGCAGTCCCTGCATTAACTAGGGAGTCAAAGAACCTGCAGTCCCTGCAGTAACTAGGGAGTCGAATAACCTAGAGTTCCAGCAGTAACTAGGGAGTCAAACAACCTGCAGTCCCTGCAGTAACTAGGCAGTCAAACTACCTGGAGTCTCTGAAGTAACTAGGGAGTCGAACAACCTGGAGTCCCTGCAGTAACTAGGGAGTTGAATATCCCGGTGACCCTGCAGTAACTAGGGAATCGAATAACCTAGAGTCCCAGCAGTAACTAGGGAGTCAAACAACCTACAGTCCCTGCAGTAACTAGGGAGTCGAACAACCTGGAGTCCATGCAGTAACTAGGAAGTCGAATAACCTGGTGACCATGCAGTAACTAGGGAGTCGAACAACCTGGAGTCCCTGCAGTAACTAGGGAGTCAAACAACCTGCAGTCCCTGCAGTAACTAGGGAGTCGCACAACCTCGAGTCCCGGCAGTAACTAGGGAGTAGAACAACCTGGAGTCCCTGCAGTAACTAGAGAGTCGAATAACCTGGTGACCCTGCAGTAACTAGGGAGTCAAACAACCTGCAGTCCCTGCAGTAACTAAGGAGTCGAACAACCTGGAGTCCCTGCTGTCACTAGGGAGTAGAACAACCTGGAGTCCCTGCAGCAATTAGGGAGCCAAAAACCTGGTGACCCTGCAGTAACTAGGGAGTCGAACAACCTGCAGTCCCTGCATTAACTAGGGAGTCAAAGAACCTGCAGTCCCTGCAGTAACTAGGGAGTCGAATAACCTAGAGTCCCAGCAGTAACTAGGGAGTCAAACAACCTGCAGTCTCTGCAGTAATTAGGCAGTCAAACCACCTGGAGTCCCTGCAGTAACTAGGGAGTCAAACAACCTAGAGTCCCTGTAGTAACTAGGAAGTCGAATAACCTATAGTCCCTGCAGTAACTAGGGAGTCGAATAACCTGGTGACCCTGCAGTAACTAGGGAGTTGAATAACCTAGAGTCCCTGCAGTAACTAGGGAGTCAAACAATCTGCAGCAACTAGGGAGTCGAATAACCTGGTGACCCTGCAGTAACTAGGGAGTCGAACAACCTGCAGTCCCTGCATTAACTAGGGAGTCAAACAACCTGTAGTCCCGGCAGTAACTAGGGAGTTGAATAACCTAGAGTCCCAGCAGTAACTAGGGAGTCAAACAACCTGCAGTCCCTGCAGTAACTAAGGAGTCGAACAACCTGGAGTCCCTGCAGTAACTAGGGAGTCAAACAACCTGCAGTCCCTGCAGTAACTAGGGAGTTGAACAACCTGGAGTCCCTGCAGTAACTAGGGGGTCAAACAACCTGGAGTCCCTGCAGTAACTAGGGAGTCGAATAACCTGGTGACCCTGCAGTAGCTAGGGAGTTGAACAACTTGCAGTCCCTGCAGTAACTAGGGAGTCAACCAACCTGCATTCCCTGCAGTAACTAGGAAGTCGAACAACCTGGAGTCCCTGCAGTCACTAGGGAGTCGAATAACGTGGTGACCCTGCAGTAACTAGGGAGACGAATAACCTAGAGTCCCTGAAGTAACTAGGGAGTTAAACAACCTGCAGTAACTAGGGAGTCGAATAACCTGGTGACCCTGCAGTAACTAGGGAGTCAAACAACCTGCAGTCCCTGCATTAACTAGGGAGTCAAACAACCTGCAGTCCCTGCAGTAACTAGGGAGTCGAATAACCTAGAGTCCCAGCGGTAACTAGGGAGTCAAACAACCTGCAGTCCCTGCAGTAACTAGGGAGTTGAACAACCTGGAGTCCCTGCAGTAACCAGGGAGTCAAACAACCTGCAGTCCCTGCAGTAACTAGGGAGTTGAACAACCTGGAGTCCCTGCAGTAGCTAGGGAGTAAAACAACCTGGAGTCCCTGCAGTAACTAGGGAGTCGAATAACCTGGTGACCCTGCAGTAACTAGGGAGTTGAACAACCTGCAGTCCCTGCAGTAACTAGGGAGTCAACCAACCTGAAGTCCCTGCAGTATCTAGGGAGTCGAATAACCTAGAGTCCCAGCAGTAACTAGGGAGTCAAACAACCTGCAGTCCCTGCAGTAACTAGGGAGTCGAACAACCTGGAGTCTCTGCAGTAACTAGGGAGTAGAACAACCTGAAGTCCCTGCAGTAACTAGGGAGTCATATAACCTGGTGCCCTGCAGTAACTAGGGAGTTGAACAACCTGCAGTCCCTGCAGTAACTAGGTAGTCGAACAACCTGCAGTCCCTGCAGTAACTAGGGAGTCGAACATCCTGGAGTCCCAGCAGTAACTAGTGAGTCAAACAACCTGCAGTCCCTGCAGTAACTAGGGAGTCGAATAACCTGGAGTCCCTGCAGTAAATAGGGAATTGAACAACCTGCAGTCCCTGCAGTAACTAGGGAGTCGAACAACCTGCAGTCCCTGCTGTAACTAGGGAGTAGAACAACCTGGAGTCCCTGCAGTAACTAGGGAGTCAAACAACCTGGTGACCCTGCAGTAACTAGGGAGTCGAACAACCTGCAGTCCCTGCATTAACTAGGGAGTCAAAGAACCTGCAGTCCCTGCAGTAACTAGGGATTTGAATAACCTAGAGTTCCAGCAGTAACTAGGGAGTCAAACAACCTGCAGTCCCTGCAGTAACTAGGCAGTCAAACCACCTGGAGTCTCTGAAGTAACTAGGGAGTCGAACAACCTGGAGTCCCTGCAGTAACTAGGGAGTCGAATATCCCGGTGACCCTGCAGTAACTAGGGAGTGGAATAACCTAGAGTCCCAGCAGTAACTAGGGAGTCAAACAACCTACAGTCCCTGCAGTAACTAGGGAGTCGAACAAGCTGGAGTCCATGCAGTAACTAGGGAGTCGAATAACCTGGAGTCCCTGCAGTAACTAGGGAGTCAAACAACCTGCAGTCCCTGCAGTAACTAGGGAGTTGAACAACCTGGAGTCCCTGCAGTAACTAGAGAGTCGAATAACCTGGTGACCCTGCAGTAACTAGGGAGTCAAACAACCTGCAGTCCCTGCAGTAACTAGGGAGTCGAACAACCTGGAGTCCCTGCTGTAACTAGGGAGTAGAACAACCTGGAGTCCCTGCAGTAATTAGGGAGTCAAAAACCTGGTGACCCTCCAGTAACTAGGGAGTCGAACAACCTGCAGTCCCTGCATTAACTAGGGAGTCAAAGAACCTGCAGTCCCTGCAGTAACTAGGGAGTCGAATAACCTAGAGTCCCAGCAGTAACTAGGGAGTCAAACAACCTGCAGTCTCTGCAGTAACTAGGCAGTCAAGCCACCTGGAGTCCCTGCAGTAACTAGGGAGTAAAACAACCTAGAGTCCCTGTAGTAACTAGGAAGTCGAATAACCTATAGTCCCTGCAGTAACTAGGGAGGCGAATAACCTGGTGACCCTGCAGTAACTAGGGAGTCGAATAACCTAGAGTCCCTGCAGTAACTAGGGAGTCAAACAACCTGCAGTAACTAGGGAGTCGAATAACCTGGTGACCCTGCAGTAACTAGGGAGTCGAACAACCTGCAGTCCCTGCATTAACTAGGGAGTCAAACAACCTGTAGTCCCTGCAGTAACTAGGGAGTCGAATAACCTAGAGTCCCAGCAGTAACTAGGGAGTCAAACAACCTGCAGTCCCTGCAGTAACTAAGGAGTTGAACAACCTGCAGTCCCTGCAGTAACTAGGGAGTTGAACAACCTGCAGTCCCTGCAGTAACTAGGGAGTTGAACAACCTGGAGTCCCTGCAGTAACTAGGGGGTCAAACAACCTGGAGTCCCTGCAGTAACTAGGGAGTCGAATAACCTGGTGACCCTGCAGTAACTAGGGAGTTGAACAACCTGCAGCCCCTGCAGTAACTAGGGAGTCAACCAACCTGCAGTCCCTGCAGTAACTAGGAAGTCAAACAACCTGGAGTCCCAGCAGTAACTAGGGAGTCGAATAACGTGGTGACCCTGCAGTAACTAGGGAGACGAATAACCTAGAGTCCCTGAAGTAACTAGGGAGTCAAACAACCTGCAGTAACTAGGGAGTCGAATAACCTGGTCACCCTGCAGTAACTAGTCCCTGCAGTAACTAGGGAGTCAAACAGCCTGCAGTCCCTGCATTAACTAGGGAGTCAAACAACCTGCAGTCCCTGCAGTAACTAGGGAGTCGAATAACCTAGAGTCCCAGCGGTAACTAGGGAGTCAAACAACCTGGAGTCCCTGCAGTAACCAGGGAGTCAAACAACCTGCAGTCCCTGCAGTAACTAGGGAGTTGAACAACCTGGAGTCCCTGCAGTAGCTAGGGAGTAAAACAACCTGGAGTCCCTGCAGTAACTAGGAGTCGAATAACCTGGTGACCCTGCAGTAACTAGGGAGTTGAACAACCTGCAGTCCCTGCAGTAACTAGGGAGTCAACCAACCTGCAGTCCCTGCAGTAACTAGGGAGTCGAATAACCTAGAGTCCCAGCAGTAACTAGGGAGTCAAACAACATGCAGTCCTTGCAGTAACTAGGGAGTCGAACAACCTGGAGTCTCTGCAGTAACTAGGGAGTAGAACAACCTGAAGTCCCTGCAGTAACTAGGGAGTCAAATAACCTGGTGCCCTGCAGTAACTAGGGAGTCGAACAACCTGCAGTCCCTGCATTAACTAGGGAGTCAAACAACCTGAAGTCCCTGTAGTAACTAGGGAGTCGAATAGCCCAGAGTCCCAGCAGTAACTAGGGAGTCAAACAACCTGCAGTCCCTGCAGTAACTAGGGAGTCGAATAACCCGGAGTCCCTGCAGTAATTAGAGAGTAGAACAACCTGGAGTCCCTGCAGTAACTAGGGAGTCGAATAACCTGGTGACCCTGCAGTAACTAGGCAGTAAAACAACCTGCAGTCCCTGCAGTAACTAGGGAGTCACACAACCTGGAGTCCCTGCAGTAACTAGGAAGTCGAATAACCTGGTGACCATGCAGTAACTAGGGAGTCGAACAACCTGGAGTCCTTGCAGTAACTAGGGAGTCAAACAACCTGCAGTCTCTGCAGTAACTAGGGAGTCGCACAACCTGGAGTCCCTGCAGTAACTAGGGAGTAGAACAACCTGGAGTGCCTGCAGTGACTAGAGAGTCGAATACCCTGGTGACCCTGCAGTAACTAGGGAGTCAAAAAACCTGCAGTCCTGCAGTAACTAGGGAGCCGAACAACCTGGAGTCCCTGCCGTAACTAGGGAGTAGAACAACCTGGAGTCCCTGCAGTAACCAGGGAGTCAAAAACCTGGTGACCCTGCAGTAAATAGGGAGTTGAACAACCTGCAGTCCCTGCATTAACTAGGGAGTCAAACAACCTGCAGTCCATGCTGTAACTAGGGAGTCGAATAACCTAGAGTCCAAGCAGTAACTAGGGAGTCAAACAACCTGCAGTCCCTGTAGTAACTAGGGAGTTGAACCACCTGGAGTCCCTGCAGTAACTAGGGAGTCGAATAACCTGGTGACCCTGCAGTAACTAGGAAGTTGAACAACCTGGAGTCCCTGCAGTAACTAGGGAGTCGAATAACCTAAAGTCCCTGCAGTAACTAGGGAGTCAAACAACCTGCAGTAACTAGGGAGTCGAATAACCTGGTGACCCTGCAGTAACTAGGGAGTCGAACAACCTGCAGTCCCTGCATTAACTAGGGAGTCAAACAACCTGTAGTCCCGGCAGTAACTAGGGAGTCGTATAACCTAGAATCCCAGCAGTAACTAGGGAGTCAAGCAACTTGCAGTCCCTGCTGTAACTAGGGAGTCGAACAACCTGGAGTCCCTGCAGTAACTAGGGAGTCAAACAACCTGCAGTCCCTGCAGTAACTAGGGAGTTGAACAACCTGGAGTCCCTGCAGGAACTAGGGAGTCAAACAACCTGGAGTCCCTGTAGTAACTAGGGAGTCGAATAACCTGGTGACCCTGCAGTAACTAGGGAGTTGAACAACCTGCAGTCCCTGCAGTAACTAGGGAGTCAACCAACCTGCAGTCCCTGCAGTAACTAGGAAGTCGAACAACCTGGAGTCCCTGCAGTAACTAGGGAGTCGAGTAACCTGGTGACCCTGCAGTTACTAGGGAGTCGAATAACCTAAAGTCCCTGCAGTAACTAGGGAGTCAAACAATCTGCAGTAACTAGGGAGTCGAATAACCTGGTGACCCTGCAGTAACTAGGGAGTCAAACAACCTGCAGTCCCTGCATTAACTAGGGAGTCAAACAACCTGTAGTCCCTGCAGTAACTAGGGAGTCGAATAACCTAGAGTCCCAGCGGTAACTAGGGAGTCAAACAACCTGCAGTCCCTGCAGTTACTAGGGAGTCGAACAACCTGGAGTCCCTGCAGTAACTAGGGAGTCAAACAACCTGCAGTCCCTGCAGTAACTAGGGAGTTGAACAACCTGGAGTCCCTGCAGTAGCTAGGGAGTCAAACAACCTGGAGTCCCTGCAGTAACTAGGGAGTCGAATAACCTGGTGACCCTGCAGTAACTAGGGAGTTGAACAACCTGCAGCCCCACAACTAGGGAGTCAACCAACCTGCAGTCCCTGCAGTAACTAGGGAGTCGAATAACCTAGAGTCCCAGCAGTAACTAGGGAGTCAAACAACCTGCAGTCCCTGCAGTAACTAGGGAGTCGAACAACCTGCAGTCTCTGCAGTAACTAGGGAGTAGAACAACCTGAAGTCCCTGCAGTAACTAGGGAGTCAAATAACCTGGTGCCCTGCAGTAACTAGGGAGTCAAACAACCTGTAGTCCCTGCATTGACTAGGGAGTCAAACAACCTGAAGTCCCTGCAGTAACTAGGGAGTCAAATAACCTAGAGTCCCAGCAGTAACTAGGGAGTCAAACAACCTGCAGTCCCTGCAGTAACTAGGGAGTCGAATAACCTGGAGTCCCTGCAGTAACTAGAGAGTAGAACAACCTGGAGTCCCTGCCCTAACTAGGGATTCGAATAACCTGGTGACCCTGCAGTAACTAGGGAGTCGAACAACCTGCAGTCCCTACATTAACTAGGGAGTCAAACAACCTTCAGTCCCTGCAGTAACTAGGGATTCGAATAACCTAGAGTCCCAGCAGTAACTAGGGAGTCAAACAACCTGCAGTCCCTGCAGTAACTAGGGAGTCAAATAACCTGGAGTCCCTGCAGTAACTAGGGAGTAGAACAACCTGGAGTTCCTGCAATATCTAGGGAGTTGAATAACCTGGTGACCCTGCAGTAACTAGGCAGTCGAACAACCTGCAGTCCCTGCATTAACTAGGGAGTCAAACAACCTTCAGTACCTGCAGTAACTAGGGAGTCGAACAACCTAGGGTCCCAGCAGTAACTAGGGAGTCAAACAACCTGCAGTCCCTGCAGTAACTAGGGATTCGAATAACCTGGAGTCCCTGCAGTAACTAGGGAGTCAAACAACATGGAGTCCCTGCAGTAACTAGGGCGTCGAATAACCTGTTGACCCTGCAGTAACTAGGAAGTCGAACAACCTGGAGTCCCTGCAGTAACTAGGGAGTCAAACAACCTGAAGTCCCTGCAGTAACTAGGAAGTCAAATAACCTATAGTCCCTGCAGTAACTAGGGAGTCAAACAACCTGAAGTCCCTGCCACAAGAAACTTTCACTGTCTTAGTTGTTTTCCATTGACCTGGAGCTATGACCTAAAATTATGAAACAAGAGTGGTTGGACACTCATCCAAAATTAATGCTCAGAATTATGTAGCAGGTCAGCCAGAAAAATGTTCTTCTTGGCTCTTGCGACCATGCTGTCTCCAAAGAGAAGTAACGCCACAGAATGAACACCAAGGTATGGAAGGCCAGACCAGGAAGTAGTATAAGGGGATCCCTTTTGTCTCAATCAACATTTTTACAGGTGGGCACGCCCCTTTCCCCATTCCTAGTCCCTCCCCCTTTTGATATTAATTTGATATAAGTGGATATACATTTTAATAAAAATAATATAAAAAATGTTGATATTTATTTGATATAAACTGTATATTCATTAATATAAATTGGGTATACATTTTATATCCAAATGTGCTGATAGTATTTACGATCGATATGATATAAAGTGAATATAAATGTTATATCAAAATGATGTCAAATATGTTTGCTATCACTTTGATATAAAATGTATATACATTGTTGGAGCAGCCACAGCTCGTGGTGCCTGGGCGACCCTCCGAGGGCGAAGTGAACTCTGAAGACAAGGGCGGTGAACCTAGGGCTTTGCAGAGTGATGCGGAGATGAGGCCGGAGAGTGCCCCTGCACTGATATCAGGGCTATTATAGGTTCATGGGCATAGTGGTGGTGGGGGGATTTTAAAACAATACTTTTACAGATAGTGCTCTAAAAAAAATTATATTATAAATATGTATATAAAATTAATATAAAAATGTATATTTTAATATAAAAAGTGATATTAAAATTAAATGTGTTTTAATATGAAGAGTTATATAAAATCAATACAAAAATGTATCTTTTTTATAAAAAAAATATATAAAAATTAATATTTCATTGATGCACAATTAACATTTTTTGTATATAAAGTTGGCAAAAAAAACGGATATCAATTTTTGTTATATCATTTGATATCAAATGTATATCAATGTTATATGAACTGGATATACATTCTACATATATTATAGATGACATCATGATTTTATAATTTCAATGACATAGGCTAGAGAGTTAGCGCCATCACCTAGTAACATGAAACTTGGATATACATTTTATATAGAGTGTAAATAGAGGCTGGCACAGCACCCCACAAATAACTCTCTGTGAATTTCCTTTATATGCAAAGTGTGGCTCACAGACCTAATCAAAAAGACCCAAAACTGCTGGCTTTGGACAATGCGTGTTTTCTTTTTAAATGAAGAGTGAAAGTTTTACATAAAACCATTGGTTTTGGACAATGCATGTTTTGTTTTTGTACAGAATGATGAAACTTTTACATAAAACCATTGGCTTTGTCAATGCTTGTTCCTTAATAAATTGCAAAGGAATTTTAACATGGAGATCTTAAACCAAGTTGATATAGTGTCAACCCTCACCATTAAACTTTATGATATAAAAAAAGTGATATCAAATTGTGTGCCAAATTTATATGCATTTTTGTATTAATTAAACATTAAAAAAATTGATAGATTAAATAATAGTAATTTTAAATTAATTTCTATATATCTTTTTATATTAAAAATATAATTGTTTAATATTGATTTGCATATACATTTTTGTTTCAAAAATATACATTTTTAGAACGCCATCTGTAAAATGTTGTTTTAAACACCCCCAACACCCCTACCACTATGGCCATGAACCCATGGGTAGCCCTGATATCAGTCCAGGGGAGAGCCGGTGTGGCCGCATCATCCTTAATACTCTTGGTCTCCATTAACAAGATACATTCCTTACAAAAACTGTTATTCCAATCCCCCAGGTTTTTAATTCAGTTTAAACAGCAAGCACAATAAATAATAACATTGGCTATCGATCTCCATTAGCGAAATACAGTCCTTACGTAGGTCATTAGCTCAAGCCCCCAGGCTTTCAAGTTGATTTGAACAGCAAACACAATACATATTGACAGTCTCTGCTACAGCTCTGCGCTCCTCACTCCAGCACACAAATTCCTGTTTTCCTTAAGCCCCGTGGGGGTGGGGTCACTCTCCGGCGTCATTGCCACATCACTGTGCAAAGCACTAGGTTCACAGTCCTTCACTTCGCCCTCGGATGGTCGCCCAGGCACAACGAGCTGTGGCTGCTCCAACAATTTATATACATTTATATCAAAGCAATATCAAACATGTCTAACATCATTTTTATATAAAATGTATATTCACTTTATATCAAATCAATCTCAAATACTATCAAAACAATTTGATATCAAAAGTTTTTGTATCATTTTGATGTAAAATATATATTTACTTATGTCAAATCAATATCAAAAGGGGGAGGGACTAGGTGTGGGAAATGGGGCCTGCCCACCTGTCAAGGTTTTGATGGAGACAAAAGGGAGCCCCTCATATTACTCAGGGAAGCTGCATATACTGAGTCATGTCAATAATGAAACTGGTAAATATAGTGGGGGCTAGGACGGACCTGCCCCCTCCATACCATGGAGGAAATACATAAGTTCATTGCCCACCTCTTTGCTGCCAGAATGACTTTCAGTTATATACATTTTCATGTTAGTGTAAGGACGTTGCGTACCAATGAAGTGCAGGATCGGGCGGGAGTCCATGGGCCTCATTACAACTCAGGCGGTAAGGGGTTAACGGCAGCGTTAAGAGCGCCGACCCTTACCGCCTGAGTACGAGGTCCCCTAGCGCCATGGTGCTTTTAACACCTGCTTTTAGCAGGTGTTAAAATCCATGGCGCTAAGGGACCATGGAGTTAATTACGCCACCGTAATTTACGGTGGCGTAATTAACGCCTTCCCCACTCCCATTATGCCCTATGGGGCAAAAATGGGAATGGGGAAGGGTAAATGGGGATTGGGGACTTACCGCCCCGCCTAGGTCGGAATGGGGCGGTAAGTCCGCCAACCACCATGGCGTAAACGTAGTTTACGCCATGGTGGTAAAGTCACGGCCCAGGCGGTAACTTACCGCCTGGGTCGTAATGAGGCCCCATATATCCAGTATGTAATTCAGAACAAAAATAGACACCAAAGGCACTTTAGCACTTTTTTAATACAAACTATGATGGCAAAAAAGCCATACTGTAAACAGATTGCAGTATAGTCTTACAATGGAAGTTGATATCAACAAAAATCCCATTGATGCAAAAAGGTCAACTTGTAACTTGCGACCAGTGTATCAATGGCTCGGTTCAATAACTGAAGTGTCCAAGTGAAGGCCACGATATTAATATGGGCCTTAAGCAGATCTCTTACCGAGTGTGATACTCCCCCAAAAACAGACCCACTGACCTGGGGAATGGGACTCTGGGTCTCTATGGGCCTTGAAAACTCCTTCAGGTCGTGTGAAATAAATCCACAAGCCCACAAAGAGTTCCAGTACACATAAACAGCGAAGATGAACACAAACCCACACTTTACTAGATCACATCTATGATTTGATATGATTGTTATTTCTAACAAACTTAATACCAAGAGGTTTCTAAGCGTGGACCCGGGGATCAAACTTGTTTTGCTTTGTGTCGTCTTGCTTCCAAGGCGAGCACATTGCCCCTGTGCTATACTCCCGAGACAGCCCAAAGTTGGAAAATGTTTCCCCAGCTTTGCCAAAAAAAGCATTCAACGTGGTTCACCCTGTGCCCAGTATGCCCACATGTACACTTTTGCCTGGCACACCAAATCCCAAAGGCTAATGTTGACATAAAGTGTTAACGTGAAGTCATCTGAAAAAAGGCCAACATAATAATAATTCGTTTTTTACATTGCCCTTTAATCTAACGTGCTTTAAATAGGACATATTTACATACATTACTATTATTACCCAATCAAAATTGGTACTCATTTATCGACATTGGAAGGATGAAAGCCTGAGTTGGCCAAGCCGGGATTTGAACCTGCGAACTGCAGATCAAGCACAGCAACAAGGGTTTAGCCTGCTGTTGGTTTCCTGCTGTACTATCATCAATGCAAAAAGAACCAACCAGTGACAGTCCACTGCATAAAAGTGTGTTGATGGCGGATAAAATAGCCAGCTTGTGATGGGGTAGCCCCCAAAGCCTGAATGTACCCAATGATATCACAGACGCCAATAGTGCCGTAGATGCCCTTCATTTTACGGGTTCCACTTTCAATTTCAAGCCTTCAACGGGTTAACTCAAATACGTGTTCAGACTCCAAGAGCATTTGGCTGGAACCTATAAGACTTCTTCAGGAACAAGCTCTGTGGTCGTTATCTGCTGTCTGATGAAAGTCAGTGGTAATAATCGCTCTACCTTTGTCCTCCATGTAGGCCTAAGGGGTTTGCCCCAAAGGATCATTGCTAACTTCACTTCTCTTCCAAGTGATGATGGAATGGGCCAAGGTTTAGATACCAAACTTTCTGCGCCTAGAGTCCCAAGCCACACCACAGGGTTTTGAGGCCCAACAAGGCCAAACCTGTCTGTGTTTCCTCCTATTTTTGTGCAAAAAGGATGTGATCAAGCAGTTCAGGCTGGTCTGTACCTTTTGGGATGGGACCCCAGTCTCATTCTGATTTGGGTTTTGTGTTTTGTTTCTCTTGTGTAGGCTGCAAAACAATGGTTTGGGGCGGGAGGGAGGTTGCTCATATCAATACCACCTCCCCTCCATCGCCTTTCAGTTTTGTTTTCCTCCATGCTTTCTGGGGGGTTAGGAGATACCTTTCTTAGTATTGATTAAGAAAACAATGTTTCTGTATTTTTAGACAATTTGAGGTGAAAACCAGACATGATACCTACAGTTTGCAAATGTACCCTATACCAGTTAACCAGAACTTAGCATTGGGTCTTCCACTGGACTGGCAGGTGTATGTTGTTTCCTGTACCTTCTAACCTTATAACAACACTTCACCACTTTGTGTCTGTCATCTTATGACATTGTCTCCTGGGTGTTTTCATCATGATCCGCAACTTACTTCATGGATCAGTTTCTTTAATACCCTACAGATTACTTTGTAAAGACTTCCCAAATTTGAGGTCATAGGTGCTTCCCCAAACAACTAATCCTTGGCCTCCACTTGGGGTACCCTTGTATATGTAAGTTGCAGGCATCTCAGGTAGAAGCAGAAATCTGTTTGCAGGTTGTTGAGAACCTCCTGATTTTCCGGCCAGCTGCCCTCATCTGCATCTGGGCATGACGAGGTGTCTGGTGAAAGGAGATAATGGCAAGTGGTGATGACGCCAAGTGGAAACTGTGCCAAGTGTCCCATACATTGAAACCACAAGCCCCTGATGCTTTCAACTAATTCTTTGCTGTTTCCAGGGGCTTAAACTTGACTGGGTTGGTCTAGGGACTAGCCCAAGTGCTCGGATGTGCCTTTGAAGTCTCTTGGGTAAATTTGAAGGAATCTGTGCAGTCGCTAGGCAATCAAATTTCTTAGTTGGTACTCACTAAACGCTACATCATGATTTTCAGAATTAGCTCTTTTTTTCTCCATTGTTGAACTCTCACTGTTGTCTTGTTTTTAGTTTTTAGCATGTACTCATATTAATGAATAGGGGACCGGTCAAACTAGTGAATTACAATTAAGAGTGCACCAGGAGAATGTTCAAATCATGATGTTTTAGAATCAGTAGGTGGCAGAGTTCAAAATATAAAGTTGTATAATGTATCAGAGTTTGGGTGGGAAGGGAGTTTAATAGTTTTCTGTGGTGAAAGGTTTTTGGGAGGAATTTCGGGCCTACCGGTGTGTTTTCCCATGAGATGCCGTTTCTCCTCTTTTTATCAATGAACTATTCGTGCTAGTGCTGTTCTCCCAAAGACTAAAGTGGTCTCTTTGGAAAAGGAATGCTTGTATTTATTATCTCTTTTTCTTTCTATCAAAATATTGTTTATTTCTTTTAGAAATGATAATCTGAGTGCCTACTTTTTTGTGTAATTTTGTTAGAATTATATTGTATTTTCAATTATACGAATATGAGGTTAAGCAAATAATTTCTTTACATGCCAGGTATTGCATAGTAGGCCACTATGCATGCATGCTTCATTGTTATTTTAATGTTTTTGCAATCGATTTTTGTGTTTTAGATACCTTAACATCAGATGTCTTAATTATGCATTGTGGTACAAAAACAAACATCAATTCTTTGATTTGCAAAGATAGTCAAAGTTAAAACCTACTCCCTCTTTATTGGCGGGAAGCACAGATGTTGACTGTATTGACCGTGCTTTCTCACTGGGACAAATTATACCTCTAAGCGCAGTGTTTATCTTTTTTTTTTACATTTTTCAGGGGGGCCGATAATACCAACAACCATAACAACTACAACAATCACTAACACCACCACGCCGATGACAACATCTTCAACAACACCCACGACAACTGCAACGACTCCTTCTAGTGCACTCCAAACTACAGTAGCAGCTCCTACTGAGTCTAGCACCCTCAAAGTAGCTGCAGTTTCATCAGCTGGAACCACCGAACCCTTAACATCCAAGACTACCGCTTCCGGAACCACATCTAGTACCACTTTCAGTGCCACCACATCATCTCCACCGCTACCAAATACCACTCTTACAACTCCAACCATGCCACCTACTTCCACGGTTACCCCAACTATTGCAGGCAACACCACAGTATCTCCATCCATACCCAACGTGATTGCAACATCATCTCCTGCTGTGCTCATGCCCAATACATCTAACACTATGTCAAATGCCACCACAGTATCCTTAGCAGCAGCCAGTCCTACGGCAACATCAAGTACCCCCAACACCACCACAACAGAATCCCAATTCACAGCAAATACTGCCACAAAGACACCATCTACTGTTTCATTAAACTCAACCACAGCCATGCCCACTCCTGTATCAAACACCAATACAACCACGCCAACAGTATATTCGCTTAACCTTAACAACTCAACAATATCATCTTCAACTACTCTTTACACTTCTCCAGTGGCACCTCAAATTATAACCAACCAAACATCTTCAGACATTCTTAGCACCATAAATAACACGTCTATATTTACTCCAAGCACCATCACTAGTAAACCACCTACAGATGCAGCAAATTCAAACAAAACGTTTCAAACAACCAACACCACAATAACAACATCCTCTTTAGCATCATTGGGAACCGTCAATCTAACCTCCTCCCCTCCTATCTCAAGCCCAATAGCACTTAAAACTACACCCATTAACACACTAACTTCATTCCAAGAAACACCCAGCCCAAACTCAACAGTCGCCACCACCCTCACAGGAATCTCTGCAGCTACAACAAGCAACACCACCCAGACATATGCAAGTACACCTAATATAACCACAACAATATCAATCACACCCATAAATAGCACATTCCTAAACCCTACTAGCAACAGCGCAAGCACATCTCCAGCAACACCCAAACCCACCTCTACAAGTGCATCTCTAATTACACAAACTAATACAGGGATGCCTTTGTTTCCACCAACTAGTGCCACAACTGCCACGCCTCCTGGCCCATTAATGACAGCACCTCCATCTTCAACCACAGCCAGCACAACAACACCTCCACAAATGCTGACCTCAACCAACGTCCTTGTGACACCTGTAAGTCCACTCAACACATCTTTATTGACGACTTCTCTGGCCATTGCTGTCACACCAGTAACAAAACCAACTGTACCCGCAAACAACACAAATGCACCATCGCAAAATGTTTCAATTACAACCTCCCAAACCCTCACTACATCAAGCATTATCACAAATGCAACATCAAACACAACGTACACCACTAATGCAGCAGGGCAATCATCAGCTGTGTCTAGCACAAATGCCACAGCACAACTTCCCATTTTCACAGCAGTTTCCACAATAGGAAAAACTTCAAATATCTCTAACACCACAACACCATTGGTCATGTCTGCAGGTACAACTACCCCAAATGTAATAGCGCAAACTGCGATGACCCCAAATCTGATCACAAATATGACCCTTACGTCTCCAATAAATGCTACCAAACTAGCAGCACCATCAATAAATGGAACAATGCAACCTCCTAATACCGCAGTAGTCACAACTGGTGTGCTGTTATCAAATACATCTAACATCACAAGTACATCAGCATCATCTCCAGTGACGTACAACCCGAATGGAGCATTGGGGGCATCCCCAACTGCACTCAATGCATCCAGTGTACCAACCTCAACCTCATCCATATCAACCTCCACATCCAATACATCGGCAGGATCTTCGGTGCCAGCAAGCAGTGTATATTATCCTAGGTTGCCTTCTTTATCAGCCCAAGTGAGAACCACCCTGGAGGGCGCCATCGCTGACAGCACCTCAAAGGCAGTGAACTGCACTTCAAGCAACAGCACTCTGTCTTCCGCAGCAGCTGCGATGACTAACCAATTGCTGAGTGGCAATACTCCGGCAAACAGCGCGACTCCACCTGGACCATCGCTTGTAGGTATGTGATGACTTCTTCTGTCTGCAACCTCACACATCTTAGTAACAACAATCGACAGCCACCCTGGCTTATAATGCAGGTTTCATCCAAAAAAGGGCAGGGGTCAAGTGCTCAAATGGCGGCGAACTCCATAGAAATATGTTGAGAGGACTCTTCGCATTACTAGAGTAAAACAGATAAAGGAATAAGAGAAAAGAGAACATGTGGGCTGCATGCCACGAGACTGGTCTGATAGCTGCCGGACACTCTCCGCCACACTTTCCATTGTCTAGACACTGGAACTCTGAAAGGAATATAATACCCCTGCTAAGACAGGCCTGTATAGCGCCATTGCCCAGCCAGAAGTGTAGTCCACTCATGTCCATGGGAAGGAATGTTAGTGTGCCCGCCCGAGCATGATTGGCTCCAAAGGAGCAGCTGATTGCCGCGAATCAGAGGCGTCCACCGCTGGGCATTACTCCACTTCATGCTGTGCCGAGTGGGCTGAGAAACTCGTTTGAACATCACTGGGTATTTAGTCAGAGGTGTGATGTGGGCCCATTCTGACCCCCATCAGGTGAACTGGTTGCTCCCTAAGTGCCCTCAGCTCTCACTGAAGTCAGGTGTCAGCCAGACCAGCTGGGCCCGCATGACCCTGATTGGCCCAGAGAGAGCACATGATCACTCTGCATTCTCACATCCTCCTCACTCTTAGGTATTCTTTGCACTAACCTTCCTATGGCATAGGGTAGTCACGGTTAAGGATGGTATCTGTTTAGCCTTGCTGTGCTTCCCACATATTACCGGTCAAACATCGCCCCTCTACACCCCCATGGTCACACCTACATTGTTCCTCTCACTTGCTTGCATCTCTATCCATCATGTGTCTAATTAGTGCACTCCTTCTCCTGACTGCTCTCTCCCTTCTTCTCTCATGGGTACTTCACACGCTGCCACACACCGTCCCGTCACTGTCACTCCCCGTCTCTCCACTTTCCTATCTTCCATCCCCACCGTCCACACATTTCCCAAATGGCACTAGGATTTTCCTCTCACTTACACCCTGCTGATTCCAACCCCATCTACCTCGCTCGTCGCCCAGAATGGACACACTGCCTCACTCCACACCCATCTGCTCTCCTACTGAACCCTCTCTGGACCTCTGGAACTCCCAATCTCTTCAAGATAAAAATGTCCTATCTCACTGACCGTTTCGACTCTCATCACCCCAAGCTCTCCGTAATGGACCCCACAGAAAGGGGAATTCTTCTTTTGACACTGCCTGGCTGCCCTCTGTGCACACTCTGCAGCCCTCTCCCACTCCACTCGACTCACCAAGAAAGCTGCTGGTGTTGGTCTGTAGATTAGCAAGGACATTCCGAAGCACCTCTTTCCCCCTCTCTCTTTACTCCCTCTTGTTTTGAGCACACTTCTCTCCAGCTTTTCACTCTCCCGCTCTTTTCATCGTACTCATCTACTGGCACCCGGCATCCCCAGTCTCTTCTTTTCTGATCTTGACCTACTGGTTCAAACGCTCCCTGCTGAGGTCCCCGGTGTCATCATGGGGGACCTCAACCTGACTAACATGATTGCGGCCCATCGACTACAGCTTACCCCATCGCTTTCTGACCCCTCTTTGGCCAACATAGAAAACCTTCTTACCCAAAAACACAGCAACTTGCTAGACCTCACCCTCCTGTCGTCCTCACTTTTCTCCTCTGCTGAGATCTCGCTCTCTGACCACTCACTCACCCACCTCACCATTTCCATCTCCTCTCCACTTATTCTTCCCCCTCCCCTAAAAGAAAAGTCAAACCTGACTCCATAGCTCCATAACTTCACTCAGCCGGGACCTCCCTCCATAATTGAATTCTCCCCCACGTAGCTCTGGTTGCACCCATTGAATGTAACCACCTGCTCTTTCACTGCCTCTCACCCTCACCCATGGATCTTCGAGGTCATCCCACAGCTGAGGCTAGCCATGCACGTTCACTTGTGCCAATGGTGCAACCGGCTCCTCTGCCGTCCTTGCTGCCAACCAACACTCTCACTTTGCCCTCACGGATGGCACCCTAGGTTATGATTACCCTCCAAACTTGGCTCTGCATTCTCCTCCCCCTCTTCTCATGACATTGCTGCTTACCACTCCTCTAAAGTGCCAAAGACGCTGGACCACCCTTCTACCTCCCCTACATCTTCTATCCAGCCCCCCACCCACCTCCACCTTCACTCCGACATCACACTTCTCCTGCCCCTGCCCTGCTGAGGTGACACTCATCCTTGGCTGAGCCAACCCATTCGCTTCTTTCTTTGTAACCTCGCTCTATCAGCGGGCATCTTCCAAGCCTGCTACAAGCCATCCTCATCACACCAGCATCCGCTGCTTACCCTAACAGTACTGTTCTTAAATGGATAGCCAGCCTCCTATATTTCTGACTTCTCCTTGCCCTGGACATCTAGCACCTTCTCCTTCACTACACTCCTGGGGGGGAGAGGGGAATCCCACAAGAATCAGTCCTTGCCCCACTCCTCTTTACTCTGTAAACGCACCCTCTCATCCTTTGGTTTCCCATACCACTTCTTTGGTGAAATCTTCTTCTCATTTCTCTCCTTTGCCCACGACTTCTCTGAGTGCCTCACCGGCTGCCTCTCTTGATATTGATATTGTATTTGTATCACGCTCGTACACAAGTGTTTCAGAGCGCGATGAGGCAAGGGAGGGGCACAGGGGAGAACAGAAACAACAATCTCACTAGGCCCGGTGACATTGAGAAGGCGCTAGTGCATGGGAGAGGGAAAAGGGGAAAGTGCATGGGAGGGGCGGAGAAGCGGAAAGCGCTCTGCCGTCCGACATTGGCTGGTGTATGGCGTTGGATGCTAAACGCATAAAAAATTAAGTAATCTTTCTCTCTGCCCACAATGCCAACTTCAGTCTGCCATCGCCTATCTCCTTACCTCCTGACCTTGTCATACCATTAGCTAGTGCTGGAGTGTTGGGGTTATTTTCCACAGCAAACTCAAACTACATAATTTGGTCTCTGCCACTGCAGCTGTGACCAGGATCAACCTTGCAGACATCATGACAATCCACCCACTCATCACCCACCATTCTGCCAAATATCCATCTCCACCCTGGTCGCCAGTAGACTGGACTACTCCTCTAGCCTACTCATGGCTCTTCCTCTCTAATCTTGTGCTTCCCTCAACTTTACCCCATGCACCCTTTACCCCCTACCTAACTCTTCTCCCACCTCCGCCTAACATCACCTGCCCCGGCGGCTCTTCTTATAGAATTACTATCAGTTCAAGCTTAGGGTACTTGTTTTCAGTGTATTCATGGCCTAGCCCCCCAGGCCCGGGTGAATACATTGTTCACTTCTTTTCTGCTTGTGCCCTCTGTTCTCAAGCCCTCAACCAAGCAACCATTGTGCTGCTGCTTGCTTTCCCTCCTTCGCCTGACTGGCTTCTTGCCACTGGAATTCTCTCCCACCCAACATCAAGGTAGTCCAAACCTTAGATGCATTCAAGGCCAGGCTGAAGTTCCACCTGCTAACCGGAGATGGTGAGCCTGCCACTCCACCATTGCCCTTTCCCATAGCCTTCCTCCCGCTCTAAATCTGATATAAATATGTAATTATGTAACTGTTGACATGATATATTTAGGTGTGCCAGTCTGTTGCCAGTTACCCGCTTTTCATGTCTTCACACCTTACCCCTCCAGCCTCCAATCTATCACTGCCCACATATTTTCTGTAACTCTGGGCACCGAGAATAAGGACTATTTCTACTGCCTGCGTGTACTCTCAACAATGCTTCTGGCTGAAGCGCCAACCCTGTCCCCCAAATAAATACAAAATACTAAATTCCCAGATACACTCTTGGTGAATGCACAAACTCTCCACTGGTGAAGTTCCTTAGATGTTCGGCGCAGAGGGGTCACAGTCTTTTCCTCTTGAGGGCAAGCCCAACCAGGGAGCGCAATGCTTCGCCTTCCCTCTTGCGGCCAACCCTTTGGTCATGTAGATCCTCCAACCATGTGGTCTCACTTCTTAACTCATTGGAATAGGAGTACATTGTAACTGTATCTTCTAATTAGAAGCTTCTGCCTTCGCTCTGGTTGGTCTGGCCAGACCCATGCGATTAGCATTTCCTGATGGCTGAAGTAATGATAATGAAAATGATAATGGTGTGTTATTTATATAACGCCTTAATCCAAAGCGCTTTACAGAGCACATATTTACATACAATATCACCCAACCGCTATTGCTACTCATTTATCGACCTCGGAAGGATGAAATGCTGAGTTGGCCTTGCCGGGATTTTAACCTACAGAACACGCTCAGATCGCAGCAGCGAGTGCTCAACCCGCTAAGCTATCTTGCCGGCTGTACCAGCTGAAGTACAGGAGCACTTAGTACAATAGCCTTTCCTACCATCCCACACTCTCCCCGAGTAACTCCCAGCCCTTGATATAGGGAAATGCCAGCTTCAGGACCCAACGGGCCAATCTTTAAGATGGAAGATGGTACGTTATTACAATGCGGGTATCAAATTTGGGCTTCGGACAAGTTTTGCGGCACAATGCATATAGAATCTTTGGGAGAGCGCAGTGACATGTGAAGCAGAAGGTTAGGAAGACTCTGAAGTCATGGTTCATAAAATGAGTACAGCAGGAATAAGTACAGGAAAGGTGGTAGGCTGAGTGTTTGGCAAAACAAGGAAATGGGTGGGGCGACACACAACAAAGAGAACAGGGAGGACGAACCCAAATCCATGCTTTCTGAAGCAGCCTGTCATTGACAAATCCAATGATCTAACAACTGGCTGTGGAAACGCCGCCCCAAGTTAGTTTGGAATTTAAGCACTGGAACACAAGTATCTAAAAATGCCAGCATCCGTTACCACTATGAAAGGACCACAGGAAAGCCTGTTGCACCACCAAGAGCTCAGAGAAAACCAATGTAGCGGCCCCAAGCACCAGCGCTGGCCTCCAACAAGAGCTTGGGGCATGCCTCCGGAGAAGATCGCATCCCTGCTGGCAGCCGGCTTCTAGACTGTTCTCAGTAGACATGCCAGAAGGACGGCGAGGTGAGGCGAGCATGATAAGAGGCCTCCTGGCAGACAAGAGTCATCTGACATCAACCCAGTGAATACGAATGATCACAGGAGATGTGCACCAGAAGTCAGGAGACGAAGACCGCAAAGAAACAGGGTGATTATTCAATAGAGAAAAGTTGACCAATCTGATCTTGAGGTCCAGAAGAGACTCATTAGGACCCTGGCGGTCCTGTAATGAATGGTGCCAGTACGGGACCGGAACCGTTCATTACGGACTGCCCTATTACGAGGAATGCTGCGGGACCTACTAAGGAACGCCTGGTAAAACCAGGCATCCTTAGCTGGTCCCGCGAGCAGCCAAGGATGCTAACAACGGGCCTGTTATTAACAGGCCCGTTGTTAGCATCCTCCCCATTCCCATTGAGCCCTGTTGGGCTCAAATGGGAATGGGGATTAATTTTTACCAGGTCCCCGAAAAGGGCAATTACCGGGTCCACCAAGGTCGGCATGACCCGGTTATTGCCCTTTTCTGGGACCTGGTAAAAAATCAATACCGGCGGCAGCCGTGCTCTTAATAAGGGCACAGCCACGACCATAGTCATAATGAGGCCCAGTGTCTCCACCTATCAAATGCTGATGGAGATGTGAGAGATGACCTTGCAACGGACAACATTTCCCCGGCAGGCCCACCGGGTCTTGGCTGAGATCCTGACCTCCCTCTTACCCGGTGGAGGAGGGAACCTGTACTTTGTTAGGAATGTCTGAGGGAGGAAGACATTGTAGATAAGGAGGGAGGGGCCTGTCAATTCAGAATGGCCTAAGATTAAGCAGAGTGATACGTAAACACTAAAATCCTAAAAGAACATGCAAGAGACTCAGGATTGGGTGGAAAATGAGAAATAGGAACCTTAAAAAGCATAAAACCACAAGTACCAGGCGTATTCACCCAGTAATGCCCGATGCTCTCATATTACTCGAAAACGAGTTGTCATATCCTAATCAGCGAGGGGGCAAGTCAGATGCTGATGGGGAGGAGGTTCCAGAGTCTTGGCGCATAGACAGAGAGGGCCTGTCTTCTGGTTTTTTCCTTCCTGCACTGGGGAAAGTTCAAGAAGCACCCTCCTGCTCTCTTCTGTTCCCTTCTTACAGATCATATAGGCGCTCTGCCTTGCCAAGCTGTATAGCGCCATTTGACGGTTTAGCTGTGACTCTGGGGCAGCAGTGGAGGAAAGAAAGCCCATTAAGTCATCCCTGCCCTCGTTCGCTCCCCCGCAAAATAAAGTGAAGGGTGGGCTAAGTCCCCCATATGCTTCCTACTCAGTGTGCGTGGTGAATAAGCCCCTCCTCTTGATTTCTGTTGCCATAGAAAGGTGACAGTCCCCATGCCCAAATTCCCATTAATGAAGGGATGGTCAAATCTAACCTCAGTGTCATTCAAATAGAGGAATTAATTATTATTAGCACCGTGGAAGGGCACGCTGGCCAATCAGCAGCCTCGGAACATGGGGTGAATTCTATGGTATAATTCCATGTTCTGAGATGCCTGAGTGCTTCTGGCCAGCATCCCCTTCCCCACCCCCTTACCTCACTTCTCAGCAGCCGTGTAGTTCATACACAAGTGTTAAGGGCGTCTAACTAAAAGAAAAAATGAAACTTACCTTGAGTTGTGGCGCTGCGCTGTCCTCCAGAAAGTTTGTATCCTTGTTGAGGACGTTGCAGTCATCAACATATAAAACAAACTTCTAAAGGACCAGGCAGCGCCACACAGCAAGGTACGTTTAGTCTTGGTTTTTAAATGTAAACACCCTTAGCACCCTGGTGTAAACTATTGAGGTGTCAATGGCGATATACACCTCTGCAGTGGGCCGACCCGGTTTGTAATGGTGAAGGGTGGTTTCCAACAGGGTCAGCCCAGCGCATCGTGTCAATTGTTCGCTTATTTGTTGTGTGGTTTCCACAAGGAGGAAGGTTTACGTCCAGTCCAATCAGAGATTAGAAACCATGAATCCCTCTTCTGATTGGCTATGGCACCCCAGTTCTATGTTATTTTGCCGCCAGTTTTTTTTCAATGATATTTAATCGGAAAATCTCATCAAATGTTTGTTTCTAGTAGGGGGGATTCCCCACAAGCCTCCCATACCTATTATTGAATCCATATCCCTATCCACCATGCCCTTTTTGTCCCCTTACCCCTCTGTTATATTTCAATGAGTTTTTCAATTAATATTTCTGAAAAAACCTCATTGAAAAAAAAAACCTGTCGGCAAAACATCTGTACACCGACAACCCACAACTTGGAACTCGCTGCCCCTTGATCTTCGGAAACTTGACTCGCTGCCATTATTCAGGAAAAAGCTACAAACCCATCTCTTCCAATAAACTTTCATCCTATATTATGATTTCCTTACTTTTTCTTTCCTTCCTTTGTTATTATCTGCGCCTAGACTCAGTGTTCTGCTCCTTTCGAAGATCTGCGCGTCACAAATAACCACATCACTTCACATCTGCTTACGTATTATCTGTGGGCTTCCTGTGGAGGGGCACATCTTGGGGATGGACGAAGTGATCAATTCTTGTTATGGTTTCCATGTTAAACTTATTCTGATTTCTTTAATGTTTCTCTCCAATTCAATGATTAGACCAGGCAATGACAAATACTCCTGCGGGAAACGCTACTTCACCGCTGTCCCCTGTGGCGACGGCTGGGACGACGCCATCATCCGTCTCAGCTCTAATCAATGGCACATCGAACAACACAGCCAACTCTGAGACAAGCACACAGAGTCCCTCTACAAGTAGGAGTACAGGAGCACCATCTACAAGACTGAGCAGCACAACTCAATATTCTGCTAACACAACTACCAAAGGTAAGCAGCAACCTGCTTGAAGCATCACAATTAAGGTTTGAGAATGCATTGGGGTAGGTGCCTCCTTGCAGAACAGGCCCACGTGCGGCAGTCACAAAACAAATTAGGAGCGGGACCTCTAAAACAATACATACACAATTTGAAATCACATCCATCTAATTTTGAGAACGAGCTACAAGTTAAAGATGGGAAACAAAAACATATGAAGTTGCCCATTTTCCCCCAAAAGAGAAACAAGTAGAAGGGGGTACTTTTGTTTTGTCAATGCTTGTTTTTTTGCAAAGAAAATGCCTTGCCAGCTACATTTTGAATAAACAAACGAACCAAAATGGTATTTACATCTCGCAAAACAGGCCAATAAACTCGTGCTGTTTTCGGCTGGCATTTCTGAAACACGCAGAGCTCACAAGTTTTTTGTGGCCATCCTTGAAAAGGCCATACAATCCTGTTTTTTCACTTTGGATTCTGGACCTTGTAGTATTTTCTTTTAAATTTGAAATTTAGTAAAAATACAGGTCCCAGAATTCCAAGCAAATACAGCACTGGGCGGCCCCCTCATGCATGGCAACGGGGAACTCGAGAGCTCTGTGCACGTGTCCTTGCTGCACGTATGAACAGGAATTGACAAAGACAGCAGTTTTGGCCATAGAATGGAGCAAGGGTTTTTGATGTTCTGACACACGAAGGCAGGTGAAGGGAGATGTGATGATTTAAGGAGCGGGGCCTCAGGGGGGGGGGGGAACAGAGGAAGGGCTGCAGGAGAAGATTGGGCTGGGTTGGCAGAGTGCAGCTTGCATAATAGTCCAATAAGCAGGTTTTGGCACTGGGATAGCTTGTTTCTGCAGGGAAACAATCTTACCTGAGTTAGACAATAACAGTTACACATGGGCACCATGGCACAGGCGATAAAAGGCTTCCTGATACTACATATCGCGTATTGCACTCATATGTCCAGGTACTATCATCAGTTGCTCCTATCATTTGCCAGATACTGCCATCACATGTTTATGTTTATGTTTATTATTTGATAATGCGCACAAAAAACCCAGGGGTAGCTGGGCGCAGCGGGTACAAGATTACTTAAGCTTGGGTTGCATACAGGGAATAAGAAGCATATCAATACTGTACATACATGTCAATACAAACAATTGGAGATGAAAGGCTAACATATTACAGTGTTGAAGGAGTATACAAAAAGGTAAAAGGGTAAGCGCAGAAAAGTCATGGACTAGGTTTCAGGAGTATCATGGCCGTATTAGTTGTCGTTGGACCAGAGCCAGTTTTTTATCTTACATCGGAAGTTGGTATAGGGTAGGTTAGCCCTTAGTGCTGTAGGCAATGCGTTCCAGGTAAAGGAAAACATATAACATGGCAGTTTATCCATCATATGCCACATACGGCCACACTATGATCACATACTAGCATATCGCAGGTATTGGAGTAATATGGCAGGTATTGCCATCATACTCCAAGGGACTCACAACATTGGCAGGTATTGACATCATATACACAGGTACTCTGATCATATACTGCTATCACGAGCTCATTATTCCATGATTTGCCATCATATGTTATGTTATGTTGTGTTATGCGATTAGGATATGTAACAGGTGCCATTGCCATTTGCATGGTCTCCAGGTGCTCTGGCAGATCTGAAAGAGAGGGGGCTCTAAGGGGAGAGTTAGTGGGGAAAGAGGGGTGATGCAAGATAGCCTTGCTGTTGTGTTAATGCGTGCAGACCGGAAGTACCCTGAGCTCTGCGTGCAGGTCTGTTTCTAAGTGTCGTATGACGAGAGCAGAGAGGAATTTGTGCTCAGAGGGGAGCATTCGCATGCCTCAGGTTCTAGGGTGCATTGGCCAGGACTGTGGTGTGTAAGGTGAGTGTGGATGT